>NC_133123.1:30749746-31365996 GCF_033568475.1 Henckelia pumila | reverse complement strand
ACCATACGATGTTAGAAAATAATCTGCTCAACAATATTTATGTATTACGATATTTAAGTTAATTTAAGTTATGTTATGTCATGATGTTATTTTAAGCATGCTCATTCATGTATATGTTATGTATTAGTATTAAAGTGATTTAAATTATTTTAAACCCTTGTTATGTTAGCATGTTGGGCTTCTAGGCTCACTACACTGGTATGGTGCAGGTGAGTACGTAGAGGATGTAGTACCCACCGGAGGCGAGGACGTATGAGCAGACTGGCAGTGATCCCCGTGACCGTGATAGATATCTGAGTCATGATGCATGTTTGAATATTCCAGCACGTTAAATATTTTTAATTATTTTCAGTGGTTGATTTTTTGGATAATTTATTTAAATATTTTCAGTGCATGCAATTTTTAATTATTTTCTTATGACAACATTTTAATTACGTATTTGACTCAGATATTTATTTTATTAAAGAATGCATTTTTTTTATTTAAGTTATTTATTTATTTATTTTAAATCTTTTTATTTTGTGCATATATGTATGGGCATGTATGTACATGTTATATTTAGTAAGTAATAAAAAAAAAATTCCGCATATTTATTTATTTATTAATTATAGAGTTAGGGTCGTTTCAGTTGGTATCAAAGCACGGTCCTTGGAGGGGTCATTACTGCTATGCGAGCTCAGAAATCCACGCTACCGGTCTGTAAGTTTTAAGTGTTTATAGCATGTTTTATTTTAAGAATTTAAGTTAGCATTAATTTTAAACCCCTTAGTTATGCATTGCGATTTACGTAAAGAAATATGTGGTGGTGCAGAATGCCTCCCAGACCGATGAACAGACGTGGGGGATCTCCACCTCCACCTCCGCAGAACCCACTTGCAGCATTGGAGCAGGCCAATGCTACCTTGATGGCAGGAGTTACTGCTCTGTTAGAGCATCAGGCTTCACGTCCCAAAATGTCCCATGAGGAGGACGTAGCTGAGCGGTTCCAGAAGAAGGGGCCGAAGGAGTTCCTTGGTACCACCGATCCATTGGTGGCTGAGGGGTGGATTCGTTCTTTGGAGTTCATCTTTGCTTATATGGGGATCACAGATGCGGACATGGTGAATTGTGCGACGTATATGTTGAGGGGAGACGCAGCTCTTTGGTGGGAGGGTGCTGTCAGGGGAGTACACCTCCCTACACTGTCTTTGGCGGAGTTCAGGCGTGTCTTCTACGCCAAGTATTTCACGGAGGATGTGAGGAGTCGCATGATCCGGGAGTTTATGAGTCTCCGGCAGGGGGACAGGTCTGTTGTGGAGTACGTGAGCCAGTTCGAGCGGGGCTGTCATTTTGTGCCTCTGATTGCAGACAGTCCATTGGAGAAGATGAGACAGTTTGTGGAGGGACTCAGAGCGGATATTAAGCACGACGTACGTATGATGGACGTCGCTACATATGAGGCGGCAGTTAGTAGAGCACTGAGGTCAGAGGAGGGTAGGAGAAAGATGCAGCGAGAGCAGCAGGGGAAGAGACAGTTTCAGTCGGGGTATCAGCGACCATCTTCGCAGCCTCCTGCGAAGAAGCAGTTTACTGGGCCGGCTAAGGGCCCGAATCCGCAGCAGAGGCCACAGCAGTAGAGGGGCGGGACCCCTAATGTTATAGGTTTTCCTACTTGCCCGAAGTGTCAGAAGATGCATTCGGGACCGTGTCTTTTGGGAGCAGGAGTTTGTTACCACTGCAGAGAGCCAGGGCATCAGATAGCTAACTGCCCAAGGAAGAAGAACACTGCTGGTAGAGTGTTCGTCATGCAGGCAGAGGAGGCAGATCCAGACACCTCCTTGATCATGGGTATATCTTATCCCTAGTATTTTATAATTTTCCTTTGGTTAAGAATTTTGTTTTCTTTATGAAATTGTTGTTCTTTGGGTTATCTATCTGCATGTTAGAATAAGAAGCATGTTTTACTTGTGATTAGAATTAAGGATTAGTAGTGACTTGTTGGGGAAAAGTTTAGTAGTGGTATGAAATTGTTGGGAATTTTCTGCGTGCAGGGAGAATTCTAGTTGGAGGCAACTCCACGTTTGCGTTGCTAGATTCAGGGGCTACGCATTCGTTTATCTCCCTGTAGTTTATCAGGCGGATAGGCATCACACCTGAGATTATTGACAGTGGGTATGATGTTACTATGCCGTCAGGGAAGATTATTTCTACCTCGAAGGTTATTTGAGGACTGGAGTTGGAGCTTCAGGGACACTCCATTCGAGCAGATGTGGTGGTTTTGCCATTGAGTGGTTTTGATTTGATTTTGGGTATGGACTAGTTGACAGTCAATGGAGCTTCGATTGATTTTCGTCGGAGGTCAGTGTCAGTGAAACCGTCAGGGGGCGACCCGTTTACTTTCCATGCATCTCAGAGCAGTGATTTTCCTCGGGTGATATCTCTTATTCAGGCGAAGAAGTTGTTGAGACGGGGTTGCCAGGGGTTTCTAGCGAGTATTGTCACGACCTTAGAACCATCTAACAGATCATTATCAGAGATAGAAGTGGTTCGTGATTTTCTGGATGTCTTTTCGGAGGATGTTGCAGGAATTTCACCAGTGAGAGATGTGGAGTTCAGCATCGACTTGGTGCCAGACACCGTGCCTATCTCCAAGGCACCGTACAGACTTGCTCCTACCGAGATGAAAGAGTTGAAGGAGCAGATTCAGGATCTATTAGAGAAAGGCTTTGTTCGTCCTAGCTTTTCTCCATGGGGAGCTCCGGTGTTATTTGTGAAGAAGAAGGATGGCAGTATGAGATTGTGCATCGATTATCGAGAGCTCAACAGGGTCACAGTGAAGAACAAGTATCCACTGCCAAGGATAGAGGATTTATTTGATCAGTTGCAGGGAGCTTCAGTGTTCTCCAAGATCGACCTGCGATCTGGTTATCATCAGCTGCGGGTTAGAGAGGCAGATGTGTCCAAGACTGCTTTCCGGACATGGTATGGGCATTACGAGTTCCTAGTGATGCCATTTGGGATGACCAATTCTCCAGCGGTTTTCATGGATCTCATGAACCGAGTTTTTCAGCCGTATCTAGATCAGTTCATCATAGTCTTCATTGATGATATCTTGATCTACTCTAGGAGCATTGAGGAGCATAGACAGCATCTACAGACAGCCTTGCAGACTTTGAGGGAGCATCGTTTGTATGCCAAGTTCAGTAAGTGCGAGTTTTGGCTTGAGCAGGTGGCATTTCTTGGTCACATTATTTCGAGAGATGTGATTGCAGTGGATCAGTCGAAGGTTGAGGCAGTGCAGAATTGGGGTATTCCGAAGAATGCTTCGGAGATTCGCAGTTTCTTGGTTTTGGCAGGATATTATAGGAAGTTCATCAAGGGTTTTTCCTCTATTGCAGTACCCTTGACTTCCTTAACCAAGAAGAATGCGAAGTTTATCTGGAGTTCAGACTGTCAGAGGAGCTTTGATCAGCTGAAGGAAGCACTCACTACTGCACCGGTGTTAGCAGTGACAGTACCACACGAGGAGTTAGTGGTGTACACCGACGCGTCTAAGCTGGGTTTAGGCACAGTACTTATGCAGTGTGGCAAGGTTATTGCGTATGCGTCGAGGCAGCTGAAGGTGCATGAGCAGAATTACCCGACGCATGACTTGGAGTTAGCAGCAGTGGTTTTCGCTTTGAAAATCTGGAGGCACTATCTGTATGGCGAGAAGTGCAAGATTTTCACTGATCACAAGAGCCTCAAGTACTTCTTCACCCAGAAGGAGTTGAACATGAGGCAACGGAGATGGTTGGAGTTGGTGAAGGATTATGACTGTGACATTAGCTACCATCCGGGTAAAGCTAATGTAGTAGCAGATGCTTTGAGTCGGAAGTCGTCAGTGGTCTCATGTTTGACCGTACAGTTACCACTACAGAGCGAGATTCAGAGATTTGACTTGGAGTGTTATCTGAGTGGTCATGCACCGAGCTTGTCAGTGTTGACGGTGCAGCCAGTTCTGCGAGATCGGATCAGGGATGGACAGTCTACTGATGAGGAGTTGCAGCGATGGAGACAGAGAGATGAGGCTAGGGGTAACCTCTTGTATACAGTGGTGGATGGTATCGTTCAGTACCGTGGTAGGATGTGGGTACCGAACGTCGATCAGTAGCTGAGATTTTAGCAGAGGCTCACACATCTCCATACTCCATTCACCCCGGAAGTACAAAGATGTACAGAGATTTGCAGCTATTGTATTGGTGGCCCGGGATGAAGAATGACATCGGGAGAGTGGTGTCAGAGTGCTTGACTTGTCAGCAAGTCAAGGCAGAGCATCAGCGTCCAGCAGGACTTCTTAGACCTCTTCCTATTCCGGAATGGAAATGAGAGAATATTACGATGGACTTTGTGGTTGGCTTACCGAGGAGTGCCAGAGGTTGCACAGCGATTTGGGTGATTGTGGATAGACTCACCAAGTCAGCTCATTTCTTGCCGGTGAGGACTACCTACTCATTGACACAGTATGCAGAGCTTTACATCAAGGAGATTGTTAGACTGCATGGCATACCAGTGTCGATTGTGTCAGACAGAGATCCGAGATTCACATCTGTGTTTTGGAAGAGTCTGCACACAGCATTGAGGACTAGACTTTTGTTCAGCACAGCATTCCATCCCCAGACAGATGGTCAGTCTAAGAGAGTGATCCAGGTTCTCGAGGATCTTCTGAGAGCTTGTGTCATTGATTTTCAGGGCTCTTGGGAGACTAGACTGCCATTAGTAGAGTTTACCTATAACAACAGTTTTCAGTCGTCTATAGGTATGGCTCCTTATGCAGCATTGTATGGGAGGAGATACAGATCTCCTGTGCATTGGGATGAGGTTGGTGAGCGGATTTTACTGGGTCCTGAGATTGTGCAGCAGACAGCTGACATTGTGACTCAGATTCGAGATCGGATGAGGACTGCTCAGAATCGTCAGAAGAGTTATGCAGATACCAGACGACGATATTTGGAGTTCGCTGTAGGTGATCACGTATTACTGAAGGTGTCACCTATGAAGGGAGTAGTGCGTTTTGGCCGGAGAGGCAAGCTTAATCCGAGGTATATAGGGCCATTCGAGATCTTGGAAAGAGTTGGCACGTTGGCCTACCGTTTAGCTCTACCACCAGGGCTAGCGGCAGTGCACAACGTTTTCCATGTATCCATGCTTCGGAGATATGTCTCTAACCCGTCGCATGTGTTGGATTTCGAGCCCTTGCAGATGCCACCGGATCTAGTGTATGAGGAGAGGCCAGTGCGGATCTTGGCTAGGGAGAAGCGGAGGCTTAGGACGCGGGTCATACCGATGGTCAGAGTCTTGTGGCTGAATCACTCAGAGGAGGAAGCCACTTGGGAGACCGAGGCAGACATGAGGACTCGCTACCCGGAGTTGTTCGGGTAAGTACTTTAAATTTCGAGGACGAAATTCAATTGAAGGGGAGGAGAATTGTAACACCCGGTATTTTAAACACGTAAATCCGCATGCATAATTAGGGTATTTAATTATTTAAATTTGTGATTTATGGGTTGAATAATTATGTGAATTATTTGTGCATGATTTAATTTATTTTTAAGCATTTAACCCATAATTAGTGATTTTTAGGATTTTTAGTATTTTAATTATTTTATCGCGTATACGGGACCGTGGACGGACGAGATGACAATTTTCTATCCAATTTATTTTATGAGCCTTTTAAGAGCCCAAAAATATTATTTTTAGTTTTTTTTACCTCAAAAATTTTAGTATTTAATTTTATATAATTTTAGGAGTCCATTTTTATCCAAATTTAGCCATTTTAATGACTTTTAATTATTTTTAAAATTCCCTTAAATTGTAATTTCGAGATTTTTATATTTTTAATTTAAGTTATCAGATTTTAAATTTTATTTGGAGTTTTAAAATTTTATATTTTATATTTAAAACTTTTAATTATTCTTAATTACCTAAAACCTAATTTTTATTAATTAAAAATCAAAACCTATTCTACCCAAAACCTATCCCTACCCCACGTTTTTTTCCATCAGCCGCTCACCCCCACTGTTCATCATCCTCATCGACCGAGACACCTCCAAGAACACCAAAGCCACGATCTTGAAGCTTCCGAGCGTGTCATCGTCGCCCCGTCGTTCCGGAAACGTTCTACGTACGTTGCTCTATCGATTTCCTCGGTGCAAGGCATGTATTCATTCACTTTTCCTTTACCATATCAGTATTATAGGTGAGTGTTGTGTGTGCATCGAAATTTTTTAAAGATTTTCAGAAAACCATTCGGTTTTCATGGAGTTGAGAATTTTCGTGTGGTTTGATTGATCCATGTTCATGTTTCTTAGCCATGGTTGCGTCTAGGCTGCTGGTCAGGGTTCCTAGGAGGTGTGGGGATGGCCTGGACTCGAATGGCTGGAGTGGCTCGAGCCAAACGAGCCCAGAAAGCCAACTGATGCGGATCGGGTTCCATTGTCGTGCAGTTTAGGGTTTGGGAGAAGAAGGGTCGGCTGGGGCATGCAGGGCCGTGAACCAGACGACCCATGGTCAGGTTAGGACCGGCAGGATCTTGGGAAGGTCCTGCCGGCGGCGACCGGCCAGTGGTGGCCGGGCTGGAGCGGCAGCAGCCCTGGAAGGGCTGCTGCACGCAGCCGAGAGCAGCTGAAGTGGGGAAGGGTTCGGGTTGGGCTGGGGTGGGGTGCTGGGTCGGGTCTTGGGGTCCGGGTCGGGTTGGTGGTCCGGGTCAAGTCCGTGGGTCAGTGGGTTAAGTTAGTTGGGTCCGGGTCCGGGTCCGGGTTAAGTTAGTTGGGCTCGGGTATTTTTATTTTTAAGTTTTTAGTTTAATTAAAGGTTTAATGGGCCTAATTAAATCTCAAAATTTATTTAGGCACCATTTAATTATTTTGGGCTGAACTTAATTATTTGGGCTTAATTAATTTAATTAAGTGAGCCCACTAATTTTTATGGGCTTTAGGGCCCATGAAAGTTATTGGGCCAGTCTTTGGGCTTTTTGGGCCCATTGGGCCAAAATTGGTTGTTAATGGGCTTGAATTATTTAATTGGGCTTAGAATAATTTTATTGGGTTTAAGTATGTTAATGGGCCAGATTTAAGTAATTGGGCTTGAGTGTTAGGGCCAGCAGTCCAGTACAATCCATGAGAAATTGCATGTGTCCTGATTATATATTTAATTATTTTTATGCATTGAAGTTATTTTAATATGTATATGTTAGTATGAAATTAAATTAAATATATATGAAGGACACACATTTTATTTAAGTACATGCATTCATGAAATAATTTTTATGCATGATTTAATGTTTAAGGTTGAGCAAAAGAAAATATTTTATGTTGGAAGTTGAAATAGTGTGACAATTTGAAGGGGATTCGTCCCCATATGTGAACTATTGAAGGGCATTTTACTGCTAATTTAAGAGGTGATTCGTCACCGCCACGTACGTTGGTTTCCACGCTGATCAGTATTTGATGTATGATTTAAGGTTACACTATGGATACAACCATACGATGTTAGAAAATAATCTGCTCAACAATATTTATGTATTACGATATTTAAGTTAATTTAAGTTATGTTATGTCATGATGTTATTTTAAGCATGCTCATTCATGTATATGTTATGTATTAGTATTAAAGTGATTTAAATTATTTTAAACCCTTGTTATTGTAGCATGTTGGGCTTCTAGGCTCACTACACTGGTATGGTGCAGGTGAGTACGTAGAGGATGTAGTACCCACCGGAGGCGAGGACGTATGAGCAGACTGGCAGTGATCCCCGTGACCGTGATAGATATCTGAGTCATGATGCATGTTTGAATATTTCAGCACGTTAAATATTTTTAATTATTTTCAGTGGTTGAGTTTTTGGATAATTTATTTAAATATTTTCAGTGCATGCAGTTTTTAATTATTTTCTTATGACAGCATTTTAATTACGTATTTGACTCAGATATTTATTTTATTAAAGAATGCATTTTTTTATTTAAGTTATTTATTTATTAATTTTAAATCTTTTTATTTTGTGCATATATGTATGGGCATGTATGTACATGTTATATTTAGTATGTAATAAAAAAAAAAATTTCGCATATTTATTTATTTATTAATTATAGAGTTAGGGTCGTTTCACGTCTCATGTGAGATATCGACATGAAATCTGGGTAATTGAATAAAGATTTAATCTCTAACACCATTACACCATCTGGCCCAAGATCATCTTCCGGCGTGTTAACTGCCAGAGAATCCGAAAAGATGTTTACATTGGAGAAGCCATGGTCGACGCAAAAATACATCCCAAATCTAACAGCTGCAATCTCCGCACTCAAGACTATTCCTAAATTCCGAATAACACAAGCCGTGGCCCCTAGAATCTTCCCAAGCGAGTCCCTAACCACACCACTTACACCGCATAAATTCTTGGCTCCATCAAAGCTCGCATCGACATCCAACCGAAGTTGATTTGATAAAGGAGCCTTCCAGATTCATTCCGATAAAACATTATTCAAGAAGTGAGGAGTGTCGCAACTCTTCTTGGCACTGTGAATCGAATCCAACATAGCCCAAGCCCAATCTAAAGTAAATTCTGGAACTTTATCTGCTTGATCATGTTTCCCATTACAATATGTTGTCCATGCTGCCCAAGCTAACACCACAAATATCCCCATCTCCTCTTTCTTAACCAACGACATAAGTAAAACACAACACTCAACAAAAGAGACCCCTCTATATTGCTTCAATAGTCTCCAAAATATAGTTTTTTTCCAAGCAATTCGAGCATAAGAACAGAAAATAATACAATGTCTAGTTGTGGCATATTCCGAATTACCGAGAGAACAGAAGCCATAGTTGGAACATGATGGTTGTAAAAATTTACCTCTGAAGAAATAAAATCCCTGGAAGCTTTCCAGAGGAAAATGCGAACTTGAGATGGTATGTTGTAAGGACCCGATTTTAATGTGTTAATTAATTCGTGTGTTAAATATAAATCAGAACACGGACCCTTTCATATGTTATGTTTCCAAATGAGCTTCCACCAATGCATAAATTGGTGAGTTGATCGAAATGGCGGAGGTCTCGAGTTGTCCATCTCCATCCAATATCCTGATTTTACTGAATAAATTCCATTAGAATTTCCCTTCCAATATCTTAAATCTGGACATCCTCTCCTGTTTAGAGCAATATTCAGAATTGATTCCGCTTCGAACATCGAAAATTTTGATTCACGGCTTCTTCATTCCAGTTCCCCACCGGACTAATCAAACTATCTACTGTATCGTTTGAAGTAGCATGGGGTCACTGATTTATTAACACCAGAAAACATTGGTTTTTTCGGATATTTTATGGGTCAAAGAAAATCCAGATAATTAATTGACCAGGGCATGAGTAACATTCGGTTCATGGGTTTTTCGTCTAATCACCGGTCTAGTCCGGTTTTATAAACTATAGGCACCGTTTGGTACATGATATTACTAATATATGTATAATTTATCCCGTCTAATCTAACGTTTTTCTCGTCATATTATTTATCCATCTATTAATTATTAATTTTATATCAATCAAATCATTAATAATTTATCTTACATCAATCAAATCATTGAATTTAAATTACTATATTATCTCTTATAAATAATATTATTTATATTTTATTTATTGTTAAAAGGACAAAATGGTCATTTAACATTTCTATATAAAATTTAATCAATCAAATCAAATAAACTATAATCTATCAATCAAATCAAATACTATATTAACTATTCATTTTTATTTATTTTTTATTACAATATATTAATTATCTATGTATTACTTATACCATCACTCGGTTGCACCTATCTGTAGTTGGCGGTTGGATAACTTTTTCATGGCAATACATATATTTTTTTCATCGTTACTATTAATATGAATAAGCAAAATATATAATTTTCATGGAATATTGATTTAATTTTTAAGTAAAGCACATCAATTTTGTATTAAAAAGTTTTATGTTATAAATAAATTCATTAAGTAATCATATAAAGATGTGAATTCTTACAACCTTTCTTGGTTACAAATTACAATAGGTGATTTAAAAACATTGATCAAAATTTGCTGACTGTTTTGATGAAAAGATTAAAATTACTAACATTAATTAATTGGGGATAACTCGGGAAGAAGACGATAAGATGTTTATGTAAAAGAATTGCTGACTCTTTTGGCGGCTTTCTACCATCCGTCCTCGCTGCAAAGCTGTCGTATACTTCCATGCTCACGAAGTGTTTGAAGAAAGTCCTGAGGTACACTATACATTATCACGGGTGTTTCTTTATAAGCTTGACATGACTGTTTAGTAGGACTTCAAGATTCTCTTTTTGTTAGATTTGGTTATGTGTGTTTTTTCGATGAAATAACTTCGTATATGGTAAGCAGTTATGAGCAGTTTCTCGGCTTTGTGATATGAATAATAACGAAACGCGCATTGAGAAGTAAGGGGAAGAAGCGGTGCTGCGAATGATCTCGTAGATCTTTCCAAAACCGTTGATTGTGAACCGTCTACTGCTTCATTTTCAAAGATATCATTGTTTGAAGCGGGAGGCTGATTATCATTTGAGGTTATTAATGTGCTTGGTAGGAGCGCGTGTTGTTTGACAAAACGTCTTATCACAAGCTTCATGTTGATTTGATACAATCCCTGACCATTTGCAAATTGCTGATTTGGATGGATATTATGCTCTGCTGTCGATGCACGCATCCAGTTTCGAACTGTAATTTTATTATCTTTTCGAATGGAAAAGTTTTTGCTGCACATAGTAATCGAAGAAAACGTGAGAATAGAAAGCTAGAACTTCCCAAGAATCTTCGTAACCCACGACGGATGAAGCTTCCACCTGACTTCTACCCCCTGGTGCTGCATAGCGAAGAATCAGTTTTGAGCAAGCCGCCATCGACAGATTCCACGAGCATAGCTCCTGCTGTTGAGAGTTATCGTGATGAAACTGATGGCAGTAACAACGCGGATGACAATTTAGTGTGGGGATTGGATGAAATCGAAGCCATTTCATCCCTTTTTCAGGGAAGGGTTCCTCAGAAGCCTGGAAATTTAAACAGGGAAAGACCTCTACCTCTACCTGTTCCTCACAAGATACGGCCTTTGGGACTTCCCACCCCCAAAAAACTTACCAAGAACCATCTTGCTGTTTCTGCGAGGCAGCCAATCTCGAATCAAATTTACAAGAATCCAACTTTCTTGATTGGTTTAGCCAGGGAAATTAGAAGCCTTCCTCCTGAGACCGATGTGTCCACAGTTCTCAGCCAATGGGCTCGGTTTTTAAGGAAAGGGTCTTTGTCATTGACGGTCCGGGAGTTGGGGCATATGGGTCTTCCAGATCGAGCTCTACATGTTTTTTGTTGGGTTCAAAACCAGCTCCATTTATTCCCAGATGATCGCATTCTTGCTTCCACGGTTGAAGTATTGGCAAGGGCAAATGAGTTAAAAATGCCTTTTGACATGGACAAGTTCACCAGTTTGGCTAGCCGGAGTGTTTACGAGGCTATGGTAAAAGGTTTCATAAAAGGTGGAAACTTGAGACTTGCTTGGAAGCTTCTTTATGCCGCCAAAGATGGTAAAAGAATGCTAGACTCCTGCATATATGCTAAGCTAATTCTAGAACTTGGAAAAAATCCTGATAAAAGAATGCTCGCATTGCCTTTGTTGGAGGAGCTAGCAGCAAGAGATGACCTTAAGCTGACTCAACAGGACTGCACATCTATTATGAAAGTTTGCATAAAACTGGGGAAATTTGATGTCGTAGAGTCACTATATGATTGGTTCAAAATATCTGGAGCCACTCCTAGTGTAGTGATGCACACCACTCTGATTCATAGTCGGTATTCTGAGAACAAGTATAGGGAGGCAATGGCTGTGGTGTGGGAAATGGAGGCTTCAGATACACTCTTTGATCTCCCAGCCTATCGTACCTTGATAAAGCTTTTCATCGCCTTGAATGATTTTTCGAGGGCCTCAAGATATTTTTCCAAACTCAAGGAATCTGGTTTAGCTCCGGGTTTTGATATATACCGTGAGCTAATTAGTTTTTATTTGGCTTCTGGGAGATTAGCCAAATGTAAAGAAATGTGCCAGGAGGCTGAGATGGCTGGATTCAATGTGGATGATCGAACTAGAGCACAGTTGCATCCAGGAAGATAAATCTAGTAAATTTCTTCCTTCAAAATGTTTTGTATTATATTTGAGTTAAAACGGCTGCGCATGGCGGCCAATGTACCAATATGGTTGTGCGTGAAAATTTTCATTGTGCTGTGATTTGTGTTTCCGATGACTTTAATTTTCCACTTTATTTAGGTATTGTTTGGGAGAGCTTGTAGGAAGCATTTTTCAGCTTTTTCTTAACAAAATTTTGAAATTTTGTAAAATTTTATGAAAGAGAAGCTGATAAGTGCTTCATAGAAGCTCTTCTAAACACTATCTTAATCGTTTTCGACAAGTTTTGTGTTTTTGAAACATATAATATATATATATGTTTTAATTTTAATTTGAAAATATTTTAGTTGTGTTTATAATTTGTTAATTGAGTATTCTGAAATTTTTTTTGTTAATATGTAAATATAATTGTAATACTATAATATAGATAGGGAAAAAATATATTTTTATTATATTTATAAATAGTTTTAAAATATATTATAGTTTGCATTATAATTATCAGTTGATATATATTTGTATTGATCATTATTCTATTTAATACAAAGAATGTGATACATATTTATCATAATATATTTTTTAAATTAATATAATCTTTTTTTAAAAAAATATAATCAATAAAATAAAAGGATCTAAAAAATTAAAATAAATGTACTTTATTGAATTTAATAAAAGTAATTGGATTTAAAAACAATTTAGTTTAAACGTAAAATAACTCATTTACAGTAGTTAATGTCAAATATTTTTTTAAAGGAATATTTCGTATATTTATGATCTAGGAAATATCTTTAATTACAAGATCAATTAATCAAAAGTCCTATGTTCTCAAACAAAAAGAGTGGGAGAGGAAATAACAAAAAAGGCAAGCGAGTGGACAACTTCATTCGCCGACATGTGAATATGACTTAAAGAGGTTGCTCTATCGTGAGCCAATAAATATAATGTTTGCATCAAGAGCTCCACCATGGCTAAGATCCTTTTTTTGCATCGTAACTGCTTGAACTACCGAAAGAGAGTTCGAAGTGATTTGATGTACTCAAGAATTGTATTCTATTATAGACTTCATCCCACCGACGAGTGCATGTGACTTGGTATAGACTATACTATAGAATGTGGTTTCTCTATCCTTCTTTCAAAAGCGATAACCCTCATGATTTCTAACCATACCACCGATTGCAAAACTGTTAGTGCTCTCACGACATATGCTGCATCAACATCTAGTCTCAATTGGTGTAGTGGAGAAGCGATCCAAGTCACCGACAAAGGGCAGACTGCACGAAAGTGATTAGTAGCTATAGCTCGATCCGCATCCCGGAATTCGAAATGTTTTTTTACTTTCTTTTAAATAGACAATATTTAATAACTAAGAGTATCTCCAACCACAATATCCATATTTTCATTCTTTATCTTCTAAAATAGAGATCTATGTTGTTTCAAAAATTTTCTCCAACACATATTTTCTAAATTTTATCAAATTCTCTATTTAATTCTTATTTTTTCAACACCAACCATAATATATATGAAATAAATAAATAATTACGTAACATATTATAAATTATAAAATCAAACTAAATGTGTATTATGAACTTTTTTTAATAATACATTTATTTTGTCATCAAGTTGCAAGACGCACACAACATTAAGTCTACAAACATAAAAAAATAAATCAAGACAATCATATAAAAATTTAATTAACATTCCAAACTAAGCAATTTTAGAGGATGACATTTTCATGATCTTGTTCATTACTTGCCTTTGGTTTTATCCAAATATTACAATTACAATAAATAAAAAAAATAGAGAACACTCAAATCAATTAAAGTTGGACCCAAACAACCCACTAAAATTTAATATAGAGACTGAAAGTAACAAACATAAATTTTAGAAAAGGACCAAAAAATATTTTTTTTTTAAAATGTGTAAATAGCAATTTTTTAGAAGATGACATTTTCGTAATCAATGTCATCTTCTGAAACAATTCTCTATTGCTAGAGTGGTTCTCCATATTTGGAGATGTTCTAATTATTTTCCATGTGATACTAATTAGAAGAGCTAGCCTCTCCCACGATCGGAACCGTTGGCCATTGCACAACTCAGGAGAGTGGCCGTATGGATGACAATTTTCTCCGAATTCGATGGAGAATCCGATATCCGACCCGAACGGAGGAGGGTATGGAGGCATTTTTTGGACCCGATTAAATAAATGGGTAAATGGGTATGGGGATCTCGTCAGAGCCGTCAATTTGGGTTAGGCTCGCCGGGTCGACCCGGCCCGCCACACATTTTAAGTGGGTCTAGATGGACCAACCCGCCTAGGCTCGTGACCCGCGCGGGTTGGCCCGCCGCGGGCCTGAAGAATTAATAATTTATTTTTATTATTATTGTGATATATGTATTTTTTAATAAAAGTTGTGAATTTTTTTGTATTAATTATTTTATATAAAATTTACACACATAAAATCAATAATTAAATTTTTTTTATTAATATGTTTCTATTAATATTTATTTATGAAATGATATTTATAATTAATTATAATAATTATTTATTTATTTTTATTTATCGTGAGCCAATCCGCGGGCCGGCCCGCCTAACCCGCAACCCACCTTGGGTTGGGCTGGGTTAAGGATTTTCAGCCCGCCAGAATGATGGATCGGCCCGCCATCAACCCGCCAAAAGGTGGGTTTTTAGTGGGTCGGCCCGCCCCGCCATGGGTTGGCCCGTTTGACAGCTCTAGATCTCGTAATTGGGGATGGTCCATAGGGATGTAAACGAGCCGAGCCGAGCCGAGCTTTTGAATGTTCAAGCTCGGTTCATTTATAAACGAGCCGAGCCCGAGCTTATTTAACGAATACATTCATGGCCCACGAGCTTATTCGAGCTTTTATCGAGCCTAAACGAGCTTAATATATTTAAACTATAAATTTAAATATTCATTAAATTAATTAAAAACTAAGTTATATATTTGAAAAAATATAATATTATTATTAAAATTTGTAATTTTATTCTAATAAATTAATTTTTATAGATTTTTCAATATTTTTCATAAGTAAAGTGTAAATTTATAAATTAAATATCAATATTATTATTTTTCGTCTAAGAGATGACTTACGAGCTTGTTAACGAGCCTGTTAACGAGCATGTTCACGAGCTAACGAGCCGAATATTGTAAAGCTCGAGCTTGGTTCGTTTGC
This sequence comes from Henckelia pumila, assembly GCF_033568475.1. NCBI lineage: Eukaryota > Viridiplantae > Streptophyta > Magnoliopsida > Lamiales > Gesneriaceae > Henckelia > Henckelia pumila. The sequence goes on along the minus strand of NC_133123.1, from coordinate 31,350,620 downwards.
CTTAACGAGCCTCATTAAACGAGCCCGAACGAGCTTTTAACGAGCCGAGACCCGAACAGTTCGCAAACTGTTCATCTCATTTACATCCCTAGCCGGATGGAGGATGATGTAGTGGTATCCTACCCATACCCGACTCGATACCCGATTATATATATATATATATATATACACATATTAATTTATATTAAATAAATGCTAATTTAATTTTTTTTTTTGTTGAATTATGTTAGTTGGATGAAACAATAAAAATTATTAATATAAAACTAATGCTATTTTTTAAAAGTTTTATTTTTTTATATAAGTCTTTGGTTGTAAATTTTATTTGGTGTTTTATTTTTTTATTATCTTAAAAATTTTGATATAAAAATCTAGTAAATAAGTATAATTTTATCAAATAATTAAAATTTTAAAAAAAAAAAATTTATGGAGTATATACAATAAATGGGTAGGGTATGAATATCCGATCATCCGACGTGTATGGGGATGAAGATGAAATTAAATATCCGATGGGTATGGGTATGAGTATGTGGATGGATTTAATAAATGGGTATGGAGATAGAGGCACGATATCCTACCCATACCCGACCCATTGTCATTCCTAAGAGTGGGTTATGAAGTCGATTATGTAAAAATATTGAATTTTGAAATGGTAACAAATGTTATCGTTTTTATGTTGCACTGACATAATCATGTGTCGTTATGAGAGAAGTTGAGATTCAAACAATTTTGACGAATGAAACCCCCAACCCATGTGATAGGAAAAAAAAAAAAGAAAATGTAATTTCTTTTGTTATTTATTTATTATTCTTATTCTTCACGAAAAATGAGAATGATTATCGTAATTATTATCAAATAAAGAGAGGTGGGTTTGATCAATTTGAATGGATAGGGGCACTGTATGCTGTTAAATAGCAGCAACAAACTGAGGGAGTTTCGGATTTTTCGGGAAATGATTTCGTTTTTTTTTTAGTTGAAATTTTAGTTAATCAGTAAATATCACTAATTTTATATTTTTATCGATTAAGCGACCAGGTTTCGAAAATTTTAATAAATATAGAGAATACCTGACTTAGAAAATATTAAAATCTTTTAACTTTAATTACTTCATCGTTGAAGTTAATATTTTGAATCCCCCTCTTGAAATTCTACAAAAAACTAAAAACATAATAGGTTTTGAGATAAATGAACTACTGGAATATATACATGATGGTCTTGAAATTTTGATGATAATTATGGTATGTTTAAGTGGGGAAAAAAGGCTATTAAAAATCATCTCCATTATTATGGATTAATTGCATCAACACCTAGCGTAAAAATTAAAAAACAAAAAACACTCTGGATAAAATTAATAGCATTTTTAAAACCTATGTTTTTTAAAACTCAAACATAAAGCCATATATGCATTCAGAGTTTTAATAGCATAAAAGTGGCATGTATTTGACTGTTAAAAAATGAAAAATATATTCGCATGTTAATTTTAACGAGATTTTACGTTTTCCAGATTTTTCATAAGGTTACGGCAATTAGCCCCTTGTGATTCTATATAATGTTTAACGTTAAAAAAATAAAAATATCTATAATGCTACATCTACTAAGAAACAAAACTATAGTTTTAATCATATCCAGAATTAAACCAAGAGTTCTTCCAATGTTATCCAAATTTTAATAAATTGTAGATCAACTGATTTTTGTATGTGGCAACCGTTAAATCAATATTATGATCTAACAAAATAATAATAATCGAATCTGCAGCATCGTTCGGGCCAATAGAAGCTCCAACACTCGGATGATATCATGTGCGAGACCACAGTTAAGCTTTACATATATACAGAATCCAAGACATCTAACCTATAATCCAAATGGAATCAAACAAAGCTAATTATGGGAAAATGTAGCATTTTGCATTAGATTATTCTATTTGTCACTCGGGTCGAAACCAAGCAAGAAAATGCCACCTCCCATTTTAGATTGTACCTTACAATTGTGTGGTTTTGTCACTTAAGGTCATAATCAAACAAGAGAAGAATGATTAAACGACTTCGCGTCATCTTTTACTGGTGAAAATTGTTTGCTATTCTAGATTCGACAGCCTAACGATACCAATTGAATGTTAAACACGAGTTATCTGTATTAAACACATAGCAAACATCTAGTTTTATAGAATAAAACACAAGGAGAGACAATAAACATAGTAGATGATTTAAAACCAAGTTTCCTTGTATTCAAAATCATGGCTCCACATGCTATAACAGAGATACTTGTCAAGAAGAAAAACAGTCAATTGCCAACCTGTCCAACATTGAAAAACATTCTTTAATTCAAGAATTTCCTCCTTTGAAGAAACAATCAAAGACTTGGGACGCCCATCCCTGTCCCCGATCCTTGATCAACTAAAGAGGTACATTTGTAATGAATTTGATACTCGGTCTATGATAATATTGCCCAAGAAACAATTCTCAAAATTACTCTCCATCCCCAAATCAAAGAGATGACTAGAGGCAATCGTTAAAATTAATAAGTCGATCCGTCACATGGGATGGGCAAGAATTACAATAACAAATAGTTGAAATGTCGCATAATTGGACTGACTTATGATAGAAAACATAGCAAAAGAGTGATTATGAAGTACCATTACTAATATCAGATGAGTAACAAATGAGAGTTCAATGAGAAGATGGTTAGCCACGCCAACAGGGACTGCTTAGTGAAGCCAACCTCATGTGCTGATCCTGAGCTCTGCTTCTCTTAAACAGAGGCTTTGGCGATGATGAAGCAGATGATGCAATGGCCCACGAATCATTAGAGCTATCAGAGCTAAAATAGGCGTCAACCACACCACTTGGACTGCTTGGTACCGACTCATGCTTGCGTTTGTGGCAAAGCTTATGGACATGGCCATCCAATATCTCCTTTACAAGTTCATGGCATTCGTCCAACTTTTCCTGTTTATACGATTCACAATCAAGAATGTTAATCCCATTAACTCGGGGTATAGTTCGGGGTATAGGTCGAGGCGTGATCTCAATATTAAACACCAAAGCTTATTAATTCAGCAAACCTTGTTCAGTTTGAACAGACTCGTGAACTGATTATGGAACTCCAAAACTTTACAAGGCTGGATCTCTCTAATAACATTTAACATTATCGCAGAAGCAATAACCGAAGGAGGATAGCGCATGAACCTACAATCTGCATTCATGTACACAATTGCATTAGAAGTCAAGTCACTTGGAACGATGAAAAGATCACTATAAGATCGACATAATTACAGATCAATACACATCAGATCTTAGATAAAAATCTTGACATCCTAAATCTTTACGGCAAAACAACCTATACCATACCGGTTATAATAGAGAGAATGAGACTCTGGCACCTCCCGAAAAACTCCCAATGCAGGTTTCCAATCAAACCCATTCTTCTAACAATGTGGTCAATGTATGAGATTGGAGTCACGGGATTCATCTTCCATTTGAGTGTGGAAAGCACCAAAAGTTCCATTCTCTGAATAGTCTTCGCCTCGAATAGATATTTAGACTCTTCCACCTTAAGATAAACAAAAGCAAAAGCCCAAAAATCAGGAAGAGGCATTTACAAAATCACATATATTGCAAACGAACAAGTGGTACATATGGTGATGAAGAAACATACCTGAAAGTCTACGAGAAGAGGCACTTGCGTCTCTTCGACCTTTGCCGCGATGGAAAGACAGGCAACAGCCAGCAACTGACTCATCCACGGCTTATCCTTCTGAAAGAAAACGCTTGCAATGAATCTATCAAAGTAGTTCACAGCTAAAACAGCAGTCATGGCATTGAATCCATAGCACGCAATCCCCTTCAACATCCATCTAACCGCCTCATTTCTCACCGTTTTCAGACACCCATCTGAGTTTATCGCATCGCAACCCAAATGGGCTTGTTCTTTCTCCTTAGACAAGAGGCTCAGAAGCTCGTCATCCTCCCAGAAAAGGTCGCGCTCACAAAGAAAAGCAAAGGGCTTTCCACCAATCTCATTAAAATCATCGATTTCCGATACCCTGAAGTCAGACACACCACTCAAATCCTCATCAAAACGCTCTTCCTCGCAGTAAAGAGCATCAAAGATCGAATTTTGGAGAAGGGATTCTTGTTCTTGAAAATGAGAAACCATCTTCTTCTGAGAAGAAGACACAGGAGCCTCTGCTCATTATCTTAAAGATAAGAGGGGAAAGCTCGAAAGATTGAATCTTGGGCTCTTTATCATATCTTCTTGTGCTTGTTTTTAGCCCTTTTTTCCTCCCTTAGACACTGAAAAGAGAGGATGGGGGGGAAGAGGAGTAGAGGGGGAGCGCTGGCCTGGGGGCTAAGTAAAGCCTTATGGAGTGGAAGGGTTTTTAATCTGTGCGAGTGCCACTCTCCACGCCTGTCCTTTTTCCTCTTTATTTTTTATATTTATTTTCAAGATTTTTTCAAAAAAATAAAAAATAAATTTAATAGCTTGCAAATTAATCCAAAAATGTACCCTCTGAAAATTGGGTCTAAAATATACTTTTTCAAAAAAAATAAATCAAGTTCTTGAAATATATAAATACGTATATTTATTTGATAAACTAATCATTTAGTTTAGGTTTAGTAGTGTATTAGCTAGTCATCAAATTCAATTATATGATGACAATCAAATCTAACTTATGTTGTCTAAGCATTGACATTGAGCCAAATCTACGACTTGGAATCAATTATCATGTCTCATGATTAATTGTGATTATTAAAATGCAACCAAGTTAGCTGCTAATTTCAACTTACGAATGATGACAAAGCTTTATTTTTTTTGGAATTATAGGAAATTAGTTCAAATTTTAGACTTCATGTATATATACTTTTGTTTATCTTCAAAAAGCCATAAGTGGTTTTATACTTATATTCAAATACAATTAAAAATCAATAGTTATAAACAGATTCATACAAGTCATTAATTATGGTGTACTGAATTTAATTTGTCATAAACATTTTGTTGCTTCCTTGAATCAAACACGGGCAGGATATATTAAAATCAGTTTTATTTTTATTATTTTCAATATGAATTATGATCTTAAAAATTAAGTTAGAATAATCCATTTTTTTTATTTTTTTTATAATATATACTACATATTAAAGTACAACCCTCTACTGATATCAGAATCAAGATCTCATAGATTATATATAATGCGATTATTGAGAGTATTATTTGGGATGCAATAATTTTATCTCTTTGGAAAGCATCAAACCGTAACGTTTGCGTTGTTGCACTTTGTATAATAAATATATTTAAGTTGCACAATAATTATTAGTTATCGTATCGATTCTATAAGATTTGAAATTTCTCTAATTTCTAATATTCCATGCTATCTTATACTTTAAAATTCAATGTAAGTAAGTGCACATTAGTAGACATTTTTTATACTCGAACAAACGAGCCAAAGTTAAAATACTGATAGGAGATTCCCACTCTTCTAGTTTGTATAATCTTCTTTGAATAAAAAGCGTGCTTAATGCCGTGAACATTCAGCAGTCAAAACTGCTCTCGATTTTGACCGTAATATACTAATCCAATAGTTTGAGAAATCATTATAATAACTAAAAAATTAAATTCCAAAAATAAATAAATAAATAAATAATAATTAGGAATTAAATCCCATGTGGAACTAAAAGACGTAACGTATGTTCCACGGGGGGATTTATGCTCTCGATTATTGCAATGTCTTTAAAAGGTGACAACTCACGAAAATGGTTTCCATGAATTTCTCTTGGACTATTTGGAGTTAATTTTGTATTTTGTGGATTAAAAATTCAAGAGGGTTGCTAAAATATTTAATGTACATGGAAGATTCAGGTTGAAGAGTTGTATATATTTTGTTGTGAAACTTATATTCTTTGGGTAAACTTAAGTGAATATTTATTTGAAGAAAGTGATAGTACGAACCCATTATGTACATTTTTGGACGAAATAATTAGATTAATAAAAGTGAGATTTAACTTCGAATTAAAAAGCAATATATGTTTTTGGCCTTAATTAAAGTCTCCATCTAACACTCCTTAAATTCTACATCTATAATAATGAACTCAACACTCGAGGCTATTGTCCCTATTGAAATCTCTGGAATCAAGGGGTTCACCTAAAAATATTGCTAATTTAACACAGGCATGTCTGGCTGATCTGTCGACTTAATATAGTGTAGAAAATTGCAAATAAATTTGATGGGGGAGAATTATAATTTTATTTGTGTAAGTTGATTGTTTGGATTTTACTCCAACTTAATAAAGTTTGGTTTACATCCACTAATTTGGGTTTTTTGTTTTATTCCAAAGTTGTTAATTTGATCGAATATTGTTTCTTTGATAACGATCCTCCCACACATGATTAATGTTGCGAAAATAAAATTTATGTTATGCATTAAGTGGAAAATTAAAGTAAAAGACTACATAATATTTAAAAATGAGATGAATAATCTTATCTTTCTTTTATTTTTGCACAAATATTATATATATATATATATATATATATATATATATGAGTTTTGTTATCCTGCCCACCCACCATGCCCATATAATGTGTCCACCATGAGGTGACACTCAACTATTGGACGCACAATTCATCGCATCCAATAGTTGAGTGCCACCTCATGGTGGGTACATTAGGTGGGCACGGTGAGTGGACAGGATAACAAAATTATATATATATATATACCAGTTTGTATAATATAGTTTTTATGTTTGCTACGTAAGAGAGTTTCACTACGAAATAATTAAACAATATCCGTTAAATTTAGTGATTTCAAGCGAAAAAAAAACCAAAATCAAACTTTTTTTTTGTACAAGAAAAATGAAAACCAAACTTGAACGCATGCATTACAAGATTGTAACCCAAAATATATCAACTTAATTAGACTCCCGATTTAATTATCACGCAGTTGATTTCTAGACGACTAAATTTAACAAAGTTAAACTTATATTTGTTAATAAAAATTGTAAATAATTTTTTTAAAAAAATATAATGTATATATATATATATATATATTTAATCTGGCATCGTTTTCTTTCTTCACCAAATAAAATGATGAAAAATAAGTGCAAATTATTGTGCATAGGCCAGCCTATCAAATCAATAAAAATTATCATTAATTTTTTGCACGAAGGGTTACTTAGTTGTACGTCTATCGGCTGCATGATATGTAAAACCATTAGCTGTCCAAGAATATTATTGTATATCATGGAAAATTTAATGTCCGCACGAGAAAAACAACAGGGTAGACTACAGCATAAAATCGTCATCTCTAATTAATTATTGCAATATAGGAATTTATTGTTTTAGTTCAATGTCTTTGTGATGTCTTGTGGGGTTCTATTGAAATACGTTTTGATGTATACATATTTTGTGTGCTCAATATTATAAATATGAATTTTTTTATTTTTCATTTTATAGCCGTCTTTTTGTGATTTTAATTTAATTTTTATGCCATTAACGATGATTGCATTATTACCACGTCTAACGTCGAAATATATATGACTAACATTATATATATATAAATCAAAAACAAAGACAACATAGATGATCAAAATGTTTAAAAAAAACAATAAAAATACAAACAGATTAGAGAAGGAAATTTTTTTTTTACAACTTTCTCTTATAAATAATAAAACTTCATCCAATAATTTTGATAATATAGTAAAACTGTAGTAGTCGAGTCCCATTCTACAAAATTAGGTGACTAAAAATGATTAAGAATTGATTAAGGGCTAAATTTGGATTTAAATATAAATTTTTGGACATTTTGTCTCGGACGAGTTCGGAAGGTCCGAACCACTTCGAAAGCAAGGATCCATGTTCGGAGGTCAAGGGTGCGATCGGAACGTCTGATCCCAAGATCGAGCTTCCGAACTCCAACAGTGAGGTATTCGATGTACGTGTTGTCAACAGCATTTCGACACATGGCGATGATCGAAGCTTCCGAAGAGTCAATCGGAGCTTTCGATGATTTGGCATGGCAAGGATTTTGACACTTGTTCGAGCATGCACAGGATTGGAAAGTCCAAAGACCCGATCGGAAGTTCCGATCAGAGAAACATGCGACGTGTCCATGCATGCGGGATCGGAACGTCCGATCTCTATTTCCAAAGTTCCGATCTCCGCTTATAAATAGGACATCTGAGAATCAGATTTTCACACCAAATTCAAGTCTCTCTCTCTCTCTCTCTCGATTTTAGTGGTTTCCAGCCTTCTTTGGCGAGGGATGAACTTTGACGAGATGTTTCCGGAGTCATAGTGGAGTTATGCCCAAGTTCTCGGGGGCAATCGACATCAACGAACTATCGACGGACGGAGGTATGCCCTAGTTCCTATAAATATTTTGGGAGTATCTATTAGTTTAGTTAATAATTTTAGATGATGATTAGCGATAAAGTAATCTTATCATTATATGCTTGGACAGTAGAGCTGGTATAGCTTATCTGATTTTATTGAGGTATAAAAGTACTGTTCGAGATACCCAGACCGAGTATACATGTCTTATGTATTGCATGTTTTATATGACATTGTTTATATGGTCTAATTATATCTTCATATTATATGTCACGTTATTATGTTTCATGCGTTAGCATATTGAGCTTATATCCTCGAGATAGCCTGTAGTAGAGTGTTCACACTATGTGTTAGTGGATGGTTGGACACGTGGACTCGTGATCAGGTCACCTATATCCATTGTTGGGTATGTGAGCCACCTCCTGGTGCAATGGCGCAGAGTGCTACATACCTTGGGCTCGAGTCTGTTGAGCAGTATTCTTGACCGTGAGTCTTGGTAACCCGTACACTTGCATTCATGCTCATATAGTGTTTGTATACTCATACTCTTGTGATGAATGTAGTTCGCTCACATCCATATTTCTGTGTTTTTTGGACACCCCATTTGACGAGGCAGACCTCAGGTTAGACGGAGCAGGAGGCTCAGGGAGGACTTAATTAGTTGCAGGTTTTGGCAGCTAGTGGGAGTTAGTTCAACATGAATTTTTGTCTGTATTTTGGTGGTTGGACGTTGGATATTGAGTACTTTTATTCGATATGGTTGTACTAAATTCAGTATTTACAGATTCAGTACCTTGGGTTGTAAAATTGTTTTAGGTTGCGCTTGGATTGAAGTATTTCAAATCCATGGATTTCGATTATAATTTTAGTGTTAACAATGAAACATAGAGAAATCTCAAATTCATAACTTAATTATTTACACATTAATTAGATGGATTAAAAAGGATTCTAAATCACCATTTTATTGAATGAACTTAAAATTCATCCTAGCTACCATGAATTACCATACAAACATAAAGGAAGTGGATTTTATGTTTGTGGTGCTACTTCTCTAAACAACAAAAATGTATTTGAAATCCATGGATTTGAAATAATTCTATCCAAGTGGAGACTTAGTTTCCGCTGTGTTTTTTTTATTATGTTTTAATTAAGATTATTGCATGCTTAACCTTCTGATTAGTAGGTGGTCACGGTGCGGATCACTACAAAAACTAAATAAAAAAATAAAATAAAATAGGACTATTGCATGGTATAACAAATGCAACTTTATGTCATATGAGATGTTTATGAGTTGAACTCATTAAATTTCATATATAAGTTGACGCTCAGTCTATGCTGTCTCACCCGTGCAATGCCCGGGTGGGGATCCAACGGCCCGCATCACGCGACAGTTCAAATTATTTGATCTATTGGGTGATCCGGACCGTTGATGCTGGAAGATCGGGCAGTGCCCGTCTGCCAGCATAGACTAAGCCATAAGTTGGATCATGTATAAGTTATAACGATCCTTACAAACAATACATGTATGATCTGCTCATTGCGATCCTATATAGTTGCCACCGTCTGAATGAAAATATGGAACTCATATTAAGTGGAGATCTCATTTTCAATCAATCAAACGTGACAAGAATCGTACAGTGTTTTATTGTAACATGCACCCAGATCACATCCGTTTTAAAAATCAAATTTTCAAAACCCTTAAAAACATATTTCAAGGTATTAAAAATAAAGATTAATTTTCATTCTGACTTTTGCGGGCCACAGATTATGTCAATGATAATAATCCCGAAAATCAAGGCACGATTGATTAGAGAATCATATCAAGAGCAAGATCTTTTTATATAGCTAATCGGCATTATTTCTGACAGATGATTTTGTATATTTTTGTCAACATATTTTTTCCTTCTTTATCAAACCTTTACATGTAATTATATTGAAGAGCCGATGATCAATAAAATAAGAGAGCTTCCGCTTATCTTCAATTATTCTCATGGCATCAGAGCCAGTAACCCCAAAACAAAACGCAAAGACTTCATCTTCTTCTCTATCGAAGCAAGAACATGAACTCAACCTACAATCTTTTCACCAATGTTCTAGTTTGATCTCTATCAAACTAAACTCTGGAAATTTTCTCTTATGGCGCTCTCAAATCGTCCCTCTAATTCGCAGTCTTGGTATCTATCATCACATCACTGTGAATGAAAAACCTGTTGAAGAAATTGTGAATGAAAAAGGTGAAAATATCTTAAACTCCCAATACCGAATCTGGCTAAACAACGATGGGCTTATAACTTCATGGCTCCTTGGAACCATAACTGAAGATGTTCTTAGTATGGTCTTTGGAGACGCAGAAACAACTTTTGATCTATGGGCATCGCTCGAGCAACAATTGCTTCCTGTCACCATTGAAAAAGAAGGAAATCTGAAGAATCTATTGATGGTAATCAAAAAGGGCTCTCGTTCACTCGAGGAGTACCTTAAAGAATTCAAGTTCATATGTGATAATCTTGCAGCAATCCAAAAGCCAATCCCAGATCTTGATAAGGTCTTCCAGTTAGCCAGAGAGCTAGGACCCCAATATTCAGAATTTCAAAGAGCATGGCTCACAAAGCCACCATATCCTACCTTCAATCAGTTTGTTCTAGCACTTCAAAGTCATGAACAAACATTAGCATCACAACGTGAGGAGGAAAAGACATATATTCAACATGCTCAAGCCTTTCTTAGCCAAAGGGGTCGAGGGCAAAATGGACGAGGAGGACGTTTTAACTCTCGTGACAGAGGTTTCACACCAGCTGGACGATACAATAATGTCCATAATATTGCAGCTCGGCAACATCCCAACACCCCAAATCATCCACCCAAGTTGGACCTTCAGCGAACCAACAACTCAAACAGTCATGGTAAACCTACTTGCCAAATATGTGAGAAACCTAATCATGTTGCCATTGATTGTTGGTACAGGTTTGATCATTCATACCAATCAAAAAATTTGCCACAAGCTCTTGCTGCACTAAATCTTAATAATGACAGTGATCCTTCATTCTATGTTGATTCTGGAGCTACTTCCCATATGACCAATGATGCAGGTAAACTATCTTCCTTACAGTCCTATATGGGCAATGATATGATCTTTGTGGGTGATGGAAATGCATTACCAATATCTCATGTCGGTGACTCTTATGTCTCTACAGAAGATGAAAATTTCAAATTAAATGATGTGCTTGTTTTTCCGCAACTAAAAAAAATCTGATATCAGTTGGAAAATTTACATCAGATAATTTTTGGACATTTGAGTTTACATCTTCTGACTTTGTTGTTAAGGACCAAAACCAAAGGATAATTGCGAGGGGGCATAAAAAGGACAACTATATGCGTTGGATGGAGTCTTTCATGAAGCTTTGAACGCAATAAGGAAAGGAGGTTTATCTTCTGCTATTTGGCATCAACGACTGGGCCATCCTGACTCAAAGTTATTGTTTTTGTTGAAAGAAAAACATGTCATTGATGTTTCTCATTGGACAACAAAATCTCACATATGTACTAGCTGTCAAATGGGTAAAAGTTGTAGACTCCCTTTCAAAATCAATAATAAAATTTCAAAGTTTCCCATTGAAAAAGTTCACTGTGATCTTTGGGGACCGGCTCCCGTTACTTCAAGTCAAGGTTTTCGCTATTATGCAATTTTTGTTGACGATTTTAGCCGATTTACTTGGTTATATCCTTTAAAGCGAAAGTCTGATTTTCTTAATTGCTTCATCAAGTTTCAGAAATTTGTGGAAAACCAAATTGATCAGAGGATTAAAATCTTTCAATGCGATGGAGGCAGTGAGCTCAGTTCGATTTTGTTTATTGAACACATTCAAAATAGTGGCATTGAATTACATGTCTCTTGTCCTGGAACTCCTGAGCAGAATGGTATAGCGGAACGAAAACACAGACATATAGTTGAAACATGGCTTACAATGTTATTTCATGCTAATCTGCCATTATCTCTGTGGGTTGAAGTTTTCTTTACTGCTGTGTACTTAATTAATCGTCTTCCATCATCAGTTTTGCGAAATGAAAGTTCTTATCACAAGCTTTACAAGAAGGATCCAGATTACAATGCTTTACGAGTGCTAGGATGCTTGTGTTTTCCATCTTTGAGACATCAAGGTAGTTCTAAGTTTGCCAAGAAAACATATCCATGTGTTTTCATTGGATATAGCCCCATACACAAAGGGTATCGCTGCTTGGAACCAAAAACAAAGCGGGTTTATATTTCAAGGCATGTCATTTTTTATGAGGAAACTTTTCCTCTCAAACCAACTCAAGTGATCCAAAGTGCTCAAAAGTTTACATTTTCAGAATTTCCAGACCTTGATGAATGGTTTGGCATGTCAAAAGCTTCCCATACAGCTTCTTCCAATGAAGAAAACTGCAGAAAGGATCACTCTCAAATTCTCATTGCTCCTGATTTTACAAAATGTTGTGACAATGTTTCAATTGCAGGTCACTCCTTGACAAATGAAGATATCACTCTCAGAACAGTGGAACATCATATTGATGATCAAACAAGCTCACAAAAGCACCATAATTCTGATCTAGGAGAAGAAACTTATGTCAAAACACCAGAACATGCCACAGTGCAATCTGAAACAGTGGAAACTCAAACACCAATCATTGAAAGCCCGGAGCCAAATTCTGAAATTATCTCTCGTCCAACTCGACAACGCAAACCACCATCTTATTTGCAGGACTATGCTATTGTTGCAACTGAAGGACAACCTTCATCTTTGTCATATGAACCGCATACCCTCAAAGCTGCCATGCAAGATAGGTGCTGGATTGATGCAATGGAAGATGAAATTTCTGCTCTCAAAACCAACAACACGTGGCAGTTGGTCCCCAGGCCATTTGGAATTAACATCGTTGGATCAAAGTGGGTTTATCGTATTAAAACGAAAGAAGATGGAACGATTGATCGCTTCAAAGCACGATTAGTTGCTAAAGGTTTTACCCAAATCTCCGGCATCGACTATGAAAAAACCTTCAGTCCAGTAGTTCGACCAACTACCATCCGGCTAGTGATTGCACTATCCCTATCACTTAACTGGCAGATGAGGCAGCTTGACGTTAAAAATGCATTCTTACATGGCAACCTTAAGGAGGTTGTTTATATGGAACAACCACCGGGATTTGTTGATTCTACCAAGAAAAATCATGTTTGCTTACTCAAAAAGTCAATCTATGGATTAAAGCAAGCACCTCGGGCTTGGTTTGATAGATTATCCAAATATCTGCTCGAACTTGGCTTTTATTGCAGCAAATCAGACGCTTCACTCTTTATCTATCGCAGTAATGACATTATTGTTATTATTCTCATATATGTGGATGATGTTCTTCTTACAGGGAACAATCCCGTGTTTGTCCAGAAATTAATCGACAAGCTTGGTCGCGAGTTTGCAATAAAAGATCTTGGATTGTTGCATTATTTTCTTGGTGTTGAAGTGACAAATTTTCAGGGTGGTGTTTACCTATCCCAGCAGAAGTACACACGCGGCTTGCTTCACGAGACAAAGATGTTTGAAATTGCTTCCTTTGCTACACCAATGGCGACAAAAGACAAAGCCCAATCATCTGATTCAGAACCCGTAGATGAAACAAACTTTCGAAGCATAGTTGGTGCCCTTCAATACCTTACTTTCACCAGCCCAGATATAATTTTTGCAGTCAACAAAGTCTCTCAGTTCCTTAGCAATCCTACACTAGTTCATCTAAAGGCAGTAAAGCGAATTTTGAGATACTTAAACGGTTCTCAAAACTTGGGTCTCCGTTATATAAGCCAAAGTCCTACAACTCTCTATGCCTTTAGTGATGCAGATTGGGCTGGTTGTCCCATCACTCGCAGAAGCACTACAGGTTTTTGTGCTTTTTTTGGTGCCAACTGCATTTCATGGTGTTCAAAGAAACAACCTACAGTGTCTCGTTCCAGTTCTGAAGCTGAATATCGATCCATGGCCTCTGCAACTGCCGAAATAACATGGTTAACCTTCATTCTCAATGACATTGGAGTGACATTAGCAGACCCACCACAATTGTTTTGTGACAATGTTAGTGCACTCTATATGTCGGTGAACCCTATGTTTCATGCACGATCAAAACATATTGAGCTCGATTATCATTTTGTAAGGGAAAAAGTTGCAATGGGAAACCTCATTACACGGCACATTCCCTCCTTGTCTCAACCAGCTGATATGTTTACAAAGCCATTACCTAAAGATGCTTTCCAAAAATTCAGACACAAACTGAGTGTTCATGCTCTTCCACACACCAGTTTGAGGAGGCGTGTCAAGGATAATAATCCCTAAAATCAAGGCACGATTGATTAGAGAATCATATCAAGAGCAAGATCTTTTTATATAGCTAATCGGCATTATTTCTGACAGATGATTTTGTATATTTTTGTCAACATATTTTTTCCTTCTTTATCAAACCTTTACATGTATTTATATTGAAGAGCCGATGATCAATAAAATAAGAGAGCTTCCGCTTATCTTCAATTATTCTCAGATTATTGTAGCATGTTCTATGTAATCCAAATATAGCATCACACGGAACTCTCCCTTCCAGTGCAATTTGGTTAAGCTAGTTCGACTAAGTTTTACTCAAAAATCTCGAATTTTATTTCGGAGTCATTTCGGCTATGGCTACCTAGCTAAGATATTTGTTTATGGTTGAATAACGCTTTTAAAATCTTTTCATACCAAGTTTACGAAAGAAAAAGTAATTTCTGATAAATATATATATTTCATCGTCACATCCCACAATTAAACGATTTCAATAATATTGTATACATACATTGCCTTAGCTTACTCAAAAAATTTAAAAGAGACTTGTAATCAATATATTACATGCATGTTTGATGTATCGATGTGTATTATGTATTCTGAGTATTTAAATGCTTCTTACAACCTTTTTTGCGAGGCTATAAATTCCATAACAATAAAGAATATTTTATTTCTGTATATATAATTACCAATTATACTGAATGAAATTACTGTAAAGCAGCCCACATTTATTATATACTCGGTTTACATATTGTTGCAGAAAAACACAGACACTTTTCTTGGGCAATATATATATCGTCATACCGCAATTTATTTAATCTTGAACTTTCGCTTTCATTTTAATATTTAAATTTATTTACAAAATATTCAGGATTCTGGTATCATCATCCCCCCAATCTGCTCGAAATACCTACATAATTAATATGCATAAATTAAATAATAATTTTAAATTTTCCATCACTTCATAATTTGTTTTTTCCTTTTTCTGATTATATTTCATTATTTTGTACATGAAGATTTATGGTGTGCGTTCATGAAACGTTCTAGTTTGAAAATTATAAACTTATGACTCGACTCAAATAATTTACTTAAACTTATACATCCAAATTATGATATATGACTTGCTGCTAAAATTTCTTAATTTTTTCCATAATACATATACATGATTTGTTGAGATCGTGAGTATGAGAGATAGACGAGTTGATCTAGTGAATAGTAGGGTATAAATGCAATAAAGAACGAGACTGGAGACTGAAATAGTCGCAGAAGCAAAAAATAAATAAATAAAAGAAAAAGAACCAAAAACCTATCATCTTTTTGTTGTCAAATGGGGTTTGCATGCAGGCTAGCTAGCTTTAATTGTCGATGGAAAATCTAACATTTTAAATTACCCAAAAGGCCAAAATTAGTGGTAGGAAACGATTTGCCAAAAAAAATTTAAACCGCCCGTAAAATCTACTTGATATAGAAAACATGTTCTAGCTAGGGTAATCGAGGTGCTCCGAACAAAGCTTTGTTAAAAAAAAAAATAGTTAAGTGGTGTCTCGGTGATGACATCTTTCACATTCAAATCGTCACAACTATGCATTAACGAAAGATAATTGTTCTATGCTTCACCAGTCGATGAAACATCTATTATTCATTTGGAAATAATATATGCTACGGTCGTGGAGCATAGAATAATTCAACAAATTAAAGGAGATATTTGAACCATTCAATAATGCTCAAAAGTTCTAATTAATTTGTTTCTAAAGTAGAATTTCAATATAAATTAAATCTTTGATTTCGAAGAGCATCATATAGACATTTGTTTCGAACACTGAACACAAAATATATTAAATACTTCCACGATATTTACAGAACATCTTGTTCATGAGGTACTCAAAATAAACATTGCAACAAACATACAAAATATGAAACTTTATATTATATATATTATATAAATATGACACTATGGTTCAACCTATATATAGCGACTTTTATTTATGTTCTCAACACCCCTTTTTAGTGGCTCGTTCTACGAGATATGTAGAATACTTACGGGACCACGGCGCGATGCAGGTTGAATTTCATTTATTTCCCCAGATATAAAAAATTATGTGAACTATCTATCAATTTTATTTAAATATTATTATTCCGAATAATCGGGACCAATTGTGGGTAAGATATCAATCAAATTCACAGCTAGCGATCCAGAGCTTTTTTTTTTTTTAAAAAAAAAAAAAAAGGAAACTGAAAACTCATGATAATAATATGTTTTTGTTTTTGAAAAAAGAGACAAGTATATATATAATATGTATGGAGAGTTGGATGGCCATGAAATAGTATTTGTTTTGAAGCTGATGGGAACAAATAACAAATGCGACTTTAGTTAGCAGTACTCAAAAGTTGCTATCCTGTAGCCCCAATAATATGATCCTTCGTCTGAGGGCCTTTCGTCTTTAGAGGATTACAAGTCCTTTTCAGCTCAGACATGTTTGCTCACTCAATCAATGCTTTGCATACCCTAACACTGTGAAACAAAAGAAGATCTAAGCTAAGGCTTGTAATTTCAATTTCAGCCATTCAAATTCACTGTATATATCCCATTATGAATTAAGGTCAATATTCTGTGCCCAATCACTTTTTACTCACAATTACCACTTTGCAGATAGATATATATACCATCGGGACAACATTGTTTTTCCCCCCACCACTCCATGGTCAACTAATTTATTGTCACCTCTCATCCATCTCTCGATAATTTTTTTTTTATTACTACTTTTAGGAATGAACTTTTTTTTTTTTGTTTCACCCAAGATTCAATTTTTTTTTTTTAAACTTAATATTTTGGTGACACGGCCCATTTCTAAGAGGGACCTGAGACCAAGATATCGTTCCAAGACTAGGATTGTACTCGGAGAGACGAGTTCATTCACCCTAATAAACTCGGTTAGGCACTATCTCGTAAAAGCCCAAACATTGCACTGGTCGTAAGATTGTTCGAGCTCATGTAGCTGAGCCCGTGTTATTGAATATGTAGCTAGGCCTATATGGACGAACCCATATAGCCTAGCCTATATGGCCGCACCCCAACAAGGCCGAGCCCCTAACTCAAGACCAAACCCATGGACATGGATCTATGACCGAGCGCGGTTATACCAAAGAAAAGGGCTGACCGAGCACGACCCTAGACCTATTATATCTCGTAGACACGAGAAACAGTTGGAATCTTCAATAATAATAAATGAATCCCAATAAATCGGAAAAAGATCATCTGCTGTGCATAGAGAAACAACACAGGATAGTATGCATTAAAGTATACATGATTTCAATATTCCATGTGTGTAATTAATTAAATAATTAATTATTTAATCATTTGATATGAATTACAGAAATCTATATATTGCACATTATACTGTGTTGTTATCTCTTCAAAATCCAGGTCCCAATAAATCTGAGATAGGGTCAACTCTATCCAATCTGGTCAGAGTCCTAGCCATCATAAAAACTAATTCATAAGTATTTGTGATCGCTTTACACATTCACCTCAATTCACGTACTTACACGTCTTACACCCTCTCGCTCTCTTTTATCTTACTATATCACGCTCTTTGCATTTATAATGAAAAGCACTAACTTAAGTATAAGAGGATCACGTCAAACACATCTCCGACACCCACTACCTCTATTTTTGTATGTGTAGATCCCATATTACCTACCCAACTTTAAAGTTAGAAGATCCGCTCACTAGACTGAAGCCGAGATAAAATTATGGTTATATCACTATTAATGTCATATTTCGATTCCGATGTGCCTTTTTGAGTAGGAGTGTGTGAATCGAACTCGGGGTCAAGCTGAAATTTTTTTCAAGAGTCTTCTCTGTAATTTCATTAACTTTCAAACATTGCTTGAGTCGCTTATCGAGCTAGTTTTATATTTGATCCTATATAAAATGCACTACGAATATGGATAGACGCACCAATTTTATTTTACAAGGGATTTCAACTTATTCTGATCTAATTAAATTAAGTGACATCGAATTCGGAATAAACCTAAATTTAATTTTTCAAAGACGTCAAGTAGATTAAAATAATGGATTAACATTCATAATTTCAAACATCACATTCCAAAGACATCCGTAAATTAATGCTAAGAAACGACTCAAACTATGATGCATTATGCACATTACTCCCATCAAAGTATATATCTTATATGGACCTAATGCAGAGTAGTGTACATTTTTAAAAATGAGAAAATATTAATTATAAAATCAAATAGGTTGCCTAAAAAATTAACCGGATCACACACACACATATGTATGTATGTATGCGCAACTAACCAGATAAAAAACCCTTGAAAAGTTTCTAGTTTCTACATGTATATTTGGTCGGGCTAATATGAAGGCTAATAGAGCTCGAATCTGATACATTAAAATCTCAAGATTAAGACGATGCATCGGTTTTAGTGAGTTGTAAAAAGACTCATCATTAAGTTAAAAAATACATAATAAAATTGGGAATCACTTCGAAAAACGGAGATTTGAAATCTTATGATATCTATGCTTTGCCTTTATATCTTCACAAATTGCTTTAATTACAGAAAAAAACTGAAAAAGTATACTAGCAAAATTCGATGCATAAAAAGACTAAATATAAAATATCAAGTCCATCACAAAAAATGCCAATTATTTTATCTACAGTCAGACAGACCTCTTCTTTTAAAGCTGTTAACATCAGCCCAAACAATTCCCATTTTAGCCCAGTTCATCCGGGCCCGGTGATCGCATATATTATAGGCCCATTATCTAGTCATTCACCTCCAGATCCAATCCCATGAGCTCCCCATAATAAACAGTATATAACTGCGATGCACATACCTTGCATATGCAACATAATAAGTGACTCACATTTATTCAGAGAAAAACCTCATGAAAGTCCTGCCAAAAAAAAAAAAAAAAAACCTCATGAAAAGGGTTTAGAAAAATAGGTTTTGTAGTGATTCAAGAAAATAAACAAATTTTTAAAGAAAAAATGTTGATAAAATTTTAAAAAAATTAAATGGCAACTTGAATTTTGATTTTGAACAAGGAAAATGTTTAAAGTAAACATTTAAAAAAGTGGTTATAAAAGGAAAAAAAATGTGCCGAGAAGGAAGGAAAGTGGGGATTTTGAATTTGAAATGTTAATTCTATAAATGAGTAGATTTAACTATTAATGGTAGCCATTTTTTGTATATCCATTAATCCATTAAAATTTAAAAGTACTAAAAATCAGTTTTTGTAAGATACTCATGATGTCATTCGTTATCAAATAGTAAAGATATCATCATTGCACATGATACACATAATGTACGTAGTGTGGTTGCCCATAGCCTTGATTTTTAAACAGTTGAAAATTTTGAGAATTATTATATTAATTGGCCGTTTAGACCGTCCAATTACCACCTAATCGCCTCAAAATTCGCCTAGATTAACATATAATATTTTATATTTTTTTAATTTAATTTTTTTAAAAAAATATTTGACGTATTTGTCTATCAATTTGTATCGGATGAAAACGAGAAATATGTCATGTATTTCGAGTTGAATTCGATAAGAATGAATTATTAGAGAAATATTAAGATGAACAAGAATAATTAGATATTTAAACTTGAAAACACACCACTTAGGCAGGTGAATTAGATGAATGAAGAATTATTGAAGAAATATTAAGATAAATCGTACTAGAATAATTAGATATTTAGATTAAAAAAAACCGCCTAGACCCGATCTTGCTTAGGCGGTCGCCTAAGCATCTAGGTGCTAAACGGTGGGTGACCGCCTACCTACCACCTATCTTTTTTCAGAACATTGATTGTATGTATGTTATATATTGCGTGCTTTTATAAAAAAAAATTTTGAATCCTTAAAAATTATAAAATATGAAAGTTTTAGGTGTTTTATGAATTAATTAAATAATTTTTTTATTAAATTTCATTGACTGAGTAAAGATTAATTTTCTATGCCGGTAAAAACAAAAACAAAAAAGATTAATTTTCTATGTTATGCGATATTTTTGTAAAATTTAATTGTTATCATAAATTACGGCGAATAAGGGTATTAGTGGTCTCACGACTCACACTATATATACACTAATGTCAATAGGGAAAATTAACAATTTGGTCCTGTATGTTGGCCTATTTTTTGTTTTGATCATGTATATTGTCATGTTTTAGAAAAGATACAATAACTTGGATATGTTTTTGGTTTTGGTCATGTATGATGTCATATTTTTTAAAAAGGTACAATAAATTGAATATTTTTTTTGGTTTTGATCCTGTATGTTTTCATGTTTTGGAAAAGATACAATAACTTTGATATTTTTTTGGATTTCATCATATGTTAACAGAACTCTCGAGACTGTCGAATTTTGCTTAGTTGACATAAGAATTCGCAAACTTAGCACCTATTAATTTTCATGCATGGTATAATTTTGGTTCAATATGAACTAACTATAAAAAAAAAATACGTAAATCATTTACCTCAAACAAAATTTCACACCAACAAAAATCTAATTAAAGGGTCGGTCCCTTTTGTCTCAACAAAATTACAAAAGGGATTTAAATGACTAAATTTTATATCACATGGCTTCCATATGGATACAATGTCCGTCGTTTACCTCGAAGATAATTTTATTAAAACAAAACTCTAACCAAAATTTATTGGATTTTATTATTTAAGAGGAGTAGAATACGATTTGGACTCGGGCACTTCAATTAGGTTTTTGTTTGTATGAAGGTTTTTTTTAGATAAATGATTCACGTATTTTTTATATATTTTTTAGGTTTTTTTTTTTTGTTTTTTTAGTTAATTTTACTTATGTGAAATCCAATTTAAGCTACATAATAATCAATAAGTGTCATGTAGGCAAAATATTATGTTAACTAAGCAAAACATGATATCTCTCTCTCGAGTCATGACAACATACAGGACCAAAAAAAATTCAAGTTATTGTATATTTTCCAAGACATGACAACATACAGGACCTAAACCCAAAAAATATTCAAGTTATTGTATCTTTTCAAAAACATGACAACATACAAGACTAAAATAAAAAACAGGCCAACATACAGAACCAAAATGCTAATTTTTCCAATGTCAATATGTGTGTGTAATTGTTTTTTATATTTAGCTAATTTTTATATAAAACCAAAAAAATTACAATGAAATATTTTCAAATAATTTTTTTTACAATTTGTAATTATTATTTACATGATGTGTGACTTTTTAAAAGAAAAATATTTATGAAATTATATTAAACATATATCAAATCTATAGACATAATATACGAATTTTTTAAATGTAAAATTAGATGACATGTCGTGGTTATGAGTTTTTTTTTTCTGGTGTGTGCTTGGATATGAGATATTTATAAATACACTAAAATGATTTGTATGGGTTTTTTTTTTTAATGAGATTTTGATGGTATTTTTAATTAATTGGAGAGATATTACTCATGTTGGTATAAAAAATCATTGGCAAAAATTTTTGTGAGACGGTTTCAAGGGTTAATTTTGCGAGCTGGGCTCTTATTTGGATTATCATAAAAAAATATAATTTTAATGTCAAATGTATTATTTTTTATTATAAATATGAGTAGGGTTGACTCATATCACGAAAAAAAGCTATGAAACCGTCTCACAAGAAACCCACTCAATTCATTTAGATTCACAAATTTTTATAAAATTCAAATTACAGTCACAAAGTCAGACCAATCTAATTGTGCACGTGTCGTATATTTATACGATATGCTTTGTGGATAATTTTTTTAAAAAATTTCATCCAATTTTAATATATATAACTATGATAATCACAAATATTTTTTCATTTGAGTGTTGATAGTTTTATGAGTATTCTTAAAAGCTTGATTAAGTTTCGTTTAATCTTGCTTAAAGCTTGAAACTTCTCTAAAACGTTTCGCTTCGGCCAAAAGCAGTAAAAAAACGGTCAGACTTAGGTTGACCATGTTAAGTGTCGTTAAATGCTTCGCTTCGGCCAAAAACAGTAAAAAAACAGTCAGACTTAGGTTGACCATGTTAAGTGTCGTTAAATACGTTTAAATGTGACTTTTATAAAAACCAAAATTGATTAATAAGATGAAAATAGATCATAAATTAGTGATTTATTAGTGAGTGATTATTAACAATGTTAGAAATGTATAATATTGTATGGTTAAGTGTAACGATGATGTGAATGCAGTACATACTGAGAGATTTTACAGCTAATGTTTTAAATTAGACCAATTAATGCATTACACTTGAACTTATTATATTTATTTAATATTTACTCCGTTAACTTGTTTGAGATGACTTAAATTATAGTTTAAATTAAAACGTTTTTTTTACGTTTAAGCTCGTAGTAATCATGTTTAATCTTAAAAAGCTCGAAACTTGGCTCTCACGCTTCGACACGATGCACGCTTTTTAGAACATTGAGTTTTATATAATAAAAAAATGTAACTAAATTTAAAAATTAATTATCCACGAAAAGCCAACTGCTAGAATATAAGATAGTGTTCACAAGCTGTGGTTTTCATACATTTTTAAAAGAGAAATATGCGCTTTGCTGTCTTTGGGGTATTTGGGATAATTTGTATTCGTAGTCATTTAATAGGACAGAGCGCTCATACATCAAATCATCTAACTAGCCTTTGAAATATGTTTTGTCCAATTAAATAAATACAAACCGGGTTCAATTTATTTATATGTTAACTGTAATTTAGGAGAATAAATTGGATAAAGTTTAAATACAATTTGGAACGAGTTTTATTTAAATTAAAAATTTTAAACTGTTATCGTATTGAAAATCGTACACAGATCAAATCAAATTAATCGATCCAAACACAACCGAATATCTTGAATTTTATCAACGATTTTTTTGTAAAGGACAAACTAGGTTGAACAAGCTTGTCATCGTAATCCCTTGATGTGAATTTTCCTTTTAACAAAAGACTCTGACTTTTCTTTCCTCCCCGCAAATTTTTTAAAAATTTTCTTCTTTTAAATTTTATATATATCAGCAAAAATAATCAAAACCAACGATTGAGATATTTGAGAAGGGGTAAAAGTCTCGCACTGCCTAACTAGATCTTAACAACTCACAAAGTCAATCAACCAAATTAAGATTAATAATAAATTATTTTCAAAAGCTTATATGTTCAACTAAACATTCTCTTTAATCATGTTTGGATTCAAAGATTTAGATTTCAATTTCGCACCACAATTCTGCTTTAAAAATAAATTTTACCGCTATTTATAAGACTCGTTGCTCAATTTTTTTTAATCGAAAATTCTACAGAGCGTCGATAAATTTAGCAGCAGTATTCACTAATACTAGTGAGTATTTGTTGTAAACCATCATTAATTAGTTAATAATCAAAATTTTTTAGATCAAAATCCGACATTGAGCCCGTTTGGGAAGAATAGACATTTTGAAAAAAACACTTATTTTTTTTTAAAAAAGTGCTTTTCTTAAAAAGTTACGTGTTTGGTTACAATAGACGTTTTAAAAAAAACATTTATTTAAGCCCAAATAAGTGCTTTTTTAAAAGCAAAAAATTTTGGCTTTTAGGTTTGTGCTTATGTTTTAAATTTAAAAAGCATTTTTTTAACATTTATCCAAATACTAAAACTACTTCTGCTTTTTTTAATAAAAGCACTTTAAAAAGCTGAACTTATTTAAGTGCTTTTTTAAGCCAATAACTTTTGTTTTCAAACGAGTCGTTATCTTGCAATGAATCTGTCATGTTCGATTTTCTCGAGCGGTTTAGTCCCATTTTTTTGGTGATGTAACATGGCTTTTATATTTTCATTTATTTATTTTGTTTCCCATTTCAAAATTGCAATTAATGGCATTTGAAATTTGCAATTATTAAATTTTGCTTTGTGGACACTTCGACAACGCATGTTAACATGCTTATCGAAATGGAAAGCGTTAGCGGAAAGCTAAAGCCATCAGATTTTGTGTCTCTACGTCTACATGTTTTATGTTTCTACACCTTTTTTTATAATAATCAAATATTTAAAAACTTCAAATTTAGTGACAAACTACAGATTAAATGATAATTTTTTAAAAAGAAAAATCAAAGGTTTATATAATACATGAACAAAAACACAAAAACCATCGTACGAGACTCTCACGAATCAATTTTTATGAGACTGAGTCGATATGTGAAACCGTGTAACAAAAAAACTCAGTTAAAAAAATTAGTTGTTATAAATTTATTCTATATATAATGATTCAAATAAAATTCTCTCTATTTAATCCTTTAGTATTAATTAAAATAGTATCCCCACCATTACCAATAAAGAGTAAAATATTTTGTAAAATAAAAAGAAAAAATAAGTAATAACCTTTTTTTTTTCTTCTTTCCCTTTAAAGTTTAATCGCCAGTTGTCTTTTTTTTTTTTTTTTTGACGTGGGAACCCGCAGTCGCTATCTTTGGTGCGCACTGGGTAAACCCCCAGATTAACGCAATAGTCTGCAAACTACGTTAGCCAGATAAACTACATTAGGCAAACCCTGTGTGACAGACTAGTCCAAAAAGGTGTTGGTAGAGGGAATCGAACTCCTAACCTCTAGCCAATAGTTCACCTACTCCACCAACTTAAACACCCCTTAGGGCGTTGTCTTTCCTTTTTGCCATTAGACCCCGATGGCACAACGTGCCGGCTCACTCTATCGAGTGGTGCTGGTATCCTATGCATTAAAGCACCAAATTCTGGATAAAGAGTGTATTTTTTTATTTTTTTGAAAGAATGATAAAGAGTGTATTGACAATTTGAC
The DNA here is from genome assembly GCF_033568475.1 of Henckelia pumila. Classification (NCBI taxonomy): domain Eukaryota; kingdom Viridiplantae; phylum Streptophyta; class Magnoliopsida; order Lamiales; family Gesneriaceae; genus Henckelia; species Henckelia pumila. The sequence goes on along the minus strand of NC_133123.1, from coordinate 31,325,168 downwards.
ATTGCACAAAGTTACAAATAAGTAATCATTTTATTTTTATGATTATATAATTTTCAAATTCTATGTTACTTTACAATTTACATGATTGATTTTTACCAAAATTTATAATTACAACAATACTCAAACTTAACGTTTCGATTACTTTCATATCAAGAATAATTGTAACTTTCAAATGATATAAGTTTCGGTGATTGCATTTCTTTTTATTAATGAGAATTATGTGAACTTCGTTATGATGACAATGACAATAGTAGACTGATTTTATGTTACAATAAACTACAGTCGAGATAATGATACAACTCAATGTCCAAAACCGTATATAACAAAAACACAATATTTGAATCTTCTCCCTATAAAGACAATTATCGCAAATTCACCTAATAAAAGCCATGATTTTGCTCTTTGATTTTTTTATTTGTTTTTCTATATTATATTGGTTGAAAAAATTTAATGCAGTAAATATATTTAGGTTATGTTAGGAGTTAGGATCGATTGATTTAATTATAGGGTTCGCTACCATAGAATTCGAATTCTAAATATTGTAAAACTTCATTTCTTTTTCATTACATCTCGTGCCTACAGATTATTAATTTTGTTAATATCTTATTTATTTATATCTGGTTAGATTTAATTATACCTCAACCATAATATTTTTAAATTGATTGATCTCATCAATATATTTATTTATTTTTATTTTTTGGAAAATTTAACACCTTTGTTTTTAATACTATTTGTTTTTTTTTAAAAAAAATTAAAGTTCCATTTATATTTATAACCATCCCTTTTTGACGAGTCAAATTCGTTTTAATACCACACATTTAAAGGCTCCTCATCTCCCAAATCTGAATCCAATTCGACCACCAAATTCCCCGTTCACCCTGGCGGCGCGTGTGTTCCTCTCGCCGTCGTGAAATCACCTGAAATGGGCCAAACCGCCTCCGTCCATGGCTATTCGCCTGGGAATTCGACTCATATCCTTCATCCCACCTTTACCCAAGAGTCCCGCTCCGATGACTCGAATCCACGGCCTGTGGTGGGCGGTGTCTCTGTAGATCAACGACACGATTACTCGTCCGAGATTCCAGATGAATGCTTAGCTCTAATCTTCCAGTCTTTGAGCTCCGGCGACAGGAAACGGTGCTCCACGGTCTGCCGCCGCTGGCTCGTCGTTGAAGGGCAGAGCCGCAGCCGCCTCGCCCTTAACGCCACAAACGAGGTTTCTACTCACCTCCCTGTTATATTCACCCGGTTTGATTCCGTCACTAAGCTTGCCCTCCGCTGCGACCGCAAATCCGTCAGCATAAACGACGATGCGTTGACCTTGATTTCCCTCCGATGCCACAAACTCACCCGCCTCAAGCTCCGTGGCTGCCGTGAGATCTCTGAGCAGGGAATGTTGGCTTTAGCTCAAAATTGTAAATATTTGCGTAAATTTTCATGCGGATCGTGTATGTTCGGAGCCAAAGGCATGAACGCTCTGTTGGATAATTCATATTCGCTCGAGGAACTTTCCGTTAAACGTTTGCGGGGAATCAATGATGGATTTACTGCTGAGATGATTGGACCAGGGGTTGCAGCATCGTCGCTGAAATCCATTACTCTCAAGGAGCTTTACAATGGCCAGTGTTTTGGGCCGTTGATTATTGGATCAAAAAATTTAAAAACATTGAAAATCTTGAGGTGTTTGGGTGATTGGGATATGTTACTGGAAACTGTTACTAGGAGGAAGAATTGTTTGACTGAGATACATTTGGAGAGGCTGCAAGTGAGTGATGTGGGGCTAATGGCTATTTCGAAGTGCCCGAATTTGGAGATCTTGCACCTGGTGAAGGCTCCTGACTGCTCGAATGATGGGATTTCGGCAATTGCTGAGACTTGTAAGCTTTTGAGGAAGCTACATATAGATGGGTGGAGGACGAACAGGATAGGCGATGAGGGTCTCATTTCGATTGCCAAGAATTGTGTGAATCTTGTGGAACTAGTTCTTATTGGGGTGAACCCGAGTTCCGTGAGTTTGATGGCTATGGCTTCCAATTGTCAAAAGTTGGAAAGATTGGCACTTTGTGGAAGTGAAACGATAGGTGATCCTGAGGTATCATGTATTGCAGCTAAATGTATGGCATTGAAGAAGCTTTGCATAAAGGGTTGTCGTGTGACAGATACAGGGATTGAGGCATTCGCTTTTGGGTGTCCTAATTTGGTGAAAATCAAAGTGAAGAAATGTAAGGGAGTAACGAGTGAAGTTGCAGATTGGCTGAGGGCCAGAAGGGTTTCTCTGGCTGTGAATTTGGACGCGGACGAGATCGAACCTGAGGCCATGGAGGCGAGTGCTAGTGATGGAGGAGCACACGATGATGGGGTAGAGTTCCCATCAGTGATCAATGGAACAGTAACCGTTGTTGGTGCGAATGCTGCAGCAGATGTTGATACGCCATCAACTAGTAATGGAGGCAGATCGTCCGGTAAGTCTAGGTTTAGCCTTCTAGCTGGAAGGACTCTCGTTGCTTGTGCTTTTCGGAGGTTATCAATAGGTAATGGTGGTTCAAATTTATAGCTTATGAATGAACTGGATAAGATTTAAAAGGATGAATTCTTGTTCAGTGTGTGCTGGTGTTTCATGTACTTAAAACATAGTTTGGCTACAACTTTGGCTTGAACTTCTATTGTTGGATACTTCGGTGACATTGTGCAATTTGCCACTCAAATTTGTACAAATTTATACCCTTCTTCCTGTTGAGTATTTGAGCTTTTATAACACAGTATATACTTTCTTGAGTTCTGCTGTTTAGTTATTAGAACCAATCTTATTTTGTTCATTTTCAGTTTGTTTTCACTTCCACAAACCTGATATGTAGAAGTACTAGGAGCGTGTATAGCGACAACAGTCGATTACAGATATCATATTTTGATCAAATTCCAATCATATGATTATTTGTCACTTCAAACTCAACTAAGGAAGTGTTTGGGTGAGCTTTCTAGGAAGCAATTCACAGATTTTGTTAAGTAAAAGCTGGGAAATGCTTCCTAGAACCTGTCCCAAACACTACCTAAATTCCATTTCATTTGTTATGTCCTCTTCAATGTCTTCAATGTTATTCCTATTTCTATACCCAGACCTTGACTACGAGTGAAATCATTCGTCTTTTTGTTGGAATTCGTTTCTTTTTGTACTGCCTTATCTTACATTCTTTCTAATTTGTACTTTATAGTTGTTGTGCAGTTTCTTTCTTATCTAGGAACTATAAATCTTTAAATATATTTTTTCCTATGATGTTCTTGAACTGGTAAGAATGTTACAAATATTTTCTCTCTTTGGACTGTTGGGAATTGGGATGTTTTGAAATGGAAGCAATCGTTCTATATATCCGTTCTTTCGAGTGTTACCATATCGTGGAAACTACGATAATTTAAAGGGTGATGCTACGTGTACACGGAGGGTTACACATTGGGTTACACGTTACACTTGACATTACATAAATATCCTTGATGTATTTTGGAAATAATTTTTCAAATAAAGTGGAGAGACAATTTTGTATTTTTATGTGTAGTGTGTAACTCAACATGTAGCCTTCCATGTATATGTAGCATTTTCCTAATTTAAAATGTCAATATTTTTGGGGAAAGTGTATCATGGTGTCCTCACCATGGGCTGTAGCACACTGGAATATGTTGTAGTTGTACTTTCCTTGACTCTAAATTTCCCGCGTATACTATATTGTTTGTTTGTTCGTTTATTTGTTTTTGTTTTTGTTTTCCTTTCAAAAAGGATATGCTAAATAGTTTGTTGGTTGTGTCAATTCCGTGACTTTGATCCAGTCCTTCTAGCGGAACAAATGTCAAGACTTGTAAATATGAGATTTTTTATTGTATCGTCACAATACAACTAAGGTGCTGTTTGGTTTGAGGTATGGTATAAGTAATATATATATATAAATAATATAATGTAATAAAAAAATAAATAAAAAATTATAGTTAAAATAGTATTGGATTTGATTGATAGATAAAATAAAAATAAATAATTAATGATTTGATAATTTTATATAAAAATGTTAAATGACTATTTTGTTTTTTAACAATAAATAAAATAAAAATTATATTATTTATAAGGGGTAATATAGTAATTTAAATTTAATGATTTGATTGATTGAGATAAATAATTAATGATTTGATTTATATAAAATAAATAGTTAATATATGGATAAATAATATGATGAGAAGAACGTAAGATGTGATGTGATGAGTTATACATATATTAGTAATATAGTGAACAGAACTGTGCTTAAAATTATAATTTTAATTTAGTTTTACGAAGTACCCGAGATGGAGAAAGAGAACAAGAAAGATAAAGAGAAAGAGGCGGAGCTTGTATGATATATTATGAGGGTAGATTTGAAATTAACTTGTATGATATATAGTAATAAATCTTAATCACATTAATTTTAGTAAAAATATAATAATAATAATGATGATAATAATAATGATGATGATAAACAAATAAAAATATTATTATTATTTGAAATTAACTTGTATGATATGTTATATGATGGTAGATTTGAGATATAATAAAATTAATAAGGATAATTTGGGTTTTTACATATATAAAAAAAGAAATATTTTAAAAAATTTTGTAAAATAAGTTCAGGTAACCCAAAAGACTTAGGGAGTGTTTGCAATCACTAAAAAATAGTGATTGTTAGCTTTTGACTTAAAAAAATCATTTTTGTATGTTTTTTAAACCTAGATTATGTGTTAGCTTATGCTTAACTTAATTGAAATCCAAAAGCTAGTCATGTAGTGATTATGATTCTCCAAAAGTGATTCTAATAAGAAGGTCATTGTTAAAATCACTCTAATCACTTATTTATCAAGCACTACCCAACTTTGATTTTTAGATTTTCACATTTGTTTCCAAACACTACCAACTTTTGATTTTTTTTAATTTTTTTATAATCTATAAATTAATCACTTTTACAAAAGCACAATCTATTGCAAACACTCTCTTAGATAGTATTGTGGGACTTTTAGGAATCGCTTCTAGACTCTTATCTAATTTTAATTTTCATGATTTTTAATCTAACTCTATTAGCGAAGCAAAGCTAGGAGCTCTTGACCAAGAGTCCAATACATCATCATCGTTAGCTTCTCGAGTTTTTCAAGCTTGATATTTACCCAAATGGTACTTTTCAGGCAAAAATGGGGGCAAATCCAATTTTGTCAAAGTTTAAGTTTAGACAAGAGTTTTTTTATTTTTATTTTTTGAAAGTAAACCAAATGCATTACTTCATAATGTTTTGATTTACAATATTAAGTAACCAAGGTGGTAAATCACCATTACACCATTCAACAGAAGAAGAAGATTCAGTGGCTACACGAGCTAACCGATGAGCTACTTGGTTTGTCGATCCCGTCATGTGTTTGACATAAACGAAAGCTCTTGAGTCCAGAATATATCGATTATCCAGAATTGATCACCCCATTTGAACCCAAGTCGATTGCTGAACTATTGAGAGCCTCTATAGTTTGAACCGTGTCAGAGAAAACACAAACTTCTTTAGCACCAAATTTTAAGCAAAACCCCATTCCATGACTAATGGGAAATAGCTCCACTCTTTTCATGACCGTTCTGGGATTACGGATTGCACAAGAGGGGTTGGTTGTGTCCCCTACATCCTTATTATTTATGTATTAGTGCTTGATTTTTTATTTTTTATTTATCATGAATATAGTTTTTTTATTATTATTTTAAAAAAAAAACGTTGGATCTCATACGTGGTTAACAAAATTCGGTCAAACAATAAAATCAGACACCTAAATGATCAATTTTGGGCCAAATGTATTCACAATGTCAAGGGTTTAACATCTAGGAGGCTTGTCCATAATATATCCTAAGCCTTTCTTGAATATTTCCTCTTAAGAATTCAAACAGCATAAGGGTTTGCATCCATAGTAGTCTATGAACTCCCAAATATTTATGGGTCTCAGGCTCTTCGTCATCAATCAAATATCTCATCTCACTACTCAAATATACCACATTTCACAATCAAATATCTCGCAAACCAAATATTTTTGGGGACCACATTTACTTTAATATTATCTTTATATATTCAATTTAATAAAAAATTTTATTTTTTTTATAATAAATGTATCTCTACTTTATTAATTTCATCTGTAATTTAATATTTATTTTCATTAAAAAATTTAATTAAAAATAATTAATTTCACCTGTATTAAATTTTTTTAATAATATTAAAAAATAAAATATTTTTTAATAAAATTGTACAGGCGTTGAACAAAAAGCAGCGGTTTCATCGGCATTCAATTTCGTTTCTGGTTTGAGGAGAAAATCTCCTTCTCCATCAGTTTTCCTTGGTGGATTCCATCCTTGTAGCACACGCTGCCATGCCTTTTCATCAATCGATTTGATGTAGACACGCATTCTAACTTTCCAGATAGCATAGTTGGATCCATCCAAGATTGGAGGACGTTGAGCAGTTCCTGAATAAGGTATCTCCATTGTGATATCCTGTCAAACACAAAAACAGAATCACACTTAGTATCGTCAAGTGAATGTCTCTGACGCCAATTGTAAGGTTTGGATAGTCTAAAATCACAGAAATACCAGAAATAAATATTCGAGTCTGTGTTATCTTTCAGTATTGTCAACACTTCACGATAACACTATGCAGCAGAATAATTAACTAACAGTAAAAGTAAATAACACAAAAATAATTATGCACAAGTACTAAGTACTTGTACAATACCTCATGGCGAAATAATCACTAGAAAATCAGATCAGTTTACAAAAAACCAACTAGCGATTGTTTTATAAAAAACTACTTTTCTCAACAAATTGAGAAAATAAACGACTTTCTAAAAACTAGTAAAAACTAGAATAAAACATCAATAGGAAGTTCTAAGCCGAAAAACGAAAACCAAAGAAACACTTTCTGAACAACACTTCACTCGTGTGTTCTTCAGTATTTCCAACACTACTTGGCAACACAACGTAGCAGTAGTATCTCTTCAGAAATTCTTCAATGATCGAACTTCAATACTCTAGAATTTCTGCAGTACTTTCTCTATGTATTTTGCTCTCTATGTTTCACTCTCTTGATCTCTCTATCTCATTGTTTTTTTTCTCTCTCGGTCCAAGCACTCCTATAAATAGATCTTCAATATATTTCCATAAATAAGAACCTACAAAGCATGGAAACAATATATCATCATAATCAAATATTTCGAATCAAGATATAACTGATATTACCAATTTTAAAACTTGTTCTAAGAAAGGCAAAACTATAAATATAGAAATTGAATGCAATAAGAAAATAATTTAAAAGACATGTGCACAACATGTTCTTTCAAACTCCCCCTTTTTGCCTTTCTGGACAAAACACACATAAATGCAAATAACTCCCCCTATCTTATGCAACTAAAGCTCCCCCTGAATTTAATCATCTTAGAACATAGTGTTGTATGGTCGTGTTGGCAACACCAACTCTCAACACTTACTAGATCAGAGTAGCAAATAGTTTAATATCATATCAGAGAGTAATAAGTAATAAGGAGCACAACCTAATCAACTCAGAAATATATTACTAACTCAGAGCAAAATAATAAATAACAAAAATAAAAGATAAGGATAAGAAAAAAAAAATCCTAAAACCAATTATGATCAACCACATCTAATCATCTGTCTCTTCAGCTTGCTCAGCACTTGATCCTACTCCCCCTTTTTGTCCAGAGGGCCCTGGTAGTCCAAGTTTAGTCCTGTACTTAGCCATTAAGGCTTCATAGTACTCCAGATCAGCTTTGGCTTGTGCAATTTTCAGTTCAGCATGAGCCATTTGAGCACGAATTGCAGTAGAATTCAACATAATTACAGCAGTGTTGTGAATAGTCATAGGTGGAACAGACTCAGTGTTGGCGACACTGGGTACAACACCAGTCCATGGTAGATCAATCATCCTATTTCCTTTCAGCAAACTAGGTGCGATCTTGATAAGCTCATCTCCTCCAATCAATTCTTCATCATCCTCTTTCGTGAAACCTTGAGATTCCAGCATACCATAGATCAATGAAGGAAACGGAAACTTAGTTGCTTTCTAACCACCTTCTCGAAAGGTCATAATATTTTCAAACACCAAATTACCAATGTCCAAAGGAGCTTGAGTATCAATGGAAAACAGCGCAAGGGCTTGTGGCTTAGTTATCACTGTTGTATTGGTAGATGGCGTCCAATTCCTGATCGCAATTTTGTGAAGCACATAAAAGAAATAAGTAAGCTTTGCAGCTGACAACCTGTCTGGGTGCAGTGGAAATTTTTGAACCATTCCTCCAGTGATCACTTTAGTGACTTGATCAATATCCTCAGTAACTACATCATCATCGATATCAGGAGTATTGTAGTGCTCATTGATCAAAACAGGAGTAAAATCATACACCTTTTCTCGGATGTACACTCTTCCAAACTTAAATGATTCTTCATCTCCAATCTTCATGTTCAGATTGCAGTAAAATTCTAACACAGCTCTTCTTGAAAATGGTCCGGCAGTGGTGACAGTAGAAAATAAATTATGCTGTTTCAAGAAAGTCACCAAGTTCTGCTTTTCGAAGGACACTTCATCAATATTTCTTTCATCCCAACAGTCTTTTCCAGACAGAGCTTCCCATTCATCAGCAGATTCCTTTGAATAAAACTGAAGATTGTATGCCTTAGCAAAATCAATATCAGAGTCAGATTCAGCAGCAGTGTTGTCATCAGTGTTGGCAACATTGTCATCAGCAGCTTGTTTCTCATAACTTCCAGAACCATCAGAAGCAGCATCCTCATAGTCTTCTTCCTCAGTTCTCGAAGAAGATGAACTATCAGACTCCTGAGGCCGGTTATTCTCAAACTCTTGCAACATTTCAGCATCTGTTTCATCACCATCAGATGGAACTAGTGAAGGTGCAACTGGTTTAGCCTTGGTTTTCCGAATATTCGCCATGAAAGTGGCCAGTGAAATTTCCTCATCAATAGACACTGGAGCCTCTGTGGTTGGCTTTGTGGTATCATCAGTAACAGCAGCACTAGATGACTCTTTCTCAGTAGAAGCCAAATCAGTAAAAATTTCATCAGAAGAATCATCACCACTAGACGAAACTCCTTTCTTTGATTTGGCATTTTCAGCAACAACGGTTTTTGTCCTAGCAACCACCTCAAAATTTTGATCCGCAGAATCATCTCCAGATGAGAAATCTGGATCATCCAAAATAGGACGTGAAGTCTCCCCCTTACCACGAAATCTCTTATTGGTAGTAAAATCGGGGTTGAAGCCCGCTTGGCGCTTTGACCTTCTCGCTATTGGCTGTGTTGGGAACACATGATTCAACACTAAGAAATCAGGAGGATTCACAAGGTCGATTTCGTTCCCGGGTTCTCCTGGAGCAATTTCTGCCAACGGTGTAGGTTGAATGGCAACAGGTACAATCAAGAGAATATGATCAGAAGATAGCTCCGAAGGCTTGGCTTTCTCTTGATAACCCATCTCCGATCGAATATCATGCGAATCGAAAGCTTTGCCTGCCATTATAAACAATATAGAAATTAAGGGTTTCAGAGAATTTTTGCAGAGAATTAGAAAAGATTGAAAACGATAAGATCAATTTCTACAGTGCTTAGAAATATATAGGAATATGGGGTTCAAACGGTAAAAAAAAATCAAAAGCCCCTATCCCTCATATCAGACTAAGAATCTCCCCCTAACGGTAACAATTCTCCAACGGGTAAAAAAATCTCTCTAATTAAGAAAATTAAATTTGATTAATTAAGGATACTCTGAAACTCTTACTTAAGAATATATCAATATTCCCCAAAAATAAATAACTCCACATCGAGTTTTAACTCCACTGAAACATATTCAATCTCAATCAATTCAATTTCAGCAAGTTGGGCAATTTTTCCAATTTTTGTTCGTCTTTGAACTGTTAACCCTGAGCACGATATGATCACAATAAATGCAAAATGCATGACCTAATTTATGTCTAAAACAGAATGTAATGAGATTAGATAAAAAATGATGCATGCAAAGTGTGTGCAGCACGTGTTAAACACCAGTATTGGCAACACTTCCCAACAACACTGTAGTCTTCAAAATACTTTTGAATTTGTCACACTTCCAGAGCCATGTGTTTCTTCTTTTTATTTTGATTCAGAAGTGGTAGCCTGCACACTAAAAGAACGGTCTTCATTGGACTCTCTTAGGTAGTTTTTTCCAATTTTCTTCTGATTTTAGTTTGATTTTCAAGACATTGGTCACTGAAATTTTATCAAACCATGCTTTTTAATTTTTAAAACCACTTTTCACATGGGACAAGATCATGGAATACATGAACATCCCTCAACTACTTCGTGGTTTAAAACATATTTTCATGGCAAGTGTGTTATGAAAATAACTTTGACAGAAGAACTACAAAGTATCAGTCAGTATTATCAAACAGTGCAAAACATAGAACATTATGAATATGCAGTATGCCTAAAGCCCTAAAAATGCTCATGCATGTTTGGTGTTGTCCGTCAGTGTTGGAAACACTTAAGGACAACAACCGTGAGTGTTTATAAAGAACACATGTTGAGAGATTTCCTAAGACTGGAGAATCTCTCGAAGTTTAATGCTTTTGTAAAAATATCGGCCAGTTGGTTATTGGTCCCAACAAACTCCATATGGATCATGTCCTTCTCAATTAAATCTCGAACGAAGTGATGTCTTATGTCAATGTGTTTAGTACGAGAGTGTTGTACTGGGTTTTTTGATATATCTATAGCACTTGAGTTGTCACAATACACAATTGGTGTTTCACTTGTAAGACCATAGTCTTGTAGCATTTGATTCATCCAAATTAATTGAGAACAACAACTTCCCGCTGCCACATATTCGGATTCAGCAGTGGAAAGTAACACACAGTTCTGCTTCCTACTGTACCATGAAACCAAGTTGTTACCCAAATAAAAAACAACCACCCGTGGTTTTTTTCCTCTCATCAACATCTCCTGCCCAATCAGCATCACTATAGCCTACCAAATTAGTATTGGTTTCTTTAGTGTACCATAACCCTAAGTCTAAAGTGCCTGCAACATACTTCAAAATTCGTTTTACAGCTTTCATATGTGTGACTTTAGGATCAGATTGATATCGGGCACACAAACACACACTGAACATAATATCAGGTCGACTTGCACTTAGATACAACAGACTTCCAATTATGTTTATGTACAAAGTGTTGTCAACACTGTCAGCAACACTGTCTTTGCACAGTTTTTCATTAGTTTCCATTGGTGTTTTCATATGTCTAACATGATCAGTACAAAACCTTTTCACCAAATTCTTAGCATATTTTCTTTGACACAAAAAGATTCCATCACTCATTTGTTTCACTTGTAATCCTAGAAAGTAATTCAACTCACCTACCATGCTCATTTCAAAGGTAGCAGTCATGCTTTCAACAAAATCATTTACAAGTTTTTGAGATGAAGCACAGAAAATTATGTCATCAACATAGATTTGACAGATAAGAATGTTACCTTGTACTTTTTGAACAAAAAGTGTTTTATCTACCTCATCTCTTTTGAATCCAATGTCAAGCAAATACTCCGTGAGCCTTCCATACCAAGCACGAGGTGCTTGTTTCAATCCATATAAGGTCTTCTTCAATTTATAAACATGATCAAGATGATGTGGATCTTCGAATCCCTTAGGTTGTCTTACATAAACTTCTTCACTCAAAATTCAATTAAAAAATGCGCTTTTTACATCCATTTGAAAAATTTTCATTTTCATGTGACATGCAATAGCCAACAATAATCTAACGGATTCTATTCGGGCTACAGGAGCGACGGTTTCATCAAAGTCCACCCCCTCAACTTGTGTATACCCTTGAGCTACCAACCTCGCCTTATTCCTCACAATATTTCCTGATTTATCAGTTTTGTTTTTAAAAATCCACTTTGTTCCAATGATATTACTATGATCAGGTGGAGGAACTAAGATCCACACATCATTCCTAACAAATTGTTCAAGTTCATCATGCATAGCATTGACCCAAAACTCATTTTTTAAAGCCTCACCAACATTTTTTGGTTCAATACTAGACACAAAGCAAGAATGTCTTACCTGAGAGTATGCGGAAGTCATGCACACTAACCCACTCATCTTTCGATAATCAACTTTTTTCTTTCTTCGGGTTTGCATCCTTCCTTGTGCATCTCCTATGATTTGTGAAGTAGGATGATTTTTCTGAATCTTGCTAGGTACATCATGTCCAACATCTCGTATTTCATCTTCAAAATCATCCTGTTATTCTGTACTCTGTTCATTCATATTCAGTGTTGGACTTAGTGTTGTGCTGGGTGATTTTTCAGGAGGGACAACACTATTGACAACACTAGAATCAGTCTGTGAAGAGACAGTATCTAGCAGATCATCAATATTGTCTTCAATTGTTTTCCCTTCAGATCAGCATAATCATCAAATACCACATTAATAGATTCAATGATAGTTCTAGTTCTCAAGTTAAACACACGATAAGCTTGACTATTCAAAGCATATCCAAGAAATAAACACTTATCGCCTTTTGAATCAAACTTAGCCAACTGCATCCTGTCATTCAAAACATAACATATGCATTCAAAAATATGAAAATATTTAAGGTTAGGCCTCTTTTCCATGAGAATTTCATAGGATGTCATAGTAGAACCTTTTCTTAAATATACCCTATTAGAAATGCGACATGCAGTATTTAAAGCCTCAGCCCAAAATCTTTTTGCAATATTTTTGGAGCTTAACATAACCCTTGCCATCTCTTGGAGGGTTCTGTTTTTCCTTTCGGCAATGTCATTCTGCTGAGGTATCTTAGGTGCTGAATATTCATGTGATATACCTTCCTTTTCATAGAATTGATCAAACAACGAGTTTTCAAATTCCTTACCATGGTCAGTTCGAATCCTGATAACCTTCAAAGCAAACAAATTAGTGATCTGCTTTATCAATTTTTTGAAAGCATCGAAATTTTCAGACTTTTCTCTTAAAAAACTTACCCATGAGTACCTTGAAAAGTCATCAACTCACACAAATGAATACCTCTTACCTCCACAGCTTTCAACCTCCATAGGTCCCATTAAGTCCATGTGTAGGAGTTCAAGACATTGTGTTGTCTCACAGTGTTGTAACACTGGATGTGACACACGAGTTTGCTTACCTTTTTGACAGTCTCCACACACATATGGAACTCCAGAAGTTAAATTTGGCATCCCACGTACAGCATCATACTGGCTCAGTTTTTTCAATGCTTTGAAGTTGGCATGTCCCAACTTTTGATGCCATAAATTCAAATCATCAACCTTGGTAAATTTTCAAGCAAGTTCCTCTCCAAGTTGATAACAGTTGTCCGATGATCTAGACCTTGTCAAAACACACGAATTACTTTTATCAAAAACTTGACATAAATTCTTATCAAATTTAACATAAAAATCATCATCACAAAGTTGACTAATGCTAATAAGATTTGCATTTAATCCTTCAACATGTAGAACATTGTGTAGCTTAGGCAGTCCTTCTACATTCAAAGTTTCTTTTTCAACAATCTTTCCATTGGCTCCTCCTCCATAAGTCACTTTTCCTTTATCCTGTTCAACGTAGTTAGAAAGATACTTCTTCAATCCTGTCATGTGGCGTGAACTGCCACTGTCAAAGTACCAATGACCTGCAACATTAGATTTTAAGGAAGTATAAACAACATTACAACTGGATTTAGCTTTTGGTACCCAAACCTTTTTCTCAGTATTTTTCCTCCTGGCAGTGTTCTGGTTCAGTGTTGGCAACACTGATGACAGTTCTTGCCTGGAATTCCAATACATATAGTCTGTAGTAACCCGTATCCAGAATTAGCGATTAATGAGTAATTAATCAAGTAATCATATTTGGATTAAGTAAAACACGATTAAGAAAATTCCAGAAGGGTTAACGGAGTTCATAAATGGATCCAAGACACTCGAAAATGGCTTAGAAGACCCCAAGACTCGAGTGGGATCGGAACCACCGATCCAGGATCGGAGCTTCCGATCTTGGTGACATCGGAACCAAATCGGAACCATATCGGAAGCATGGAGATCGGAACTTCCGATCAGAAATCGGAGCTTCCGATCGACTGTCGGTGACAGGTGTGTGGTTGCATGTGGTTGGGTTTGACACGTGGCATCGGAGCTTCCGATCGGAGGAACGGAGCTTTCGATCTACATGTTCGGAGCTTCCGATCAGGAACGGAGCTTCCGATCGTTGTCTATAAATATAGGTGCGAGGGCTTCATTTCAAAGCGCACCGAATTCCTCTCCTTCGCCCTCGTGGCTCTATTTTAGGGCTTTGGGTACTCTTATTTTAGAGTTGGAGTAAGAAACATATTTTAGTATAGTCGGACAGTGTCTGACATAGTAGCGGAGAAGTGCTCGTGTAGCGGAGCAGTGCTCGAGGTTGTGGAGCTGCAGCAGGGGTGTACCCCTAGTTGCGAGATAGTCGCCATCAGCGGGTTGACGACGAACGCAGGTATAGCTATGGCCTCCTTAAATTATTTAGGAGTATGCAATAGCTTAGTTAAGGCTTTTAGAGCTTAATTATTAATGCATGGGTATTTGCATTGTAGAGCTGATATAGGCATGGAACCTAGAGTTGGACTGCTAGGAACTGCCTGTAGTAAGGTACGCAAGTACAGACTGAGATTGCCAGCGGGTTTTGCATGCTTATATGTTGCATTTTGTATGTAATTTATTATGCAGCATGTGCATATCATATTGTGCCTATCCATCTTATGAGATGAGCCACGTAGGGCCGCTCAGCCCTGTCTGGATGGTTGATGTCTAGTGCTCAGTGACTGACGGGTCATGGGTAGTTAGCATTCGGGGACACAGTCCACGTCCTGTAGGAATGAGCAGTGTACGCAGGATTTGCTCCCCGGGTTGTACCACTCATGTATTAGGCGCCATTACTGAGCAGTTATATACAGTTATCTCAGATATGGATACCCTATCATTTGCATGCATCATATTTGTATGTTTTACCCAGTGCTTTCGTATTGAGCTTAGAGCTCACGTCCAGTCTTTTTTTGTGTATCTAGACACCCCATTCGACGGGGCAGGTGTAGGTGCAGGATTGAGCACCAGGAGCTTGGAGTAGCCAGTGACCAGTGAAGACAGCAGGATTAGCTGTAGGTTTTGCCTTTAGGCTATTTATTCGATTTGGTTGTATAAATCGAATTTATTTAACCAGTTGTATTCTGCCGGTCTGTTTTTTTATTTAAGTCTTCCGCAGTGATTTATTTAATGCATGTTTAATTACGCTCTTAACTCTGATTAGGTAGCGGATCCGGGCAGGGTCGCTATATTTATTGGTATCAGAGCATATGCATGCAAGAGACTTGAGATATAGTAATAAGAATTTGGGTTATCCTTATAGGATGGATGAGACCTTGGAAGAGGTGATGATGCGGCAATTAGTTTGCCCAGAGACTATCATCATCGGCAGGATTTCTAAAGATTTGGCTTATGGGATTCTAGCAAGTGCGGACAGGAGTGATGGATCGTGTCCAAGTTTTCAAGACTTCTACTCATGTGGATCCTAGCTTTGGATCGATTACCGGATGCCAGAGGCAGTGGCAGAGCATTGGATGGGACGCACTTGATGCTTGCATATGTACAGTCCATACCATGAAGACACTACTATGAAGATTCTCCACTAGTAGTTGGAGAGATTGTCAGATAGACCTTCACCAAAGAATGTCTCGAGTGCCTAAAGCATGACAGGTTTCGAGAGTGAGGTCTTTAACCTCATGCAGAACATGGTTTTGCCGGTATGCTGATATCGATACATTCGATAGGCACACGGGAAACTTAATGTTCAAAATCATGATATGAATACAAGAAGAACGCTGATGGTAGATCGTGAGCAGGAGGGGTCGACTGATATGCACTGATGCAGAGCATAGCTGGTTAGCTATCACGAGCCATTTCTCCATAGTTCTTCGCAGGAGGACATGTAGAGAGACTTGGTTGGGAGTATGCTTGTATCGATGCGTGTGTCGATTAGAAGCTTCATGCTCAAGAAACGAAGACGTGTACGATGATTTAAATACTGTATTGATGTAGTTGTAAACAGTATTTCAGTTGTAATGAATCATCATACTTTGGTTGTATCATTTCAATTCGATTGTACATTTCATTGTATTTTGAATACTGTATGTATTACATGAGATTGTAATAAAGAGAATTGTACATAACTTGAAATAAGTGATACATGTTTTACCTATCCAGCAATTCGTGAATGATTGCAAGTGATTTTGTTAGGATTGACATTGTTTTAGTTGATTAGTGTTCAACTACTGTAGCTCATGGGATTTGAGTGGGCCGACTGTGACTATTTGACTTGCGGTTAGTCTAGGCGTTTTCCTAGGATTGACCTAGTTAGTCAGTGGACTATGTTAGTGCCAGCGATGAGTGGACTCATCTAGAGGCATTAAGGGTATTGTTAGGTTTAGAACATTTGGGTTTTGTTCTAGGTTGTTTCCTTGAGAATAGTAGGCTGTCTGACCTTTGTTAGGTTGAGACTTGTGATGATGGGTTTTCATCGGGATACCAGGTCCAGTATATACCGAGAGTTGTGGACTATGACCATGACCAGACGTGATGGGGCGCGACCCTATGCCAGTGTTACTCTGGGAGTCCTTGTACTTCAGAGGTTATCTGGGAGCCTTGGTGCTTCAGGATTGGCGGTGGGAAGGCTATTCAGTCTATGGATTTGGTAGCAGTCACGACAGGGTATGACCTTGGATTAGATATCAAGTTTGACATCGATGGTTTGATATCGTCTGGTGTGCCAGAGATATTGTTTATGTTCTACTGTGGGAACCAGTCTTGGAGGGATTTCCTTGACAAGTGTGTACTCTGAGCAGATAGCTTTTAACCTTTGAGTTACTGCTAGACGTGTGGATCTAGTAAGTGGATGGATTTCTACCAGCAATGACTAGGGGTTGTCATCAGAATTATGGTTAGAATTTCCTTGTGATAGGAATTATCCAAGAACTTGGATAGGATGTTGTTCTAACACTTCAACTCGAATAGGAGAATTACTTCATGATGATGGACTTCATCTGTGATGGTTTATACCGTATGCTAAGGATTGTATAAGCATTAATTGAGATGTGAGGGAAGCGTGACCTATACCCGTGAAACCTTGGTGGTTGTCCAAGTGGGTTATTGAGGTAAGCTACCTTAGTCTTGAACTGTTGCACAATCTTAACAAGGGATATGATAAGGAGAGTGACCGAAGATTGTGAAAATCTTTGGGATTCTTTAGTTATTCTTCTTAGACTTGACGAGTCGTGGTGTTCATTCTGAATGAACGAGGTAAGGATAGTGAGTCCAGTGGTTGCACTAAGTACTGTCTGATATTTCAGAGATTGAGCGTAGAATTTTTCATGGGATGGAAATGGGCTTAGTCTATCTTGATATTTGCCTTGGGTGAACAAGACAAAGATTAGTAGTGCTAAGGTGGCACGGGATCTGTGCTAGTGACTACTAGTGGTTATTGGGTAACTCTGTCAGAGTTAGGATGATTAAGTTCAGAATACGAAGCAGCGGTTAGTAGTGCTGAAAAAGGCGCAGGACTTGTGCCAAGTAAACTACTTATGTACCGTGATCTGACACCGTTTGGAAATGGTTCTTTGTGGCAGCTGAGTCATGGTTATTGACCGAGCCATGTAAGTTGGATGATCAGTGGTGGTCTGATCTGATAAGTGCGAACTTAAGTAGATCGACAAATTCGATTGGTTGAGCCAATCAGGGTTGATCAGGATGTAGCAATTAAGAAATACTTGGGATATTATTTTGTTGAGTAATGCTTATGGGAAGAGTACTGAATACCATCTCAGAGAAATTGGAGATTTGAGTTATTTAGTCTCAATGATCGTCAGAGATGAATCTTCTGGGATTGTTGTAATCAGGAACGATTGCAAGTGGACTTGTATGATCAAGTTAGGTGCTAACTTGACAGTGGAGACAAGCAAGTGAGTTGGTAGTTTCCAGTATAGAGAATTCTTGTTAAGAAGGAAGCTGATATTGATTCAATCAATTGCTTAGTGATAGCAATAGGTCAGGAATGGATCATGTTGATGTTTCATGTGAGAGTTTTCCATTAAACAACAATAGTGAAGATTGTTGACCGGACATTTCGGTTAAGTGCGGGCATCTATGTGTACCGTTGTGGTTGAATCCGATGAGTAGTTAGAAATGCTAATGGACATTAGGAAAGAACGTTAGTTGTCTAATCGTGAGGTATGACATTAGCTGGGGTCTAAATTCTCGAGATCCAGCAGGTTGTGTCACTAATCTTCCAGCTAGTGATGTGCGATGTATGACAGAGATAGTAGAATTTCAACTTAGTAGCCAACAAGATTTTTGTGGGAATTGAAGATTTCGCAAGATAACGATGAAGCAACTTTGTTCTTTCCAGTCGACAAGCCACATCAGTGCGGATCATTCGTCAAGGATATTGTGCTTTAGCAATGGAAGATATTCGGATGTGCATCGAGTGGCAAGTTACTTCGAGCACAAGTGTTTCCCAGGATTGACTAGGGATCGACGAGTTAGATCGTTCAGTGCTGAGACTGATGCGTTCGGCAAGGGAGCGATTTGACTATTGAGAATCTGTTGGGATTTAGTTCCAGGATCAGTATGTTCAACCTTGGGAGATTGGTTTGAGCTGATGGTATTATCAGAGACTCTGAGTTGAGTTATACCAGGTGCAATGACTGTCGAGTTTCGAGACGGAATAGGAAGCATTTTCATATGTCTGTGCACTGTGGAATGTCCCAGTCGAGCATATTGGTGGGAGCTTGCCTTAGTCTTGATGTGTGTACAGTGATTGCGAGTATGTATAACTAACCAGAGGATGTCTATCGATTGAAATTCATGAGGTGAATAACCTATGATCGAGATGATGTAAATCATCAGAGGCGTAATGACTTCCATTACAATGTATGCGTGATTTCGCAGGCCAATGGCTAGGAGATGACGTAGCGTCATGAATTGCAAGTGATGATAGTTATCATCAGGGCACATTGTTGAGGTTATACTAAGAAACGTGGACAGCAGAATGTACTAGACATGATGGTTTAAGTTCCCAGTATTCCTTGGGAAGCCGGTTGTGCTTCAGGGAGAGTGGGGAGGGTAACCAGTCTAGGGAAAATTGTGAGCAGTTACGTTGAAGTATAGACTTGAGTCAACTGGATTATCTTAAAGCGAGATTCATATTAGAATGTGTCAGCACAATGTTGGGGATTAGTGTTTTCCTAACTAGAGGTGTTGAGCACCGGGAACTTTTGGAACCATTAGATGGTTAATTTGATTAGTGATTCGACGATTGTCGTAAGCCAGTCAAGTTATGACTTGGTCTTCGTTAGTCTAAAATTACTTTGGGACGATGATATTGATCAAGCGGGTATTGTATCCTTCGTGGTCAGAAAGATCGTGGTCCGAGTGAAAGAAGTGTCGGTGTTACGATACGCTAGCGCAAGGGAAGTTTGATTGTCGACCAGTAGCGCAGAAATTTCCAGCTGGGAAAATGTTAATGCGGGTCAGCATTAATGAAGCTTGCAGAGAATTTGACGGGAGTCTGAGTGTGTCGAAGGATATTTCGACCAGACACTCGAACAAAGGTTTCTTGTACGTTCTCGAGGTTTTACCCTAGATTTCGAGGACGAAATCTTTTAAGGGGGGGGGGGGGAGAAAATGTAGTAACCCGTATCCAGAATTAGCGATTAATGAGTAATTAATCAAGTAATCATGTTTGGATTAAGTAAAACATGATTAAGAAAATTCCAGAAGGGTTAACGGAGTTCATAAATGGATCCAGGACACTCGAAAATGGCTTAGAAGGCACCAAGACTCGAGTGGGATCGGAACCACCGATTCAGGATCGGAGCTTCCGATCTTGGTGACATCGGAACCATATCGGAAGCATGGAGATTGGAACATTCGATCAGCCATCGGAGCTTCCGATCGGCTGTCGGTGACAGGTGTGTGGTTGCATGTGGTTGGGTTTGACACATGGCATCGGAGCTTCCGATCGGAGGAACGGAGCTTCCGATCTACATGTTCGGAGCTTCCGATCAGGAACGGAGCTTCCGATCGTTGTCTATAAATAAAGGTGCAAGGGCTTCATTTCAAAGCGCACCGAATTCCTCTCCTTTGCCCTCGTGGCTCTATTTTAGGGCTTTGGGTACTCTTATTTTAGAGTTGGAGTAAGGAACATATTTTAGTATAGTCGGACAGTGTCTGACATAGTAGCGGAGCAGTGCTCGTGTAGCGGAGCAGTGTTCGAGGCTGTGGAGCTGCAGCAGGGGTGTACCCCTAGTTGCGAGATAGTCGCCATCAGCGGGCTGACGACAAGCGCAGGTATAGCTATGGTCTCCTTAAATTATTTAGGAGTATGCAATAGCTTAGTTAAGGCTTTTAGAGCTTAATTATTAATGCATGGGTATTTGCATTGTAGAGCTGATATAGGCTTGGAACCTAGAGTTGGACTGCTAGGAACTGCCTGTAGTAAGGTACGCAAGTACAGACTGAGATTGCCAGCGGGTTTTGCATGCTTATGTTGGAAAACGGTGTTTCAGATCAATCAGAATTGATACCCGGTGCAGCGAAAGTTTTAAAATTTTATATGAAACGATTTCATATCATGGGTATCAAAACTTTACGATTAAATTGTGCGTGTAAAAATTAAATAACAATTAAATTTTTACCTTGAAATCTCGAAACGAGATTATGGACACCAACAGATTACTCTACTCTTGTTGTATATCCCAGGAACTGATGGACGAATAATTCTTCAATCAGGTCCACGAACAGAAGTTTAATCCCTCTGATAGATTGCACTAGAAAATCTATCAAAAGTTTCTACGAAGAGAATTAACTAATTTGATCCGTTAAACCAGACTGCAAATTCGAAATTCACGGACTGGATTTCAGAGAGAAAACACAGAGAGGGGGCGGCCACTATAGGTCTCAAAAACCCTAGTGTTCGAAATTATGAGCCTCTGTTTGTAATTTTTGTACTGCAATAACTTATTTATAATGTGGGCTGCTAACAGCTTAGGGCCCATTAGTCATAAGTTCAAGCCTGACAAGCAAAGCCCGCATGTTCAGAAATTAATATAAAATTCATCGTGACTCAGATTGATAAACCAATTTCACCAATGTGCACAGAAACCATTTCTGCATCTTTTAAAGTCAAGATAAATTTTCTGAATCCAAATTCAGTGGTTTCCAAAAATGCCCATCACTATGTCATTTTAGGAAATCTTACTCCCTCTACTCTTAAATAAGAAGTCCCACTTCTTTATTCACTAAATTTAACTCTTTAAATTTAATTATCTCAACGGGGATTAAAAATCCATTTCTTGTGTGACCCTCAATGGTTCAGGGATACAGCTAGCCGTGGGCTCACAACTCCTTGTGACTCGGAACAACAATTTCCGATTTGCCCATCGAATCATGGTAAGAGCGCCTAGCAACATCGCCCCATGATTCCCTAGGTATCACTGATAGTGCCTGCAAGAACCAAAATATTTTGGTTAGCGTACAGTACGGTCCCTTCATCCATATATCCCGATCGAATCAACAACTATTGGTAAATCGAGAGTCGTTCGAGATTCGATAACTATGCAATGCATCTTGAAGATCAAATAGTGACATCGCATGTGCTACTAAGAAACCATTTCTTAAAACACATCATGTACTCTGGCCAGAGATTCGTCACACTAATATCTCCTCAGATTGCATAGGATATCCACACTAGCAAGTATGTGGTGAATCCTTGACAACAAAGCATCAACTCCTATATGTGTCATAACTGTACCCAATCCCGATACCTGATGACCCCAATAGAGTCGGTAAACGAGTCAAAGTACAGTACTAGCATATAGAGTCTCAATGATGTTTCAAGTAGTAAGGACTAATGGTGTACAACCAAAACCACGGACTTTATCCACTCGATAAGTAATAACCACTTGGAAAGTCCAGATAGGGTAGTTCGATCATTCATCGTATGAATATCCATTTGCATTCTTTGAACATCTCTATGTTCCATACCAATGAAATGTGGTACTCGGCATCGCAAATGCTAGTCTCAATCTCGAGCGATCCTTATCCAGGAACTGTTTAGAATATACAGTGACTATAAGATGTGTTTTATGATAGCCATCCCCATGTGCTACCACATCTTACATACACTATAGTATATTCAAGGTCTTCATCTAAACATCTTATAGTATGTCACAACATAATAATATGATAAAAGATAAAGTAAACGCCTTTATAAAAGTGTAAATTATATTAAACAAAAGATTGTTTATACATAGAGTCATAAAAGTCCTTAGCCACAAGTTGGCTCACCGGGCACCCACTCTTTCAATCTCCCACTTGCCCTAAAGCCAACTAGTCATACTACGCAGTCCCATTGCTTCGCGATGTTTGTCAAATAATGGTCCTGGCAAGGGCTTAGTAAGTGGATCAGCGATATTGTCTGCAGAGGCCACTCTCTCGACAGTGATGTCTCCTCTTTCCACGATCTCCCGGATGATGTGGTATTTCCTCAGTACGTGTTTGGATCTTTGATGAGACCTTGGTTCCTTTGCCTGAGCAACGGCACCCGTGTTGTCACAGTACACCGGGACTGGACCAACAACTTCAGGAATAACGCCCAACTCTTGGACGAAATTCCTCATCCAAACGGCCTCTTTAGCAGCAGCTGATGCCGCAATGTATTCTGCCTCAGTGGTGGAATCCGTTGTGGTGTCCTGCTTGGAACTCTTCCAAGAGACAGCACCGCCATTGAGCATGAACACAAATCCAGAGGTTGACTTCGAGTCATCCACGTCACTTTGGAAGCTAGAGTCGGTATAGCCTTCCAATTTCAATTCTCTTCCTCCATATACCATGAACATATTCTTAGTCCTTCGTAAGTACTTAAGAATGTCCTTCACGACTTTCCAATGCATTTTACCGGGATTGGCTTGATATGTGCTCGTGACACTCAGAGCAAATGCTACATCCGGTCTGGTAGATATCATCCCATACATGATACTACCTATGGCTGACGCATATGGTACATGTGTCATTTTCTCTATCTCTTCATCAGTCTTGGGACACATGGACTTGGATAGAGAAACTCCATGACACATAGGTAGATGTCCTCTCTTGGACCCATCCATTGAAAACCTTTTCAATATTGTGTCGATGTAGGTTGCTTGAGTGAGTCCTATCATTCTCTTAGATCTATCTCTATAGATCTGTATCCCTAGAATATAGGATGTCTCACCCAAATCCTTCATCGAGAATCTACCTGATAACCATATCTTTGTTGACTGCAACATCCCTACGTCATTCCCAATGAGTAGGATGTCATCAACATAAAGTACTAAGAATGTCACAGCATCCTTAACTATTTTTTTGTACACGCACGGTTCCTCCGGGTTCTTGATGAAACCAAAATCCTTTATTGTTTCATCAAATTTTTGGTTCCAACTTCTTGATGCTTGTTTGAGACCATAGATCGATCTCTGAAGCTTGCATACCTTATGCTCGCTTCCCATGGATGTGTATCCCTCAGGCTGCGTCATATAGATCTCTTCCTTAATGTTTCCATTAAGAAATGCAGTCTTCACATCCATTTGCCATATTTCATAGTCATACCAAGAAGCTATGGCAATAAGGATTCTTATGGACTTGAACATTGCAACTGGTAAAAAGGTTTCATCATAGTCAACTCCTTGTCTTTGAGTATAACCTTTCGCCACCAATCGTGCCTTGTAGGTCAATACCTTACCATCAGGCCCAAGCTTTCTCTTGTAGATCCATTTACACCCTATTGGAACAATTCCATCGGGAGGATCTACTAAAGACCAAACTTGGTTTGTATGCATCGAATCTATTTCCGACTGCATAGCTTCAAGCCATAAATTTGAATCCGCATCAGAAATTGCTTCCTTGAAGTTTTTTGGATCACATCCAATGTCGGGTTCATCTTGATCCCCTTCAAGAAGAATACCATATCGAATAGGAGGTCTTGAAGTCCTCTCGGATCTTCTAGGTATAGGCATGTCCATCAATGGTTCCTGAGGTGTAGGATCATTATTTTGTATCTTGGGTTCTTCTCGAATTTCTTCGAGTTCCATCATCTCGCCTTTCTTATCCAATAAGAACTCCTTCTCCAAGAAGGTGGCATTCCTTGAAACAAACACTTTTGTTTCAGTAGGATGATAGAAATAATATCCGATTGAATTCTTCGAATACCCTACAAAATAACATAAGGTGGATCGACTATCGAACTTATCTCCCACTGTCTGCTTCACGTAAGTAGGACATCTCCAAATCCTCAAGTACGAATACTTAGGAGCTTTGCCATTCCATAACTCGTATGGTGTTTTATCGACTGCTTTGGTGTGGACGTTGTTCAACAACAATACCGCCGTTTCAAGCGCGTAGCCCCAAAACGAAGGTGGAAGCTCAGTGAAGCTCATCATGGATCGAACCATGTCCAACAAAGTTCGATTACGACGCTCCGATACACCATTCAGCTGAGGTGTCATAGGAGGAGTCCACTGAGAGAGAATCCCATTCTCTTTCAGATAGTCCAAAAACTCGGTACTTAAGTATTCTCCACATCGATCCAATCGAAGTGCTTTAATACTTTTACCTAGCTTGTTTTCTACTTCAGCCTTGAATTCTTTGAACTTTTCAAATGCTTCAGACTTATATTTCATTAAATATAAATACCCATACCTAGAATAATCATCAGTAAAGGTAATGAAGTAGGTGTGGCCAAATTGAGTACCAATTCTAAATGGACCACAAACATCTATATGGATCAAATCCAACAGATTTTGACTACGCTCAGGTTTCCCCTTAAAAGGAGATTTAGTCATTTTTCCTTTCAGGTAGGACTCACAAGTAGGTAGAGAGTTAATATCAGACATATCAAACATGCCCTCTCCCACTAGCTTGTTCATCCTCCTTGAAGAAATATGACCTAGCCTAGCATGCCAAAGGTTTGCCGGGTTTTGACTATCGATTTTTCTTTTGTTCGTTGTTACCGGTTTATCAACATAATTTATTGGAACGTCTTTTACTTTTAAGTTATATAGATCGTTTTCAAGTTGTCCATTTCCAATCAAACATTCATTCTTGTAAATATTGCAAATTCCATTCACAAAATTGCAAGAAAAACCATCTCTATCAAGCATAGAAACAGAAATAATGTTTTTAATCAAATCTGAAACAAATAAAACATCTCTCAAAAGTAACTTAAAATCGTTCTGCAAAATTAAATAAACGTCTCCCACAGCTTTGGCTTCAACTCTAGAACCATTTCCGAGTCTCAGCTGGGTCTCACCCATTCTAAGCTTGCGACTTCTTGTCATCACTTGCAAATCATTGCAAATGTGAGATCCACATCCGGTATCCAATACCCAAGAAGTAGTATTAAGTGAAACATTTATTTCAATATAAAACATACCCTTCGCAGTTCGCAACTGCTCTAGATATTCCTTGCAGTTACATTTCCGATGACCGGGTTTCTTGCAGTGATGGCAAACATCCTTGGACTTTTCCATGTTTGAAGCCTTTGTCTTGTTCTTCTTCTCGGGTCCGGTTTTCTTGGATGGGGCAGAACGTTTCTTACCCTTTGTACTTGGCCCCTTCTTAGCTGAAGGAGAGGAGCCCACCAAGAGAACTGGTTTATCCTTCTTTAAAGTGGCTTCATATGTTACAAGCATATTGACCATCTCTTCAAGGGAGGCCTCTATCTTGTTCATATTGAAATTCACCACAAAACCGTCAAACGATGAAGGAAGAGAGAGAAGTAATAAGTCCACATTGAGTTCATGCTCCAATACCAAATCAAGTGTTACCAACTTCTGAATGAGCCAAATCACTCGTACCCCATGATCACGGACCGAAGTCCCTTCACGCATGCGACACGTCATTAACTCTTTTACAGTAGCGAACCTTTCAACTCTCGATTGAGCCCCAAAAAGTTCCTTGAGTTGTATGTGAATGTCAGCAGCATTCACGGTATCCTCAAATCGCCTCTGGAGTTCATCAGACATCGAAGCTTGCATATAGCATTTGGCCTTGATATCATGGTCCCACCATATATCAAGTTTGGCCAACTCTTCCGGACTTATATCAGCTGGTGCTTCCTTCAGAGGAGATTTTTCTAACACGTAGAGCATCTTCTCCGAGGTCAAGACAATCTTCAACTTACGGAACCATTCCGTATAGTTTGCGCCAGTCAGTTTATTTTGTTCGAGAATAGAGAATAGTGGATTGCGCGAATTCATCTTAATGAAATACTGAAAAGAAACAGACAATAATCAGTGATTGTTTAATTAATTTACTAAGACATAAAATAGGCAAAATTTATTTTATGAATCTCACTCCCACTATTTTAACGATTTCACTACCCTCTAGTGAAAACGGGAAACTGTTTTCCTTAGTGGGAACATGGAGTCCAATTGACAAACTATGGTCCCGAATAATATCATCCAACCATAATTTTCAAAAGGTAGAGCCCAATTGCTTCCAAAGCAACCTCCACGTTTTTACCTCATGTCCAATAAGGGTCCAATAATATGACGCCGTTTATTGTGACATGTCAAGATGACCCATCAATATTAAGTTGTGATGGACGGTCGCCATGTGGATCCCCCAATAATATGAGCCGATCCATGGGAGTTCCACCCAACTTACAACATGTGTCGATCCAATGTACAGCTTTTCGACGAACGGGCCCCCCAATAATATGAGCCGGACCGTATCCGCGGGTAGCATCTCATACATTGATCGTTGATGGAAGGTAGGAACATTTAAACAATATTTAAATTTCCTTTATTTATCTTGATATCAATTTTAAATCATATTTAAAATGAGGGATTTTAATTTTGAAAATTTGTCTCATCATTTAAAATTTGTATGCTTGCGGGATTCATAAAATTTAGTCTAAAACATGCATACAGCGATAATATCATATATTATATAGGATGATCGATTCCATTTCTAATCGACCCGTGGTTGCCAATCACGAGTCTAAGTCCAATCCTAGGTAATATGCAAGTATGTAATGCAATCCTATTACATTGTGCTTCCAATTTACATTTCTTCAGTCTTTATTGTCTGCTGGGCCCACCACGCTTTCAATCTTCATCTCCCACTAAGTATAATGTATTTACAATAAATAACTATGACAGGTAGGGGATACATTTTAAGGGGTGGGAATGGGCCATAAACCAGACCCACTTTTATTACATATGACAATTCATATTGGGCCATAAACGAGGCCCATTAATAAATCCAACAACAATAAAAACAAATGTAAATTCCCTAACATACACCTACAAAATTGGTCATGACAATCGATCATCCTTATCCAATAATATTTAATTCAAAATTAATTTATTGGATAACATGCAATGACAATTAAATTAAAAAGGATAAAATCATATTCCATATATAAAATCTTATTTTACATACAAAATCATATTTTATCTTTTTATCAAATAAAATCATATTTTACATATAAAATCCAATTTTATACATAAAATCATATTTTACTCAATATTTCCATAAGATCATATCTTATCATCAATTGTACAAAAAATAATTAATTTCATAAAATCTGATTTAACGGATAAAATCTATAAATTTTCCAAAAATTCAAATTTATCCAAAAATCAATTTTAAAATTTTCGAACTCGAACAATTCGATCCGACGCCTCGTGGACCAATCAAAAACAATTTTCGATCGGACCAAAAATAGAATTTTAACATATTAAAATTTTAATTTAAAAAATAAAATTAATTTTCACGGGCCGCCCGGGACGATCCCGGGCAGCCCGTCGCGATCGCTGCCCTGGCGCTGCCCATGGGAGCGACAATCGCTGCCCTTGGGCAGCGATCCAATCGCTACCCGTGTTTTGCCCGTCAAAAATTTAATTTTAAAAATTTGTTTTGTTTCAAAAACCGAGGCTTAAAAATTTTTGTACAATTGATTAATTTAATCGCTTGATCTGAGCAACCTGGCTCTGATACCACTGTTGGAAAACGGTGTTTCAGATCAATCAGAATTGATACCCGGTGCAGCGGAAGTTTTAAAATTTTATATGGAACAATTTCATATCATGGGTATCAAAACTTTACGATTAAATTGTGCGTGTAAAAATTAAATAACAATTAAATTTTTACCTTGAAATATCGAAACGAGATTATGGACACCAACAGATTACTCTACTCTTGTTGTATATCCCAGGAACTGATGGACGAACAATTCTTCAATCAGGTCCACGAACAGAAGTTTAATCCCTCTGATAGATTGCACTAGAAAATCTATCAGAAGTTTCTACGAAGAGAATTAACGAATTTGATCCGTTAAACCAGACTGCAAATTCGAAATTCACAGACTGGATTTCAGAGAGAAAACACAGAGAGGGGGCGGCCACTATAGGTCTCAAAAACCCTAGTGTTCGAAATTATGAGCCTCTGTTGTGTAATTTCTGTACTGCAATAACTTATTTATAATGTGGGCTGCTAACAGCTTAGGGCCCATTAGTCATAAGTTCAAGCCTGACAAGCAAAGCCCGCATGTTCAAAAATTAATATAAAATTCATCGTGACTCAGATTGATAAACCAATTTCACCAATGTGCACAGAAACCATTTCTGCATCTTTTAAAGTCAAGATAAATTTTCTGAATCCAAATTCAGTGGTTTCCAAAAATGCCCATCACTATGTCATTTTAGGAAATGTTACTCCTTCTACTCTTAAATAAGAAGTCCCACTTCTTTATTCACTAAATTTAACTCTTTAAATTTAATTATCTCAACGGAGATTAAAAATCCATTTCTTGTGTGACCCTCAATGGTTCAGGGATACAGCTAGCCGTGGGCTCACAACTCCTTGTGACTCGGAACAACAATTTCCGAATTGCCCATCGAATCATGGTAAGAGCGCCTAGCAATATCGCCCCATGATTCCCTAGGTATCACTGATAGTGCCTGCAAGAACCAATAGATTTTGGTTAGCGTACAGTACGGTCCCTTCATCCATATATCCCGATCGAATCAACAACTATTGGTAAATCGAGAGTCGTTCGAGATTCGATAACTATGCAATGCATCTTGAAGATCAAATAGTGACATCGCATATGCTACTAAGAAACCATTTCTTAAAACACATCATGTACTCTGACCAGAGATTCGTCACACTAATATCTCCTCAGATTGCATAGGATATCCACACTAGCAAGTATGTGGTGAATCCTTGACAACAAAGCATCGACTCCTATATGTGTCGTAACTGTACCCAATCCCGACACCTGATGACCCCAATAGAGTCGGTAAACGAGTCAAAGTACAGTACTAACATATAGAGTCTCAATGATGTTTCAAGTAGTAAGGACTAATGGTGTACAACCAAAACCACGGACTTTATCCACTCGATAAGTAATAACCACTTGGAAAGTTCGGATAGGGTAGTTCGATCATTCATCGTATGAATATCTATTTGCATGCTTTGAACATCTCTATGTTTCATACCAATGAAACGTGGTACTCGGCATCGCAAATGCTAGTCTCAATCTCGAGCGATCCTTATCCTTATTAACGGACGGCTCAATCGACTAGGTACTGTTTAGAATATACAGTGACTATAAGATGTGTTTCATGATAGCCATCCCCATGTGCTACCACATCTTACATACACTATAGTATATTCAAGGTCTTCATCTAAACATCTTATAGTATGTCACAACATAATAATATGATAAAAGATAAAGTAAACGCCTTTATAAAAGTGTAAATTATATTAAACAAAATATTGTTTATGCATAGAGTCATAAAAGCCCTTAGCCACAAGTTGGCTCACCGGGCACCCACTCTTTCAGCTTATATGTTGCATTTTGTATGTCATTTATTATGCAGCATGTTCATATCATATTGTGCCTATCCATCTTATGAGATGAGCCACGTAGGGCCGCTCAGCCCTGTCTGGACGGTTGATGTCTAGTGCTCAGTGACTGACGGGTCATGGGTAGTTAGCATCTAGGGACACAGTCCACGTCCTGTAGGAATGAGCAGTGTACGCAGGGTTTTCTCCCCGGGTTGTACCACTCATGTCCTAGGCGCCATTACTGAGCAGTTATATACAGTTATCCCAGATATGGATACCCTATCATTTGCATGCATCATATTTGTATGTTTTACCCAGTGCTTTTGTATTGAGCTTAGAGCTCACGTCCAGTCTTTTTTTGTGTATCTGGACACCCCATTCGACGGAGCAGGTGTAGGTGCAGAATTGAGCATCAGGAGCTTGGAGTAGCCAGTGACCAGTGAAGACAGCAGGATTAGCTGTAGGTTTTGCCTTTAGGCTATTTATTCGATTTGGTTGTATAAATAGAATTTATTTAACCGGTTGTATTCTGCCGGTCTGTTTTTTTATTTAAGTCTTCCGCATCGATTTATTTAATGCATGTTTAATTATGTTCTTAACTCTGATTAGGTAGCGGATCCGGGCAGGGTCGCTACATAGTCATACCTGAGTTTGAAACAGTAAGGCTTGATGTGACCTTGTTTGTGACAGTAATGACAAACAAACCTACGCTTCCTTTGTTTTTTCCTTTGAATAGGAGTTTGTGTCTTCAATGGAATTGGTTTTTTCTTTGGAATTGCAATTGGAACACTATTAGAGTTACTTTTCTCTTTGACAAAAACAGTTTGTGACGACTCCCCAACTTCAAACTTGCTATTATGAAACCCTAGACCAGCTCTATCATCTTTTTCCATCATCAGAATTGAATCCAACTTGGTCTTGCTTGAATTATACTTTGCGAGAGTTGCATTGGCTCTTCCAAGCTTTTCTTTGACCTTGCCTAGTTCTAAATCCTTCTTGCTCAGAACAACTTCAAGTCTAGCCACTGAAGCTTTCAGTTCACTGTTCTCCTTTGTTAAAGCATAATTTGTATTGTTCTTTAATATCCAGTCATTATACAATTCTTCATACATCTTCTGAGCATTATCCAAAAACAGTTCTACTTCACCAGCTTCCTGATTTAAGTCTCCAGAAATAGATGCATTCAGACAAATAACTTTTTGGTCAATGTTGTGACCAAGTGTTGTGACACCTGTGATAACACTGTGTTTTTTCTGCAGCACCAAAACTGAAAGGGCATTGTGAGTCTCTTCTTCTCCTTGTTCTGTTCCTTTCTCATCTTCATCATCACTTAGGGAAGCACACATTCCTTTGCGAAGTCTGGTTGGGCACTCATTAGCATAGTGACCGAAGCCTGTGGACTCACGACACTTCACAGATTCAAACTTCTTCGATATATTCAGTGTTTTTCTTTCTTTCTGAAAGTGATTTTGACTCTTTGAAGGGATGATATTCTGTTTTGGTCCGCATATCCTCAATGGTTTTCCAACAGCAGGAGCATTCAAAACTTTGGGTTTCTGACCAGGTTTCTTATAATCTCTCATTCTCTTCAAGTAGTTACCAAATTGTTTGGTAAGAAAGGCGATTGAATCATCTCCTAAGTCAGACTCGTTGACTCCCTGTGTCAGATCAACAAAATCATTGTATGAGTCATTAGAAACTTTAAGTGCAATAGACTTACCTTTGTCCTTTTTTCCAAAATTCATCTCTAACTCATATGTTCGAAGTGAACTCATCAATTCATCCAATCCCAGAATTGATGTGTCTTTTGATTCATCAATGACACAAATCTTCATTTGAAATCTTTCTGGCAGTGATCTCAACATTTTGCTCACTAAACGTTCGTTAGAAATAGCATCACCAAGATCAATTGCCTCATTCTCTATCTTCCTCAAACGTCGTTCATAATCATCGATTGTCTCACTTTCTTCCATTCTCAGATTTTCAAACTGAGTAGTGAGAATCTTTCTTTTGATTCGACGCACACTATCGGATCCTTCACAGTGCATTTGAATTTTTTCCCAAGCCTGTTTTGCACAAACATAGTTAGTTACAAGTGAAAATATATTAGAATCAAGAGAAGTAAATATAGCATTAAGAGCTTTTTTGTTCATATTCGAAGCAGCAGTTTCATCGGCATTCCATTTCGTTTCTCGTTTGAGGAGAAAATCTCCTTCTCCATCAGTTCTCCTTGGTGGATTCCATCCTTGTAGCACACGCTGCCATGCCTTTTCATCAATCCATTTGATGTAGACACGCATCCTAACTTTTCAGATAGCATAGTTGGATCCATCCAAGATTGAAGGACGTTGAGCAGTTCCTGAATAAGGTATCTCCATTGTGATATCCTGTCAAACACAAAAATAGAATCACACTTATTATCGTCAAGTGAATGTCTCTGACACCAATTGTAAGGTTTTGATAGTCTGAAATCACTGAAATACCAGAAATAAATATTCGAGTCTGTGTTATCTTTCAGTGTTGTCAACACTTCACGATAACACTATGCAGCAGAATAATTAACTAACAGTAAAAGTAAATAACACAAAATTAATTATGCACAAGTACTAAGTACTTGTACAATGCCTCATGGCAAAATAATCACTAGAAAATCAAATCAGTTTACAAAAAACCAACTAGCGATTGTTTTATGAAAAACTACTTTTCTCAACAGATTGAGAAAATAAACGCCTTCCTAAAAACTAGTAAAAACTAGAATAAAAGATCAATAGGAAGTTCTAAGCCGAAAAACGAAAACCAAAGAAACACTTTCTGAACAACACTTCACTCGTGTGTTCTTCAGTGTTTCCAACACTACTTGGCAACACAACGTAGCAGTAGTATCTCTTCAGAAATTCTTCAATGATCGAACTTCAATACTCTAGAATTTCTGCAGTACTTTCTCTATGTATTTTGCTCTCTATGTTTCACTCTCTTGATCTCTCTATCTCGTTGTTTTTTTTCTCTCTCGGTCCAAGCACTTCTATAAATAGATCTTCAATATATTTACATAAATAAGAACCTACAAAGCATGGAAACAATATATCATTAGAATCAAATATTTTAAATCAAGATATAACTGATATTACCAATTTTAAAACTTGTTCTAAGAAAGGCAAAACTATAAATATAGAAATTAAATGCAATAAGGAAATAATTTAAAAGACATGTGCACAACATGTTCTTTCACTGTCATTAGAAAATAATTTTATTACAACGATGACATTTGAAAACATTTTAAAAATAATATTTTAAAAATAGGTTGAACCCGCATTAATCATCAATTAGGCACCAATTAGTCCATGCATAAACTGTTATTTCATGTATTTTTTGTCATATTTTTTTAATAAGTTATTTAAATTTATTTTCAGGGACCATAGTACTAGATGGATAAGATTAAAATGAATAATTATTTATTTTTATATAAAATATAAATATGCAAAGACAAGTTAGTTGACTTTTCATGATCAGCTCACAAGGCTATGCTATTTCACTCGATGTAGCATAGCTTTGTCGATCCCAGACGGATGTGGTGCATACATCAATAATATCGTCTCTCCAAATGCATGGGTACCGCGATTAATTTGTTTAAACTTTAGATTAGGAGTATTTGGTTTCCTTTTCTTTTCATGTTATTGTGATGTACAATCATGCAACAAAAGTTTTGATAATTTTATCAAATGATAATTTATCAAAATGAGAGGAACAGAGAGAAATCGATCTCATAGTCATAACTAAGCATTACACATATTGATGGATTATTCTATGCTATATCTGAAGTACTTTTTTCCCCATGATGTGGTCAAATATTAGTCTTTGGATCATCCATACACATGTCAATTTTCATAAAAATACAAGGGACCCACATGATCTAATGATGTTGAATTAGGGGTAAAACACTCCTGGTGTGTAGTAGCCCGATTCCATTTTACAAGATTAGGTGATTTTAAACATGTTAGAAAATGACATATAATTTTAAAAGTGTCAAAACATGTTTAAGGAGTCCTTATTTGGTTAAAATAAGTGAAAAATCAGATCCGTAACGTCCGAAAATGGTAGGGTAGGTCCCGGGGGTCCAAAACCAGTTCGGAAGCACCCGGAAACAGTTCGGAAGAAGCGGTTCGATCGGAGCTTCCGATCCCCGTTCGGAGCTTCCGATCCCTGTCCAGTGCCAAGTGTCTTCGAGGATTGAACACGTAGCTGCAGGTGGAGATCGAAGCTTCCGATCCTTCGATCGGAGCTTCGATCGTGGCTTATAAATATGGGTTCCGAGGCCACAATTTCACACCAATTCCTATCTTTCTCTCTCGGTTTCAGCCTAGTTTTAGGAGTTTAGGAGTGATTTCATCCTTCCTAGGCTTGGTCCGGAGGTTGGCGAGGCGCTCCAGGGTTGCTGCGGAGTGGTGCCCAAGTTCTGGGGCAATCGTCATCAGCGGGCTGACGACGGACGCAGGTATAGCTTTGACTCCTTATAGTAAATAGGGAGTATGCTATATCGCAGTTAAGGTTTTAGAATATTGTTATAATGCATGAGTATTTTGCATTGTAGTGCGGATTATAGGCTTGGACTTTAGAGCTGGTATAGCTTGCCTAGTAGAACTAAGGTACGTAAGTACAGACTGAGATAGCAAGCTGAATATATATGTTTATGTGTTGCATAATTATGTGTTGCATTATTATCTGTCATAATATGCATGATTTACTGTTCATGATTTGTATGCGGCATTTGCATACCATGTTGAGCCTGTTATCCTTTTGAGATAACCAGTTGTTCTAGGGTCGCTCAGCCCTAGGGTTGTTGTTATTATACGATCGGGTACCGTGTGACACCCACTGGACCGACGGGGCAGCGTGTACGGTTTTTACCCAGGACGGTGATAGTCCAAGATCGGGTTCAGTATGTGTGGCACTTACTGGATTTTCGGAGCAGCGTGCGCATACTGGAGGCGCCTATGAACTGAGCATGATTTTCCAGATATGATCCCAGTTACCCAGATCATTCATAGTTCATGTTGCATGCATCATATAGACCTGTATATTCAATACTTTACGTACTGGGCGTTAGCGCTCACGTCCCTGCTTTTATCTCGGACATCCCATTCGACGGGGCAGGTTTTGCAGGTGGACCAGGAGCGAGATCAGTAGTTGAGAGGTGACCAGGGCTTGGTAGCAAGGGTCATCAGAGGATTTCTAGATTAAGATTTTATTCGGTATATATTCAATTTGGTTGTATCAAGATTCATTTATCTTGAAATTGTTTATCTTTAAGATTTTTCGCTGTTATTTCTCTGATTATGTTTAATTAAATTAAATGCATGCTTAAGTTCTGATTAGTAGATGATCACGGCGCGAGTCACTACATGGTGTATCATAGACTTACCCCATATTGATCATAAGGATTCATCAATATTATCCTTAATTAATTTCTTAAAAATGATGATTGGCATCAAAATGTTGGGGTTGAGAAGTCGCTAGTTACATGTGCTGGTTTTTAGGGCTGGGCAGCCATATTTAATGCTGATCACGCACTGCTCCATGTGCTTTTGAGCTGTGGACATGGTAACCGAATACTTGGATACCTACTGGTTTTATTATTGTATTCAAGTGGAATTAATGCTTAGACCCACATTTATCTTGTACAGAGTCAGTGAAAAGTTTTCTTCTTGCATGCATTTAAATTTGTATTCCTTGTCGGTCGTTCTAGCTAGATACAAAATTAGTCTTAAATTTCATTTTACAGGTTTTTGTAGTGGTTTGATCTTCGTTTACTTGCATACTTGGAAGTTTGGTCTTTTATTAGCTGCTCGTCAATGTGGCGTCGTCGTATATATCAGCAATGTGATCAATATCTTAACATGTATCAAACATACTCAGTACTAAATATATCATCAATGTTGGATGCAAATTGCGATGTTATATGCAACAAAATAGCTAAAATATAGCAAATAATGGATTTTATAATTTTACTGATGTCTAAAAACTTGATCAAAGATGGGAATTTGAAATAAAGTTTTGGTTTTAATTAAAAATGATATATAAGAATTTAATGATTAATATCTTTTGGATTGGGAGAGGTAACAAAAGTTGTCGATCTCGTGTAGGTTTCGTTGTCCTAAATCTAATTAGCATGAGAGGGATATGAAAGTTGGACCTTATTATTTGAAGGTGAGAATATATTATGGTTGATTTTTTTTTCCTTTTTTTAAAGATATATTCTTCGAATTTGCAAAATATTAATACATTAAAGCACTGTTTGGTTTGAGTTATGATATAAGTAATTTATAGATTAGTAGTATAATGTAATAAAAAAATAAATAAGAAATGATAGTTAAAATTGTATTGAATTTGATTGATAGATTATTGTTTATTTGATTTGACTGATTAAATTTTATATAAAAATGTTAAATGACTATTTTGTCCTTTTAACAATAAATAAAATAAAATTTATATTATTTATATGGGGTAATATAGTAATTTGAATTCAATGATTTGATTGATGTGAAATAAATAATTAATGATTTGATTGATGTGAAATAAATAGTTAATATATAGATAAATAATATGATTAGAAGAACATGAGATGAGATGAAATAAATTATACATATATTAGTAATATCGTGAACAAAACGGTGCATAAGTGAAAAATATGCAAGTTTAGTTATTTATTGCAATTTGGGCAGAGGTAGTGAGGGCCAATTTTCGATCTTTACATATGCTAAGTATATTTATGGCATGGTACTTTTTTACCAACTCGACAATGGAGTTCTATTTTGTCGGTACATATTATTAATTGAGAGTAGTGAAATGGGAATACCTTATTTGGATTATGATAATTGATAAATATAAGGGTAATGTTTGGGTTGGACCTTTAGAATTATTATTTTTGAGATAACAAATACATATATAGTAAAAAAAAAAAATTTGAAGTCACAACCCACAAATATATAAATAGAAATTGAAGACAACAAAGTGCCATAAATTTCAATCGTCACCCGGAAAATGCTAACGTATGTCAATGTCTAGCTGACACGTGTGCAATTGGACTAAAATCATTGAAAATTAAAATTTAATGTAACAAAACCAAATTTTGAAAAGTTTATGGACCAAAACCAAAACATGAACAAGTTAATAGATAAAAAAATTATTTTCCCATAACTTAAATTCTCAATATAACTGTTGTACTGTTAAAATTTACAAAGCTCACTAATTATTAAATACAATGTTTTTTTTATCAAAAATACAATGTTTCTATATCCTAGAAAAATCACACTAAACAATTTTTATATTATTGTAATCGATTTGATTAGATTGATTTCTATCCAAAATTGAACCAACCCAAAATTTTCATTCTGCTGATATTTAAATTAATATAAATCATGATCGTCTGAAAACCAATCTGAACAATGTGATTCCTTTTTAAAAGTAGTTTGGTTCGATTTAGTTCGGCTTCTGAACACCTATAATCATGCTCCCAAGAAGATTTAGGTAGTGTTTCGAATAGGTTATAGAAATTATTTCTCAATTTTTTTTAATAAAATTTAAAAAAAAATCAAAATTTTGTTAAACAAAAAGTCGAGAAATGTTTTGTTAAAGCTATTCAAAAACCTACCTTAGGAGTTCGGTTTTGGAAAGCCAATTACAAATTACAAGGTGTGTAAGTAATAGAAGAGGGGGGAAAATGAAGTAGGGATAGAAAGACTTGAACCAAAATATCACAATTGCATAAATTATATATTTAGAAATAATAACATTTATTTATATATTCAGTTTCTGGTAAATTAATATAATTACAAAATTGGGGGCGGTGACCCTCATGCACATTCTCTACTATTATCTATGCACGTCGATTGTAATAAGAGGAATTCCAGTTTGATCCAGAGAGAGAGAGGATTAATTGAAATGAGTTACCGGAAAATAGTGTGACAAACATTACAGGCGTTTTCGAAAAAAATGTAGTTT
Organism: Henckelia pumila; assembly: GCF_033568475.1. Lineage (NCBI taxonomy): Eukaryota > Viridiplantae > Streptophyta > Magnoliopsida > Lamiales > Gesneriaceae > Henckelia > Henckelia pumila. Next base: position 31,287,148 of record NC_133123.1, on the reverse strand, counting down.
TAGTTCCGTAAGTTTGGTTTTTTTTTCCGATCTTAGCCTTATAATTTACCAATATTTTGGCCTTCATCCACTAATTTGGATTTGTTTTTGAATTTTGATTTTTTTTTCCCTCGAACTCAATAAATCCACTTAATTTCAGGTCTTTTTCTCTCCTACATGACTAATGTACGTGATTGGAATAAAACTTATAATACACACATTAAAATCAATCTAACCCTGAAAAATGGAGAAAATAAAGATAAACTCCACCTAGTATTCTGAAATGAGAGGAAAAAAGGTCGTAGTTTTCCTTTAATATTTTTTTTGCTTAATTATATATGCTTATATACGAGCAAAATCCAGCGGATTTAGTGGTTTTGAGGGAGAAAAAAAAAAGATTATGTTACATGTACACAAAGTGTTACACGTTGAGTTACACATTACTTTTAAAATTACATGATTATCCTAGCTACATGTATTTTTGAAAGATTTTTTCTAAATAAAATGCAGAGATAATCATCAAATCATGTATATTAAGTGTAATGTGTAATCCAACGGTAACACTCCGTGTACATGTAGCATTACCTGAAAAAAAGATTGAAACCAAAAAGAAAAACCAATTTAATGGATGAAATCAAATTTAGAAAAGTTATATAAAGATTAAAATTGCAATTATCTAAACATTTTTTAAAACCAAATATATCGTATCAATATTCATAATCATACCACGAATCTCCATGAAATTCATTTTACATGGCTACTGTGGGCATCACCATAGTATGGCGTGCTGTGGGGTAATATTATTATACTTTCAAAAAGAAAGACAATTGATAAAAAAAAATGTGTATTAGTAGATACATATCTATTGAAATTCATTGTTTCAAAAGAATATTGAGGATTATCAAGTGGTCCTTACATAAAATAAGGACTAGCAATCGTGTACATACATTTGCGTGTGTAAAATAATAACTACAATGTATATGAATTTTGATGCTTAACATGTTAGGTTAATTTAAAAAAAAAAAGAGAACTGGAATTGACAAAGAGTGTTATTGGAGATGTGGGGATAGTGAACAAGAACCATGAAGAAAACAGAAAATTGAAAAGAAGGGTATTTTGGACATATTAAAAAATAGACCATGACACTAAATTAATTATTCTAATATGCTTACACTTAATAAATAGTAAAAGATAAAGATTATAACAAAACTTTTCAGTTATATAGATGATCTTAAGTTTTTTACACGTCAAAGTTTTTCTTAAATATCATTAAAATTTAAAAAACAAAATAAAATAATTCGCCAATCATACAATTATAGGAAAATTTGACATGAAAAGGATTAAGAAATTCAACTTTTTATATTAAAGTCTTTCTTTCACTTACACAATTTTTTCAGAAAATGAATGGCAGAATTTTTTGGAAAAAATATATTTAAGAAAAAGCAAAATGTGCCCATTTAGCCCCACAGCACCCATGGCCCCTACTGTGAGGATGCCCACAGTAGGTCTCCAATCCCCTTAAATTAGGTAACAGCAACTATGTGGTCAAATCTTTTGCAAAGGAAAGCTGTATTGAATCTTGATATATATATATATATATATATATATATATATATATATATATATATATATATATATTTTACTGGAGAAGCCTGCAATGATCTGTCTCCAGAATTGAGATAGGGCCTGATGTATTTAATGTTGGTGCATCTACTCAATACTCAAACAATAAATAACACTGCTCTTCTACCTTACTCATGGGACATTAATCCCACACTCGAGTAGTGGCCAAATCTTGAAGCCTATATTATACCTATTCGTGTGTATTATATTCACATTAATCTTCAATACTAACCCAACATTAGTGGCAATAACATTAATATATTATATATAAATATATATATATAGTTTTTGTTTGAGAGGAAAATGTGCATGACATAAATATATCATACAAAGGAGATGGGTAAAGGATCTACTTTGTTTCCATTTCTTGTTGTATTCTTGGTCTTTGGTTTCGGATTTCATCATGTTTATGCCACCATTCCGGGCAGCATACACGCACAAAATGTGGTTCTGAGCGGAGGAACTTCTCCTTATTACGGTGGCTGCCCTGGTTGCCCTCAGCCACCGGAACCACCCCCTGCTGTGTGCCCCGATCCCACTCCTCCCCCTCCACCACCACTCGCCGTGTGCCCTGAACCTACTCCTCCTCCTCCACCTCCACCTCCGCCGCCGTCCGATGTGTGCCCGGAACCTTCTCCTCCCCCTCTTCCTCCTCCTCCACCTCCATCTCCGCCGCCACCACCATCACCACCCCCTCCTCGTCATCCTCCTCCTCCTCCCTCACCATCACCATCCCCTCCTCCTCGTCATCCTCCTCCTCCCTCACCATCACCATCTCCTCCTCGACATCCTCCTCCTCCTCCTCTGCCTCTCTCACCACCACCACCTCCTCCTCTGCCTCCCTCACCACCACCACCACCACCTCCACCTCCTCCCTCACCATCACCATCACCACCTCCTCCTCGACATCCTCCTCCTCCTCCTCCTCTGCCTCCCTCACCACCACCTCCACCTCCTCCTCGTCATCCTCCTCCTCCTCCTCCGCCTCCCTCACCAACCCCGAAGCCGCCAATTACCCCATCACCATCACCTTACACTCCTCCACCCGAGCTTCAAAGAGCCTTACAGGTCATACAAAGATTCAAAAACACAATAACATACGACCCACTTGGAATCACCTCCACCTGGAGAGGCAACAGAATCTGTATAGATGAATCCACTTACAAGGGCTTCATCTGCGACACCACCATTAGCGACAACAAGCTCAGAGTCGCTCTCGTCAACTTCAACGGCTTCAATTTCGACGGCAATCCACTCGAGCTCACCAATTTCCTCGACGGCCTGACGGACTTGATCGTCTTCCATGCAAACTCCAACAACTTCACCGGCCAAGTACCCTCCGGCATCTCCAAAATCTCCTCTCTTTTCGAACTCGATTTGAGTAACAACGAACTCAAAGGAGGCTTCCCACAACCAGTCCTCACCGCCACTAATCTCACATTCTTGGACCTCAGGTTCAACAAACTCACCGGACAACTCCCGCCGCAGGTTTTCACATTAGACCTCGATGTTCTCTTCCTAAACAACAACCAATTCGTCGGAAACATACCACAGAACCTCGGCCAAACACCAGCACTATATCTCACCTTAGCCAACAATAATTTCCAAGGCCCGATCCCAAGAAGCATAGGTCAAGCTTCCGAAACATTGCTCGAAGCTTTATTGCTGAACAACAAGCTTTCCGGTTGTCTTCCTTACGAGATTGGGTTGCTGCGAAAAGCCATTCTCTTGGACGTGGGCCAGAACCAGCTCACAGGCCCGATTCCTCTGTCCTTCGGGTGCCTGGAAAATATGCAGTATCTGAATTTATCTTACAATAAATTCTACGGTGCGGTTCCTGAATCCTTGTGCAGGCTTAGAGACCTCTTCGAGTTGACGCTGAAATTCAACTACTTCACACAAGTTGGACCCGAATGCAGGAAACTGATCAAGAACAAAGTGCTTGATATCAAAATGAACTGCGTTTTGGATCTTCCGGAGCAGAGAAGCGCTGCAGAATGCGAAGCCTTCTTCTTGAAGCGCAACAGGTGCCCAGATCAGGAGTCCCTGGTTAAAGTTCCATGCAAGATTCACGATTCTTCATTAATTAGGCCGCACCGGAGAATATTGATGGATCAACCCAGAACTTATGCTGCTCTGCAGAGGTAATTGAAAAGTATTTTGAAATTGAACGACAAAATTATTGTTTACTAGTACTATATATCTTTCAGTGTTCATTAAATTATGTATTCCATAGTATAATCTTGCCAGTTTCATCAAATTGTAAGCTGGCTGTAGAGTATAGACCGTACCATGCAGTAAATTAAAGATGAATATGTTTTAAACATGTAATTATAATGGTAACATTTTTCGTTATACAACATTTATGTGGAATGTATCGTTTCGATTTGAGATATTGATATTCTGTCAAATTTATGTTATATATATTTTTTCAATTATGGTTCTTTTTGAGTAATTTTTTAATGAGTTTTACGAGGTGTGCTTTCTGTGGTAATTTTTATATGATTTTAAAAAATAAAATTTGCAAAGTTTTTTATTCCTCAAAATCTCCAAATAAATATATAACAATTTGACGAGGGAGATTAATTTCTGGAGGAATCGTTATTTATAGGAGAGAAATAGCAATTTTAGTATACATTTCTTTGCAATTTTAGTCTTTTATGTTGCCAAAATTATATCTTAAATTCTTAATTGTTGAAAAATATTATTATTATTAATATTATGTTGAATATTGAATATTGAATGTTGAATGTTGAATATTGAGTTGTAAAATGTGGAAAATTAGTGTGTGATGATGTAGATGATGATGTATTTATTTTTGGACTAATCTCAAATGTGGATCTATAAATAGGTCTTCATTTGTGATAAAAAAATACAATTGAATTGAGAGAAAAATATTTGTGAAGTGTAGAGTTTGATAAATTTTGAGTTTTGGAGTATTTACTTTTTACCATAAATTTTTACTTTTTCACAACACGTTATCAGCACGATCGCTCGAAGATTTCCGACGCTCCAAAACACAAAGAGAAGATAAAAATATTCAACATATAAGAATTTTTATTTTACTGTTTATATATTTTTATTGTGTATATATTTAATATATAATATCATATTATGATTTTTTAAAAACTTGTTATAAATCCTGGGAGGATGTTAAGACGACATCTCATACTCCCGGTAAGGGATACGACAAGTACAAAAGACTCTAAAGTTTTTAAACTTTATAATCATATTTGTATAATTTCACAATATTATATAAAAGGTTGTCTACGACACCGATCTTATAATAATGTGATATGATATACTATACCTGACTTTATACTAACTTTATTAGTATAATTTCACAATATTATATAAAAGGTTGTCTACGACACCGACCTTATAATAATGTGATATGATATACATAATTATTTAATTATGATTATCATTATATGCATTGCATCATTATCACAAATTTTTTATTCAACACATACTCGATTTTTCTTACCCCCAACGGTCACAAACGGTCATAAACGGCTAGTTTTTTACCTATATATATGATCACTCAAACTCATTTTCAATCACACCAAAATTCATTATTTCTCTCAAAATATTTTATCCTCGGTTTTTTTCGAAGATGAAAATGATGGCATTTATAAGGATATTTTTCATAACGACTATGATCATCATGCTCACGAGTTTTGTATTCACCGGCGATTTTCCACCACAGATTTTTTATCTATTTATATACGCACTTGTAATCTACGTTTTTCCATTATTTTGTATTGTCATATTAATGGAAATTAACTAATAAAATGCATTGTTATTTTTCTAGTACCACCATGTCAAACTTGACAAAGATTGAATTCGTTGCGCTCGATATCACCGGAAAGAATTACATGCCATGGACTCTCGATGTAGAAATGCATCTTGAGTCATTGGGTCTAAGTGATACCATAAAAGAAAATAATATATCATCCTCACAAGAAAAGGCAAAGTCTATGATTTTCTTACGTAGACATCTTGATGAAGGATTGAAATGTGAGTATCTCACAGAAAAAGACCCAATGATTTTATGAAAAGGGCTGAAAGAAAGATTTGAGCATATAAGGGAAGTTATACTCCCGACCGCCCGTGATGAATGGAATATGTTAAGATTCCAAGACTTTAAAAAAGTCAGTGATTATAATTCAGCGATGTATCGAATAGTCTCACAATTGAAATTCTGTGGACTTGAAGTCACAGAGATGGAAATGCTTGAGAAAACATTTTCCACTTTTCATGCATCAAATATAACTCTACAACAACTGTATAGAGTGCGTGGATTTTCGAGATATTCTGAACTCATCGCATGTCTTCTTGTGGCGGAAAAGAACAACGAATTGTTAGTAAGAAATCATCAATCCCGACCCACTGGATCAACGGCATTTCCAGAAGCAAATGTCGTAATTAAAAATGAAAATCAAAATCAAAGGCATAGACCAGATTTTGGTCGTGGGCGAGGACGAGGACGTGGGCGTGGTCGTGGACGTAAAAATTATCGCGGTCGTGGGCACAGCCGTGGATATGAAAATAATCGTGATAGTTATTTCAATAACTCATCTCAAAAGAACGTCACGAACCATCCACTAAAAAGGCAGCATGAAAATACGAGTGAAAATGAAAATCACTCAAAAAGAACTGAGAGTGTTTGTTATAGATGTGGCACTCCAGGACATTGGTCATATATTTGTCGAACACCTGAGCACCTATGTAAGCTCTATAAAGAATCGACAAAGGGGAAAGGAAAAGAGACAAATTTTGTTGAAGATAGTGACCGTTTAATTGGTTCAACTAGTTTCAATGCTGCAGATTTTTTGAATGATTTCGAAGACATTGATTAAAATATTGGTGGGACTACATTGTAACAAATTTGTATTTTTCATGCATTCTTGTATTATAAAGCATGTTATATTTTGCATTTGTATTGTACTTAATTTTTCTTTATTGCATTTTTTGTGAAGTTTGATATGAAAAATGCTATGAGAAAACATGGAAATAATATCATGGAAATTTGCATACCAGATAGTGGTACAACACACACTATTCTGCGAGATGAAAGATATTTCTTGAAAATAAAACCAACAAAAACAATGATGAATACCATATCAGGTCCTGTAGACTTGATTGAAGGTTGTGGAAAAGCACATTTTTTGTTACCTAATGGTACAAAATTTCTGATAAATGATGCTTTATATTCACCACAATCGAAAAGAAATTTGTTGAGTTTTAATGACATATACTCTCATGGGTATGATACTGAGACGATAACTGATGGAAATCAGAAATATATGTGTCTTATCACATATAAATCAGGAAAGAAATATGTGGTTGAAAAATTATCAATGCTCCCTACTGGATTGCATTATACACATATAAGGCCAATCGAATCAAATATTGAAACGTCCCTAGCTCTATAATAAATAAATATGCGGAAATTTTTTTTTTTTTTTTTTACTACTAAATAAAATATGTACATATATGCCCATACATATATGCACTGAATTAAAATACTTAAAATAAATTCATGACTAAATAAATAAACAATTTAAATACTTAAATAAAATGCATTCTTTGAATTAAATAAATATCTGAGTCAACCCCTATAATTCAAAATATACTGCATAAATAAAATAAATAAAAAGTGTGCATGCACTAAAATATTTAATAAAATATTCCAAACACCTCAACCCTTAAAAATAATAAAATGTATCATAAGACTCAAGCACGGTGACTCAGAAGCTGTCACGGTCACGGGGCTACTGCAGCGCTGCTCATACGTCCTCACCACCGGTAGGAGTAACCTGCTCCTCTACGTACTCACCTGCACCATATCAGTGTAGTGAGCCTAGAGGCCCAACATGCATACTAACAAGGGTTTAAAATAATTTAAATCAATTTAATACTAATACATACATATACATGAATGAGCATGCTTAAAATTTCATAACATAACTTACATAAATAAACATAAATAACATAATACATAACATACATAATATCATACATACTGAGTTGTTGAGCACTTATTTTCTTAACATCGAATGGTCCTATCCGTAAGTGTGACCCATACTTATAGTGCGACTGATCAGTCTAAGAAACCATCGTACGAGGCTGGTGGCGAACCACCCATACATAAATGGCAGAAACTGCCCATACATAAATGGCAGAAAACTGCCCATAAATGGCCACACTACTTCAATTTCCACCTAAAATATTTTATTTGCTCAACCATAGAATTTCAATCATAGCATAAAAATTGATTTCATGAATGCATGTACTTAAATAAATTGTGTGTCCTTCATATATATTTAATTTAATTTTCTTACTAACATATAAATATTAAAATAACTTAAATGCATAAAAATAATTAAATATATAATCAGGACACATGCAATTTTCTCATTGATGGTTCTGGACTGCTGGCCCTACACTCAAGCCCATTAACTTAAATCTGGCCCATTAACGTACTTAAGCCCAATATCTTAAACTTTAAGCCCAATTAAATTAATTAAGCCCATTAAAATTACACTAAGCCCAATAACACTTAAACTGGCCCATTGGGCCCAAAAACCCAAAGACTGGCCCATTAACTTTTATGGGCCCAAAAGCCCATAAAAATTATGGACTAACTTAATTAAAATTTTAAAAATCCAAATAAAATTATTTGGGAGTCCAAATAATTTTATTTTAATTTAATTGACTCAAAAACCCAATAATTCTTAAAATGTTTTAAAAATAAAAAGACTCGAGCCCGGCCCACCAAACCCGGACCCACTTAACCCGACCCACTAACTTACTGACCCAACCCGAGCCCCTGACCCGACCCGGACCATGCCCAAAAACCCTAGCCCGATCACCCCCTTCCCAAGACTGTTCTGCCACTGTGAGCAGCAACCGAAATCCCCGGCGGCCGCCTTGCTCCGACCACCCACCGGCCGGAGGGCCACCCCTAGGACTTAGCTCACATCCAGGCCTTTCCAACAAGCCAAGAACCAGCCCAAACCGTCGACTATGGAGTGAGAACGAAGCTCTGCCACCCGGCCCTTCTGCACTGTCGCGCAGACCCGAGCAGCTGCGGGAGAAACGTTCGTTCTCGAAGCTCCAACCACGAAAGACCATGAAACCTCTTGCAAAAACTTAGAAAACTTAAAGGGGGTTCTAACCCAACCGACCTTACCCTAAACCGTGGTCTGAGGAAGGAGAACGAAGCTCCCTTCCTTGAAACCCTAAACCTGCGCGAACAGCACAGATTTTGTGCAGCCATGCCCAACCTCTTCCTAGCCATCTCCAGCCCATGTCTGACCCTACCACTCGACCCTAGGGACCCCAAGGAACCCTTATAACCATGGACCAGCAGACCACCTAGCCATGGACATGAAAAACGTGAGCATGCATATGAAATCGAAGAACAATGCGCCTAAAACCAACATCAATCGATTTTTCTGAAAAAGTTTTCAAAAGATTTCGATGCCTACCATAACCTACATAATATATACTGATATGACGTTAAAATGAGAAGGAAAATCATGCCTTTCACCGTAGATATGGATTTAACACGTGTAGGAAGGACTTCGGGACGACGGGACGACTTTGGCTTGCTTGGAACCTTGAAACCGATCTTCTATGGAGTTTTAGGGCTGAAGATCGATGAAGAAGATGACTATTCTGTGAGGGTGGAGGCGGCTAAGGGGTGAAGTGATCGGCTAAATGGGGTTTGGGTAGATTAGGTTTAAATTTTGGTGTTAATTAAATATAGATAAATAATTAAAAATAAAAAGGTTTTAAATATTAAATATGTAACTTAAACTCCTAATTATAACTTTAAAAAAATCTGATAACAACATAAAAATCTCGAATTATTAATTTAGGGGAATTTTAAAAATACTAAAAAGTCAATATTTTGACTAATTTTGGATAAAAATGACCCCTAAAATTAAATAAAATTAAATACTTAAAATTTTGAGATAATAAAACTCAAAATAATATTTTAAGGCTCCAAAAAGACTCATAAAATAATTTGGCTAGAAATTTGTCATCTCGTCCGTCCACGGTCCCGTCTACGCGATCAAATAATAAAAATACTAAAAATTATAAAAATCACTAATTATGAGTTAAATGCTTAAAAATATATTAAATCATGCATAAATAATTCATAGAATTATTTAACCCATAAATCATAAATTTAAATAATTAAATATCCTAATTATGCAGGCGGATTTACGAAATTAAAATACCGGGTGTTACAAATATGGTGGTTAATAGTTCTTCAATATTAACAAATTGGCATGATCGATTGGGACATCCTGGTTCAATAATGATGCGAAGAATTATTGAAAATACGCATGGTCATCCATTGAAAGACCAGAAGATCTTTCAGAATAATAAGTTTCAATGTAAAGCATGTTCTCTTGGAAAACTTATTATAAGACCATCGCCAGCTAAAATCCAAACTGAATCACCCATATTTCTTGAACGTATTCAGGGTGATATTTGTGGGTCAATTCATCCACCATGTGGACCATTTCGATACTTTATGGTATTGATCGATGTCTCTTGCAGATGGTCACATGTATGCTTATTGTCAACTCCGAATGTGGCATTTGCAAGATTGATGGCTCAAATAATAAAATTGCAAAATCAATTTCCCGATTATACAATCAAGAAAATAAGACTTGATAATGCTGGAGAATTTACATCCCAGACTTTCAATGATTATTGTATGTCAATGGGAATCACTGTTGAACATCCTGTAGCTCATGTTCATACGCAAAATGGATTAGCTGAATCATTGATTAAACGTCTACAACTGATTGCTAGACCAATGATTATGAAAACAAAACTCTCTATTTCTATATGGGGACATGCAATTTTACATGCTGCGGCATTAATTCGCATCAGACCAAGTGCATATCATAAATTCTCCCCATTGCAACTTGCATTTGGTAAAGAACCAAATATCTCTCATCTGAGAATTTTTGGATGTATGGTGTATGTGCCTATTGCACCACCTCAACGATCAAAAATGGGTCCACAAAGAAAAATCGATATTTATATCGGTTATGATAGTCCATCAATCATTCGATATCTTGAGCCTCAGACAGGCGATGTGTTTACAGCACGCTTTGCTGATTGTCATTTTAATGAAGAAATCTTCCCAGTGTTAGGGGAGAAAAGAAACACATCGAAAAAGAAATCACATGGTATGTACCATCATTGTTACATTTGGATCCAAGGACCAAACAATGTGAGAAAGATGTACAGCAAATTGTGCACATGCAAAGAATTGCAAATCAAATGCCAGATGCATTTGCAGACACAAAAGGGGTAACAAAATCATATATACATGCTGTAAATGCCCCTGCTCGAATTGAAATTCCAAAGAAACAAATTGAAGACACTCATGATGTCATAAAACGCTTGAAGCGTGGAAGACCAGTCGGTTCCAAGGATAAAAATCCTCGGAAAAGAAAAGGCATAGAGAAACACGACGATCATAAAATAGAAAATGGTGTTCCAGAAGAATCACCTGATGATGAAAATATTCTGTCAGAACCACAAACTGACGAGAATCGTGAAATCTCTATCAATTATATTAATACTGGAAAAATATGGAACCGAAAAAACATAGAAGATATTGATGAGATATTTTCTTATAATGTAGCTTGTGACATCGTAAATGAAAATGAGGATCATGAACCAAAATCTTTTGGTGAATGTAAAACTCGTCATGATTGGGTCAAATGGAAAGATGTCATCCAGGTTGAATTGGATTCGCTGAATAAACGCAATGTTTTTGGACCTATAGTCCTCACACCTAAAGGTGTAAAACCTGTTGGATACAAATGGGTTTTTATTCGAAAGCGAAATGAGAAAAATGAAATAGTCAGATATAAAGCTAGACTTGTTGCACAAGGTTTTTCTCAAAGGCCTGGAATTGATTATGAAGATACGTATTCTCCTGTTATGGATGCAATTACGTTTCGATATTTGATTAGTTTGGCAGTATCTGAAAATTTGAAAATGTGTCTTATGGATGTTGTTACAGCTTACTTATACGGATCACTTGATAGTGATATATACATGAAAATCCCTGAAGGATTTAAGATGCCTGAAGCACAAAGTTTAAAACCCAGAGAATTTTATTCTGTAAAATTGCAAAGATCATTATATGGGTTAAAGCAATCTGGCCGAATGTGGTATAATCGGCTAAGTGAGCACTTGATGAAAAAGTGATATGTAAATGATCTAATATGCCCTTGTGTTTTCATCAAGAAAACAACATCCGGATGTGTAATTATTGCTGTATATGTTGATGATTTAAACATCATTGGAACGAATAAAGAAATTCAAGAAGTTATGATGTACTTGAAGGAAGAATTCGAAATGAAGGATCTTGGAAAAATCAAGTATTGTCTGGGTTTGCAAATCGAACAAAAAGAATGTGGAATTTTTGTTCACCAGACAAATTATACAGAAAAGATCCTTAAACGTTTTAATATGGATAAATCAAATTCATTAAGTACTCCAATGGTTGTAAGATCATTAAACATAGAAAAGGATTCATTCCGTCCATGTGGAAATGATGAAGTTATTCTTGGTCCAGAAGTACCATATCTAAGTGTCATTGGTGCCCTTATGTATCTTGCAAATTGCACTAGACCTGATATATCTTTTGCTGTAAATTTATTGGCAAGATTCAGTTCATATCCAACAAAGAGGCACTGAAACGGAATTAAACATATATTTCGTTATCTACGAGGAACAACAGATTTGAGACTTTTGTACTCAAAAGACACCAAAACCCACCATCCCAGCCACTCCTGTGATAGATGATGGATCCTGAGTTAAATCCCGTAACATATCATTGGTTATGCTGATGCTGGATATTTATCTGATCCACATAAGGCACGTTCTCAAACCGGATATGTATTTACTCGTGGAGGCACCGCAATTTCTTGGCGTTCACAGAAACAAACACTCGTAACAACTTCATCAAATCACGCTGAGATTATTGCGCTACATGAAGCAAGCCGTGAATGTGTTTGGCTAAAATCAATGACACAACATATCCAAACTTCTTGTGGATTATCAGTAGACAAGAAGCCTGTGACGTTGTATGAAGATAATGCTGCATGTATTGCTCAAATGAAAGAAGGATACATCAAAAGTGACAGAACAAAACATATACCCCCAAAGTTTTTTGCCTACACTCAAGAGCTTGAGAAGAATAAAGATATTGATATCTGTTATATTCAATCAAGTGAGAACTCATCAGATCTCTTCACAAAGGCACTTCCCACGACGATATTCAGAAAGCATATATACAACATTGGGATGCGCAATCTGCGGAATATGTGAAGAATCACTCATGTTAACATGAGGGGGAGTTTACGTGGCTGCACTCTTTTTCCCTTACTATGGTTTTTATCCCACTGGGTTTTTTCCTAGTAAGGTTTTTAACGAGGCAGTATAAAACACGTAATGAAGACAGTCATCATATCACGATCATCATCACAAGGGGGAGTGTTGAAAAATATTATTATTATTAATATTATGTTGAATATTGAATATTGAATGTTGAATGTTGAATATTGAGTTGTAAAATGTGGAAAATTAGTGTGTGATGATGTAGATGATGATGTATTTATTTTTGGACTAATCTCAAATGTGGATCTATAAATAGGTTTTCATTTGTGATGAAAAATACAATTGAATTGAGAGAAAAATATTTGTGAAGTGTAGAGTTCGATAAATTTTGAGTTTTGGAGTATTTACTTTTTACCATAAATTTTTACTTTTTCACAACATTAATCATATATTTTTTCGTTTTTGACAATTTTAAACATAGATATAACTTATGTAACATGGAATAAGTGCATGTCATCTCAACATGAGCTCGTGAAAATGAGCAAAGGTAATTTTATTTCTCTGAAAATTTAAAAGTATCCAAAGTCCATATAATTCTGATGGTAACCCCAATTATCATCAAAACTTTAAGGTTGATTCGGCTTATTTTTCTTCCTTTTCTTTTTTCTTATGGAACAAAGTCAAAAAGAAAAAAACGAGTGGGGTTGACTGTTGAGTACCTCCACACTCCACAGCCACAGACAACACATTAATTAGCAAACCCACAATTTATATTTGCAATTATCCAAACGGGGAAATTAAAAATTAGTCAAATGGTGAGAGCCCGCTAGTTGGCTTGGGTCTGCAGTATCTCTCATATTTATCAAATTTTGTACTAATTTGTGTCTTTTTTTTTCCTTATTTATATAAATTTATTGAATTGATTTACACTATGTTTGAAATCATGGAATTGCATTGGATTTGGTCGGATTTCGGATTGAAAATACCGTTTGAGTGTTTGGCAAAACGAAATTTCAAAACGGGATTGATATTTGATGCAATTTCATGGGATTTCATTTAACTAACTGAAATCCTTATAAAATTGGTCGGATTTCATGAGATTTCACGGGATTTAGGTTTATAAAAATAATAAAAATATTTTAATAATAAATATATATACGTTGGTTATAAATTTTAAGTTTTTTTCAAAATATTTTTATAAAATATCATTTATATAAAATTTATACCATCAAATTCCAAAATATATTTTAACTTTTTTACAAACACCAAAATGAAATTTCAATTCCATATATTTAAAATTCAAATCCAATTCCAATTCCAATTCCAATTCCAATTCCAAATTCTATTTTTTAGGTATCCAAACACACGGTTAGCTGAGGTTTTAAAAATTAAACTAAAAATCTTTTTAAAAAAACTAAAAAAAAACAACTCCGGTCAATTCGGACCCGGGCCGGTTCTGAATATACCACATGGGTTCACGGTGGTTCCTTGAATTTTTATCCGGTTTCAGACACGACCATTTCTGGGTCTTTGCCACGGTTACAATCCATAACAAGAACCGTTCCCTTCCGTTTTGTTTTTGTTTTTGTCTTTGGATAAAATACATTTTGGTAGGCAGCAGCTCAAATCAGATCCAAAACCGGACCAATCCAATCTGGAATACGGTAGTAAACCCCGAACCAACTTCACGGTTTGGACTTTGGAGTGTAAGCCATGGAACCGTTAAGCATGCCTAGGCACGACTAGGACGAGTACTAAAACCCTCCTGGTAAGAAATATGGATATGATCAGAAAAAAAATATCGCCAATAATATAACCCATGTGATGAGAATTTAGATCTATGGTTAAGCATTTGTCCAGGTGTTCAATTTTCCTACCAACAGTTTTTTTAACTAGTTTGTTGCATAAGACTTGTCCAGTGGAGTTTACCTAGCTAACGTGGTTTGCAGGTCATTGCATTAGTTCGAAATTTGCTTAGTGCACCGAAAGATAGCGACTATAGATTCTCATTAAAAACAATGTTGTGATATGTCATATGTTAATGAGAATTCATTTCATATCGAATGCTAGATTTTAACCATATCATAAAAAAAAATTACAATTTTATTTATGTAACATGAATGTTTTTTTTTACTTGTTATCTTATTTATTGTGGGTCAATTCATATTCTAATTTTGAGTTATTTGCATCAAATACCCCTGTGAAATATTGAAAATGCACACTTCTCTCCTGTGAAATTTTAATAGACATCTTCAACTCTGACCTTTTATAAAATTAGCACAATCACCCCTTCAGATGAGTGATTGTTGCGCACGCATCCCTCATGCGACAGAGCAAACATTTTGATATTTTTTTATGCACCAAATACCCTTGTGAAATATTAAAAATACATATTTGACCCTTGAGAATATAATTTTTAAATATATTCAACTCATAATACACATTTTTTATTAAAATCTAATTATAAAATATTTAGCAAACACTTTTCGTTTTATTAATTTTTTATTTTAAATTTAAATTTTATGATTAATTAATTATTTTCTAAAAATTATTATTACTTTATCTTGCTATCATTATTTTATTAAACTCACTTCTTGTTTCGAACTTTTCCATTAAACATGCATTCATAAATGAGATTTAAATACCTAAAAATACCAAAATATTAAACCAAAATAATAAGTTCATGCATATTACTTTTTAATTTAGGACTATATATTTTTGAACCAAAATCTAATTTTTTTTTAAAATGCATTGCAGAATTTGCATTAAATAATAATACAGAATATTTATTAAGATCCAATTATAAAATATTTTTCAAACATTTTTAATTTTATTTATTTTTTATTTTTTATTTTAAATTTATAATTCTTAATTAACTTGTTTCTAAAAAAATATTATTATTTTATCTCGTTATCATTATTTTATCAAATTACTTCGTGTTTTCAACTTCTTCATTAAATATGATTCATAAATAATGATTTAAATATTTAAAAGTACCCAAATATTGAACCAAAATGATAAGTTCATGAATATTACTTCTTCGATTTAGAATTATATAGCCATGTTATTTTTTTATTATTTATTACAAACTTTGCAATGTATCTTCTCGAAAAAGTTAAATTTTAGTTCAATAATATATAGTCATAATAGAAAATGCAATATGTTTGAACTTATCAGTTTATTTCAATATTTTGGTACTTGAAATTATTTAAATCAGTGTTTATGAATGCATCTTTAATAGAGAAGTTGGAAATACGAAGTGAGTTTAATAAAATAATGATAGCAGGATAAAGTAATAATATTTTTTTAAAAAATAATTAATTAATGATAATACATTTAAAATAAAAAATAAAAATTAATAAAACCAAAAATGTTTGCTAAATATTTATAATTGGGTTTTAGTAAAAATTTTGTATTATGGATTGAATAGATTTAAAAATTATACTCTCAGGGGTCAAATATGCATTTTTAATATTTTACACGGATATTTGGTGCAAAAAAAAATATCAAAATGTTTGCCCAGCCGCATGAGTGGCGCATGCGCAACTGTAGCGCAAAATTATTTATTTCTTGAAATTAAGAAATAAAAAATGGATACAAAGTGAATTTGAGAAATTAAATAAAGATTTGTGGATGTGATCTCTAAATAATTCCTTGATTTTCCTCTTCAATGACAATATCTTGATGGATTTGAATTTCTTGAGTATTTGATCTTCTTGTAAGACGATTTGATGTCTTGAGAATTGATCTGAAGTCTTGATAAAGTTAATTCGATGGGTTAACACATTGATATCGAATTAAACTTCAAAATTTGGAAAGAATGCGATGAAATCTTTGAATCGCGCCTTAAAATTTGTTATCTTGAATTTGATGAAGAACACTATCTTCTTGAATTTGATTTATTTGATGAAGAATGCGAGCTTCTTGAATTTGATGAAGAACACGGTCTTCTTGAATTTGATTTATTTGATAAAGAATGCGAGCTTCTTGAATTTGATGAAGAACACAATCTTCTTGAATTTGATTTATTTGTTGAAGAACACAAACTTCTTGAATTTGATGAAGAACACGATCTTCTTGAATTTGATTTATTTGTTGAAGAACACGAACTTCTTGAATTTGATGAAGAACACGGTCTTCTTGAATTTGAATGAATTTAAGTATATTTGAAGAAGAATGCAATTAATCCCTTGAATCACGCCTTGATCTTCTCGAATTTGATGATTTTGAAGAAGAACGCCTTGAATTGCGCCTTGAACTTCTTGAATGTGACTTGAGAGAAAAATCTTGAATTCTTCTACTTCTTTGCTTCAGTCTTCTTTGTTGTGTTTTTTTTGGTCATCTGCCCCCCTATTTATAGCCGAAGGATGCAGATTCCTACCATTTTTATTTGATGAGGTATCGCAATTTGATTGGCTCCTCCTGATTTATTTGGTGATTATCTTCCATTAATCACAAGAATTGATTTTAAATACTAAAAATATTAATATTTTTTTCTATTTGATTCAAGATTTGATCTCAAATACTAAAAATATTAGTATTCTCTTCCAATTTGTGCAAGATGCAATCTTGATTTAAAAATCTTGATTTGATCACAAAATATATTAAAATATCAATTAATTAACTATTTATTTTTAAGAATTTAATCTTCCCAAAATTAGCTAATTTTTTTATTGATATTTAACTATTTCTTACTTCCCATATTTGAAGGTTGATAAATTTAATTGTCTACAAATGCCCCTCGAGACTTATTCACAAATGATTTTTTTATTTTTTTAGTGAATAAGTCACGATAATTTACTTGCAATTTCTTTGAGGTTTCACGAATCCCCAATTCAAATTTAATTCCCACCAAATTTTTTTGCATCCATATTTTCTTCTTCACCAAGCAAGCGAAAGATAGAAACTTTTATTTTCCCTTCATGCATCTTCTTTGGATGAAATTTTTTTTCTTCCTTATATTCATATCCATCATCGAAGCGACAGATCATTGAACAAAAGGCAATACAAGACAGTACACTTCAATTATTTGGCGAATTTCATTACATCAAATGATATTGGAAGTGTACTGAAGGCATTCTTTATCGGAGTGATCATAGGCTTCAGGCAGTGAAAATATACGACCCCGTGTATGCTTCATTATTCACATTCGATCGAGATTCCAACATTATGAAAACATTTTGAGAAGCATGGTGTCCACTCAATAATAAACTATTGACTTTTACATTGTGAACCATTTACATATTCTTTGTTGGGCCTCTCCATCGTCGGACATATATATGATGAAGTCATTCAAGGTGCCAAAGAATTCACCAGCATTGATGAAACATATATTTGAATTTTTTTTTATCTTGCGACTGCACATCACATACTTCGAGAGATTTTGAAAGATGGGTCAGGTCCAATCAACTCAAGATGGTGGAAGCGCATAATTTGAAGGCTTGGTGATTTGAAGAAGTGAAAATAATTCACTTTCTTGAAGAGACAATGAGGAATATTTTTCAGTGTTCAACCACTTCATAAGATTGAGGAAATACACTATGATTGAAAATATTTCTCCTTTCGATGATGACGTTATAAATAATTTGAACACGTCAAGGATCCATCTTGAAGTTGCCTAAAAATACTTGAAGATTTTTTTTTCGATCTTTTGATTGTGTTTAACTTTCACTGAAAATATAAAACATATTAATATTTCATGTGAAAAGAAAACAACAAGTTCATGACTATACTCAGAATATATCTAAGTTGCCTACGTACCCAATATAGGGATCAAGTCATAACGTAGTTCAAAAATTTGATTGTTTGAGATGGGGGTGCCGTGTACAGTTTATACTCATGCGGGCCAAGAGTATCTATTTCTTAACCGCCCTAGACTAGGTGGGGATTTAATATTTTAACCACATAAAATACCATAAGTGGGAGAAATACAGTTTAACCACATGAATTCACTATTGGTGGGGACATAACAGTTTAACCATGTGTAATACCTTTGGTGGAGCACATAATAGTTTAACCACATGTAAGACTTTTGGTGGAGCACATAATAGTTTAACCACATGTAAGACTTTTGGTGGATACCGTTCACAGTTTATACTCTTGTGGGTCAGGAGTATTGGTAAAATATTCATCCCATTTCTTGGAAATTTCTGTTTCTCTTGCTCTATGATATTATTGAGTTGGAGGCCCTTCCGCTCCACTTGTAGTTATGCTCAACTCCATGTCATGGGCTCGAGTAGCTAATTCTTCAAATGTCTTTGGCTGGATTCCTTGAAGGATATGTCAAAGTCTCCAATGCATACCTTGGATGCACATCTCAATTGCAGAAGATTCGGACAATCGATCTTTGCAGTTAAAGCTTAAATTTCTCTATCGATTGATAAAGTCAATGACGGTCTCTTCTTTCCATTGTCGTGAGTTTATTAGCTCAATCATGCTAACTACTCGTCGAGTACTGTAGAAGCGATTGAGAAATTCTTATTCTAGTTGTTTCCAACTATCAATTGAACATGGCTCTAGATCAGTGTACCAATCAAATGCGTTCCCTTTTAGTGAACGGACAAATTGCTTGACTAGGTAATCTCCGTATGTCCCAGCATTGTTACACGTTTCAATGAAATGAGCCACATGTTGCTTTGGGTTTCCTTTGCCATCAAATTGTTGAAACTTTGGAGGTTGATAGCCATTTGGCATTCTTAAGATATCAACCCTTTGTGAATATGTCTTGGCATAGGTGAGAGATGGCTTGGAGCTTCCGTCAAGTTTTTTTTTGATAGTACCCATGATGAAGTCTTTTAACTGGTCCATGAAAACTGACCCATCAGATGAAAAATGTAAGTCTTTAGTTTGTTCATTTTGTTTTTTCTTCAATGATGACTCAGTTTCATCATTAGTTTCATGTTCTTTGTCCATGTAACTTGTATCAGTAAAGTTTATCTTGTCCATCAAATTCATAATTTGGGAGTCCTGTTCTTGAACATGTCTCGAGAGTTCCTCAATGGCCTTTGTCAAATTTGCTATTTGATCTTCTAAAGTTGTGGCATTTGCCACCATCACGCTTTCTATGTGAGAG
The DNA here is from genome assembly GCF_033568475.1 of Henckelia pumila. Classification (NCBI taxonomy): domain Eukaryota; kingdom Viridiplantae; phylum Streptophyta; class Magnoliopsida; order Lamiales; family Gesneriaceae; genus Henckelia; species Henckelia pumila. The sequence continues at coordinate 31,267,086 of NC_133123.1, read as the reverse complement.
TTCTGATGGGTCTCAAGAAAATGGGTTTGCTCATAAGATTCTTGTAATTTCTTAGACATGTTTCTTGTGATGACTCCAAGACTTTCAGTTGACTTTGTAGTAGAAATCTTCTTGTTAGTGATCTTTTCATTGGTGGACATGATGGCTTAAAACTTTTGGTAAAGAGAAAAGATGAAGGGTAAAGATGGTCCCACCGGGCGTGCCAAAATTTGTAGCGCAAAATTATTTATTTATTGAAATTAAGAAATAGAAAATGGATACAAAGTGTATTTGAGAAATTAAATAAAGATTTGTGGATGTGATCTCTAAATAATTTCTTGATTTTCCTCTTCAATGACAATATCTTGATGGATTTGAATTTCTTGAGTATTTGATCTTCTTGTAAGACGATTTGATGTCTTGAGAATTGATTTGAAGTCTTGATAAAGTTAATTCGATGGGTTAACACCTTGATATCGAATTAAACTTCAAAATTTGGGAAGAACGCGATGAACTCCTTGAATCGCGCCTTGAAATTTGTTATCTTGAATTTGATGAAGAACACTAGCTATCTTCTTGAATTTGATTTATTTGATGAAGAATGCGAGCTTCTTGAATTTGATGAATAACACGATCTTCTTGAATTTGATTTGTTTGATGAAGAATGCGAGCTTCTTGAATTTGATAAAGAACACAGTCTTCTTGAATTTGATTTATTTGTTGAAGAACACGAACTTCTTGAATTTGATGAAGAATCTTATGAATTTGATTTATTTTTTGAAGAACACGAACTTCTTGAATTTGATGAAGAACACGATCTTCTTGAATTTGAATGAATTTAAGTATATTTGAAAAAGAACGCAATTAATCCCTTGAATCACGCCTTGATCTTCTCGAATTTGATGATTTTGAAGAAGAACGCCTTGAATTGCGCCTTGAACTTTTTGAATGTGACTTGAGAGAAAAATCTTGAATTCTTCTATTTCTTTGCTTCAGTCTTCTTTGTTGTGTGTTTTTTTTGGTCATCTGCCCCCTATTTATAGCTGAATTATGCAGATTCCTACCATTTTTATTTGATGAGGTGTCGCAATTTGATTGGCTCCTCCTGATTTATTTGGTTATTATCTTTCATTAATCATAAGATTTGATTTTAAATACTAAAAATATTAGTATTTTCTTCTATTTAATTCAAGATTTGATCTCAAATACTAAAAATATTAGTATTCTCTTCCAATTTGTGCAAGATGCAATCTTGATTTGATCACAAAATATATTAAAATATCAATTAATTAACTATTTATTTTTAGGAATTTAATCTTTCCAAAATTAGCTAATTGTTTTATTAATATTTAACTATTTCGTACTTGTCATATTTGAAGGTTGATAAATTTAATTGTCTACAGCAACAATCACTCATCTGAAGGGGCGAGTGTGCTAATTTTATAAAAGGTCAAAGTTGAAAATGCTTATTAAAATTTCACGGGGGGAAAGTGTGCATTTTCAATATTTCACATGGGTATTTGGTGCAAATAACTCTTTTAATTTTTAACACATTTATTTGTACCTTATATTTTTTCTACAATTTTAATTTTTTTTATTGAAGTTTTGGCATGATGTCGAAAAATAAAAACGTGAGACGAAAAATTGCATGCACAAAAAATAACTAAAATTGAAAAAAAAAAAAAAGAAAGTGAATTAGTGCAATCAGTGTGTGGGTTTTGTACATGCTGCTCACATGGTACTATCCTATGGGCAGCGTGTAACCCCATGATTGATAAAAAACAGTGGGTCTCATGTGAGGCCAACTAATTTTGACCAATCAAAATCTGCCACGCTACCCACAACCCTGTGGATAGCATCGACACTTTTCGGTGTGTGAATACACCGACGACATTATATTAAAAAATATGCAAAGAAGAAACTACTTCAAGCCCCAAACTTAGGGTTTTTTTATATTTAATTTATAAAAAAATTTAAATTGCAAAAATAATTTGAAACAGGGAGTTTTGCACAAGTACTGCAAAACGTCCCTGCTAACAGCGGACCCTGCAATTTTTATTGCAGGGTCCGCTATTGTTCAGAGCGGACGCTGCCAGCATGTCACATGGGGACTTGCAAAGTCCCCATGTGATACCTTTTTTTTATTTGTTTTTTAATTAATTAATTATATAATTAATAATGTTTAATAAAATTATATTTAATAGTATGATTATTTTTTTTTAAAATTTTAAATTTTGAATTTGATAATCGGACTAAAAAATTATTAAAAAAACAAAACATAAAATTTACGGTTAAAAAAATTATATTAATTAAATAAATTTACAATTTAACTTTAATTTTGGTCAGTGGAGTTATATATTTATTTTAATCGTTTGAATTTGTGGAGATCCCTCGGTTACGTGGATAAATCTAGAGTAATTAATTCAAATCTATTCAAACTGAACTGATGCAAAAATGCTATTACAAAATTTCTAAATCCGAATTCAAGCCGAAACAAATCATCTCGAAAATTGTGAACTCAAATCAACCGGAATATATCCGAATTAATTCTCTATGTCTATTCATAAGAACTTGCAGAGATCCAAACGAATTAAAATAAGCCAATAACTCCTCTAATTAATTTTTAATAAAAAAATAAAATTTATATTAAAAAATATGATATAAAATAAATTTATCAAAAAAAAATTATATTAAAATAAATTTATCAAAATATGTTGATAACTGATCACAAAAAATTTATTTAATCAATTCAATTTTTTAACCATAAATTTTAATTCTAATTTTCGAGATGATTTTGTTTCGACTTGAATTCGGATTGATAAATTTTGTAATAGCATTTTTGCATCAGTTCAGTTTAAATAGATTTGAATTAACTACTCTAGATTTATCCACGTAACCGAGGGATCTCCACAAATACAAACGATTAAAATAAATATATAACTCCACTGATCAAAATTAAAGTTAAATCGTAAATTTATTTAATCAATATAATTTTTTTAACCATAAATTTTATGTTTTGTTTTTTTAATAATTTTTCAGTCCGATTATCAAATTCAAAATTTAGAATTTAAAAAAAAAGATCATACTACTAAATATAATTTTATTAAACATTATTAATTATATAATTAATTAATTAAAAAATAAATAAATAAAAAAACAAAGGTATCACATGGGGACTTGCAAGCAAGTCCCCATGTGACATGCTGGCAGCGTCCGCTGCCAGCATGAGCGGACGCTGCAAATTGCAACGTCCGCTTTACACAAGAGAATTGCAGGGTCCGCTGTTAGCAGGTGCGTTTTGCACTACTTGTGCAAAACCCCATGTTTCAAATTATTTTTGCAATTTAAATTTTTTTATAAATTAAATATAAAAAAAACCCCAAACTTACCAAAGTTATTTTGTCCTCACCCCATACCTTTTTTATTTCTTTTTTTTTAAAAAAATAAAAATAAATGAAACCCCGTACGGTTCCTTTTTTTGGGAAAAAAAATAATTAAAGAAGAAGAAAAACCACATACGTTTTTCACGTGTGGGCAAAAGTAGCATTATTTTAAGGGAAAAGGCATATTGGAAAGTATCATAATCGATTCTGTATTATTAGTTAATTTATCAAATTAACTTATTATTTATGTTAAATTTCAATATATCTTTTTAATATTTTTTACCCACTCCAATTCTCATATTTCAATCAATCAACTTCGTATTTTATTACAAATTAAATAAAAATCTAAACTTGTGGATTATTAATCTAGGATCAAAAGCGTTACATCCATGCCCTCAAGGGAGTGTTCAAGTTGGAAGAGTATGTGAACTCTTAGCCAGATGTTAGAAGTTCGATTCCTCCTTCCAAGACGTCGCATAGAGTTTGCCTAATGTGGTTTACTTAACTAGCGTAGTTTGCAGGCTATTGCGTTAGTTCGGGGGTTTACCCAGAGCGCCCCGAAAGATAGTGGCTTGCGGGTTCCCAGTAAAAAAAAAATGTGTTGCATCCATACTAATAATTTGAAATGTCAAGGAGAATTTGCGATTTGATATTATCTGAAAGAAATATTTTATTCCTTAAAATCATCATATTTTAAAAAGAATGTACTTAATATTTTTTGTCTTTCTTGGACATAAAGTAATCTTTATTTAAGTGATTTATTTCCTATTTGTGATATTGATAAGCTGATTAGAATATTTATCATATCATATCTAATATTTATCTTTCTTTATTTGTGTAGATTTGATTTGATCAAATAAAAGGAATCCTAAGCCTACAAGGAAACATATTGAAGAATGATTCTTGGACTATTTATTTGAGATAGGCGTTCACAAGGAAAAGAGATTGATAGAGAGAAACCGTGAGATTTCCTAGAGCTTCATATACGTATATTGACATAAGGATTGAAGATCTTGGAAAACCTAAAATTGGCGAAGGTTACTTGATGCTTGAAGAAGACTTGAAGATCATTGATTGAAGAGTGTTTTCGTCTATACAAGTTTTGGCATCAAGATTTTTAACTCCTTACTCTATTTTATTTATTCTATCTTGTATAGAATTTTTAGGAGTTATTTTGATGGTTTATTTTCTCAATTATTTTGAGAAATTGAATTTTACAATAATCACTAGTGTTAGGGTTTGTAAAATTCTTTGAAAGTTTTCTAGTGAAGTTTTGCCCTGAGGCGTTGCAAGAGTATTTTATACTCTTGCTTAAATCAATTGAGTCTGTTTATTGGTTGCTTGTTTATTTTAGTTACGCTTTAATTATATTCCGCTGCAAATTACTCAGGGTGTTATTGTAGGTGTTGTCAACACCTTGTGACAACACCTCAAACTGTTTATGTGCAACCCATATTACCTTACAAGTGGCATCAGAGCCATATTCTTGATACACTAAGAACTGATATTAGTTTGTTTATTTTATTACAGGGAATAAGATGGACTCATCGTCTGTTGCGAATTCGTTCCTGAAACCTCCGGTCCTTGATGGCATGAATTACGCACTATGGAAGAATAGGATGCGATATACTATTAAAGCAATGGATGTTCGTGCTTGGCAAAGTATTCTGACTGGTTGGACTTCTCCAAAGACGCAAGATAAAGATGGAGACTATATCATCAAGAAAGAAGAAACTTGGACTGCCGAGGAAACACAAAGTTCAAGCTACAACGCTAAAGCACTCAATGCAATTTTTGCAACTGTTGATATGAGGATGTATGAAATCATAGCTGACTGCACTGTTGCTAAGGATGCATGGGATGCTCTTCAAGAACACTGTGAAGGAACTGATAGGATGATCGATTCCATTTCTAATCGACCCGTGGTTGCCAATCACGAGTCTTAGTCCAATCCTAGGTAATATGCAGTATGCAATGCAATCCTATTACATTTTGCTTCCAATTTACATTTCTTCTGTCTTTATTGTCTGCTGGGCCCACCTCCATCTTCAAATCTTGATCTCCCACTAAATCTAATGTATTTACAATAAATAACAATGACAAGTAGGGGATACATTTTTAAGGGGTGGGAACGGGCCATAAACCAAGCCCACTTTTATTACATGTGACAATTCATATTGGGCCATAAACCAGGCCCATTAATAAATCCAACAACAATAAAAACAAATGTAAATTCCTAACATACACCTACAAAATTGGTCATGGCAATCGATCATCCTTATCCAATAACATTTAATTCAAAATTAATTTATTGGATAACATGCAATGGCAATTTAAATTTAAAAGGATAAAATCATATTTCATATATAAAATCATATTTTACATACAAAATCATATTTTATCTTTTTATCAAATAAAATTTTTATCTATAAAATCCAATTTTATACATAAAATCATATTTTACTCAATATTTCCATAAGATCATATCTTATCATCAATTGTACCAAAAATAATTAATTTCAAAATTCAATTTAACGGATAAAATATTTAAATTTTCCAAAAATTCAAATTTATCCAAAAATCAATTTTAAAATTTTCGAACTCGAACAATTCGATCCGACGCCTCGTGGACCAATCAAAAACAATTTTCGATCGGACCAAAATAGAATTTTAACATATTAAAATTTAATTTAAAATTAAAAAAATAATTTTTCCGCGGGCCGCCCGGGACATTCCCGGGCTGCCCGCGCCCTAATGGGGTCGGGCCGGGCAGCCCGGCTGCCCCTAGGGCAGCGATCACATCGCTGCCCATGGGCAGCGCCCTGCGCAGCGCCGTGCGCTGCCCGGGGCAGCGACCATCGCTGCCCCCCCGGGCAGCGATCCAATCGCTGCCCGGGTTTTTGCCCGAAAAAAAAAATTTTTATTTTTAAAATATTTATTTTGTTTCAAAAAACCGAGGCTTAAAAATTTTTTTGTACAATTGATTAATTTAATCGCTTGATCTGAGCAACCTGTCTCTGATACCACTGTTGGAGAACGCGGCGATCAGATCAATCATGATTGATACCCGGTGCAGCGGAAGTTTAAAAATTTTATATGGAACAATTCCATAATGGGTATCAACCTTACGATTAAATTGTGTGTGTGTAAAAATTAAATAACGATTATAAATTTTTACCTCCAATCTCGAAGCGAGATTATGGACACCAACAGATTGCCCTGCTCTTGTTGTATATCCCTGGAACTGATGGACGAACTGTTCTTCAATCAGGTCCACGAACGGATATTTAATCCCTCTGATAGATTGCACTAGAAAATCTATCAGAAGTTTCTACGAAGAGATTAACGAATTTGATCCGTTAAACCAGAATGTAAATCAAAATTCACAGACTGGATTTTCCGAGCAGAGGGGAGAAAGGGGGCGGCCACTATTGAGAGAAAAATACTAGGGTTTTCGAAAATTGTGACCTGTTGTGTGTAATTTCTGTACTGCAATAACTTATTTATAATGTAGGCCACTAACAGCTTAGGGCCCATTAGTCATAAGTTCAAGCCCGACAAGCAAAGCCCGTATGTTCAGAAATTAATATAAAATTCATCGTGACTCCGATTGATAAACCGATTTCACCAATGTGCACAGAAACCATTTCTGCACCTTTTAAAGTCAAGATAAATTTTTCTGAATCCGAATTCAGTGATTTCCAAAAATGCCCATCCCTATGTCATTTTAGGAAATCTTACTCCTCTACTCATAATTAAGAAGTCCAACTTCTTTGTTCATTAAATTTAACTCTTTAAATTTAACTATCTCAACGGGGATTAAAAATCCATTACTCTGTGTGACCCTCAATGGTTCAGGGATACAGCTAGCCGTGGGCTCACAACTCCTTGTGACTCGGAACAACAATTTCCGACTTGCCCATCGAATCATGGTAAGAGCGCCTAGCAACGCCCAATGATTCCCTAGGTATCACTGATAGTGCCTGCAAAAACCAATAGATTTTGGTTAGCGTACAGTACGGTCCTTTCATCCATATATCCCGATCGAATCAACAACCATTGGTATATCGAGAGTCGTTCGAGATTCGATAACTATGCAATACATCTTGAAGATCAAATAGTGACATCGCATGTGTTACTAAGAAACCATTTCTTAAAATACATCATGTACTCTGGCCAGAGATTCGTCACACTAATATCTCCTCAGATCGCATAGGATATCCACACTCGCAAGTATGTGGTGAATCCTTGATAACAAAGCATCGACTCCTATATGTGTTGTAACTGTACCCAATCCCGACACCTGATGACCCCAATAGAGTCGGTAAACGAGTCAAAGCACAGTACTAGCATATAGAGTCTCAATGATGTTTCAAGTAGTAAGGACTAATGGTGTACAACCAAAATCGCGGACTTTATCCACTCGATAAGTGATAACCACTTGATAAGTCCGGATAGGGTAGTTCGATCATTCATCGTATGAATATCCATTTGCATGCTTCGAACATCTCTATATTCCTTACCAATGAAACGTGGTACTCTGCATCACAAATGCTAGTCTCAAACTCGAGCGATCCTTATCCTTATTATCGGACGGCTCAATCGACTAGGAACAGTTTAGAATATACAGTGACTATAAGATGTGTTTCATGATAGACATCTTCATGTTCTACCACATCTTACATACACTATAGTATATTCAAGGTCTTTATCAAAACAACAATAGTATATCACAATATAACAATATGAAGAAAGATAAAGTCATTGCCATTAATAAAAGTGTAAATTATATTAAACAAAAGATTGTTTATACAAAGAGTCATCAAAGCCCTTAGCCACAAGTTGGCTCACCGGGCACCCACTCTTTCAATCTCTCACTTGCCCTAAAGCCAACTAGTCATACTACGTAGACCCATTGCTTCGCGATGTTTGTCAAATAATGGTCCTGGCAAGGGCTTAGTAAGTGGATCAGCGATATTGTCTGCAGAGGCCACTCTTTCGACAGTGATGTCTCCTCTTTCCACAATCTCCCGGATGATGTGGTATTTCCTCAGTACGTGTTTGGATCTTTGATGAGACCTTGGTTCCTTTGCCTGAGCAACGGCACCCGTGTTGTCACAGTACACCGGGACTGGACCAACAACTTCAGGAATGACGCCCAACTCTTGGACGAAATTCCTCATCCAAACGGCCTCTTTAGCAGCAGCTGATGCTGCAATGTATTCTGCTTCAGTGGTGGAATCCGCTGTGGTGTCATGCTTGGAACTCTTCCAAGAGACAGCACCGCCATTGAGCATGAACACAAATCCAGAGATTGACTTCGAGTCATCCACGTCACTTTGGAAGCTAGAGTCGGTATAGCCTTCCAATTTTAGTTCTCTTCCTCCATATACCATGAACATATTCTTAGTCCTTCGTAAGTACTTAAGAATGTCCTTCACGGCTTTCCAATGCATTTGACCGGGATTAGCTTGATATCTGCTCGTGACACTCAGAGCAAATGCTACATCCGATCTGGTAGATATCATCCCATACATGATACTACCTATGGCTGACGCATATGGTACATGTGTCATTTTCTCTATCTCTTCATCCGTCTTGGGACACATAGACTTGGATAGAGAAACTCCATGACACATGGGTAGATGTCCTCTCTTGGACCCATCCATTGAAAACCGTTTCAATATGGTGTCGATGTAGGTTGATTGAGTGAGTCCTATCATTCTCTTAGATCTATCTCTATAGATCTGTATCCCTAGAATATAGGATGCCTCACCCAAATCCTTCATCGAGAATCTACCTGATAACCATATCTTTGTTGACTGCAACATCCCTACGTCATTCCCAATGAGTAGGATGTCATCAACATAAAGTACTAAGAATGTCACAGCATCCTTAACTACTTTCTTGTACACGCATGGTTCCTCCGGGTTCTTGATGAAACCAAAATCCTTTATTGTTTCATCAAATTTCTGGTTCCAACTTCTTGATGCTTGTTTTAGACCATAGATTGATCTCTGAAGCTTGCATACCTTATGCTCGCTTCCCATGGATGTGTATCCCTCAGGCTGCGTCATATAGATTTCTTCCTTAATGTCTCCATTAAGAAAAGCAGTCTTCATATCCATTTGCCATATCTCATAGTCATACCAAGCAGCTATGGCAATAAGGATTCTTATGGACTTGAACATTGCAACTGGTGAAAAGGTTTCATCATAGTCAACTCCTTGTCTTTGAGTATAACCTTTCGCCACCAATCGCGCCTTGTAGGTCAATACCTTACCATCAGGCCCAAGCTTTCTCTTGTAGATCCATTTACACCCTATTGGAACAATTCCATCGGGAGGATCTACTAAAGACCAAACTTGGTTTGTATGCATCGAATCTATTTCCGACTGCATAGCTTCAAGCCATAAATTTGAATCCGCATCAGAAATTGCTTCCTTGAAGTTTCTTGGATCACATCCAACATCGGGTTCATCTTGATACCCTTCAAGAAGAAGACCATATCGAATATGAGGTCTAGAAGTCCTCTCGGATCTTCTAGGTACAGGCGTGTCTATCAATGGTTCGTGAGGTGTAGGATCGTTATTTTGTATTTCGGGTTCTTCTCGAATTTCTTCGAGTTCCATCATCTCGCCTTTCTTATCCAATAAGAACTCCTTCTCCAAGAAGGTGGCATTCCTTGAAACAAACACCTTTGTTTCAGCAGGATAATAGAAATAATATCCGATTGAATTCTTCGGATACCCTACAAAATAACATAAGCTGGATCGACTATCCAACTTATCTCCCACTGTCCGCTTCACGTAAGCAGGACATCCCCAAATCCTCAAGTACGAATACTTAGGAGCTTTGCCATTCCATAACTCGTATGGTGTTTTGTCCACTGTTTTAGTGTGGACGTTGTTCAACAACAATACCGCCGTTTCAAGCGCATAGCCCCAAAACGAAGGTGGAAGCTCAGTGAAGCTCATCATGGATCGAACCATGTCCAACAAAGTTCGATTACGACGCTCCGATACACCATTCAGCTGTGGTGTCATAGGAGGAGTCCACTGAGAGAGAATCCCATTCTCTTTTAGATAGTCCAAAAACTCAGTACTTAAGTATTCTCCACCTCGATCCGATCGAAGTGCTTTAATACTTTTACCTAGCTTGTTTTCTACTTCAGCCTTGAATTCTTTGAACTTTTCAAATGCTTCAGACTTATATTTCATTAAATATAAATACCCATACCTAGAATAATCATCAGTAAAGGTAATGAAGTAGGTGTGGCCATATTGAGTACCAACTCTAAATGGACCACAAACATCTGTATGGATCAAATCCAACAGATTTTGACTACGCTCAGGTTTCCCCTTAAAAGGAGATTTAGTCATTTTTCCTTTCAGGCAGGATTCACAAGTAGGTAGAGAGTTAATATCAGACATATCAAACATGCCCTCTCCCACTAGCTTGTTCATCCTCCTTGAGGAAATATGACCTAGCCTAGCATGCCAAAGGTTTGCCGGGTTTTGACTATCGATTTTCCTTTTGTTTGTTGTTGCCGGTTTATCAACATAATTTATTGGAACGTCTTTTAGTTTTAAGTTATATAGATCGTTTTCAAGTTGTCCATGTCCAATCAAACATTCATTCTTGTAAATATTGCAAATCCCATTCACAAAATTGCAAGAATAACCATCTCTATCAAGCATAGAAACAGAAATAATGTTTTTAATCAAATCCGGAACAAATAAAACATCTCTCAAAAGTAACTTAAAACCGTTCTGCAAAATTAAATAAATGTCTCCCACAGCTTTAGCTTCAACTCTGGAACCATTTCCGAGCCTCAGCTGGGTCTCACCCATTTTAAGTCTGCGACTTCTTGTCATCACCTGCAAATCATTGCAAATGTGAGATCCGGTATCCAATACCCAAGAAGTAGTATTAAGTGAAACATTTATTTCAATATAGAACATACCCTTCGCAGTTCGCAACTGCTCTAGATATTCCTTGCAGTTACGCTTCCAATGACCGGGCTTCTTGCAGTAATGGCAAACATCCTTGGATTTTTCCATGTTTGAAGCCTTTGTCTTGTACTTCTTCTCGGGTTCGATTTTCTTGGGTGGGGCAGAACGTTTCTTACCCTTTGTACTTGGCCCCTTCTTAGCAGAAGAAGAGGAGCCCACCAAGAAAGCCGGTTTATCCTTCTTTAATGTGGATTCATATGTCACAAGCATATTGACCATCTCTTCAAGGGAGGCCTCTATCTTGTTCATATTGAAATTCACCACAAATCCGTCAAACGAAGAAGGAAGAGACAGAAGTAGTAAGTCCACGTTGAGTTCATGCTCCAACACCAAATCAAGGGTTACCAACTTCTGTATGAGCCAAATCACTCGTACCCCATGATCACGGACCGAAGTCCCTTCACGCATGCGACACGTCATTAGCTCCTTTACAGTAGCGAACCTTTCAGCCCTCGATTGAGCCCCAAAAAGTTCCTTGAGTTGTACGTGAATGTCAGCAGCATTCACGGTGTCCTCAAATCGCCTCTGGAGTTCATCAGACATCGAGGCTTGCATATAGCATTTGGCCTTGATATCATGGTCCCACCATGTATCAAGTTTGGCTAACTCTTCCGGACTTATGTCAGCTGGTGCTTCCTTCGGAGGAGATTTTTCTAACACGTAGAGCATCTTCTCCGAAGTCAAGACAATCTTCAACTTACGGAACCATTCCGTATAGTTTGCGCCAGTCAACTTATTTTGTTCGAGGATCGAGAAAAGTGGATTACGCGAATTCATCTTTATGAAATATTGAAAAGAAACAGACAAATATCAGTGATTGTTTAAGCAATTTACTAAGACATAAAATAGGCAAAATTTATTTTATGAATCTCACTCCCACTATTTTAACGATTTCACTACCCTCTAGTGAAAACGGGAAACTGTTTTCCTTAGTGAGAACATGGAGTCCAATTGACAAACTATGGTCCCGAATAATATCAGCCAACAATAATTTTCAAAAGGTAGAGCCCAATTGCTTCCAAAGCAACCTCCACGTGTTTACCTCGTGTCCAATAAGGGCCCAATAATATGACGCCGATTATTGTGACATGTCAAGATGACCCATCAATATTAAGTTGTGATGGACGGTCGCCATGTGGATCCCCCAATAATATGAGCCGATCCCATGGGAGTTCCACCCAACTTACAACATGTGTCGATCCAATGTACAGCTTTCCGACGAACGGGCCCCCCCAATAATATGAGCCGGACCGTATCCGCGGGTAGCATTTCATACATTGATCGTTGATGGAAGGTAGGAACATTTAAACAAATTTAAATTTCCTTTATTTATCTTGATATCAATTTTAAATCATATTTAAAATGAGGGATTTTAATTATGAAAATTTGTCTCATCATTTTTAAAATTTTGTATGCTTGCCGGATTCACACAATTTTGTCTAAAACATGCATACAACAATAATATCACATATTATATAGGATGATCGATTCCATTTCTAATCGACCCGTGGTTGCCAATCACGAGTCTTAGTCCAATCCTAGGTAATATGCAGTATGCAATGCAATCCTATTACATTTTGCTTCCAATTTACATTTCTTCTGTCTTTATTGTCTGCTGGGCCCACCTCCATCTTCAAATCTTGATCTCCCACTAAATCTAATGTATTTACAATAAATAACAATGACAAGTAGGGGATACATTTTTAAGGGGTGGGAACGGGCCATAAACCAAGCCCACTTTTATTACATATGACAATTCATATTGGGCCATAAACCAGGCCCATTAATAAATCCAACAACAATAAAAACAAATGTAAATTCCTAACATACACCTACAAAATTGGTCATGGCAATCGATCATCCTTATCCAATAACATTTAATTCAAAATTAATTTATTGGATAACATGCAATGGCAATTTAAATTTAAAAGGATAAAATCATATTTCATATATAAAATCTTATTTTACATACAAAATCATATTTTATCTTTTTATCAAATAAAATTTTTATCTATAAAATCCAATTTTATACATAAAATCATATTTTACTCAATATTTTCATAAGATCATATCTTATCATCAATTGTACCAAAAATAATTAATTTCAAAATTCAATTTAACGGATAAAATATTTAAATTTTTCAAAAATTCAAATTTATCCAAAAATCAATTTTAAAATTTTCGAACTCAAACAATTCGATCCGACGCCTCGTGGACCAATCAAAAACAATTTTCGATCGGACCAAAAATAGAATTTTAACATATTAAAATTTAATTTAAAATTAAAAAAATAATTTTTCCGCGGGCCGCCCGGGACATTCCCGGGCTGCCCGCGCCCTAATGGGGTCGGGCCGGGCAGCACGGCTGCCCCTAGGGCAGCGACGATCGCTGCCCTGGGTAGCGATCATATCGCTGCCCATGGGCAGCGCCGTGCGCCGCCCTGCGCAGCGCCGTGCGCTGCCCGGGGCAGCGACCATCGCTGCCCGGGTTTTTGCCCGAAAATTTTTTTTTTATTTTTAAAATATTTATTTTGTTTCAAAAAACCGAGGCTTAAAAAAAATTTTGTACAATCGATTAATTTAATCGCTTGATCTGAGCAACCTGTCTCTGATACCACTGTTGGAGAACGCGGCGATCAGATCAATCATGATTGATACCCGGTGCAGCGGAAGTTTAAAAATTTTATATGGAACAATTCCATAATGGGTATCAACCTTACGATTAAATTGTGTGTGTAAAAATTAAATAACGATTATAAATTTTTACCTCCAATCTCGAAGCGAGATTATGGACACCAACAGATTGCTCTGCTCTTGTTGTATATCCCTGGAACTGATGGACGAACTGTTCTTCAATCAGGTCCACGAACGGATATTTAATCCCTCTGATAGATTGCACTAGAAAATCTATCAGAAGTTTCTACGAAGAGATTAACGAATTTGATCCGTTAAACCAGAATGTAAATCAAAATTCACAGACTGGATTTTCCGAGCAGAGGGGAGAAAGGGGGCGGCCACTATTAAGAGAAAAATACTAGGGTTTTCGAAAATTGTGACCTGTTGTGTGTAATTTCTGTACTGCAATAACTTATTTATAATGTAGGCCACTAACAGCTTAGGGCCCATTAGTCATAAGTTCAAGCCCGACAAGCAAAGCCCGCATGTTCAGAAATTAATATAAAATTCATCGTGACTCCGATTGATAAACCGATTTCACCAATGTGCACAGAAACAATTTCTGCACCTTTTAAAGTCAAGATAAATTTTTCTGAATCCGAATTCAGTGATGTCCAAAAATGCCCATCCCTATGTCATTTTAGGAAATCTTACTCCTCTACTCATAATTAAGAAGTCCAACTTCTTTGTTCATTAAATTTAACTCTTTAAATTTAACTATCTCAACGGGGATTAAAAATCCATTACTCTGTGTGACCCTCAATGGTTCAGGGATACAGCTAGCCGTGGGCTCACAACTCCTTGTGACTCGGAACAACAATTTCCGACTTGCCCATTGAATCATGGTAAGAGCGCCTAGCAACATCGCCCCATGATTCCCTAGGTATCACTGATAGTGCCTGCAAGAACCAATAGATTTTGGTTAGCGTACAGTACGGTCCTTTCATCCATATATCCCGATCGAATCAACAACCATTGGTATATCGAGAGTCGTTCGAGATTCGATAACTATGCAATACATCTTGAAGATCAAATAGTGACATCGCATGTGTTACTAAGAAACCATTTCTTAAAACACATCATGTACTCTGGCCAGAGATTCGTCACACTAATATCTCCTCAGATCGCATAGGATATCCACACTCGCAAGTATGTGGTGAATCCTTGACAACAAAGCATCGACTCCTATATGTGTTGTAACTGTACCCAATCCCGACACCTGATGACCCCAATAGAGTCGGTAAACGAGTCAAAGCACAGTACTAGCATATAGAGTCTCAATGATGTTTCAAGTAGTAAGGACTAATGGTGTACAACCAAAACCGCGGACTTTATCCACTCGATAAGTGATAACCACTTGGAAAGTCCGGATAGGATAGTTCGATCATTCATCGTATGAATATCCATTTGCATGCTTCGAACATCTCTATGTTTCTTACCAATGAAACGTGGTACTCTGCATCGCAAATGCTAGTCTCAAACTCGAGCGATCCTTATCCTTATTATCGGACGGCTCAATCGACTAGGAACAGTTTAGAATATACAGTGACTATAAGATGTGTTTCATGATAGACATCTTCATGTTCTACCACATCTTACATACACTATAGTATATTCAAGGTCTTTATCAATACAACAATAGTATATCACAATATAACAATATGAAGAAAGATAAAGTCATTGCCATTAATAAAAGTGTAAATTATATTAAACAAAAGATTGTTTATACAAAGAGTCATCAAAGCCCTTAGCCACAAGTTGGCTCACCGGGCACCCACTCTTTCAATCTCCCACTTGCCCTAAAGCCAACTAGTCATACTACGTAGACCCATTGCTTCGCGATGTTTGTCAAATAATGGTCCTGGCAAGGGCTTAGTAAGTGGATCAGCGATATTGTCTGCAGAGGCCACTCTTTCGACAGTGATGTCTCCTCTTTCCACAATCTCCCGGATGATGTGGTATTTCCTCAGTACGTGTTTGGATCTTTGATGAGACCTTGGTTCCTTTGCCTGAGCAACGGCACCCGTGTTGTCACAGTACACCGGGACTGGACCAACAACTTCAGGAATGACGCCCAACTCTTGGACGAAATTCCTCATCCAAACGGCCTCTTTAGCAGCAGCTGATGCTGCAATGTATTCTGCTTCAGTGGTGGAATCCGCTGTGGTGTCATGCTTGGAACTCTTCCAAGAGACAGCACCGCCATTGAGCATGAACACAAATCCAGAGGTTGACTTCGAGTCATCCACGTCACTTTGGAAGCTAGAGTCGGTATAGCCTTCCAATTTTAGTTCTCTTCCTCCATATACCATGAACATATTCTTAGTCCTTCGTAAGTACTTAAGAATGTCCTTCACGGCTTTCCAATGCATTTGACCGGGATTAGCTTGATATCTGCTCGTGACACTCAGAGCAAATGCTACATCCGATCTGGTAGATATCATCCCATACATGATACTACCTATGGCTGACGCATATGGTACATGTGTCATTTTCTCTATCTCTTCATCCGTCTTGGGACACATAGACTTGGATAGAGAAACTCCATGACACATGGGTAGATGTCCTCTCTTGGACCCATCCATTGAAAACCGTTTCAATATGGTGTCGATGTAGGTTGATTGAGTGAGTCCTATCATTCTCTTAGATCTATCTCTATAGATCTGTATCCCTAGAATATAGGATGCCTCACCCAAATCCTTCAACGAGAATCTACCTGATAACCATATCTTTGTTGACTGCAACATCCCTACGTCATTCCCAATGAGTAGGATGTCATCAACATAAAGTACTAAGAATGTCACAGCATCCTTAACTACTTTCTTGTACACGCATGGTTCCTCCGGGTTCTTGATGAAACCAAAATCCTTTATTGTTTCATCAAATTTCTGGTTCCAACTTCTTGATGCTTGTTTTAGACCATAGATTGATCTCTGAAGCTTGCATACCTTATGCTCGCTTCCCATGGATGTGTATCCCTCAGGCTGCGTCATATAGATTTCTTCCTTAATGTCTCCATTAAGAAAAGCAGTCTTCACATCCATTTGCCATATCTCATAGTCATACCAAGCAGCTATGGCAATAAGGATTCTTATGGACTTGAACATTGCAACTGGTGAAAAGGTTTCATCATAGTCAACTCCTTGTCTTTGAGTATAACCTTTCGCCACCAATCGCGCCTTGTAGGTCAATACCTTACCATCAGGCCCAAGCTTTCTCTTGTAGATCCATTTACACCCTATTGGAACAATTCCATCGGGAGGATCTACTAAAGACCAAACTTGGTTTGTATGCATCGAATCTATTTCCGACTGCATAGCTTCAAGCCATAAATTTGAATCCGCATCAGAAATTGCTTCCTTGAAGTTTCTTGGATCACATCCAACATCGGGTTCATCTTGATACCCTTCAAGAAGAAGACCATATCGAATATGAGGTCTAGAAGTCCTCTCGGATCTTCTAGGTACAGGCGTGTCTATCAATGGTTCGTGAGGTGTAGGATCGTTATTTTGTATTTCGGGTTCTTCTCGAATTTCTTCGAGTTCCATCATCTCGCCTTTCTTATCCAATAAGAACTCCTTCTCCAAGAAGGTGGCATTCCTTGAAACAAACACCTTTGTTTCAGCAGGATAATAGAAATAATATCCGATTGAATTCTTCGGATACCCTACAAAATAACATAAGCTGGATCGACTATCCAACTTATCTCTCACTGTCCGCTTCACGTAAGCAGGACATCCCCAAATCCTCAAGTACGAATACTTAGGAGCTTTGCCATTTCATAACTCGTATGGTGTTTTGTCCACTGCTTTAGTGTGGACGTTGTTCAACAACAATACCGCCGTTTCAAGCGCATAGCCCCAAAACGAAGGTGGAAGCTCAGTGAAGCTCATCATGGATCGAACCATGTCCAACAAAGTTCGATTACGACGCTCCGATACACCATTCAGCTGTGGTGTCATAGGAGGAGTCCACTGAGAGAGAATCTCATTCTCTTTTAGATAGTCCAAAAACTCGGTACTTAAGTATTCTCCACCTCGATCTGATCGAAGTGCTTTAATACTTTTACCTAGCTTGTTTTCTACTTCAGCCTTGAATTCTTTGAACTTTTCAAATGCTTCAGACTTATATTTCATTAAATATAAATACCCATACCTAGAATAATCATCAGTAAAGGTAATGAAGTAGGTGTGGCCATATTGAGTACCAACTCTAAATGGACCACAAACATCTGTATGGATCAAATCCAACAGATTTTGACTACGCTCAGGTTTCCCCTTAAAAGGAGATTTAGTCATTTTTCCTTTCAGGCAGGATTCAGAAGTAGGTAGAGAGTTAATATCAGACATATCGAACATGCCCTCTCCCACTAGCTTGTTCATCCTCCTTGAGGAAATATGACCTAGCCTAGCATGCCAAAGGTTTGCCGGGTTTTGACTATCGATTTTCCTTTTGTTTGTTGTTGCCGGTTTATCAACATAATTTATTGGAACGTCTTTTAGTTTTAAGTTATATAGATCGTTTTCAAGTTGTCCATGTCCAATCAAACATTCATTCTTGTAAATATTGCAAATCCCATTCACAAAATTGCAAGAATAACCATCTCTATCAAGCATAGAAACAGAAATAATGTTTTTAATCAAATCCGGAACAAATAAAACATCTCTCAAAAGTAACTTAAAACCGTTCTGCAAAATTAAATAAATGTCTCCCACAGCTTTAGCTTCAACTCTGGAACCATTTCCGAGCCTCAGCTGGGTCTCACCCATTTTAAGCCTGCGACTTCTTGTCATCACCTGAAAATCATTGCAAATGTGAGATCCGGTATCCAATACCCAAGAAGTAGTATTAAGTGAAACATTTATTTCAATATAGAACATACCCTTCGCAGTTCGCAACTGCTCTAGATATTCCTTGCAGTTACGCTTCCAATGACCGGGCTTCTTGCAGTAATGGCAAACATCCTTGGATTTTTCCATGTTTGAAGCCTTTGTCTTGTACTTCTTCTCGGGTTCGATTTTCTTGGGTGGGGCAGAACGTTTCTTACCCTTTGTACTTGGCCCCTTCTTAGCAGAAGAAGAGGAGCCCACCAAGAAAGCCGGTTTATCCTTCTTTAATGTGGATTCATATGTCACAAGCATATTGACCATCTCTTCAAGGGAGGCCTCTATCTTGTTCATATTGAAATTCACCACAAATCCGTCAAACGAAGAAGGAAGAGACAGAAGTAGTAAGTCCACGTTGAGTTCATGCTCCAACACCAAATCAAGGGTTACCAACTTCTGTATGAGCCAAATCACTCGTACCCCATGATCACGGACCGAAGTCCCTTCACGCATGCGACACGTCATTAGCTTCTTTACAGTAGCGAACCTTTCAGCCCTCGATTGAGCCCCAAAAAGTTCCTTGAGTTGTACGTGAATGTCAGCAGCATTCACGGTGTCCTCAAATCGCCTCTGGAGTTCATCAGACATCGAGGCTTGCATATAGCATTTGGCCTTGATATCATGGTCCCACCATGTATCAAGTTTGGCTAACTCTTCCGGACTTATGTCAGCTGGTGCTTCCTTCGGAGGAGATTTTTCTAACACGTAGAGCATCTTCTCCGAAGTCAAGACAATCTTCAACTTACGGAACCATTCCGTATAGTTTGCGCCAGTCAACTTATTTTGTTCGAGGATCGAGAAAAGTGGATTACGCGAATTCATCTTTATGAAATATTGAAAAGAAACAGACAAATATCAGTGATTGTTTAAGCAATTTACTAAGACATAAAATAGGCAAAATTTATTTTATGAATCTCACTCCCACTATTTTAACGATTTCACTACCCTCTAGTGAAAACGGGAAACTGTTTTCCTTAGTGAGAACATGGAGTCCAATTGACAAACTATGGTCCCGAATAATATCAGCCAACCATAATTTTCAAAAGGTAGAGCCCAATTGCTTCCAAAGCAACCTCCACGTGTTTACCTCGTGTCCAATAAGGGCCCAATAATATGACGCCGATTATTGTGACATGTCAAGATGACCCATCAATATTAAGTTGTGATGGACGGTCGCCATGTGGATCCCCCAATAATATGAGCCGATCCCATGGGAGTTCCACCCAACTTACAACATGTGTCGATCCAATGTACAGCTTTCCGACGAACGGGCCCCCCCAATAATATGAGCCGGACCGTATCCGCGGGTAGCATTTCATACATTGATCGTTGATGGAAGGTAGGAACATTTAAACAAATTTAAATTTCCTTTATTTATTTTGATATCAATTTTAAATCATATTTAAAATGAGGGATTTTAATTATGAAAATTTGTCTCATCATTTTTAAAATTTTGTATGCTTGCCGGATTCACACAATTTTGTCTAAAACATGCATACAACAATAATATCACATATTATATAGGATGATCGATTCCATTTCTAATCGACCCGTGGTTGCCAATCACGAGTCTTAGTCCAATCCTAGGTAATATGCAGTATGCAATGCAATCCTATTACATTTTGCTTCCAATTTACATTTCTTCTGTCTTTATTGTCTGCTGGGCTCACCTCCATCTTCAAATCTTGATCTCCCACTAAATCTAATGTATTTACAATAAATAACAATGACAAGTAGGGGATACATTTTTAAGGGGTGGGAACGGGCCATAAACCAAGCCCACTTTTATTACATATGACAATTCATATTGGGTCATAAACCAGGCCCATTAATAAATCCAACAACAATAAAAACAAATGTAAATTCCTAACATACACCTACAAAATTGGTCATGGCAATCGATCATCCTTATCCAATAACATTTAATTCAAAATTAATTTATTGGATAACATGCAATGGCAATTTAAATTTAAAAGGATAAAATCATATTTCATATATAAAATCTTATTTTACATACAAAATCATATTTTATCTTTTTATCAAATAAAATTTTTATCTATAAAATCCAATTTTATACATAAAATCATATTTTACTCAATATTTCCATAAGATCATATCTTATCATCAATTGTACCAAAAATAATTAATTTCAAAATTCAATTTAACGGATAAAATATTTAAATTTTCCAAAAATTCAAATTTATCCAAAAATCAATTTTAAAATTTTCGAACTCAAACAATTCGATCCGACGCCTCGTGGACCAATCAAAAACAATTTTCGATCGGACCAAAAATAGAATTTTAACATATTAAAATTTAATTTAAAATTAAAAAAATAATTTTTCCGCGGGCCGCCCGGGACATTCCCGGGCTGCCCGCGCCCTAATGGGGTCGGGCCGGGCAGCACGGCTGCCCCTAGGGCAGCGACGATCGCTGCCCTGGGTAGCGATCACATCGCTGCCCATGGGCAGCGCCGTGCGCCGCCCTGCGCAGCGCCGTGCGCTGCCCGGGGCAGCGACCATCGCTGCCCGGGTTTTTGCCCGAAAATTTTTTTTTTTATTTTTAAAATATTTATTTTGTTTCAAAAAACCGAGGCTTAAAAAAATTTTTGTACAATCGATTAATTTAATCGCTTGATCTGAGCAACCTGTCTCTGATACCACTGTTGGAGAACGCGGCGATCAGATCAATCATGATTGATACCCGGTGCAGCGGAAGTTTAAAAATTTTATATGGAACAATTCCATAATGGGTATCAACCTTACGATTAAATTGTGTGTGTGTAAAAATTAAATAACGATTATAAATTTTTACCTCCAATCTCGAAGCGAGATTATGGACACCAACAGATTGCTCTGCTCTTGTTGTATATCCCTGGAACTGATGGACGAACTGTTCTTCAATCAGGTCCACGAACGGATATTTAATCCCTCTGATAGATTGCACTAGAAAATCTATCAGAAGTTTCTACGAAGAGATTAACGAATTTGATCCGTTAAACCAGAATGTAAATCAAAATTCACAGACTGGATTTTCCGAGCAGAGGGGAGAAAGGGGGCGGCCACTATTAAGAGAAAAATACTAGGGTTTTCGAAAATTGTGACCTGTTGTGTGTAATTTCTGTACTGCAATAACTTATTTATAATGTAGGCCACTAACAGCTTAGGGCCCATTAGTCATAAGTTCAAGCCCGACAAGCAAAGCCCGCATGTTCAGAAATTAATATAAAATTCATCGTGACTCCGATTGATAAACCGATTTCACCAATGTGCACAGAAACCATTTCTGCACCTTTTAAAGTCAAGATAAATTTTTCTGAATCCGAATTCAGTGATTTCCAAAAATGTCCATCCCTATGTCATTTTAGGAAATCTTACTCCTCTACTCATAATTAAGAAGTCCAACTTCTTTGTTCATTAAATTTAACTCTTTAAATTTAACTATCTCAACGGGGATTAAAAATCCATTACTCTGTGTGACCCTCAATGGTTCAGGGATACAGCTAGCCGTGGGCTCACAACTCCTTGTGACTCGGAACAACAATTTCCGACTTGCCCATCGAATCATGGTAAGAGCGCCTAGCAACATCGCCCCATGATTTCCTAGGTATCACTGATAGTGCCTGCAAGAACCAATAGATTTTGGTTAGCGTACAGTACGGTCCCTTCATCCATATATCCCGATCGAATCAACAACCATTGGTATATCGAGACTCGTTCGAGATTCGATAACTATGCAATACATCTTGAAGATCAAATAGTGACATCGCATGTGTTACTAAGAAACCATTTCTTAAAACACATCATGTACTCTGGCCAGAGATTCGTCACACTAATATCTCCTCAGATCGCATAGGATATCCACACTCGCAAGTATGTGGTGAATCCTTGACAACAAAGCATCGACTCCTATATGTGTTGTAACTGTACCCAATCCCGACACCTGATGACCCCAATAGAGTCGGTAAACGAGTCAAAGCACAGTACTAGCATATAGAGTCTCAATGATGTTTCAAGTAGTAAGGACTAATGGTGTACAACCAAAACCGCGGACTTTATCCACTCGATAAGTGATAACCACTTGGAAAGTCCGGATAGGGTAGTTCGATCATTCATCGTATGAATATCCATTTGCATGCTTCGAACATCTCTATGTTCCTTACTAATGAAACGTGGTACTCTGCATCGCAAATGCTAGTCTCAAACTCGAGCGATCCTTATCTTTATTATCGGACGGCTCAATCAACTAGGAACAGTTTAGAATATACAGTGACTATAAGATGTGTTTCATGATAGACATCTCCATGTTCTACCACATCTTACATACACTATAGTATATTCAAGGTCTTTATCAAAACAACAATAGTATATCACAATATAACAATATGAAGAAAGATAAAATCATTGCCATTAATAAAAGTGTAAATTATATTAAACAAAAGATTGTTTATACAAAGAGTCATCAAAGCCCTTAGCCACAAGTTGGCTCACCGGGCACCCACTCTTTCAATAGGTGTTGCCGTAGGTGTTGCCATACCTATCCGCAATATCTCCCAAAGGTCAGTGTGTTTGAATTCCTCCATTCCTGATAACATGTGTGATAATGATACAGGTTAAGAGATAATGTCCATGGAAGAAGCTCGGATGATGTTTGAAGAACTTCAATGTAGTGACCCGCACTGTGATCACCTACTAATCAGAAGCTTAAGCATGCATTTAACTTAATCAAATAAAATATCAGAAATAACAGCAGAAACTTAAACAATAATAAAAATATTGTTTACAACCATATCGAATAAAACCAGTGTATTAACCCAAATACAACTGAAACAAAAGCTTAGACAATAACCCTGCTGGTCCTCCATCGCCTAAGCTCTCCTGGAACCACCCGCATCGTCCAGCCGCAGACCTACCCCATGGAATAGGGTGTCCAGATACAACAAAGTACGGAACGTGAGCATGATAAGCTCAGTACGAGAGTATGAGTATACGGTGTTATGTGTGCATGTATGCAAGTGAACTGGGTACCAAGACTCTCAAGTCAAGAAACAAGCTCATAGATCGGGCCCAGGGTATATAGCACGTTGCACCGTCGCATCAGGAGGTGGCTCATATACCCAGTGGATAATGGTGACCTGATACTAGTACATGTGTCCAACCATAAAGGTGACCTGACACAAGACTTACGTATCCAACCATCCACAAACTCGTAGGGTGAGCGCCCTGCTACAGGATACTTCTAAGGTGAAAGCTCAATATGCTCATGTATGCAACATACAATCATGACATGTTGTATATAAAGGCATATAAAACATGCAATCACATAATCCATGCAAACACATAATACATGCATACTCAATCTGAATATCTCGAATAATACTTCCGTACCTCATACACTAGGCAAGCTAGACCAGCACTATGTCCAAGCCTATAATCCGCACTACAATGCAAAGTACTCATGCATTATTATCTTATTCTAAAAGCCTTAACTACGCTATAGCATACTCCCTATTTATTATAAGGAGCCAGAGCTATACCTGCGTCCGTCGTCAGCCCACTGATGACGATTGCCCCAGAACTTGGGCACCACTCCACCGTAACCCTGGAGTGCCTCACCAACCTCCGGACCAAGCCTAGGAAGGCCGGAAACACCCCAAAAAGCTCCTAGAATGCTCTAAAATCGAGAGAGAAAGAATACGATTTGGTGTGAAAAATGAGGCTCTCGGATGGCCTATTTATAGGCCACGATCGGGAGCTCCGATCTCCACCTGCAACTACGTGTTCAATCCTCGAAGACACTTGGCACTGGATAGGGATCGGAAGCTCCGAACAGGGATCGGAAGCTCCGAACAGGGATCGGAAGCTCCGAACTGATCGGAAGCTCCTAACGGGGATCGGAAGCTACTAACTGATCGGAAGCTCCGAACAGGGATCGGAAGCTCCGAACTGATCGGAAGCTCCTAACGGGGATCGGAAGCTACTAACTGATCGGAAGCTCCAAACTGGTTCGGAAGCTCCGATCGCACCGCTTCTTCCGAACTATTTTTCGGGTGCTTCCGAACTGGTTTTGGACCCCCGGGACCTACCCTACCATTTTTGGACGTTCCGAATCTGATTTTCCACTTATTTTTACCAAATAAGAAATTCCTTAAACATGTTTTGACACTTTTAAAATTATATGTCATTTTCTAACATGTTTAAAATCACTTAATTTTGTAAAATGGAACCGGGCTACTACATTCTCCCCCTACTTAAGATATTTCGTCCTTGAACAATCTTAAGTATTGAATGCAGTAAAATATTGAATAAACATCTTTTATTCAAACTGATTCATTTTACAAGTTACAACCTGAAAATACAACAATTCAAAATAGCTCTGGATAATCTGTACGCATACGCCACTGAAGTCTCGGTTATAAGGAATGAAATGTGCTGACTTGGTGAGTCGGTCCACCACAACCCAGATAGCATCACAATTCCTCGAGCTCACCGGTAAATGGGTCACGAAGTCCATCATGATCAACTCTCATTTCCACTCAGGAATGGATAAACTGTGAAGCAATCCTCCAAGTTGTCGGTGTTCTGCCTTGACCTACTGATACACCAAACATATAGAAGCATACTAATACACATTTTTCTTCATTCCTTTCCACCAAAAAGAACATCAGATGCAAATTTTTCTACACCAAAAGGATTCGCATACTTTATGACTAACACTTGTCATAACAACTGTGACAACGTCGTTGTCCACAATTCTTGATTTCTTGAACCTCTCAGGTTTTCTTCTTGGAAAACATCTATACAATTATTCTGTTGATTAACAAATCAATTAGTGCAATCTCTAGTGCCAATTTATATTGACACCCATCTCATAACTTCAGATAACACCTGAAAATGAGAATATTGCTTATCCTCTCACGGATAATCATTTCTTGTTGAATCCTGACTTGCACTACTGGATGAACAAAACCGTTTCATCCCTCTTAGGCAAAGTCCTAAAAACAATACAACCTAGGAAAAACCCCTGAATCGATCTCATCGAATCAGACTTATCAATGCATCCATTAGACATCCTGAAAAAAAAAATCAGTGACAACAATCCCGCTGGATTTGATAACCTTAGATCTCAGCTGCTGTCCTTTTTCCATGTCTAAACACTTGATGTTATCCTGTTAGTATTCATTAAAATTCAAACGCTTGCTAAATCAATTTCAGACACTGAAGTCCCAGAATTACTGCAAATCATTCCTGAGAACTGAATATCTGAGTACTCTACTCATCTTTTCAGTCTATCAAAAAGTGAATAATTCTAATCATTCTTTATGCAAAAGAATATTTAGCTTCCCCATCACGGGGTTATAACATCTGTAT
Source organism: Henckelia pumila (assembly GCF_033568475.1). Classification (NCBI taxonomy): domain Eukaryota; kingdom Viridiplantae; phylum Streptophyta; class Magnoliopsida; order Lamiales; family Gesneriaceae; genus Henckelia; species Henckelia pumila. The sequence goes on along the minus strand of NC_133123.1, from coordinate 31,240,778 downwards.
CTACCTAAGACAAATACTTGTAAATAGTCACTGGGCACAAAACTTGCACCAGTTTAATTGACCATTTCAAAACATACATGAACACCTAAGTGTTCATCTTTCCACTATCCAAGTGAATTCTTATATTGTCGTATCCATGCTGTAACTTAGCAGGCTTATGACATCTGTCAATAGAATCGAGTATCCTTTCAAAGTTATCAAACTGACACCAAATTATACTTTAACGTAACTGTCGCAATGATCATAGTTCACATCTCCCAGTATAAGTCATCCCAGTGTCCTCATCTTTGCTTGATAACCCATTAATAAAATTCCAATTCTTACAGGGAAACTTACCTAAGTAGATTCATCACTTAGAATTTCCTGTTCATATTGTAATCAAGATCCTGATCACTAATTATACCTCTGATAGAATCAGACAATACTGGTAAAACCTCCTAGTTCTCCCCCAGTATCACATGCGAGGACTATCCGTTCAGAATATTCACTTGTCAAGGAATCCTTTCCAAGACTATCCTGTCCACAGAAACCAAAGTCTGTATCTCTGATAAAGTCAGACAATAAATCACCACAATCCCTTTGGCACTAATCCAGCACCAAATGCAATTCCAGAAGACTCAAATAAATCCTGAATATTTTCCTGATAGTTATACCCATTGCTATGACTGTACATACAACGAGACTGAGGTAAGTCTTCCTATAATGCCAAATTGGAACAAAAGAATCCTTCCAGAGTATGCCGGCATAAGGTCGCACTTACTATACCATCTCGGAACCCGACAGTCAAGAGCATCCTGGCATAACTCATCCCGGAGTCTCTGATATTATGAAATATTCCTATCTAGACCAAAATCACTGGTCAAGGAAAATTATCTGTAGAGGCACAACTCAAATCCCGAGTTTGCAAACATCTGATAATTAAATCCTATTGAATATCAATTCAACTAATCTTTGAAATCATAAATCTAGATCAAAACTTATCTACTCAGAACAATTACTTGTCAAGGAAAATCTATTCCAAGACTGTTCTAACAACGGGACATCTGTATCTCAAACAGAAGATAACTAAACCTTGATACCATACCTGTTATCTGTCCTATCTAAAGTCATACCCTGCTGTGACAGTGCCAAATTTCCAGACTGAGTAGCCTTCCCTATATAGTCTATGGAGCACAAAGGCCTCCAAAACAACCTCTGAAGTAAGAAAACTTCCAGAGTAATACCGACTAAGGGTCGCGCTTCCTCACTTCTAGTACTGGTCACAATCCACAACTCTTGGTATTACTTAGTCTGTCATCCTGATGAAAATCCATTACCACTAGGTAACAACCTAAAAAGATCAAAACAGCCAACTGTTCTAAATAAATCCGTCTAGAACAAACATTCATGCATCCTGATGAATCACATCATCTCTGAAAACACTTGGTTTACTAGAATATTCTAGGTAAAACATCTAGAACTATTCATTGAAAACATGCAAAATCCCAAGTACTCATTAAAACAATGATCAGTCTTTTATTCAAAATAACCAAGTTAATCTCAAAGATTACAACACTTGAACCACAAATCCAGGTTCTAATACAATCTTTATTACAATCCCATGTAATACACAACTTAATCAAAAGATTACACTGAAAGATGTACAATACAACAATAACTGAGTATATCAAATACTGAAATCTTTAATACATCTGATTACAACTGAAATACTGTTTACAACCGAATACAGTATTTAAACTCTTGCGGAAGTCTTTCATTCCATCTACTGATCTTGAACATGAAGTTTCCCGTCTGCTACTCAGGTCAGCAGAACTTCTACCTCACAAGATCTCAAAGAATAAAATCTTGCTAATCTACCGGATCCTTCCAATATTGTTGGGTTCCTTATTTGGTAGATGAGACAAGATTTTCCCGTCAATCTCTCCAACTACTAGAGGAGAGTCTTCCGGGGTGGCTTCCTTGGTCAACTCAGAATGGATGACTACATGTCACACATTCCTTTCAACCTGGAGAAGCACCTGGCGTTGAAAACTGGATCTCTTCTTCCAGCTCCATCCTGCTGGGATCCACATAATATGAACTTCTGCTGCCAACTTTGGCAATGACGATCTTGGAAAAGCTTAGACATCCTGCTATTCCAATTTCTGATACTGCTATCGTTATTGAATTCAACTTGTAATCCTACAAAGGATAACCCAAAATCAATACTATGTCCCAAATAATCTTATGCATGCTCTGATACCATAAATGTAGTGACCCGCACCGTGATCACCTACTAATCAGAAGCTTAAGCATGCATTTAACTTAATCAAATAAAATATCAGAAATAACAGCGAAAACTTAAACAATAATAAAAATATTGTTTGCAACCATATCGAATAAAACCAGTGTATTAACCCAAATACAACTGAAACAAAAGCTAGACAATAACCCTGCTGGTCCTCCATCGCCTAAGCTCTCCTGGAACCACCCGCATCGTCCAGCCGCAGACATGCCCCATGGAATAGGGTGTCCAGATACAACAAAGTACGGGACGTGAGCATGATAAGATCAGTACGAGAGTATGAGTATACGGTGTTATGTGTGCATGTATGCAAGTGAACTGGGTACCAAGACTCTCAGGTCAAGAAACAAGCTCATAGACCGGGCCCAGGATATATAGCACGCTGCGTCATCGCATCAGGAGGTGGCTCATATACCCAGTGGATAATGGTGACCTGATACTAGTACATGTGTCCAACCATAAAGGTGACCTGACACAAGACTTACGTATCCAACCATCTACAAACTCGTAGGGTGAGCGCCCTACTATAGGATACCTCTAAGGTAAAAGCTCAATATGCTCATGTATGCAACATACAGTCATGACATGCTTTATATAAAGGCATATAAAACATGCAATCACATAATCCATGCAAACACATAATACATGCATACTCAATGTGGATATCTCGAATAATACTTTCGTACCTCATACACTAGGCAAGCTAGACCAGCACTATGTCCAAACCTATAATCCGCACTACAATGCAAAGTACTCATGCCTTATTATCTTATTCTAAAAGCCTTAACTACGCTATAGCATACTTCTTATTTACTATAAGGAGCCAGAGCTATACATGCGTCTATCATCAGCCCACTGATGACGATTGCCCCAGAACTTGGGCACCACTCCACCGTAACCCTAGAGTGCCTCGCCAACCTCCGGACCAAGCCTAGGAAAGCCGAAAACACCCCAAAAAGCTCCTAGAATGCTCTAAAATTGAGAGAGAAAGAATATGATTTGGTGTAAAAAATGAGGCTCTCGGATGGCCTATTTATAGGCCACGATCGGAAGCTCCGATCATGAGATCGAAAGCTCCGATCTCCACCTGCAGCTACGTGTTCAATCCTCGAAGACACTTGGCACTGGACAGGGATCGGAAGCTCCGAACAGGGATCGGAAGCTCCTAACGGGGATCGGAAGCTACTAACTGATCGGAAGCTCCGAACAGGGATCGGAAGCTCTGAACTGATCGGAAGCTCCTAACGGGGATCGGAAGATACTAACTGATCGGAAGCTCCGAACTGGTTCGGAAGCTCCGATCGCACCGCTTCTTTCGAACTATTTTTCGGGTGCTTCCGAACTGGTTTTGGACCCCCGGGACCTACCCTACCATTTTCAGACGTTCCGGATCTGATTTTCCACTTATTTTTACCAAATAAGGACTCCTTAAACATGTTTTGACACTTTTAAAATTAAATGTCATTTTCTAACATGTTTAAAATCACTTAATCTTGTAAAATAAAACCGGGCTACTACATTCATACTGATTGGGTTGAAAGGAATAAGATGAATACTATTCTTTCAAAGGAAAATTCTGATCTAAAGACTGATGTGTCAAAACTGGAAGTCATGCTGAGTAAGAAAGACATGAAATTAATCCAAGTGAAGAAAGAACTCGGAAAAGCAAACGCTACTTTGACCAAGTTTAATTCAAGCACTTCCAAGCTTGATTCGTTACTCATGATGGTAATAGATGGTACGGCTGGTTTAGGTTTTGAAAATAACATATTTGAGGTTGGTGAAAGTTCGAAAGGCCCTGTGTTTGTCAAAAAAAGAAGCAGTACAGAAAGCTCAAGCAAAAAGGCCTTACCTATTGATCCTCCAAAACCAAAGCCACAGCCTGCTGCTCCTTTAATGTCTAGAAGGAAACGTAAGTACATATGTCATTACTGTCATAGACCTGGTCATATTAAACTATACTGTTTTAAGCTACAGGAAGACTACAGGTATAGATCTGCATCGAAGGTGTTGCCTAAGGTATTGCCAACACCTCCCCACAACATCCCTAGAAACAGATCTTATGTACCAAAGATTTGGGTACCAAAAGCTGATATTCAATGTCATATGATTTATACTGCTTTGAGAACTAATGTTTCAGGTGCATGGTACTTTGATAGCGGTAGCTCTCGTCACATGACAGGTTCCAAAAATTTTCTCACTGACTATGTTGAATAGAAAAGTGGAAAAGTAACCTATAGTGGAGGTTCAAAAGGAAACATTGTTGGAAAGGGAACTTTGAATGTTGCTGGTCTGCCCAAGCTTCGCAATGTGTTTCATGTTGAAGGATTAACCGCAAATCTAATAAGCATAAGCCAACTTTGTGATGATAATCTGCATGTGCAATTTGATAAGAAATTATGCAAAGTTTTTGATGATTCAAATCTCTGTGTCATGACAGGTACTAGGTCATCCGACAACTGCTATCAACTCGGAGAAGATATGGCTTGTAGACACACCAAAGTTAATGAGTTTGATCTATGGCATCAAAAATTGGGTCATGCAAATTTCAAGACATTAAAGAACTTAAGTAAGTTAGATGCTGTAAGAGGTATGCCTAACTTAAAATCTGGTATTCCATTTGTGTGTGAAGTGTGTCAGAAAGGGAATCAGACTAGGGTGTCACACGAGGTGTTGCCAACATCTGTGACAACACGCTGCCTTGAGCTTTTACATATGGACTTGATGGGTCCAATGGATGTTGAAAGCTTTGGAGGTAAGAAATATTCTTTTGTTTGTGTGGATGATTTCTCACGATATACTTGGGTAAATTTTCTAAGAGAAAAATCGGACACATTTGATGCCTTCAAGAAACTGCTCACTAAGATTTCGAACCTATACAATCTGAAGGTAATCAGAATTCGTACTGACCATGGTAAGGAGTTTGAAAATTCCTCTTTTGCAAGTTTGTGTGATAAGAAAGGTATTTCTCATGAATTTTCTGCTCCTAAAACTCCACAACAAAATGGAATTGCTGAAAGAAAAAATAGGACTTTGCAAGAGATGACAAGAGTGATGTTGAGTTTGAAAAATATTTCAAAACGTTTTTGGGCTGAAGCCTTGAATACTGCATGCCATATTTCAAATAGAGTTTATTTGAGGAATGATACTACTATGACATCCTATGAAATTCTCATGGAAAAGAGGCCAAACCTTAAATATTTTTATGTTTTTGGATGTGTATGTCACGTTTTGAATGATAGGGATCATCTTGCTAAATTTTATGCAAAAAGTGATAAGTGTATGTTCTTGGGATATTCATCAAATAGCCGAGCCTATAGGATGTATAACTTGAGAACAAGGACTATTTTTGAGTCAATTAATGTTGTTTTTGATGACTTTGCAGATCTAAAGAAGAAAACAGCTGAGGATGAAGTTAATGATCTGCTGGATAATTCTGGAAATTTAGATGCTGTCAAAGGAGTGTTGCCAACACCTTCGACAACACCTCCTACAAAAAATCCAGAATCAAAAGTTGAAAAGCCTACTGACGAGAGCATTGATGAGAACAGTGAGGTAAATGAAGCTGGAAAGAATGTTCCAAGCAGAATTTAGAAGAATCATCCAACCTCACAGGTTATTGAAGATGTGCATGGAGACTTGCAAACTCGAAGGAAAGAGAAAGTGGATTATCGAAAGATGGCAGGTTTGTTGTGCATGAGTTCTACATATTCTCAGGTAAGATTCTCTTGTTTCGTGTCAAACATTGAACCCAAAAAGGTTGAAGAGGCTTTAAAAGATGAATTTTGGGTCAATGCTATACATGAAGAGTTAGAACAATTTGTTAGGAATGATGTTTGGTACTTAGTACCGTGTCCTGCTCATGGTAATGTCATAGGAACTAAGTGGATTTTCAAGAATAAAACTGATGAGTCGGGAAACATCATTAGAAATAAAGCTAGGTTGGTAGCTCGAGGGTACACACAGGTTGAAGGGGTGGATTTTGATGAAACCTTTGCTCCTGTAGCCCGCATTGAGTCTGTCCGACTTTTGCTTGCTATTTCATGCAACATGGGAATGAAACTTTTTTAAATGGATGTAAAGAGTGCCTTTTTGAATGAGATCCTTAATGAAGAAGTCTTTGTGAAATAACCTAAGGGTTTTGAGGATCCAAATCATCTTGACTATGTGTATAAGTTGAAAAAGGCATTGTATGGATTGAAGCAAGCACCACGTGCATGGTATGAAAGACTTACTGAGTACTTGCTCAATATTGGCTTCAAAAGAGGTGAAGTTGATAAGACTTTGTTTGTGCAAAAGTTTCAAGGTAATATCTTAATTTGCCAAATTTATGTGGATGATATAATTTTTTGTGCTTCAAATGATAAACGTGTTGATGATTTTGTGAAGTGCATGTCTTTTACATTTGAGATGAGCATGGTTTGGTGAGTTAACATATTTCTTGGGCTTGTAAGTGAAACAAATGCATGATGGTATATTTTTGTGTCAAAGCAAGTATGCTAAAAATCTTGTGAAGAAGTTTCTGAATGACAACACTAAACACATGCGCACATCTATGGGGTCTAATGAAAAATTGTCTAGGGAGGATGTTGCCGAAGGTGTTGACAACACCCTCTATAGAGTGTTTGTCTGTGTGCTAGATACTAGTCTAACCCAAAAGTTACTCATTTGAAAGCTGTGAAACGTATACTGAAATATGTGGCAGGGACTTTGAATTTGGGTTTGTGGTACACTAAAGAAACCAATTCGAATTTGGTAGGGTTTAGTGATGTTGATTGGGCTGGGGATTTAGATGAGAGAAAGAGCACTTCAGGAGGATGTTTTTACTTGGGGAATAACTTAGTATCTTGGTATAGTAAGAAACAAAATTGTGTCTCACTGTCTACTACCGAGTCTGAGTATGTTGCTGTTGGTAGTTGTTGCTCACAACTCCTTTGGATGAATCAAATGCTAAATGATTATGGTGTTAAGAGTGATACTCCTATTGTGTACTGTGATAATTCTAGTGCCATTGATATATCCAAAAATCCAGTACAACACTCTCGAACCAAACACATTGACATTAGACATCACTTTATTCGAAATTTGGTCGAGAAAAGCATGATCTTAATTGAGTTTGTTGAAACTAATAACCAATTAGCTGATATATTCACAAAAGATTTGGATTTCGAGAGATTTTTCAGTCTAAGGAAGTCTCTCAGTATGTGTGCATTATAGACAGAACCGAGATGTTGTCAGGAGTGTTGCCAGCACCCTGTGACAACACCTTTTCATGCATGTGAATTTTTAGGATCTTAGGCATACTGCATTCATGCATTCATTTTGTTTTGTGATGTGTTGGATACTTTGTAACCATTGACTGGTTTTCACTCAGGATTCTTTGCAAAATATTTTACAGTTTAATTCGGATAATTTGAAGAAGAGTTCTGACTAAGTCACGAAGTAGTGAATGGACGTTCGTGTATTCCATGATCTTGTCCTAAATGAAAAGTTACTTTGCAAATTTAGAATAACAAAAGAACAAAAAATGATGAAGCTTAAATTGAATCAATCATCAAATTTGATTGATAATCAGAAGCAAATGGAAAAAGCTACCTAAAGGGGTCCATTTGAAGATCGTTCCTTTAGTGTGCATGCTACCACTTATGCAAAAATAATGAATTGGATATAATAATTTTTCTGAATCCTGAAGTGTTGCTAGGAGATGTTGCCAACATCGTGGATAACACCTCACTTGTCAACATTTATTTGTGCATAAAATTGCATTTTATATTTATGTCACACTCTTTTTTTAAAAAAATAATTAGGGCATGCATATTTGTGAATATATTTGGCCGAAAGGTTACAAATTCTGATCAAATAAAAATTTTGATTTTTGCCCTATCCTCTGAATTTTTTGAATTTGAATGTGATTGGATTTTGTTACAGTGGTGTTAATTTCTGATGAGGAGTTAAATTTGGAAATATTTGATGAAATATTTGGGCCTAGATTATCGATGAAAATCAAGGGATTAATTGCCTATTTTAAATCGGATTTGTTACCATTTTTTGAAGAGTTACCGTTGGGGATTTTGTTACCGTTGGGGCCTACTCAGAATCCGAGCTAGAATAGGAAAAGATTTGGTGTCTAATATATCTGTGTTCTTATCTGTTTAAGGAAATATTCTACTTCCTTGTTTCGTATCGCTCTAGTGTATTCTTTGTTCTCCAGATTTTCAAATTGCTCTAAATTTTTGTGTCCTTCATTCTTTCATATTTTAATGGCAGGAAATGATTTTGATTCACACGATATTCGTTCTGAGATGGGATATACGGAAGATGTTGCGGAAGGTGTCACAACACCTACATCACCACATCCTGTGGTTGAGCAAGCAATCATTCCTGTTGCCGAGGAACCTGTGTCTCTGGACTCCATCGCTCCAAGAGAGCCTGGCAATGCCATCGATGTAGAGAATTTACCAGACATGAGCGTGGTGAATAAGATGTTTCCCACGAAACCCTTAACTCGCCGATCCAAGAGACAAGCTGGATACAACCCAGATTACACTGCCTCCAAATGATTCCGTGGAAAAGGACAACCATCAAGACCATCTTTGGTGGACACTGAATTCACCTTTGGGATGAGAGCTCTGTGAAGATTTTAAGCTAGTCCGCCGAAAAAGGGGAAAATCGAGTACCCAGGAACCATCTGGAGATGCTATTCCGGTTCCATTTGCTGCTGAAAGCAAATCCGCAAGTGATTCCTCTGATAAGGACTCCACCGAGTCAGAAACTCCATCACCTGCTGCTGCTGCGGATGATAAGAAAGATGCACCTGCATCTTTTACTACTGTTGAGGAGACATCTATTGTTCCTCCTGTTATGTTCGATGAAGAAGAGATGTCAATAGCCCAGTTCATGGCTAAAATGAAGAAGTCTGCAAGCAAGAAGCCAACGTCTACTGCTACTGCTCCTGTTCCAGAATCTGAAGATGAACCAGATGAGGAGATGCTCGCAGAATTTGCTGACAACCGCCCACAACCTTCTGATAGTTCCAGCTCTGATTCGAGTGAAGATTCAGATGCTGAGAAGGAGTTGGAAGAAGAGTCAAATTCTGATGACTCTGAAGAAGAAGAAGAGAAAGGTATTGAGGAAGGTGTTGCCGACACCCTGGAAAACACCTTAGGCGAAGAATACCAGGTAAACTCGTCCTATTCATCTGCTTTTTACTCCAAGGAGATTGCTGATTGCTGGGAGAATTATGCTGATCGAGAGTTTCTGGAGGAGCATAACATTGATGTTGAGAGCTATGGAGCTCAGAACATGGTGAGATTTTTCAAGGTAAGGAACATACTGTTTACTGTTACTACTGTTGGTCCTTATTGCAGAGAACTGGTGCGTGAGTTCTACTGCAATCTCACTGAAGCTGTGAAGGATCCTAGATACATGAAGTATGAGAATGTTTATGTGCGTGGGCAGATCTTCTCTTTCAGCCCTGCCGTTATAAATGGATTTCTCCAGACTCCTGCCTCTGATGATGCTGCTCTGCCTACCATGGATGAGATGACATCTGTCATCACTGGAGGACATGTCACTGTTTACCCAGCTCATCCTAAGAAATTTCCAGCAGCCAAGCTCACTTCTTTTTACTCTGTCCTCCATAAAACTGCCGTGAAGACTTGGACTCCATCCGGAAATTCCAATGTGGTTACCAAGCATCAAGCCCCTGTCTTGTATGCTATTAGTACTGAAATTGCATTCAACTTTGGCTGACTCGTGTTTGATATAGTCATGGATTTTGCAGATTGTGCTCAACCTATACTAAAGTTGCCTTATCCATCATTCATCTATTATATGATGCTCTCTCAAGAGATTGAGAAGGATGATGATGAAGCACTTATTGCTCCTGGAGATTTGCTAAAGATCGCACCTGCATTGCTCAAAGGAAATCAGAAGATAGACCTTCCTTGGTCTGAGTCAGCTGATGCCGCAGGTGTTGTGGTAGGTGCTGCCAACACCTCCTCTACCACTGCTATTTTTGTACCCCTCCTCTACTGTTCATGATGTTGATCCTGCATTCATACAAGCTCAATTGGTGCATTCTGAGCAGAAGATTGCACAAGCAAAGACTGACCTAGCTTATTATGAAGGGTCAAAGGCTCACTATGAATCACTACTAAGCGGAGCTGGCCCTTCTGAACAAAAAGGGGGAGAAGGAAGTGAAGCAGAAGAAACGAAATCTGAGAGCAATCAAAACGGAATCTGAGAGCAATCAATTTTAATCTTAGTTTTAGTTTCTTTTTGGTTTTGCTAGTTTAGTTTGTTTTTTTTTTGTTTATTTGTTTAGTATTGTTTTTTGTTCTCTGATCCTAATCAAAACTGTCGTTTTGTGGTGTTAACTCTGATATGATTTCATGTTTATGTTTCTCATTGCTCTTATGGTCTCTGATTTAAGGTGTCATAGCTAGATGTTGCCAACATCTCGCGACAACACCTCTGGATATACTTAGGGGGAGAATCTATTCAGGGGGAGTTTTGATTAAGGGGGAGTTTAGTTGATTTGTTTGTAAATTAAATGTGTTTTATCCAGAAAGGCAAAAAGGGGGAGATTGAAAGGAATATTTTATTCCTTAAAATCATCCTATTTTAAAAAGAATTTACTTAAATCAAATTGTTAAAAATAATCTAATCTCAACTCTCAAGTGCGTATATGAATTCAATAACTATAATTAACTTACAATTTTGTGTTACAATTGTTACGTATAACGACTATGTGATCTTCTTTCACGATATAATATTACGATAATTATCAATATTCTAAAAAAGTTAGGCCGAGCGGTTTTTTTTAAACTTAAATAATTAATATTTTGAAATATTTATGAGTTCTACTATAAAAAAATAATTTTTATTTCTTATATTTTTCCAGTTTTTTATGAAATTATTTTAAAATTTTAATAATATAGTAATATACTAATATAGTAAATAGTCATAGTTATTAATGAATATCAAGTTTTCATACATGATATTTAAACATATTCAAAATGTGAATGGCGGAATAAAGATAGTTGACGGTTTGCTTTATACTTTTAAAAAAAAAATTAAAAATTTATTTTTTTTATTAATGGGTAAACCGCCTAAGCAGCAGGCGCCTAGGCGATGCCTCAGCCGCCTAGGCGGCCAATTAATCGGGCGACGTCTCCAGCCATTAATCGGGGTGGCAGCCCGCCGCCCGCCACCTAGGCGGGAATTTTTAGAACACTGATAATTACATATCATAAATTTTTATTCTTCTTCTTTTCTTGACAGAGGAAAGGTTAAGAAAGATAGAGCAAATTTATTACTACTTAGAAGGTATACATTATTTATTGAAATGATAAAACTATCACAACCAAACTTTAACAAATATATTTAAAATGATTTTGAAATTTCAGAAAACTCCTTTTCAAGTCAGAACTATTAATTGTTAATAATTAAAAGCCACTTTTCCTTTTTCACCTTTTTCCCCGAGAAGGTTCCCAGAAAAGATTCAAGCTAATCTCCAACGCTTTTGCTGTTACTTTCTAGTAGTCGCATTTCTTAGAAAGTATCAAATCTCAGCCGTCCGTTCTCACCAATGCCTTTATTTTCTATATATTTATATGTAACCCCCGAAGCCGAAACCCAGTGTTAAAATCTACTCGTAATCTTCTCTTCTTTCTTGTAGCCCGAAGAAATTTTGTAGTGATAAAAGGGTAATCTTGTGTTTTGGAGGACAATGTCTGGAGGGATCGCGCGCGGACGGCTGGCTGAAGAACGAAAAGCCTGGCGCAAAAATCATCCTCATGTTCGATTGTGAATTTTTTTTTTCCTATTTTGTTGTTTGTTTTGCTTTCATTTTATTTATCTCCGTCGATTTGTTGTTTAATTTGGAACATTTTTCTGTAAAATGCCTTTTTTTTTCAGGGTTTTGTTGCTAAACCGGAGATGCTGCCCGATGGTACAGTGAATTTGATGCTGTGGCAATGCATAATCCCTGGTAAGGCAGGGGTAAGTATTTTACAGTATCTTTTGATGTTAATTTGATCGTTTTAACGATTTTTAATCGCGCGATGCATTTATTTGAACGTTAGATATGTTTTCAGCATCGTTGGAGTTATAGGTTTACATGTCTAAATAGATTTCTTCATACATTTACATAAAATGAATGGTTACATACTGTTGATTATCACCTTCTTAAACAGTGATAAGAAAGTCCCAACTTTATTATCTGAAGGTTATTTGGATTGTCTTCGAATCTTTGACTGTCCCGGTGATTTTAGTAAAGAGAAATGCCGAATTCGTTCCATAAGTTGTCCATTTTTTGTCGTCCTTTAACTCGTCAAAACTGGATCTTATTTCTATAATCTTGCCTTTCTAATTTGTTTTAGTCATATTTCGCTAGAGCGCCCACTTGGTAAAAAATGGTCTGACATGGCATCATCAAACAACAAGCATCGTTAAAATAATTAAACCTAACTTTGACAAGTTAAATGACGAAGCAGAAAACATGATAACTTAGAGGATTGATTTTCCCATAATATTATATTATTATTGTGGTTAGCAGATTGTTACGGTTTATTCTTCTAAACTCCTGTGACTTTTGTTCTGCTTTTTCGGTAGGTCCTTCTGTGTTTCATTATGCTTTTTTGGTGGCAAACCATCTTTATGTGATGGCTTGAGAAATTTCTTTGTTCTCTTTTCGCGCACATCGTATGTTTGGGATGCAAGACATTGATTTCTTTATGACCTTGGTTAGCTCAATGAATTACTGGAACGAGTAACTAACAGTCATGCAGTTCTCACATATCTTGATACCAATAGAAGATGAACATAACGTGGTTCGATTAACATAGTCGAACTGTTGAAGAAATTAATATATTCATCTTGTGGTGATACACTTCGTTCGATATGTTTGTCTCAGTTATATGATACTGCCTACTATAGCCAATTTTAGATTAACAAGCCAGATATATAGTTCCCTTTTTACCATCCAAATTTGGATGATAGCATGTTGAATGCGAAGTTCAATACATATATCTTTCTTGTTTTTGAGGAATGCGAAGTTCAATATTTATTCGATCAAAACTGACAAAGCATGACTTTCAGTTGTCCCTATGTGATTATGAGATGTTCCATTTATCTTGAAGAATGCTTTGAGTTGCCAAATTTTTTTGGTTCAAATTTTGCCTGAGTTTTTATTAAACAAAGGTTTATCATTAAAGTTATTATGTGATAATTAAGCAGGAGAAAAGAGGATATTCATTTTCTTGTGCCACTGTTTAGGTTGAGATTGTTGAGTTCTGAGTGAAATTTTCTGATTTTGATGGAATTATGTTCGTAAGTTTTTAGGTGATGGTTACAAGCAGTCATCATCTAGTCGTTAATTTGCTTGTCCCTAGCAGGATTGTTTCTGTGTGTGTCTAATTATGAAAAATATTGCAGTCTGATTGGGATGGAGGTTTTTACCCTCTTACAATGCACTTCAGTGAAGATTATCCGAGCAAGCCACCAAAGTGTAAATTTCCTCAAGGATTTTTTCATCCTAATATATACCCGTCCGGAACCGTTTGCCTCTCAATCCTAAACGAGGATAGTGTAAGTACATTTTTTTTCGTTTTAGCCACGTGAAAATTATTGGCTCACTGCTCACTTCATGTACTGGAAATCAGAGCTTTACCTGTTTTTAATCAACAGGGGTGGCGACCAGCCATCACAGTGAAGCAAATTTTGGTCGGCATCCAGGATTTGTTGGATCAACCTAATCCATCTGATCCAGCGCAAACTGATGGGTACCAACTGTTTATCCAGGTACCAGAGCTTTTCTATCATATTACCTCTCTTACACATGTTGCGTGCTTTCAATCATAATGCTTTTTTTTTTTGCATATTTTCAAAGTCGATTATCATCAAGAATGATGGTAGTCCATTTGGAGCATATAAATACGCAAGAATCATAACTAGTTCAAAGGATAGGCAGGCTAACATTGGGAATGCTATTAGCTACTTACCATCTTCGAGTAGATACAGTTTCGAATTTGGTGTTGGCTGGTTTTAATTAACTCACTATACTCATGCAGAATGCCGTCGAGTACAAGAAGAGGGTTCGGCAGCAGTCCCAGCAGTATCCACCTCTTATTTAACAAGTACATACTTGTTTCGGTTTTCGGTGACCGTTGAAGCTTCAACAAAGCTGTTTGTCGTGAGTGTTCTTGAATCTACTGTGTCCGACCATCGATTGTGAAGGAAAAGTGTAGCAACAAATTGGTTTGAACTTTGAACTGTGTTTGATGATGAAGGATGTGCTTTTGAATCTTGATGTTGCGTGCTGGTTTGATACTACGTTTTTGGTTGTAAATTGAAATTTGTGTGCTGTCTAATTCAGCTCCTGTTACTTTTCACAATCTAATTTGTACTGAATTATGTTCTACACGTACCTCAATTATTTAAGACAAACACTCCTATGAGACGGTCTCACAGGTTACGGGTTAATTATGTGAAACGGGTTTCCTATTTAGGTCACTCATTAAAAAATATTATTTTTTATGCCAAAAGTATTGCTTATTATTGTAAATATGGGTAGGATTGACCCGTCTCATATTTGAGACAGTCTCACATTTGAGACGGTCTCATAGGAGTGTTACTCATTATTTAATTAGTATCATAAAAAATGTATATTACTTGAATACAGGTCAAAGATATATAGAGCGAGCACCATAGCTTCAAAATTATGCTAAAAGCACGTAATATGATGTGCTAAACCTAATAATAATAATAATAATAATAATAATAATTAATATTATTAAAAAAATTATTATATTTTCCAGAGATGGAAAAAAATTACAATTTAAAACAAATTTCTTTATCGAAGAGTAAGGAATCTTATCCTTGAATTTTATTTTATTAAGAGAAGCCACTCAATTTTTAAATCCTAAGACAAAATAACCTTTTCAATGTCATCATCACTTCAAAGATTAGGTAACTCAATTTAATTTTATCTCCTCGTAGATGAGATCCTAGCATATGGGTAATACCCAAATCATGCATCCAACGGTTTGTATTTTTACACATATGCGTAATTAATTATATATTATTGATGTGGCAAATTATGAGATATTAAATCTATCATTGGGGTATTACCCATATGCTAGGTTGAAATCTACCCTCCCTGGTCTAATAATTATTTTAACACTATATAAAAGGAGCAATTTGAATGTATAAAAACTGATTGGTTTATGTGTTTTCTTTTAAAGAAAATGGTTTTTTTTTTTTTAAAAAAAAAAAAAAAAGGGTTATTGTACTTGTAGCCTGGCCTCTAGGAGTGATAGAAATTTGATTTGAGTAAAAACTTGAGACATGGATTTAAAATGACAACTTATTTTTAGTTATACACTATCACTATTGAAATTATATGAGATGATATGGAATTAATTTGAATCCACTTCAATTTCGTTGATCTAAGTAAGTCAAATGATATGAAATTCATTTTCTCGAGTCTATCAGTCCAAACACAATCTTAAATAAATATAGCATAACTTTTTTATTTCTAATTTTTTTTAAAAAAAAAATTCCATCTATATTTAAATTTAATGCATGACCTTTGATTTCTTCACCAACAATTGACTTTATCTTTGCATCGTAAGTTGTATGTGGGCGGCCAACATGTCTCATTCTCAAACTGTCTACTTCCCCCGAGGGTTCGGGTATGTGCAAGAAAATTAAACCCTTTTTTGGGGAGAGGGCAAGAAAATTAAACTACGCACACTTAATTAAAAAAAACATTAAATCCTTTGATTCCAGACAATTAACATGAAAAAAACACGTTTTTAATATTGTATTGGGATTGGTAAATGACTCCATTAATGATTTTTTGATGCCCTTTAATTTGGGACTAAATCATTGAATTGAATCTCATCTTTTTTAGAAAATTAAGATTTGTTGATTCCCTGTACTTGTTCTGTAACATAGGAACTGTTAGTTAAAAGTACATAAACTATACAAGTATCGACCACTGTTCTTGAAGATTCCTAGATTTACAATCTTATATCACTTGAATTTTTATTTCACTTTTCTTTTTTCCCTAACATATAACTTCAGAGAGAAAATGGCTGAAATTGTAAAAGAAACAAAATTATCGGATTCATACCCAAATTTGACTGGTTAAAAGACAAAGATTACATTTACACCAACTTCGAACGACCAGTTTTAAAATTTTCGTTTCATATAAATACCAAACTAAGATTCATTTTGAGCATGTTTGGTTGTCAACATATATATGCATTAAAATGCATGTTCGAAGGCATTGTTTTATTTTATTTGTGAGATAATTAAGTTTAAGTACGATTATTTGTTTACTACTGTAAGTTCGAGAAAAGTACTAATAAATTGAACATTGACTTTGCATCCCATCTGATGCCCCCCACAAAAAAAAAAAAAAAAAAAAAAAACTACGAAGTTGTGCTGAAAATCACGATTTCATAAAAAATCAAATTAAAATTCAACATTTAATTTATTATCTGATTCCTTTAATTCGAGATGTTGACTTTTTAACACCTAAATGATTAATCAAAATCGACGTTGACCATTGGTTCATGAATTGAGAGCCATAATTGCTAAACATCGGCTTCCTGTTTTATAAACACATTATTTATAGTGCTCCTTTAAAACCCTTGTTTTCCTACATGAAAAAATTAAGTAAAAATCCTTTTTTTTGTCTAACAATCCATCTTATTTTCATCTAAACTATTGCTTCCAAAAAATCAAATCGTTATAATTAATATTTTAAATAGTCAGAAAAATTATATATATCAGATGCATCAGCAATGTCCGACATCACGTCATCTATATATGTTCGATGATACATCATCATTTTATGATTTCATGTCATCACTATAGTGAAAAATGATTACAATTGAAGAAAAAGCATAAGTAAAAGGATTAAAATCATAAATTGCTCTACAACATAATGAAGAAATAGAAGACATAAACTTGCATGACAAAAAATATAGATTAATTTTGTGAGCTCAAAAAAAATATAGATTTTTGTTTAACAATCTTCATCAGTTTCTCTTTCAAGCTTATGGCGGACGAATAATATTCTATACTAATGAACCAAATAAATATGGTAGAATCAAATATATATATATATATATATATATTTGCGCAAACACATTTTGGTACATCTATATATGGTTGTGGTCCACATCACAATAATAACTTCCTCTCTATTTTTATAAAACAATTGTTGTTCTATTTTATATTTTAATGTCATCAGTACACAATATAGCTTTAAAGTACCTACACCTAAGATCTTATTTCAAATATGGAAATAAGTGAAATTAAGAGCCTCAACAAATTAAAGACATCACATATTATTTGAGATTCAATTATTGAAAATAAAATATGGCAAGAATACATGGATATATATATATAACTCCACAATTTTTTTTTTCTTGGAACCATTCGTCAATTAGTCCACTGAGCCGGCAGACCAGTCTGGAGGACTTACTTCTGAACTTTGAAAATGTCAACAGGAAAATAAAAATAAAAATAAAAATTAGAAAAAGTAGTTATCACTTGAAAGTAACTTAATTTTTTTTTCCATATTATTAATTATGTATACAGTTTTTTTTTAAGCATGTATATAAAAATACATAAAGTTAAAATTTACAAATCTATCACAAGTCAAAATTTAATTGGTATGCAAATGCCAACAACTAAATCGTAGTTAAGAATTTTAAGATATAAACTTTGAACAAAAATAGTATATGTGTAGTGTCAGCTCTCGATAGATAAAAAAAAAAATTAAATTATCTAAAAATCAAAACTAATAATTGATAAAATGAAAAACCAAAATCGCTTTAATGTATATATAGACACGTCGGTGGAGTTTGCTATATACAATATTCATTACTCGCATGCATAAAATTAGGAGAAGATAGAATTTACACACAGTGTGTGTGTGTATACTTCAAATAAACAAATTAAATACAAGTCCAAGTCAAGTCACAAGGGCATCTTTCAATTTGCCGACCACCGACTTAACCCCCCCCTACTTCCATCTATCTATATTCTTAAACCAAAAAACAAAAAAATCTTATAATAAAGTAAGAAAATTATCACTTTCATCATCTAAATAGACTCGACTCTAATTCATTCATTCATTCCTTCTTTCTTATATGAATTTTGAAGCATTCGTCGAATCCAATAATATTAGAAAGTTATATATTTAATCATTATTACATGCATGAGTACTTTCTAACATGAATATTAATTGCATATTTATATGTTTATATTATACATATTATATTATTAAAAAAAACAACAACATTATTTTTTTTTTTAAAAAAAAAAAAAAAGGGCTGACGTGGGAAGATAGATACATACAGTACCGATACATACACAAAGGGCCCAAGCAGTGCAGTGCAGTGTGTGTGTATATAAGTATCTCACAGAGAGAGAGAGAGAGAGGAGTAATGATGGAGAGAGAAGAAGAATTGTATTTGTGGTGGTGTCGGTGCATTTTGTAAGCTAGTTTTGGGGGTCATTAAACTTGGTTTTAAGGATAAACTAACGTGTCTGTACGCCCAGATTTCACAGCTCCTCCTCGCATGCCTCACGTTGCTATTTCTGTCTTTTATTCGCCCATCCCTCCTATTTAACCCCCCTCTCGACCTTTTCCTCTTCTGTTTAATCATATTCAACAACAGGGGTTTTCTTTTTCTTTAATAGCAGACATATATATATATGGAGGGTGGCGGCGGCGGCGGCGTTTCAGAGACTGGCGGCGCGAGCAAGGCTGCGGCGCGGAGGAGGAGCGACAATCCATACAAGGGCATAAGGATGCGCAAGTGGGGCAAGTGGGTTGCGGAGATAAGGGAGCCCAACAAACGATCCAGGATTTGGCTAGGCTCTTACTGCTCCCCGGTGGCGGCCGCCAGGGCCTACGACACGGCTGTGTACTACCTCCGCGGACCCACGGCCAAGCTCAATTTCCCCGGAGAGCTCTCCGCCGGAGGACTTCAGGACCTCTCCGCCGACTCCATAAGGAGGGTGGCGGCGGAGGTCGGTGCTAGGGTGGACGCGCTGCACGGCGGCGGCGGCAAGAGGGAACATGCAACCAATCAATATCCCCCGCTCAAGCCCTCTTGGTTCCATGATCATGACATTGATCTGAACAAGGAGCCCGAACCAGAGCCCGAAGACCAATCTGAGGAATATTGGTGAAGAAGATCTGAAAATTTTCAACATAATAACAAATATATATTATTATATATAAATTAGATCATGTAATCGTATGTATCTTCTTTAATTCTTCTTCTTCTTCTTCTGTTGTTGTTGTTATTAATTAATTGTATTAAGCTTTTGATGTCAATTTGTAGCAGCTGAGTTTCGTGTGAGATTACAATTAATTAACATGCAGTAGTACTACCTGGCCGGTAGTTTTAATTTGGATACAACAGTTATAATTTCTTTGACTCTCTCCCAAGTACTAGCTATATATGTTATTGTTTGCAGTAATATTAATTTAATTTAATTTAATTTAATTTAATGTTTGATATTAAAATGAATGTAAATATATATAATGTTGCATGTGATGGCAGGTGTGGATGATGATTGGGGGCCGGGGGGAGTGGGGATCCGAGTGATGGAGGGGGGGCGGAGGAACAGCCGTGACCCTACGCATGCTCCACTTGGGTGCGCGCAACTGGATTTTTGGGGATTTTTGAACCCTATTTTTTTTGGGAATTTGCGACTTTAATTTCACTTAATCGTTCATATAATATCAAACACATCAACAAAATCTACGGTCTTATCGATAACGTGTTCCATTAGCGATATTTGGTTCTACTTCAGTACTCCCACAAAAAGTAAAAGAAAAAAATAATAGGAAAAAAACTAAAGTTAATTAGTTAGAGTAGGCCATTTGTGGGATGAATTTAGTTATTTTCCCTAATTTGTTATTGCACTACTAGAAGTCATATGAACTTTTTTTCCAAAAAAAAAATAATATATGTACTTAGAACTAGCTAGCTAGGGCCTTGTTTTAAACTGATTTCAACTTTATTGCTGTTAAATATTTTATCTCAGAATCAATTGAATAATGCCTAAATAATTTGACTCACGGCGAACATTTTTTTATAAGAGCTAGCTCGAGATGATTAAGCATACCACATATATATTAAGTATAGATGACATAACTTAGGACTATATTTATATTAATATCTTTTATCATAGTATATTGGTACATGTCGATTGAAATATTAAAATGTGCTATAAAATAAGTCACACCAACTCCTTAGATTGTAGCTATAAATATTTCTGTATGTATTTAAAATTCTGTATGGTATATGATTAGCTAGCTAGATCTCAATATGTTGGCTGATTTTCATTTCATTTAAATCCTATATATAATTTTATGTCTGTTGTGTAAGTTTCTATTATTAAATGATACTCCCTCCAGTTTTAGTGTCAAACTTCCAATAAAAGGTAAGTTGATTAACAGGAGGCGCACGAGTGGCTTGGCAAATAATTTAGTGCGGGATGCATTATCATAAAGTGACATTAATTGGATGTTTGTATAGTTTATAGGTTGCAAAATATATACTTGTACAAGGGTGGATATATGATTTGTGTCGAGGGACAGATAACCAAAAATCACAATAAATAAATAAATAAATATATGTGTGTATATCAGTATATGCAACAAAAATTTTAATATAATAGCGAATTAAATGACAACATAGATGTATTATAATATATAATTATAATATATAAATAAGAAAGAAAATTCACTTTTCATGCTTAAAAAACGTGAGTTATTTGTTAATGATGGAGGGGTTTGGAATATATTTCATGTTTTATTAATAATAATGTGTGTATAATTTTAAAAATCTAGCTAGAAGTATTTCCGTAATTTTGCCCTCGTCAACTTGCCTCAGATTGGCACTGTCGGCCTCTCACTCCGTGCGCGAGCACAAACATATTTATTTATGCTTCTCTAGCTATTAGTCTATTACTATACAGTACATTCACGATATTTCTATTAAACAAAAAATATGTCGAAATATGAAAATTTTTTATTCGAAAAATCAATAACAAAATTTATGATAATAAATTTTGAAGTTTATTATTTATATACCAAATATCATATATTCCATTACAAGTTATTTCGTTTCTCTCAAATTAATATTATCTATAATTTACCATATTACTAAATATTAAATTTTTGTGATGAAACCAAACTTTATGCATGTATACGCGCAAGTTTTCATTAAGAAATATATAAAATAATTTATGATATTAAACAAGTATCATGCGCGTTCTATTAAAATAATGTAATATTATTTAATAAAAAATTACCTCAATAGATAAATTTTATATTAAAACACAATATATTTTAAACATATTTATAAAATATATAATAAAATAATATAATTTTTCTTTTACCAATATTCGACATTATAATTATATAATAATATAATACAAATAAAATATATTTTAATATATTTGATTAAATATAATAAAACGAATACATGTCTCTGAGAAGTGATCCGAGGGTATTGTGTCGGTCCTGTCGGACGATCCAAAAAAACCATTTAACTATTCAAATTTTTGTTTTCGATCCATTTCAACATAAATTTTGTAAATCATTAAAAAATGTATTAATTTCCTGAAAAAGGAAAAAAAAAACGATTGGAAGATATATAAGAAGTTTGGAGCAACTAATATGACTTCTATAAATCTAATTTATTGTTTCGATTTATGTGATTTGAATTTTTAATAGCCGGATGTTTTTGCACTTGTTTTAAACATTTCTATTCAATTTCGTGGTTTTTCGACTTAGGCTTTAATTTTAAATATAAAAGAATTTTATTTATCATATATTTATCAATACGTTAAAATATACTTTTAGTCGTTTATTTATTGAATTTAAATTAATTTATATCTGATTATAGGATTATAATATATATAGATAGAGAAAATATATCATTTGATTAAATATTTTATAATTGAAGATATAATTTATTTAGTTAACTATTATAACATCATTAAAAAAATTATACTTATGTATTATAATTGTTTTATTATTATTAATTGTAACATTATTATAAAACAGTTGTACATATTTATTATAATATAAATTTAATCTATTTTTTACGATTTTAATCTATAAAACAATATTGAAAAATAAAAATATATAGTTAGTTGAATTTAATAATATTAATAGTTGAAAAAAATTAATTTAGGATTCAAGGTAAATTAACTTTTTCTTTAAATGATGTACTAACTAAGTAATTTTCAACAGTACCAAAATATTATTTACGCTATATATATATATATATAATACCGTATGTTTAAACATACATGCAAGACAAAATGTTAACTCAATCAGTACACAAAAGAAAAATGTCCACATCACCTGTGACCGCTTACTAGTAAATATAAATAGTCCATGAATATATATCTAATAAATGTCTCAGTTTTTTTGTATTAATTATCTTATTGAAATATATATAAACTATTGAAAACAACTTTTCAATTCACAAAATTAAAAGAAATGAAATTTCATTTGACAAGTCACTTTCGAACCTCAGCTGGAATTATTTCATTGGGTACATAAATTAATGACCATGCAGTTTTAAATTTTTGTGCGAACGGTTGAAAATAAATAAATTGTCATCTAATCTGAATTTATTCAAAATCAATTAATAATGAAAAAACTACTAAGTTTATGTAAAAATATGATCAAATAAGTAACTCTCCTATCAAAATTTTTACGTCTTGGACAAGCCGGAATAAAGAACATACGAATCTCAAATTCTCAACCAAAATCATTATATAATTCAGTTCAGTTACATAAATATATAGTTTTTCAAATACTTTTATTTGAAATTCTCTTTCAAATCCCAATGCATCATTCCAAATATAATATAATCTTATAAAGATGCATTTGGATTGATTATTTGAAATCATGGACTTCTAATCCATTATTCAAATTCATCATTATTGCATTTGAACAGAAAGATTTGATTTTTTTAATGAATTAAAAGTGGATTTTAAATGACACAAATATTGGATATATTTACAATCACTCACGATTACTATTAACTGAGATGAAGTTGAAATCCCATGCACTAAATTTAGCCAAATAACTCTATATTTGAATTTACAAAAAAATAACTCCAATTAGACAACCTACTCTTGAATTTATATATTTAAAGGACTCAATACAAACGCATTATATGAGTTCAGTCTGCATTGATTTCAAACCTTGGTATATTTCAAATGATCTAACTTGTATTTAGATTTTCGAGTTCAAGAAATTGAGATAATGATTTGAATGAACTTCATATTAAAAAAGATTAAAAATCCACCATTGAACTTTG
Source organism: Henckelia pumila (assembly GCF_033568475.1). Classification (NCBI taxonomy): domain Eukaryota; kingdom Viridiplantae; phylum Streptophyta; class Magnoliopsida; order Lamiales; family Gesneriaceae; genus Henckelia; species Henckelia pumila. The sequence continues at coordinate 31,217,111 of NC_133123.1, read as the reverse complement.
CAATTAATCGTCAAGTACGTAGATTTATCCAAACAAACCAACGAATTTGTTCTTGTAATTTATTAAAGGTATTTGTTTTCTTCTTTTTTAAAAAAAAAATAAAAATAGATTTTCTTAAAAAAATATAGCGTTTGGTTACAAAGGTATTTTAAAAAAACACTTAATAAAATGTTTTTTTAAGCTAGAATTTCTAGCTTTTCGATATATGTTTCTACTTTTATTTAAAAATAAAAATAAAAACACTTCTCATTATTTATCCAAACATTACTGGCTTTTGCATTTAAATTCATCATCACAAGAGAGTCATTTGAATCCTAGACTAAACTTATACCTCAATTCAAATTCATTCATCCACATGCCACATTGCCACCTTATAGGATGTCTCCCATAACAAATTTAGAACTACCGAAGTTACAACTTACAAAATAAAAAAACACAAGTTTGAGCAATAACAAATAAAGAAAACACTTCCAAGAAACAATATAAAACCAAAGTATACGCATCATTCTTATGATTTGGTATTGGACAATTATTTGGTTGCCAAACATTTGGAGTCTTGAATTCATATAAATTTTGACAGAGTCATTTGCCTCCAACTCAAATCATTCACATTATTTATATATATGTGTGTTTGTGATCAATCAGTCACATTGGAAGAAAATACAAGTCTCCAACTAACATCATCAATATTGATTCAATACTAAGTAAACCCTAAAGGATAAGGCTAAACCTACACTAACGGCAAGCACATACAATGCTTGATGAAGAAAAAATATCCAAGAAAGACAATACAAATTACCCCTTTATATATAACAATGTGCAACCTTCCCCATCCATAAATAAAATGGATAACTTACATTTGCCTCGTGTAAAATTCGTCCAAACTCGCGAAATCTCTTTCGTCCATGAGTCGTGTGCCTGACCTTATTTGGCAGTAGGTTTTTGGGGGGGGGAAAAATTAGCAAGAATAAATTAAAAAGGAAAAAAGAAAATATATTTATTCAAGAAGCATCATTTTGAATTTAAATGCAAAAAAATTTGAACATAATAGAAATTTTTGGACATAATATATAAGCAATAATTTTGCAATTTCAACCACCGGCCAAATTATAGGAAATATACTAAAAATAATTGACAGTCTCTATCAGATGTAGTTGCACAAGGCTCCAACATTTTTTAAAAAATATAATATATTATCATAATCACTCATACTTAGGGGTCCACTAATTAAATTAACTCAACATTACTAATTAGCTAAAACAATTATTGGAGTGACTTTTTGTTATTAGTTTAACATGGGGCTTATCTTGCTCCCTCAAGTTTTACAAGTGCAGTTCTCAATACTTAATGAATGGGGAAAGAATTACCTCAAGTTTTTTTTTTTGCATATGTACAAACTTCCAAGCTCATGCCTCTAATTCATCCTGTTTAACTTCCAGAGCAGCTCTAACAACATTACCTCGAGTAAGGATGCCGACCTTCAAAACGGCAAATAATAGAGGTACAGTAAAAAATAAAAATGCGCAAACAAAAAATATAAGGTATTGGTGATTACCAGCTTGCCATCCCCATCGACGACAGGAAGGCGGCGGTATTTTGTCTTGAGCAGCAATCTGATTATAAATGCAAGATACATTTGTAAAACTTTGGCGTCTAGCCTATTAAAATACGGAAAAAGGGAAAAAAACTTGAATGATACGATGAAATAAATTATATACAAAGCGACAACCTTGCCGCATCCTCGAGATTGGTGGCTTCACGAACAACCATCGGAGCTGGTGTCATCAAATCACCGACCACTTTTCCGTTGGTTTTGCTAAGCAACTTTTGTATTTCATGGAATGTCTGTTGCGGATTTTCAGCATTAGAGACACGAGAATTTAATGGGGAACATTCTAAAAATAAAATTTTCCACGGCAGCATCTCATGTGAGCACGTACATTCGGAGTAACAGGATATCAACAGCCAATCAGAATCAGAGACACAAGAACTTGATTGGATGCACTCACTAATCGAAAAACTCATTGTTAGACACACTACCATGGAATCAAAATAAAGTTTTTTCCGATTCTTCTTATCCTATTTATTCCCACGGATAGTAATAATTTATAACTTTTTGCAAACCTCTCTGCAAAGTATATACAAAAAAGATATATAAATTCAAGAAGCAAATGTATACATACTTTCCAAGTGCTATCAACTTCAGGAAACATGTCTGTATCCGATCTTCCAGTACCTGATGGTAACGTGGGAAAACTCGTAATTGTTAAGAACTGAATGTATACAAGCAGTATTTCTAAAGTCTAAGGCAGACATTAAGGTAACTCACATAAAATAAAAAGGAACAAATTTAATGAGAAATACTTAAAATTTATGAAGTTCCATATATTCAATCTTTCCATCAAAGAACCTAAAAATAATTTCAAGTTGCAGTGCAAGAAGTCAACAAAACATGAGTTGGATAAGATGCATGCAGGAAAATATTCAAGGAAGATGAAAAATTGAAGCCGCCATCTACTTGTAGAGAATGGAAGTCATAAATGAAGTATATCATTTACCTGAGACAGAGTCCAGCGCTAATAAATCATAGTCCGACACAAGACCGACCTGGATAACAGAGAGGCTCAGTCATGCAATGTTATCTTATTACATTTTTTCATATATCAGGACTTTTCCAAAGTTACACATGGCATAAAATACCATAAAAATGTAGAAAAAATTACACGTGGGCAAATGAACGGGAGTGTTTCTCAATAGAAGCTGATATTACACAATGAAGTTTTGCTACTTTCCAGCACAGAGCAAAGTGTTAATCAACTCTTTTACGGGCATATTTGTCACTGCATCAGTAAACTTATTGAGATCTTCCAGCTAAATTATAACTCCCCCGAGCCTCCGTGAAAATGCTCCAGCTATTCTCATCAACATGGTTTTTTGTTTTCTGCTTTTTTCACTATTCGTCAACATGGTTTTGAAACACATAAGCTGATGAGATTCATATTCTTAGTTTGAGTTACTCAACCCTTGTTCTAGTTAAGTATATGGAATTCGAAACAAATTTTTCCTGTTTCCCTTTTCGATATAATTGCTCAATGATGAAACTATTTTTCATTATTAGTCATAGAACAAAAATTAAAGCACATGAGTACGGTTTAGCACAAGACCTAGTCCAGTGTTATAACAACAAAGAAATCCGATCATTATAACCTTATTCCTATATTATTATTTAAACTTTATGAAGCAGCAATTCAGTACTTGCCTAACCATAATTCGAAACCAAAGTAATAGATCATAAAAATGATTGCCATCAAGGATTTCTACCTACAGGGTAAAAATAATCAACACAGTAGAAGTTTAAAATTTTCTTTAACATAATAAACAAAAAAAAAACTTACCAACTTCCACTCATCATCAATCACTGGAAAACCAGTTATCCTATTCTTGACAAGAGTTTCCAAAGCTGTTCCAACAAAATAATTTTCAGAAACCGGGAAAAACAAACACGAAAAACCAAAAAAAAACAAGAAGAAGAAGAAGAAGAAAATTAATCATTCTTAAATTTTTACTATCAAATAATCTTCAAGATAAAGATGAAGCAAGCAACTATGAATAGGTGAAGACAAAAACCTTGATTGACAGTAGTGGTGGGCTTTACAACATGCAAATCTTCTCTCTTTGTCATGAAATCACCCACAGTGAACACCCCATTTCTTGGCTGTACAAAATTAGTAAGAAAAATGAGACAAAAACTAACTTTCGTAAAGATTAAAGGAACAGAAATGAGGGAACAAGGGAGCAAAAATGGAACAACTTTGGCAGTTAAAGTGGAGCCAGCGGCAGCGACAACGAGCCCATGTGAGCTGGAATTTTGGTAGGATACTGAGACAAGATTCGTGGGAAGAGACAGTTTCGGTCCGAGCGGAAATAAGAAGCTGCAGGGAAGCAGACGGTGGAACGCGGCGGAGGTGGGGCGGAGGGAAGAGAGGAAGAGAGATTCCGGCGGCGAGGCTGACATCATTTTGGTAATTCGTGTGAACACGGAGGCCGCTGGAGAAGTGGAATACTGAAACGGCATCGAAAAAATATCTTCGCTCCGTTATTTAGATGTCGAATTTGGGCCCAATCGAAAATAATTTGGGCTCAATGAAGGTCCAGCTTGAAAACGTGGTCAACGAGAAAGTTGGCTCTGGACCTTAAGGCCTGATTGTAACAAAAGGCCATATTAAGTTGGGTCATTCAAGGAAGGCCCACTATCTCTGTTTTTGTTTTAAATCAAGTTGGCTCTTGGCCAAGTTTCTCTTCCAGTGTCGTCTTCTTCTTCTTTGTTTATCGTTTTCCATAATAGTTTTTAAAATCGTTTTTAATAATAGCATGTCCCGAATTATCATTTATTTGAAAATAAAAATATGTGGCGAAATATATATATATATATATATATATATATATTTTGAGTAAAATTTAATTTGATACACGAACTATTGGTTAAATATCAAATTGGTACACGAACTTTTGTTAATGACTTAATTGATACATGTTCGTCGGATTCCGGTCAATTTCCGGTGACATTTATGTAAAATGTCCAATTGCCCTTTATTACAAAAAATGCATATTTTATTTTAGATTTTAATTAGATATGTTTGTATATTATAATTTATACGTAAAAATTGATTTGATTAAAATTTTTATTTGTACATAATATTTATTATATTAGATAGATTATATATTTCAACGAGAAGGATTAGATAAATTATATTAAAACATACAATATCTAAATAATTATAAATAAATAAATTGATACCATAAAAAATAAATAAATATTTTTTAGCTAAAATTCTGATTTTTGTATACATAATTTTTTCGATAATATTTTGAAAAAAATTATTAAATAAATAGTGACTGTAATAAAATATTTTTTAATATTTTAACTATGTAAAAATTTATTGAATATATATTTTAATAAAAATATTACGTAAGTTCTGTTAAAAATTAATTTTAATTTTCCAATCATATTTATAAGAAAAACTCATCGAAACACCAATTAAAATTCGTTATAACGTGTCACAGTTATTTAATCAACGAATAAAAAATTGAATTGCATTAGTTCGAGGATTTACTGGTGCGCACCAAAAGATAGCGGCTGCGGATTTTCACGTTATAAAAAAATGAAAAAAAATAAAGAATTGAAAGTTTATTTAAACACAATAATTTTATAAGAAAACATGACTAATAAAAAAAATTAAAAGTCGTTCTCGATTTTTATTACGAACAAAAATGATGAATCTGGTTTTGAAACTAAAATAATATTAATGTTTTAATTAATTTGTATCATCAAAAGACTATTATACCATTTTCTTCATCATAATTTGGTCAAAATCAGGTGGACATGTACCAATTATGTCATTAACAAAAGTTCGTGTACCAATTTGACATTTAACCAATAGTTCATGTACCAAATTAATTTTTACTCTATATATTTTGAGAAACATGTCGAGATATATTTGATGCAACTAAATCATTATTTTTTTTTTTTTTTTGTTAATTGAAAGTGTAACACGAACGAACAAAATTTAAATTGAATCCTACCAGTTTCTACTAGGGATAATTACTCATTTTTGTACTGGTTGTTTTATTTTTCTATGGTTATAAGTTAAGTTTTGAAAAATCCCTCTTTGATCAAAGGAAAAAAAATGAAGACACTTTATTCTGAGTGCCAACATTTTAAGTTCGATTTAAGTTTTGAAAATAACACACACATATATATATATATACATCACCGTAGGTATTATGTGAATATCGACTAAGGTGAAGTTCATCTATTGAATATATAAAACGTCAGCTCAGCGGTGCTCACATTGATGCATATGGTGAGTGTTGACCATGTCAAAAATATTCTTCTATGGTTATAAGTTTAGTTTTGAAAAATCTCTCATTAACCAAAATAAAAAATAAACAAATTTTATTTTGAGGGCCATCAGCCATCTTTTAAGTTCGATTGAAGTCTTGAAAATATTATATATATATATATATATATATCACCTTAGGCACTATGTAAAGATCGACTAAGATGATGTTCAACTATTGAATGTATAAGTAGATGTGTCAAAATGGACTAGGCCTGTTGGGTTGCCCGCCCCGCCATACAAAATTGATGGGTTGGGTTGGCAATTTCCCAACCCGCCTAAAAGATATGTCGGCCTGCCCCGCCCCGCCTAACGGTGAGTTGTGGTGGGTTGCGGGTTGGCCCGCAAAAACCCGCCAATTTACACGTGAGCCCGTCGGGTTGGCTCGTCCTGCCACCTAAAATAGGTGGGTTGGGTTGATGTTTTCTCAACCCGCCTAATGGTGAGTTGCGACGGGTTGTGGGTCGGCCCGGCCCGCTGGCCTGTTTTGACACCTCTATGTATAAGACGTCATTACAATGATACTCACATAAATACCACCATGTATCAAAACTATATACATCTATACTATTATATAAAACTCGAGCATACTATAATGACTACCTTGAGAACACCAAATTTACTTATTTCAAAATTATCCTTTCTATCAACTACCCACTAAATCTCTTCCACTCCTCCATGTTTTATTTTTAAAAAAAATATAAATATAAAAGTTTATCTTTTACACATGCAAGCAAAACGTGTGCATTTTTTGCTAGTATATATAGAGCCCGTTTGGATTCTATAGTGATTTTTTAAAATAAGCGTTTTTTTAAGCTATAAATTTTGGCTTTTGAAAAAGCCCTTTTTAGACTTAAAAAAGTGCTTTTTTAAGCACTTATTTGATCATTCAAACACCTTATCAGCTGAAAAAACACTTTTTAAAAAAAAAAAAAAAAAGTGCTTTTTTAGCTTGGATTTTCATACCAAACGGGGCCATAATATGTATGACACTGACACAAGCTTAATGTTTACCTTTATCATCCCAAATTTTTGAACTTCTTTTTTTCGTAAGAGTTGAAGAAAGGAAGTGGACCCTTGAAGGAAAGATCGTGGTATATCCTCCCTCGTACGAGACAAGTCTGAAATACTTTTACTCTAAAAAGCTGCATTTGAAGAGAACTATTCGTTGGATTTTATTAATAATTCGAATATTTTTAATTTCTATCCATTCTTCATGGTTTTTGTAATTTTCAAATATGAACTTTCCAAACAGGTCAATATTAGTTTTAAGTCATTTTTAACCGAATCAAAATATTTTAGACCATCAATCATATATATGGATAATTCGAATCCATTATTCTAAATTCGTCAATGGAATCAAATACTCCTATTCAAACGCAGTATAAATTCGTCATGCGTCGCAATTGGTGTCATGTGTGTGCCTCCATCAGAAAAAGAAAAAAAAAAAAAAAAAAAAAGGGAAAATGTTTTTTTGGTCCAATAAGTACTTGTCCATTTTTTAGGTTTTGGTCCATTAATTTTTAAAGTTTTGTTTTTGTACATTAACTTTTAATTTTCAGTGATTTTGGTTCAATTGCTGACGTGGCAGCTAGACACGCCAGCATTTTCTGGTGTCACATCAGCAGTTGGAACAAAATATCCGAAAAGTAAAATTTAGTTTACCAAAACCAAAATTTAAAAATTTAATAGAAACATGAACAAGTTAATAGAAAAAAAAAAATCCCCATCAAAAAAGGAATATGGTGGTGCATGTGCGAGAAATCCCAATTGATAGAAATCCAATGGTTTTTGCACCATAGATACTTACGTTGTATTCTATTGTGGTCCTTTGATTCATATATATACTTTTCTGCTTTCACTTTTAATAACTTTTACATCGAGTAGAAAAAACAAACTTACTTGTTTTATTCTATCGTAAATAAGATATGCTGCTAAGTAAATATTCAAAAATATATATATAATTTGGCGAAGGCGAGGAGCTGTCTTGCTTTGTATTATGCGTATCGTCGAAGAAATATATATTTTCTGAATCTTAATTAGATTAATCATGGAAGTACGATCTAGTGAGAAAGAAAATGCCCAGACATGCGTGAAAATGGTGTGTGTTGGGATTCAAAAATGGCAAGTTATGCCTTCGAGGTTATTGGGACCATGTACTATTTTAATGGACCACAATATGCATGTCAACATATCATGTCCATGTATCGGCTGTCGGATGCACTCGTTTCATTATTGGTCTTCTATTTTCGTGATCAATCGTGGTTCGATATCCATACTTTTATTTCGGTTTTGGTCATTTTTCAATGTGCGTGACACTAATGATGTCTATTGTTTTGTAAACAATGACACATACAAATGGCAGAAAAATTAAATCATCAAAATTTTAGGGAAAAATAAAGAATTCATGAGACTCAAGTTTGATGATATAAGAGAAATTTTTTTTTATTGTTAAAGAAAAAAGGTCAACATAAAAGACTGGAAAAAAAAATATTTGGTAATTAATTAGGTGTTTCGGCATTCATTAGGACATATGCGGGAATCCCTTCTTAATTACTATATATCAGATATATGTTTTACAATCTGCACTATTAAACTAAGAAATTAAAGTAGCGTTTGTAAAACGGTTTTTGTTTTACACCACAACACATTTTTCTTTTCATTTTTTTTTAATTTTTTTTATATTTTAATTATTTCTTTTTACATTATAGTATATATGACTTTTTTTTTTTGTTTTTCTTACTTTTTTTATACATTATAATTTTTTATTTTTTAAAAAAAATAAATTAGTTTTTTTTTATCGTGTTAAATTTTATTGTGTAATTTTATTGTTATAATTTATAATTTTATACTGACAATTTTTTGCACCACTGCACAATTTCGTCTTAAAAAGTTTTTTTTATATTTTTTTATATCTTTTTAAATATTTTTTTTCAGTTTTTTGGGCTTTTAATCAGTTTCCATCTTTCTTTTATTCTCTCTCAAAATTTTCATTTTTAAATTTTTTTAGCCTATTTTTTTATTTTTTTTATTCTTCAATTTTTTGGAATTTTTTTGGCATTTTATTTCCCTTTTTCGTTTTGGAGTAAAACATATTTTGTGTTTCATTTTCACTCATTTTTTACATGTATGATAATTCTGTTTTAATTTTTTTCCCTTCTATTAATTTTTTAAAAAATTTATAACAGGAGATGAGAAGATTGGAATATAAAAAATTCGATTTTCTTGATTTACATTTCAGTTTTTTTCTAATTGTTTGGCTATCGAACTTATTTGTTTTTATAGTAAAATATATAATTATTTATTTTTGTTTCCATTTTGACATATTTCATCAGTTGGTGCATCATTATATATCATAAAAGGATAAGTTGATACAAGAAAAATTCATAATATAAAATTCATAATTTTTTTCCAGATAAATGTTCGTATCAATCTTCTGTTTAATTGTTAATCACCTAATGTTAATTAGTTTACTGATTTATTGAATTCTCCAATTAATGTATACCTGATCTTAGAAGTTTGCATAACGCTAAACCACGCATATAACTCATAATTAGGTTTTAATACATGTCATATTCTATCTATTTTTAGATTCTATATATAATCACATCTCAAAGTTCGATCAATAAATCATTGTCACGCCTTTTATTTTCCTCTTTCTATAGTCTTTGACTTGTGAATCTTAAAGCTGTCGCCCAATTAATTAAAGGGTTAATTGTCAATCACTCCCTAAAACACTTTATAACTTATTTATAAATTCCTACATAAATAAAACTTACTTTCAACTTCCTTGGAGAGAGAAACTTTTGTTTCTAAATACCAATTTTACCCTTATCTCTTAAAAAAATGAGAGAATGGATAATAAAAATAAAACTAATCCAAATAGTATATATATAAAAATTCAAATTAAAATCAAAGAACATAAACCATATCATATACATGCTTATGTTGATACAGGAGCAAGTATGTGTTTAGGAAGCAATCATATACTTCCAAATCATTATTGGAAGAAATATGATAAAAGATTAAAAGTTCGAATAGGAGATGGATCAATAATCATGCTTAATACAGTAGCAGAAAAATTAAAAATAAAAATAGAAGAAACAAAATTTGTAATACCCATTATATATCAAATAGAATCAGGAATGGACATTATAATAGGAAATAACTTTTTAAGAGAATATCTTCCATTTACACAATTTGAAGATCACATAACTTTAAACAAAGGATCATCAATGATTTACATTTCCAAAATACGAACAGCATTTCGCGTAGAAAATGAAGGATTTACAAAGAATTTTCATAAATGAAATACAAATCCAATAGAACTAAAAATAGAAAATATTTTAACGATTAATCCTGAAAAAGAAATCATGAGAAAATTTCATGATATATGTTCTGAAAATCCTCAAGACAAAATTAAGAAAAGAAAACAATTCATTGCTTCAATAAAACTCAAATACCCTAATATCACAATCCGTGAAGCACCAAGAAGATGTAACATGGATGATGTAAAAATATTTGAAAAAAAAGTTCAAGAATTATTAAAACTTAAGATAATCATCCCTAGTAAAAGTCCACACTCTTCACCAGCCTTTTATGTCAGTAAGAAAGATACTGATAAGAAAAGAATGGTAATTGATTATCGAAAGATGAATAAAGCAACAATTATGGATGGATATTATATCCCAAATAAGAATGATTTACTATCTTATATAGGAGAAATGAAATATTTTTCCAGTTTAGATTGTAAATCAGGATTCTGACAAATTCAACTAGAACCACAAACACAATTACTTACAGCATTCAGTTGTCCAAAAGGACAGTATCAATGGACTGTATTACCTTTCGGACTTAAACAAGCACCAGGTATCTTTCAAAGATATATGGATGAATCTTTTAAATCATATATAGATTTTTGTTGTGTTTATATAGATGACATATTAATTTATTCAAAAACACTAGATCAACATTATAAAGATCTCATGACAGTTTTAGATATTTGTCATAAAGATGAAATTATACTTTCTGAAAAAAAGCACAATTATTCAAAACAAAAATAAATTATTTAGGATTACAAATAGAAGATGGAAAACATTGTTTACAACCGCATATACTTAAGAAAATTTATGATTTTCCTAGTAAAATCAAGGATAAAGATCAATTAAGAAGATTTTTAGGATTATTAACTTATTCTGGAAATTACATTAAGAAACTTGCAGAAATCAGAAAACCTCTTCAGGTAAAACTTAAACAGGACTATAAGTGGAAATGGTCGAAAGAAGATACTAATTACATAGACACTATTAAAAAGAAAATAATTAGTAATCTTCCTGAATTATATTTTCCTTCAAATAAAGATATAATAATAATTGAAACAAACGCTTCAGATGAATACTGGGGAACATGTTTAAAAGCTTATACTGGAGAAAGAAATTTAGAAGAACTTACTAAAACAGCTACTAGAAATAATGAAGAATTATGCAACTATACATCAGGAACTTTTCAAGGTGCACAATTAAATTATCATTCGAATGAAAAAGAATTATTAGCTTTAATATTCACAATTAGAACTTATGAAATTTATCTTATTTCTAAACCGTTTTTAGTAAGAACAGATAATATAAATTTAACATATTTCAAGACAAGAAAAATATCAAGAAATGCAGGAAGAAATGCAGCAAGGCTAATTAGATGGCAATTGGAATTGAACCATTATCAGTTCGAGATCCAACATATCAAAGGAACGGATAATTCATTACTCGACGCATTAACCAGAGAACTTCATCCAAACTATACTATCCGTAGTAACGCAATAACAAAGGAGATCCTAAGTGATCCAGAAAATGACTGTGAGTCATCCGAACATGCCTCATAAAGTATGGGGAATATAAATTGATGAAATGAGATTTATATTCAAAAACATGAATTATTTTATGACTTTCAGTCATCCGAACATGCTTCAGAAAGCATGGGGAATATAAATTAATGAAATGAGATTTATATTCAGAAACATAAATTACTCTTTGAATAAAATAATCAATTTAAGATTGATTCAATTCTTGCAAAAGAATTTATAAATGCAATGATACGCATAATAAAACTATCCGAATTACTCACGAAAAGAGTTATTTTACTAACCATTATATATATAAATATGTTTTCTTGTGCAGAGTATAATCAAGACGGAGCAACTAAGTCAATTAAAAGAACAATTGATTGAATTGCAGGAAGAAATTCAAATTCTTCAACTAAAAGAAAGGAATTTGAGTAGAAAAATTCAAAGGACAGAAGAAAAGATGATAACTTCATCATCATCATCCTCACCAAGAACACCAATCAAAATGGCAACTCCATTTGACAAAATAATGGAGATAAAAGAGAAACAGTCAGTGGTCACAGCCAACACTGACAAAGAAAAAGAAAAGAAAAAAGAACCGGTGGACACAGCCAGCACCGAGAAAAATAAAAAGAAGAAAGGACGTTTAAAAGTGCCCTTGAAAAGAAAGAAAGAAAGATGGTCAATCTGCGACCACAAAAACCAATTTTTGAAAAAACAAATTTTTCAGAAAAACTCAAGACTGAATTCTTTGAAACACTAAACTATTTGAGAATAGCCAAACCATCTGCAGAATCTTGGCTACAAACTTGTGACACACAGAGCATATCAAGAGCAAGAATACTGCAAGGTGCTCCAGCGCATGAAGTCGCAAGATTCTTTTCAAATGGATTATTAAGTGGATTGGAAGTCAGTCCCAACAATCAAGAAATAGAACTATTTCCATATCAATTGAGAAATAGTATCATCCAGTTCAAGAAAGCAGTCTTTAAGGACGATCCAGTATTAACATTGAGTATTCACTCAACCCTTCCAGATTGGGATGATAACAAATTCTATCAACCAATGGTATATATTCAATGTCGAAAACAAAAAGACAAGTTCTTATTCGAAGGATCAAATGAAGAGAAACCAGTAATGGATATCTCAACACTTCCTGAAATAAGAATAAAGACATTGATTGATATGATCTCAAAGACAGGAAAGATTGATGGAAACTCAAAGGTTAAAATAAATTTTGCAACCAGTAAAATTTTATTAACCACTGGACACAAGGAGACAATCCAAAAGAAAGAACAAGCCATGTTAGCTCAATTCGAAGCTCCAATCTATGAAGCAAGAACTGACATGACCCGAGAAACCCAACAAATATTATGTCAAAGACTTAGAACAATGATTTCCACTCATAAATATGGACATTGCCAACCCATTCAGACAGAAGAAGCAGATGTCAAAGAGGACAAACCAGCTGTCAAAGAAGACAAACCAATAAAGAAATGGTCCGAATGCTCCAGTGATTCAGAGAGTGACACAATGTAAAAACAAATAAAATCGTGGACCACACCACATGTTAAAGGCATCCACTCAGATGTAAAATGAGTTGTTTCTATTATGTAGTGTCGGGTGGTCCCCCTCTTTCTTTTATTTTTAATTATGTATGCGTTTCTCCACGCCTATAAAAGGAGATGTTTTGTGCTGTAAAGGAGGAAGTGAAGTTTGAGTATCTATCTTTTCTTAAAGTTTCTTACAATTTGGTTCATACAAGACGTATGAAAACTATCAGAAACTAAGAAACATAAAATCAGAAACAAAATAAGCCTTATGGCTAATAACTAAACAAGCAGGGCGTAAGGAGGATAAGGTTGGAAACCAATCATTGAATATTCATGGTTAAGAGTAAACCTGGAGATCCATAGAGCAAGTACCAGTTGATCAAGTGATTGTTAAGGGAAAGCAAGGATTTGGCCTCTGCTCAAAACCAAGATTCATTCAAACAAGGTAACCTTCCTAAACCTCCTGCAGCCCTTAATTCAAAGAAATAGTCAAAATACATTAATCATGTCATCATCCTTTATAAGAAATGGAAGATTAATAATAAAAAACTGGTTCAAAATAGAAGATGATCATGAATATGATACATTTCGTGAATATCGTTTAAATACTTCTGATTTAACCATATTTGAATCAATTTATCAACTAAAATTTGTATTAATAATCCATGAATGGAACCAAACTAATATGAAAACATTTATCTGTTATAAATGAATCAGATCTGAAAATCCATGAATCAGATCTGTAAATCCATGAATAAGAAAATTCATAAGAATTTGAAGAAGAATTCCGCAACCTGGTATCAGAGCTTAAATTAAGCAGATTATTAATGCCTGGATTAACTTTAGATATTGAGATTAAAAATTTATTTGATAAAATAATCTTACTAAAAGATTTACGTTAAATAGATCAATTATGGAATAAAATAAAAGTTCTCCAAACCTTTTATTTCAAAAATCATAAAAAAGAACATTTTTCAAGCAACTGAAAAATGATAATTCAAATTTCTGAAAACGATGAAATTGAAGATATAACAATATGTTATGAATAAGAACAAACTTTGTTATTGAAATCCGATCAACAAAAACAAAATAATAAAAGTAACAATTTTTACTAAATGGAAAATGTATGAAAATACAAAAATGAATATCTTTAATTTATATTCTCAAAATATAAATTTTGATATAGAAAATTGTGAAAACAATTTGAAACATCTTAAAAATTATCAATCTTCAATTGATAGTTTCGAAGATTTTCAGAATTTATTAGAACAATTAGATTCAACAAAAAGACTTTTAATAGCCTTAAGAAAATTAAGAAGTTCTATCATCTGTTAAAATGACAGAAGTAACAATTCCAAATCAAAACAACCTGGTCGATGAATCTGAAGAATCTGAAGAAAACCAAGAGTATAATTTGAATATTATATTCAATCAAAGCAAGTTTGTTGAAATACAGAAAACAGGGTTTTCTAATTCAAAAACAAATCTAATTGACCAACCAGGAATACTAAGTAAGATTTCAAATTTTATTAATCCCAGAAAAAATTTAATTTATTATTCGATTCGTACAAAAGAACGATCTTGTAAAATAAATAACGAATCAAGGTCTAATACTCTGAAGTTATTAACAACTCAAGATATTAATACCATCATGGCAAAAGCCAGTGAAAAAGAACGATCTGAACTGAAATATGTTCATATCGGAGGAATTGAAATAATAATATCAGCTCACTACCGAGAAGGAATAGATACACCAATTGAAATAACAGTTCGTGATAAAAGAATACGTAATTTCGAGGATTCTATCCTTGGAAAAATTGAAGGAAATTTATGTTACAAAAAGATGAAATTTTGTATTTATCCACAATACAATATATCTCTTTTTGATAAAAACATAAATGACGTTTTAACATTAGATTATTACTTTTATAGAAATAATCTTATGTTAACAGGAAATTATCCGATCAATATAAATTATGTTGTCGGTTTAGCAATAAGTAATAATTCTCAAACAGGAATAATTTCAACAAAACCAACTATTTCTGTTGAAAGAATGTTTGAAAATATTACAAGAATTGAACACCCTCGAAAAGCATTTATTAAAGAAATAAATCCCTATAAAAGATGGAGTTCAGATGACCTCCAAATCACAAAACAGTCTGTACCAAGAAGATCATTATCATTTGCTAGAAATGATGAAGATATTCTTGATAAGATTGGAACCATGAATCAAAATATTCTTAAAATTAAACAAGCTATTTTTAATGAGTCAACCTCATCGCAATGACGTCCTTAATAAAATTAGAAAAAGATCTAGGAGATTTAGAAAATAATATTAATAAGATCAATCTATCAATACAAGAATTAGAGAAGAATTTCAAAGAATGTATTGATTTAGCAAAGACTAGATTAATAATTGAACAAGAAAGACATAGTAATGAAATATTAAACTATCTTAAGGAAGTTCTTCCAATAGATAAAGGAAAAAGAAAAATGGAGGAAGAACCACCATTCAAAATTGAATCATGGTATAGAAATCCCCTTAGTTATGGCAAACATAAGTGTTACGCCTTAAACGCATATAAATCTCTAATTATGAGAATAATGTTTTTAATGCATTAACAAGTCTTATTTCTCTATGTTTTGATGATTAACAAAACTAGGTTAAAATGTTACTAATATTTACATTGAGCTTATTACAGAGTTAAATTTTTCAAGATGAATTAAGACTAAATTCATACTCAAGATCAGAAACAAAATTCGAAGAAGTATACTGCTACGGGATCGGAAGCTCCGATTGAAGATCGGAACCTCCGATCATGATCGGAAGCATCTTCGGAAGCTCCGATCAGGGTTCAGAAGCTCCGATCTATTTCAGGGAATTTTATATTGTTCGAAATGAAGAACGAAAGCTACGAAGAACAGGTTCGGAAGCTCCGATCTATGATCGGAAGGACCGATCATTTTTTAAGAATATTATATTGTTCGGAAGCAGATCGGAGGCAACGAAGTGAAGCAGATCGGAAGCACCGAACGTGATCGGACGTTTCGATCTTGAACGGCCGCCTGATAATCTTGTCCGGAAGACTTTTGCTCGACAACACATTTATTGCGCCGATCGGAAGCTCCGAAGTGGATCGAACGTTCCTATCCAGTACACCCGCGTGTCTCAGAATTCAAATTTCGAAAGCTCCGATGCAGGGATCGGAAGTTCCGATCGATGCCGAATTTTCAGCTATAAAAGGAGGCATTCCGAGGCCATTCAATCAATCCCAACATCTTCAAGTCTCTCAATCCTCTCAAGCATTATTCAAGCCATTTGTTGAGCAATTTGTAGCCCCTTTTGAGTGTTCAAAATATATTCACATATCGAGTTATATACGGGGTTGTAAAATCGAGGGTTGTTAGTTTGTGAGTTGGTTGCTCGGTTTTGTAAACACTTGTGTGTGAAGTCAAGTGTATTTTACGAGTGTTGAGGCTATCCTTGGAGCCCTTAAGGCCAAGAGTGTTGAGTTGTATCGGCGCGGTGATCGTGTCAAGTTGTAAGGCTATCCTTGGAGCCATCAAGGCCAAGACGTTCGAAGTGCTAGTGGATCCTTGGTTAATCGACTTAACCAAGAAGGGGAGACGTAGACGATTTATCGTCGAACTTCCATAAACATCTCTTATCCCTTTTTTACATTACGCATTTATTTACCGCACTTATTATTTGATTGCTTAAGTCTTCCGCTTGCGTACTTGCATAATCGCTTTAAATTGCTAAAGTTGCCAATATAACCTAAATCCCCCCCCCCATTAGGTTCTAACAATAAGTATGGAGATGTTTAGTGAAACCGACTCATCTGATTTTGAACAAATAGGAGTAAATACAGAAGAATTATATCATTCACATCAGGACTCAGAACAATACAGAGATATGGATATTTCAGAATCAGAATCTGAAGATGATTCTAGACCATGATTAAATCTACGAACGAATGTAGAAGGTAGTGATGGAAGAGATGATGAAGAATTTAAATATAACAGAGACCAATACTCTGGATCTTATAAAGATGTTAGAGATATTCTTAGAGAATCAAAAACATCAGGATTTGTGAAACAGAATATCTTAGATTTAGGTTGTTCAACAGCCAAAGAAAGAAAATCAAAGATAGATCATTGGGCAAATGAACTATCAGTACAAATTCAATTAACACCATTATTAGACAAAAGTGAGAATATTCAAGTTTTAACTCATGGGATGATAAAAATGACACTGGTAGGAGCAGTAAGAACTTGGGCTGAAAACCTAGTAATTACTAATCTATCACAAGGAATGACAGGACATCGATATTTCGAACTTTTTCTTGATGCCTTGTACCAAGAATTTTTAGGAGTTTCTAATAATGATGCTAATTTGGTAGCTAAGAATATAGAACAAAATAGAGCAATCTTTATATTAGATAATATTAAATTATGCAATTTATGTTACTTAGAAGAATTTATTTGTGATTATGAAACAAACTATTATCAATTAATAGATGCTGATAAAAAGGAACATTATAAACTAAATATCTTTAATAAGATACCTATACACAGTAAAGATGAATTCTTAACTAGTCCTTATTCTAAAACTTTAGGAGGAGCTATTAAATTCATCAAAGACATAATAACAAAAAAATGTCATGAAGTAACACTAAATAAAAGAATCTCTAAATCCTACAAACAAAACAATAAACTTTGTTGTGACAAAATGAAATTCACAGTAAAAGAATACGGTTGCAAAACAAACATGTCACACAAATATTTAAAACGACAGAAACAGAATAAATTTAATAAACCTTATAAATATTTTAATAAGAAATTTATTCCCTATAAGAAGAAGAAATTTAAAAAGAATTTCTTCAGAAAACCTTATAAAAGAAAATTTTATAAAAAGTTTGATAACAAAAAACTACCTTGCCCAAAGGGTAAAGGAAAAAATTGCACATGTTGGTTGTGCAACGAAAAAGGACATTATGCGAATGAATGTCCAAAACGAAACGAAAAAAAAAATAAAATTAAACTTCTTGAAGAAATATATACTATTGGATTCTATCCCGTAGAAACAATTGAATTTTCATCCGACGATGAAAATATTTATTATCTTGATGAATCAAGTGAATCAGATTTTGAATCCGATTCCACATTTGATAATTCAAGAAATAATAATGATTAAAATAACGACAAGGGCATTTTTGGAAAGACAAAAATAGGGAGTAAATTGAAAGTTATGTTTGATTTATGGAGTTATCTACAAGTTGCCCTTAATTAAAACTATTGCAGCCATATGTTTATGATTTTTCAAGATTGTGTCTTTCCAAGATACCGTGAGTTATTGCCCCTGTAATACAAAGTGCCTCAAATAACTTTGGGCCTTAAGGTTCCTAGTTTCAATTCCTTGTGGGCCTCAGTAATGGATCGTGCAAGCCCATTTAGAAAGATAAAGTCATTGAGGGATAAATAAGAGAAGTGATTAGAAGTCGAGGCCAACGGAAAACAATCTCAACGGCAAAACTTAAGGATTGATTACAATTGAAGAACTCCAAGAACTCGAAGATAGAGAAGGCAAATGGAAGCAAAGAGAAATATCAGAGGAAGAAGAAATCTCAGGATAGTAATCGGCTTACTCATTTGTATTCTATTTTAGAATCATTGGTGTATGTTTACTGTGGAAAAACTTGAGGGGGATTGTTCTTGATTACTTAATAAAATCGGTGGTTTGCTCTCCCGTGGATGTAGGTCTGTAAAGACTGAACCACGTAAATCTTCTTGTGTTTGTGCTGTTAAAGTTTGGTGATTGATTTAATTGCTTAGTTGAATTGATTGGTGATCGATTTAATTGGGTGGATTGAATAGTGTTGAAGTGTGTTCTGTAATCTGAGATTAATCAAAGTATATTGTTCTGGGTGATTAGATATTGGGAATTCTTTCTTTATTTCATAACAAGTGGCGCCGTCTGTGGGAATCGAAGAAGAGAATTGAAAGTATGGGATCTTGGAAATTTGATATCGAGAGATTTACAGGAAAGAACGACTTTTCACTATGGAGGATCAAGATGCGAGCTATCTTGATCCATCAAGGTTTAATCGAAGCACTGAAAGGCAAGGAAGAGATGTCATCAACGATTAAGGATAAGGATGAAATTCTTGAGAAGGCACACAGTGCAATCATACTTTGCTTAGGTGATAAACCACTAAGGGAGGTGGCAAAAGAGAAGACTGCTGCAGCTGTGTGGATCAAACTTGAAAGCCTATATATGACCAAATCTCTGGCCAACAGATTATTCTTGAAACATAGACTATATTCGTTCAGAATTAGGGAAGAAAAAGGGCTTGATGACCAGATCGAAGAGTATACAAAGATGATGGATGATCTGGAAAATATTGAGGTAAAATTAGATGATGAGGATAAGGCATTAATTCTGTTGAATGCCCTTCCAAGAAGCTATGAAAACTTCAGAGATTCCCTCCTATATGGAAGGGAGCAAACCATCACTCTAGAAGAAGTATTGTTAGCCATCCAGTCAAAAGAACTTTAAAGAAAGACTAGTACAAACTCTGAATCTCAAGGGGAAAGATTGGTGATCAGAGGAAGGAATGAGAAAAGGAGCTTCAAAGAATCAAAATACAGGCCTCGATCTAAAAGCCAAGGAAGATTTCAAAAGAAGCCACAAACAAATCTAAAATGCTTCATCTGTCACAAAGAGGGCCACTTCAAAAGAAATTGCCCTGACAGGAATAAAAGACCTTTCGAGAAGCAAAAGGCAGAAGGTGAAGTAGCTGTAGCTTTGGAGGGATATGAATCAGCAGAAGTGCTAGCTGTCACAAATCATGATACATCAAACGAGTGGATACTTGACATAGGTTGTTCATTCCATATGTGCCCTATACAATCTTGGTTTGAGAAATTAGATCAAGCTGAGTTAGGATTGGTATTACTGGGAAATAACAAGGCATGCAAAATAAGAGGAACAGGATCTGTGAGGATTAGAATGTTTGATGGAGTGGACAGGGTATTGACCAATGTAAGGTATGTTCCAGAGCTGAAAAGAAATCTGATATCCTTGGGAACTTTGGATTCAGAAGGCTACTCTTTTAAAGAAGAAACTGGACACTTGAAGGTAACAAAAGGCTCATTGGTGGTTATGAAAGCTGTCAAGAAAAATTCACTATATGTCCTAGAGGGAGACAAAATTGTTGGAGGTTCTGCTAGTATTCAAGCACAACAAAACAAGGCAAAATTGTGGCACTTAAGACTAGGACATGTGAGTGAAAGGGGACTACAAGAATTAGCAAACCAGGGACTGTTATGTGGAGATAAGGTAACAGGACTGGAATTGTGTGAAAGTTGTATTCTTGGTAAAGCTAAGAGGGTATCTTTCAATCGAGGAAAGCATACTATTACAAGGCCACTAGAATATATACACTTGGATATTTGGGGCCCTTCAAGAACTGAAACTCATGGAGGAGGTAAGTATTTCATGTCTATAATTGATGATTATTCAAGAAGGGTGTGGACATGTATCCTAAAAACTAAGGATGAGGCTTATATCAAGTTTAAGGACTGGCTTCTAGCTACTGAAAATGAGAAAGACTTAAAGGTGAAGTACCTTAGGACTGATAATGGCATGGAATATCTATCACAAAGCTTCAACCAGTTGTGTAAGGAAAGAGGAATCACAAGACACAGAACAATTGCTGGTACCCCTCAACAAAATGGCTTGGCCGAGAGGATGAATCGAACACTACTCGAAAGAGTAAGATGCATGTTATCTAATTCAGCCTTACCAAAGTCATTTTGGGGTGAGGCACTCACAACATCAAGTTACTTGATAAACCGATGCCCCTCGAGTGCTATTGAGTTCAAGACACCTATGGAAAGGTGGAGTGGAGCACCAACTGATTATGGAAACCTGAGAGTATTTGGATGCTTGGCCTACGCTCATGTAAAACAGGACAAACTTTATGCACGAGCTGTGAGGTGTATCTTCATTGGTTATCAAGAAGGAGTTAAAGATTACAAGGTGTGGAATCTTGGAACTACTGGTCCTAAGTGCTTTAACTCCCAAGACATAACATTTGATGAGACAAGAATGGGATATACCTTGAAATCTGGACAAAATCCACCAATACAGATTTCAAATGATGAGATACAAGAAAAGGTGGAGCTGTCCACCCATGAATCTACATCAGAAAATGAAGTAAGAGATGAAGATACATAAACAAAAAGTCAAAATCTAAGCTCTTACCAGCTAGCCAGAGACAGACAAAGGAGGGACATTAAGCCTCCTAGCAGATATGCTTGGCTGACTTAGCATGGTACGCCCTTACCATTGCTGGAGAAATTGAACATTCAGAACCAAACTCATTTGAAGAAGCAATCAAAGGAAAGAACAGAAATCAATGGTGGGGAGCAATGGAAGAAGAGATGACATCTCTCACAAAGAACAACACCTGGAAATTGGTGGATAAACCAAGAGATGTGAGAGCCTTAGGATGCAAGTGGCTTTACAAGCTAAAAGAGATTAACCCAGGAACAGACAAGCTCAAGTACAAAGCAATACTTGTAGCCAAAGGTTTTGCACAGAAAGAAGGGGTTGATTTTACTGAAATTTATTCACCAGTGGTTAAACACTCTTCTATCAGGGTTATGATTGCTATTGCAACTCATCTGGATCTTGAATTGGAACAGTTGGATGTAAAAACAACATTCCTACATGGATATCTAGAAGAAACAATATACAAAAACAGCCCAAAGGATTCATACAACCTGGAAATGAGGGTAAAGTTTGTTTGCTGAAGAAGTCTCTATATGGACTCAAACAAAGCCCAAGACAATGGAATAAAAGGTTTGACGAGTTCATGATATGCACAGGATACTCAAGAAGCAAGTATGATAGCTGCGTGTATCTGAAACATGAAGGAAATCATGTTATAGTCTACCTATTGATCTATGTATATGATATCCTAATAGCAAGCAAGAATATGGAGGAAATTAGGGAACTAAAATAGCAACTCAGTTATGAATTTGAAATGAAAGATTTGGGATCTGCCAAAAGAAATCTTGGGATGGATATCATAAGAGATAGAGGCAGATATGTCACTCATCTAAACCAAAAGAATTATTTGGAAAAGGTGATATTGAGATATAACATGAATCAATCCAAGTCAGTTACTACTCCCCTGGGACAACAGATAAAGCTCTCTGTCAATCAAGCACCTCAAACTGACAGTGAGAAAGAAAAATGGAACACATCCCATATGCTAATGTGGTTGGCAGCCTGATGTATGGGATGGTTTGCAGTAGGCCAGACCTTGCATATGCTATAAGCACTGTGTCAAGGTTCATGGGTAATCCTGGTTTGTTACACTGGAATGCTTTAAAATGGACCTTGAGGTATCTCAAAGACACTACTGGAAAATGTTTATTGTTTACAAGAAATGATGATCAAGAAGCAATCACTGAATATGTGGACTCCGATTATGCTGGTAACCTGGACACCAGAAAGTCAATGACTGGATACATCTTCACAATCTTTGGAATGAAAGTCACATGAAAAGCAAGCCTACAATTGGTAGTGGCACTGTCTACAACCGAAGCTGAGTTTATAGCAGTAACAGAAGCTATTAAGGAGGCAATATGGTTAAAGGGACTGCTGTCAGAACTTGGTATCAATCAAGACAAGGTAGTGGTGTATTGCGATAACCAGAGTGCAATACATTTATCAAAATACCAAGTGTTCCATGAAAGGTCCAAGCATATTGATGTCAAGTTACACTTTGTGAGGGATATACTGTCAAAAGGAGAAATAGTCATTGAAAAGATACCTACAGAAGATAACCCTGCTGATGCATTGACTAAGGCATTGCCTTCAACCAAGTTCAACCATTGCATTGACTGGGTGAAGGCAGTATGCATGAACTAGCCATTGAGACTAGATGGAGAGCAGCCAAACTGATTTGAGTCAAGGTGGAGATTGTAATACAAAGTGCCTCAAATAACTTTGGGTCTTGAGAGGTTCTTAGTTTCAATTCCTTGTGGGCCTCAGTAATGGATCGTGCAAGCCCATTTAGAAAGATAAAGTCATTGAGGGATAAATAAGGGAAGTGATTAGAAGTCGAGGCCAACGGAAAACAATCTCAACGGTAAAACTCAAGGATTGATTACAGTTGAAGAACTCCAAGAACTCGAAGATAGAGAAGGCAAATTGAAGCAAAGAGAAATATCAGAGGGAGAAGAAATCTCAGGATAGTAATCGGCTTACTCATTTGTATTCTATTTTAGAATCATTGGTGTATGTTTACTGTGGAAAAACTTGAGGGGGATTGTTTTTGATTACTTAATAAAATCGGTGGTTTGCTCTCCCGTGGATGTAGGTCTGTAAAGACTGAACCACGTAAATCTTCTTGTGTTTGTGCTGTTAAAGTTTGGCGATTGATTTAATTGCTTAGTTGAATTGATTGGTGATCGATTTAATTGGGTGGATTGAATAGTGTTGAAGTGTGTTCTGTAATCTGAGATTAATCAAAGTATATTGTTCTGGGTGATTCGATATTGAGAATTCTTTCTTTATTTCATAACAGCCCCCAAGGAAGTGTCTAAGTTGATGGATTGGGTGAATTCTTGGCCAAAGAGATCAAGAGTTTGATTTCTCCTACCAACATTTTTTTGGGCTAGCCTTGAAATATGTAAGATCAAGTTTAACCAGTAAAGAAAAATATGTAAAGATTATCAAAATCCACAAAGTTGGATTTTTATTTTACTTTTTGTCTTTATTAATCAAATTGTTAACGTAATGCTGAATTGCTGATAGAAACAATATCCAGCAACATGTTAGCAATTTTCAAGTGTCATTTCAACTGCATTAATGAAAAACGATTTTTGTTTAAAATAATAATCATACTACAAACCAATTTTAACTACTTATAAGACCAATAACCAAAACAGAGCTTGACATTGTTTTTTATAGTTTCCGTTGATAAATCAATTATTTGATATCTATATATATGTTCCGGAAAATTGTAAATGCACCACCATAATAATAATAATAAAATAATGTAAAGTATATAAATTAAATGACGTGACACAACTGTATGCTTGGCAACCCATTTTTGCATGTAAAGCAAGATGTTAGAGATACCTAGAGTGGAATTATAACGTTACTATCGTGATTATTGTTGTCGACTATAAAATTTTCCGACACTCATTAGAATTCAGTTACACCTAATTCCGTTGGCCCTTTAGATATCTCATTTGTTGATTATTATTATTATTTTTATTTTTTTTTGAAAAGTATTATTATTATTATTATTATTATTATTATTATTATTATCATTATTATTATTATTATTATTATTATTATTATTATTATTTGTTCATATTTTTCATCTCCTCTAAATTTTATCAATTTCCCCATACTTCCATTTAGAAATAACTAGTAATTATGAATTAATATATGTGGGAAAAATTTGTTTCAAAACGACATATTCCATGATTGTTCCACAAAATGAAAGAGTCATAAGACTCGTAACAACAATACATATGTTTAATTTTATTTTACTACGTGGGATCGGCTATATGGATCGGTTCATAAATATATCGTGTAAGTGAATATCTTTTGCTGAATAATGTTTTATTTCACGTCAGGAATTGTTTAACACAAAAATCTAAACATTTTATGATTCCTTGGTGTGTAAATAAACGTAACATAAATTCAACATTTTTTGTAGCTTAAATAATTTTATAGAAAATATTTTGGAATTTTAGTCGTATCAATTGGTAAATTCTTATTTGGCAAATGAAAGTTTACAGTAATGTCTATAACGAATAGAAAGAAAATGAAAATTAGTACATACTTATGAGAATTTTAATCCACAGATATAATAACAAAAATACGATATCCTATAATAATAAGAATTTATGTTGTACTTTATTATACTATACTATATTATTAAAGTTGAGTAAAGTAATTAACTTTTATGTCTTGGTATGTTATTAATAAACCAAAAATACTTCATTCTCAAATTACAAAAACATTAATTTTTTTTATTTAAAATATAATAAAAATATATTTTAGTAAATATGTATCTAAAACTATCATATCCTACTAATTATATTTTTAATATATGTCAATGCATCACATGCATAGAAACGTTAGTAATAATCAAAGAGGTTTCCGGTAAGACAGTGTCATGGATTTATATGTGTGATACGGGTCAATCCGACCCTTATTTATAATAAAAATAACAATAATTTTTTATTGATCATATGAAATTAAAGACACATCTCCTAAAATTGATCCGTAAGATCGTTTATATGAGTTTTTGTGTGGTAAAAAAGAGGACGGTGTGAATTGTGATATTAAAGCCAAAGGGTAGATTTGTCTTTCTCAACAAGATGCATTAAATAAATAATTAAATAAATACATCGATATTTATAATATTTTTTATGCCAATTAATAACTTATTAATGTTTCGTAAATTATTAAGATGGTATCTCCTAATATTTTTATCCCAACATAGAAGCAAGGCCCAAGTTGTATTTGAATCCATATCCGAAATGGGCAGTCCTAGACGAAGATGGGTTAAAGAGAGGCAAAAAGTGGTCCAAGGGGGGGACCGAATTTGGTTTTTGTTTAGTTACTTGTTAATATCCTAAAAATGGAATAAAAACGAATAAATAGATTGTATAAACTTTTTATTAGGAAGAAAATAAGCAAAATTCACTTATTTAACTAGTCATCTTGCATTCGACCAGATGTGATCAATTTTAAGCTTGATCTAACTCTAAAAAAAAATTATTTTGAGTAAGGATTTTCGATATCGACCGTATGTCTAAAATATATATAATAT
This sequence comes from Henckelia pumila, assembly GCF_033568475.1. Taxonomy (NCBI): domain Eukaryota; kingdom Viridiplantae; phylum Streptophyta; class Magnoliopsida; order Lamiales; family Gesneriaceae; genus Henckelia; species Henckelia pumila. The sequence goes on along the minus strand of NC_133123.1, from coordinate 31,190,947 downwards.
CAAGATCATGCATATGTTATCAACTTTATATTAATATTATCTTTAAAAAATGTTCCCCAAACATAATTATAACATAGACTGCCTATAACCATGCATTACTTGCTCCACCAAAGATGGCAAATTATACAAAAGCCTCTAGTCTTCACCTATATGTATTATTTATACATTATTGATGTGTAACTTTAAAAAACACAGCTAAATTGAGTCTAAAGAATAATGAGAAAGCTCCACACTATTAATGGAAATACAAGGCTTCATCTAATAGGAACAGAATTATTTAGGGGGATGTGGGAAAAATTGCTCTATGTTAGTTAAAATATTTATTTCTTAATGGAGGTAAATTATGATTCCCGTAATTTTGAATATGGACACTCCATTTTAGTCCCCAATCACATGTTTTTATGACCATGCATTTACACTCAATAAATCACATGTCTTTTTTTTCTTTTCTTTTCTTTTTCTTTTTGGGGCCAAAAATAAATAAAAGAATAAATAAATCACATCATGTACTCATAAGTAACCTTGTCGATATTTACATGGTGCTTTATGGGGTGGCATCTTCAATTTGTTACGTACGAAAAATAAAAGTCCTATCCAACCTTAATAATTATGATTATTATTATCGGGGAAAAAATTAAACATTTGATATATGTCTAAAATGCATTTTTTTAATAAAAAAAAACATGATCTAGGAAAAATAATTAAAGCATACCACCTATCGAGATATTGATGGCATGAAACTAAATGTATCAATAAAAGAATCGATCGGGGATTTAAAAAAAACATAAAGGCAATGTTTGGATTTTGCTACTTATATTTTGTATATGTTTTGGCGTTATTTTCTTATTATAACTGGATCGATTAGTAAGAATCTAACTTTCAAAAATATTTATTTGAAGAAAGGGTTGTAAATGAGATTATGCTAGTTGATTTGATGATACTAATATTTCAATAAAAAAATAAAATAAAACACGAAATAAAGTACTATTCCAAAATTTCAAACTAAGATATATAAAAATATGCTAATATCTTCACAATAATTTTGGGTGGGGAAAAGATAAAAAATGAAAGGACGATAGTTGATCAAATTAATGATATAAATTATCTATTGAAGTGGGGGGTACGCGCGGGGAGGTGAGAGTGGGGGAGATGGGAATCATGGGATAAGAGGGTACAATAGGGGCATTGGTGGGTGAAATGACTAAAGAAGGAAGGTGGGGGGTGGGGCTCACCCAAGGGTACCCCGTCGGATTCGACATTTCTCGCTATATTTTCCATTTATTGTCATTATTCCATTTTCCTTTTCTGAGACCAAAAACCTCACGCCCCTCTCCCGTGGTCATCTCTCTCAATTATTCCCCACTCCGATCCACACCCCCCCATCCAAATATTGAAACTTGAAGCATCTACAAAACCTTTTCGATCCCGAGCTAGCTCGAAACCATGTTTTTGGTCCTGTGTATATTACGTTTTTTTTATAATAACGTTTCTACTAAAAAAAAAATAAAGTCTTCAGTACTACTGAATTAGAAAAATTCAGGGGAATGCAATATTAATTAATATTGGCTCCGGTTGCGTGGATGTCGCCCCTACATACCTAAGAAAAGTAGTAGGTTGTCACATTCGTCACGAACAAAATGTTAGAGACGTTGGCGTCATCCGGAGAAAAACCAAAGGAAATATGGAAATTGTTGGGGGCAAAATGAGAACCCTATCAAATGAATAGGAACTGATAAATGTGTATGGAAGGTCTCGTATGCTATTCTTTGTTGGGTTTTTCTTTGTTGGATCTGACTCGTTTAGTTGTTTGATAATGGATTTTATCAATTAAGAGGGTTGTCTGAGTTATAAGTTCAATAAAACAACTTAACATAAGCTATTTTGAACATTATAAATAGGGATGGGATATCGAACCAAAATTTCGAAATTTCGATATCGGTATTGGTATTGGTATTGGTATGAATTTTTTTCATACCAATATTTTTGATACGGTATACCGAAAATCCACCCCTAATTATAACTGATCAACTATTCAAATTTGTTTATCTTATAAACTGTCAAAATAAAATGTTACACAACTTATAAATTGTATTTTAAAAACACACACGTATGACCATACTTTCTTAAAAAAAACATCTTATTTAAATATTTTAGTTCTCCAAAATATCATTGTATATTTTTATAGTTCTCTATTATGTCCTTCATTCATTAATTATTTAATATTTTTAAAAAATAAAATTTTCAAATAATATAATTTTTTCTAAATTAAAATATGAAATAGTTTTATTTTTAATTTTTTTTAGAATTTATAATAAAATTCTAAAATTATTTTAAATTACTTCATAGTATATTATAAATTTTTTTGGCAAATTTGATAATAAAAAAATCAATAGTGACAAACACATTAACATATTTAATTTTTTTAAAAAAAAATTTATTCAAACACTTTAAAAATTTATTTAAAAATAAATCCTAACAATTTATAAGCGCATATACCAACTTATAAGCTACGACTATTTTTAATAAATTTAGTCAAAATATATGATTCAATTGTAGTGATCTACATTAATTTGATCATGACCTCATAGGCTTATTCTTAACCCCGAAATTATATTCATTCTCCGAGTTTTGTCAAAATCATCGAGAGAAATGAGTGACATTGGAAAAAAATGCTTATCAATCATATCCGAACTCGTATGATGAACACCTCTTAGAATATGGGCTTGAATATGATTTAATTGTCAATTTAGCATAAAATTTTCGTATATTTTACTTAAGATCTATATAATTTACATATTATATATACAGAAAAACATATTAATTACAATATTTTAGAGTTTTGGTTGGAATATGAATAGTAGAGATTTTCAAAGAATATTGTCAAAGGTTGGATTGGTATGGGTTTTGGAATGAATGAATGAAAGAAAAAAGAAATTATAATTAGTTTTGCTAATTAAGGTAATTGAGTAATAAGTCATCCATGGAGTGTAGGTGCTGTCTACTTCCATTAGTGGGTATTTTAGAGGGTTTTGTTTATGCTATCTGCATGATATTATCCTACAGGCAATGTGTAATTATATGATTGGTCAAAATCAATGGATCACACACGGAGCCCAATAATTTTGGTCAATCATAATTCGCCACGCCACCCCAGGACACTACATGAAGTAGCATCGACGTTAACATTTTAGAGATAATTGATTTTTTTTTAAAATTAAAAAAATAAAAATAAAAAATTCCATGGAGAGAGAGAGAAAGAGAAACAATTGCTTTTCGATTTGGTTAACGTCGGAAAGTTGCGTAAGATAGAGATGGTTCTGTCCTTTTTTCCACCCAATTATTTTTAATGAAAAGTTTATACTCCTCATGTTTTCTATTAAAATACTACGTTGGAGAAAATGAAATCAGTATAATATTCACGATATTTTAAGGAGCAGTGAAATGTTAAATTCCAGTCGACATGCAATCAAATGTCAATTTTAGAATTTTAAATAACGTGTTTTAAAAAATCATATATAATTTGGATAAACGAGTAACACATGTGACTCTTAACATTTTCACAAATATGCTAATCGAAATAACTCACGATCAAAATCCGATGAGTAAATCTCTCGTGAAACAGAATGACGAAAAATTAAAGTATTAATTAGTTTTTTTTTCTTGTATTTTTTAAGTGCGGTAGAGCGAGTGTAATAAAACGTACAAAACTATACATATATATATATATACAGGTACGTACAGAGTTTTAAGGAAAGAGAATGATAAATTTGATGAGCATAGCAGAGAGATATAAATAGAAAGAGTTTTATAAAACAAAGGCTCAAACTATTTCTGACTTGATTGAACGTAGCAGCGAAAAAGGGTGCCTCTCCCTCTCTAGGCTCACAGCCTCTAGCTAAGATTATTATGCTTAATCCCATTCATGTAGGGATTTTAGGCCTTTTTTTCTGTGAGAGATCTATTAATCCCACTGTTGGAAATGGGAAACCGCAACAGTTCGTGAAATTTTCTTGAAAAAGCCCTTTTTTTCTACCCTCTATGGTCGTAGGTTCTTTATGTGTTTTTGAGAGACACTGTGTACAGTTTGTTTGTAGCAGAGGGGAGGGGGGGATATTTATTTTATTTTATGCTTATAATATAATTTCTCTGTATCTTGATGAGACTGTTGTGATCAGAATTCACCGGATTTTGTGTTTGTGTTTTTTATTTTCTTTTTTGTGGAATGTGGAATCTTAATGATTCGCCGGATCGGAGGGTGGAGGAGGAATCGGAGGGGTGGTCGGACGAGAAGGTGAAGTGGGTCGGATCCGTGTCGAATTCCAGCTCGTCGGCGGTGGTTATAGAGGACGGTTCGGAGGAAGAGGAAGCTGAGAGGGGCGGCGGCGGCGGAAGGAAGAGGAACAGCAGAATCTTTGGGTTCCGTGTGGCGAAAGGAGACGACGACGCCGGTGAGGGATTTCCACCGGTGACGCGGCAGTTCTTCCCGGTGGATGAGCCGGGAGTGGGAGGTCGAGGAGACCCTACCAATATCCCTAGGGCCCACTGGGTTGGAGTTAAATTCTGCCAGTTCGAACCCCGCGACGGCGCCGCCGCCGCGGGAAAGCCGACGACGGAGGTTTCTCAGCCTCTGAAGAAGAGCCGCCGCGGACCCAGGTCCCGGAGCTCCCAGTACCGCGGAGTCACTTTCTACCGGAGAACTGGTCGGTGGGAATCCCACATCTGGTAATAATATTATATATTTATATATCCGTACTTGTCCTTCATCTTCATCTTCATCTTCTCCATTAAAAATCTCTTCTTTTTTTTTTTTCATTTTCTATTCACATATATACAATTCCTCTTCTTCAATCAGGGATTGCGGGAAACAAGTCTATCTAGGTTGGTAAATTTTCTTCTTGAAAAATAAAAATAAAAATACTAATTAATCTGCAAAATCAGTGAAATTATATACTCATGTTTCGTGCATTAAATTTGTGTATATATGCAGGTGGATTCGATACAGCGCATGCAGCAGCTCGGTGAGTTAGTCTCCATCGCCATAATTCTTTTTGACATAAATTTTCGAAAAAAAAGAAAAGAAAAAAAGAATCTACAGAAATAACATCTGATTCTGAAACGCGAATGTGCCGCAGCGCATATGATAAGGCAGCCATTAAATTCCGAGGAGTTGAAGCAGACATAAACTTTAGTCTGGAAGATTATGAAGATGACTTAAAACAGGCAAGTCACTTGTAAAATTATATTAAAATATCTTATCTCGTACAGTGTTTTCTTCTGTTCAACAACAGTGTCCCCAAGATTTTCATTTCATTTCATTAATTATTACATTAATTTAATTAAATTAAATAATAATTACAGATGAGCAATTTAACCAAGGAGGAATTTGTGCATGTGCTGAGGCGACAGAGCACTGGTTATCCGAGAGGGAGTTCGAAGTATCGAGGTGTTACTTTGCACAAATGTGGTAGATGGGAATCAAGAATGGGACAATTTCTAGGCAAAAAGTAACCATTTTTTTTTTAAATTTTTTCTTAAATTCTTGGACTATTTGTTCGTGTGATTTAATAATTAGGTTTTAAAACCCTTGTTTGGAGGCTAATCCTTGGTTAAAAAACTTGATCTTGGGATTATGAGTTTGTTTCTTGATTTTGTTGAAACAGGTACGTTTATTTGGGTCTTTTCGACACAGAAGTCGAAGCTGCCAGGTGGGGTTTTTTTTTATTTAAATATTATCTCTAATTTGACTGACAACACATTTGATTAATTAGGCCAAGTGCATGCTAGGAATAACAAATACTAATATTTACAACAGTTGTAAGTATATATAATTTGGATGATAAAAATCATAAAATCAGGCTTTTTTTTTTGTTTCGAAGAAATTATAATATATACGAATTTGTACATTTTGGGAGCTCGAATATTAATTAATTGTTATTTTCTATAATTTTGAATAGGGCTTACGATAAAGCCGCCATAAAATGTAATGGGAAGGAAGCTGTCACAAATTTTGATCCCAGCATTTATGAAGAAGAAATGAAATCAGCAGGTATAGTTAAATGAAGTTGTTTTGTGGTATATATATGTGTATTTCTGATGGAATATTAATTTAGGTTGAATTCATCACTCACTTGGAGAATTTTGTTGCATGTGTATAGTGTCACCAAGCAATGCAACAACAGACTACAATCTAGACCTAAGTTTGGGAAGTTCGGCATCGAAATCGAGCCGGGAATCGGGTTTTAGAGATCAACAACTCTCTAAATCCAAGCAATTCGAAGTTGATCGAAGACGCCATGGATCGAGGCCTGAGGTATATGCATCAATACATGCACATATAATTTCTTATGAAGTGTTACAATTTTATTTATTTATTTTTGGTTTCTTATAATTTATTATGATCATATATATAAAGATGCAGCTTAATTTCCAGCACCAAATGACTTCAACTGAAGCCTCTCATCAACTGAAGCCAAGAGACGGATACAACGAGACCGAAACCTTGCAGCTTCTAAGCCAAACACACCTTCATTCCTCCGGCGAGACGCGCCACAACGGACGACTCGGGAAGCCGCCGAACGAACCCCACATGCTTCCGATGTACACCAGCCCATTCAGCCCACTGAATTATCAAGTACGCGCCTTAGCTTGTGTCTCATTTCCTAGCTCGATCATATTATATATTTTCATCTTCACGATATAATGTTTCTTGAAAAAACCGAATAAATTAAAACACACGTACGACAGATTCATCATCACCACCAGTATTTTCCGGGGAGCGGCGGCGCGAATGGCTCCAGCGGTGGCAGGAATAATGTGATCATGGGAGGAGTGGATTTTAGTAATGTGTCGACAAATATTGAACAGCAATGGCAAATGAATCATCATCAGGCTCAAGTGTTTGCTACTGCTGCAGCATCATCAGGATTCCCACAGGCCCAGAATATATTAGCACCACCGAACCAGAATTGGCTGCACAAAAATGGGATCCATTCTTTTATGCGACCCACATAAATAATTAATATATATATATATATATTTTGTTCTTGAAGAATTTTTTCCCCGGAAACTCGAGAAAAAGGTCTCCGTTTTTTTCTGCAAGTCTGCAAAAGATTAGCACGTTGAGCTTCACTATAGAGCTTTTCTTTTTTTAAGCTTAATTGGTCAAAAGAATATGTTTATCTGACTCTATGTAAAAACTGGTATAATTAAACCAAAATGAAGTGCTTTTGCAGCTTTTCTTTAATTCACTTTGTTTGCTTTTTTTTTTTTTTACCCTTATATATATAAAACAGTTTTTGCATTTATTGGTATGTTTTTAGGGTGTTTTTATTAATACAGAAAAAGTGTGAGCTTTTTTTCCAATGATATTCTTAATTAATTCGTATGAAAAGAAAAACTTGTCTGTGTATTTGCCATGAGTTCAAGAAAGCAAAAGTTTTTTATCTATATATATATATATATAGAAATGTTTTTAATTGAAATTGATTATTTTATAATACTTATAGAAGTGAAAATAAAGAATCAAGAAAGGGGTGTGTTGATTTTAAGGGATTAGAGAGGATAGTGATGAATTGTCAGCATCGAAGATGTCCTTTGAATCAGTTCCCATGACCAAAAGCAATAAAGACAGGCATTGTTATTATGACGAGAGGGACGTAACCTAAATCTTCCAAACCTTTCAAGGGCCACGTTACAGTTCCGAATGACAAATTCTGTTTTTTTTTTTTTCATCCATTTTTTTCCCTAAAAAAAAATTATCCATTGATATTAATTAACTTCTAATCAAGTGGATCTTATTACATGATATCATGCCAATGTTTTTCAGTATATTATTCTCGCCGATTCATCTGCAACTAGATGGCAAAAAGTCGTGATTAATTTGACCATGAACATAAAACGTATATAGATCGTGATCGCATTCAAATTTATCTAGTAGATCAACTATATGAGAAGATTGTCCTCTCCCAAAATTAGCCCATCGAAAGACTCAAAACCTAACTAGTTACTCGAGTTATGAAAATGAAATAAAATATCGATCGCATGAAAATTTATTCACTCGAGGTACATGAATATTAATTGTATTACTATACACGTCTAATGGATATTGCATTTGCTAGCTAGCACGATAATTTATTAGTAATGTACAAGGTTAATTCCCCCTCCGCATTAGCTAGCAAGTGGTTTATTTTTATTATTTAAAATGGCAATTTAGTCCATTCGAACAAATAAACTTCTAAATATTGTAACTCGATAAGAGTGAAAAAGAGTATGAAAAACCAATAACAAAAAATTATGCCCTACTATCGAAACATTTATTAATCTAAAATTCTTTCATCTTGTTTTGATAGATAAAATTGAAGTGAATTTCAAATTCACTCACAACAAATTATGTTATTTTCGATAGTAATTGTTTTGGATTTCAAACACGTACAACATTAAAATTTCAAATATATATAAAAATATAAGTGTTATTTGAAATTCATCTATCGGATCCGTTCCATCGATTCAAACACAACCTAAAGAGATATCTGGTAGATGCTAATTACATAAGATTATAATAGAATAAGCTGTAATATTTGAGACAAATATATAAGAATATATACATATGACAATCTAATAAAACGAAAATTCTCATTATTAAGCCAAATATTTAGGATGCATGTAGACAACCTGCGTGGAACAATTGGTATAATAAAAAATGGAACATAAAACCCTTTTGCTCATCCCAACGGTGTACTTGAAATAATAATCTTATAAGCGTATCAAGATTTGTAGAATTGATTCTCAAACTCATTTTTAAATTCACTGTTCAGGGAAAAAATATTAAATTATTTTCAATAATTCGTCATCTGTGACGTCACGTAGATTATATTATTCATTGTTTCGCTTCAATTTTTTTTAAAAAAAATAAATTATTATTTACAAGCAATTGGCTTAACATTGACACTTTTCGGGAAAAATAATAATAGATGTGCAGAGGATTACGATGAATGGAGAATCATGCGCCTTTTACTTTAATATAAAAACAAATCATTATTATATATAATATAATAATCCCAAATTGTGTGGTTATACTTTGACCGTACAAAGTCAATTATTTCCACGTTCTAAATAAATAGGTTTTACAAAATATCTAGCTACATGTTTGCTTATCATTTATTCTACATCCGATAAAATATAGTATTGTGTATGTAACAAGTTAAATAAAATAATCTATTAAAAACAAAATTTTAGAGGTACAAGATTGTCTATTAATTATTGGAGTAAACTACTTACTTTCCACTAGAAGTAAAAGATTTATATTGAAGTCATGTTTATGTTTTATTTATATATTTTTAGGTTTCGGGAGGATATTGTTCAAATGAAGTCTCGAACTTCGAATCTCATTTTATATTTAGAACATTGATATCAGATACAACTCATCAGTTTTTTTTAGATAGAATTTTAATGTTATGAAATTTGAACTTCTAATTATTAGTTTTGATCTTATGAATACTTACCTCACCAAAGCAAAGACTATAGATGTAAGATGATATGATATTTCATTCTTCCATATCCCTACTACTTATTTTTTGAGAAAAACTATTCAGCTTATAAATTTTTCCCCAAAAATTTGCATTGAAAATACCTTAAATGAGAGTAAGTTGTTATATATAACATGCATGACTAGCTATGAAATAAATAAAATTGAGTGCCTTTTATAAATTCAAAGGTTGCCATCAAATTTATTACAAAATCGATTATATATCATGTCAACCCATTTAAATGTAATTCGTATTCCCGTCCCATCATCATAATATATATGTATACACACACACACACACATGTATAGAATAGTTATATGTATATGTTATCTTGTGTTATTTCATGACAATTTCCGACAATAGACTAAATAAAATTTAATAATATGTTATTCGGTTTGAGAGACATGGAGTAACTAATTTTGATTTATACATATAATTTTTTACATCGATGAAACTAACCCTTTTTGTTACTATAATTTTTTACATCGATGAAACTAACCCTTTTTGTTACTATATTACTCATATTATGATGCACGAATCCAATTTTAGAGTTGGGGTAGGTTAAAATTTAATGTAACAAACTATATATTATTTTAAAAAATTAAATAAATATATATATATATTAAAAAAGTCATTACATTTTAATACTTACGAAAAATGAGAAATTGCTTTCTTTGTCATATGAATTTGTATTTTTTACGATTTTGTTCTTCTGTATGTCAAATTTCAATTCAAGTCTGCTAATTTTTTTTTGGCAACTTTAATTCATTTTTTGATTTTTCGTTGACATGAAAACAATACAGTGTTGATGTGACAATGATGTGTATAGTGTTACATCGTTACTTCAATGAAAAAAATACTATGATTGCGAGAAATAAAAAAATACAGGATTAAAACTAAAATGTTGATAACATAGAATTTCAAAATCACAAAATGATAAATTTATGGGACCAAATACATTTTTTTCCCCAAAAAATGAAGTTGTGTGTTAAAATTAAGGAAATGAGCTAGGTTTCGGGGCGTGCAAATGTGATTTTAGTGGACTAAGTAACAAAATTACACGGGTAATAAAAAAAATTAGGGTGAACTATAGCCTAAGATTAGCTTAAGCCAAATCCGTCCTTGTTTATTATGACAATTTTGCGGCTTAAAACATTATTATTTGAGATAAAAATATATATATATCTCCCCTTAAATTACAAAAATATTCATTTTTATTTGAAATATTATTTATCCAGTCTTGAGGTAAATTTTACAAGCTCTGCAAGTAAAGTAAAAATATATTGATAATTAGCTAATCAAAGCTGGAAAAATAATTATCCCAAAAATAAAGGGAAATGCATTTATGCTATACCTATATATATTAATTACAAAAATAATTATCACAAACTTTCTCGAATTTTACGTTTTTGAAGAAGAAAAAAGATATGGCAGTATAGTACGGTTCAGAACACCTTAGATTCTTTCATTTGTACAGGATCTACGATACTCGATCTGCATACCTCATTTACCGTATTTACATCTCTGCAGTGCTTTCATTTTAAAATTATTAATTTATTAATTGTTTTTTTAGCTGAAATTCAAATAACATAGATTTCCAAAATCTAAAAGAGTTAAAATGTATAAATTTGCAAGTATCAATTAAAAAATCGGGAAGTCAAATCTTCTAGCTACTTCCAATAAAAAATAAGCAATGCTACATGTACAACCAAATTTGTACAACAATTTATACACCACAAAAAATTCAATACAAAATTTTAATTTATCAAATCTCACGATACATTGAATGCAAAATCTCACGATATCATATCAAAATCTCACGAGATAATAGCAAAATATCACGACATAATTATTGTAAATATCGTTGTACGATATATTGATTGTACCTCTAGCATTATACATAAAAAATATACAGAGTTTCACATATTTTATAACATACGCCAAAAGGTTATGATAAATTCAAAAATAGATGACAAATTTAATCAATACACTTAGTGAACATATTACTAAATACTAAGTCTAGGTTTTTTATGTACGGTTTCGCGGAGTTATATTCGTGAAACAGATCGATCTCATATTTACGATAAAAAATAATATATTTGTCCAATAAATAATACATTTCTATGTATCGAGTTGAATATAATTTAGTCTAACAAATTGATCTTATGAGATCGTCTCTTTGAAATTTTTATGTACCGCAAAAATCAATCTCACCAACGATAGAGTTTAACTTAGAATCGAAGCAGTACTCTAGAATTGAATTAGGATCTCATTAATTTAGAGTGAAACCCTGAAGAGTGCATTAATTTCGTTCGTCTTTTTCAAGAAAAAGTTGAAATAGTTAATTGCTTCTCACCAAAATTCAGATAGCCACAAATTTCACTGTCAGAACCTGGTTGAAAATTAAACCGATCCTCGACCAATGATGACTCACTGCCTCAAAATTATAAATACCATTTTTTGGGGAAAAAATCCAACGCAAACAAGTGGACAAAAGAACCAGTCAAAAGTCAAAACAAAATGTTTTTAACTTTTAAGCACTATTTTTTTTTTTTTATAATTTTGTTTTTTTTCCCTCTTAAAAGTTTAAGTATTGCTGTGCTATGTGTATAAATTGTATGTTAAATGTTTATGAGTTTAATTGAATGACTTCATTTGCTAATGAGTCGATGCGACAAGTTGAATTGTCGAAGAGATATTAGTCAAAGGAATTAAATGCCTGTAGTAATGTACTCCTATACTATATGCGAGCACTACAATGAACACGTTACATATTTATATGATCATTTTTTGAATTTATTTTTGTTAGGAGTAGTTTTATATATCATTTATTGTGGAACAAAATAGTATCACTATATTTATATATTATATATAATTCGAGTAATATGGCAATTATAAAATTTGGCAGAGGTCAGTTATATCTAACTATGGACCTGATATATATGAGAATTATTAAAACTCAACCTAAATTAGTATATTTCATTATACAAAATTTAATCGTCGAAACAGTGCTCACTACAAACTTTACTTAACATCGGAAGTTTTTGTTTTGTTTTGTTTTTTGTTTTTGTTTTTAATATTTGTCGGGTGAAAATTCCAATTTTCCCTTGCAAACAAATAACAATCCTCACAAAGAGAGGAGAAGTTGAATTTTCTGATGTACGAACGTTGTAAATTGATAAATTATTTTATGGTCCCATGTTTTGTTCTTATGTAGGTAATACTTGAAGCCAAAACTCGGTGATGGTCGGGCCATAAAAGGCCTTTTAATGCACATACCGTAATTTTTATTTTTTCCTTTATGCATTGGTAGATAGGAAATAGGCAAATGCAATCAGCAAACTTAATTAATTAATATGGTATTGTATTACCCTATTGGGAAGAAAATTTTATTTTTTTAAAATTGTGTAAATATTTATAACAAAAACTCTCGTGAGACTGTTTCACGTGTTAGTTTTGTAAGTCTGATTTAATATTCAACACAATCTACGAAAAAAATATTATTTTTTATAAGTGGATTGAGTTGACCCGTCTTACACGTAAATATCTATGCGACAGATGATATCACACTAGACCTATCCAATATATATCATCTAGACCTATCCAATATTTATATATGTACGGGTATATGTTCCAACTTGCAAATTTAGGTACAACATTATTGTTATCATTATTATTTCTATATTAATTAGATTGGAGTTGGGCAAACTTGTGTTGTCCCCACGCAGGAAGTAATTTCGTAAAGAATCACTCACCTAAATTTTCCAAAAGCATTTAATTCCGGTAAATGGAACGAGTTTCGCATGCATATTATTTTAATTTATTGTAATATATATGAATGTGAAGATTTAATATCACATGTAACGCTAGGAAATATATATTATATCGTATCCGTAAATTCACCAAAGACTTAATAAGATATGTGAAGAATATTATTGAAGAGGACGACATTTTCTCGATTCCTAGTGGGGAATCTATGATATAGAAGTTAAAGCCCCGACACTCAGACTCATTATTATTCATTGAATTACAGTTAATAATTTTTTTATTTAATTTTTTAAAACCAAAATTAGGTACCCCGTCAATTGTTTTACCTACCGACACCTTAGGATAATATTATTCGAATTGCAATATTACGGGCAATGACTTCAACCTCTTGAAAAGTTTTATGAAAATTTAAGAGGCTAATATATTTTCTAAAAATCAATCACATTTAACTTATTTGTTGAAAAAATTCGAGCACATTTACTTTATTTGCAAAGGATTTTGTATTTAATTTTTAAATAAATTATATTAATTGATCTTTTGTTACAGAGAATGCTGACGCAATTTGTCGGGTAATTAAAATTGTACAAGTGTTTGTCTCACGTAGTGCCATTTTTTAATTAAAAGAAATTTGGTAAAAGTAGGCATAAAGAATATTGCTCAAGGGTCGCGTCACTCAGAATATTGCTTAAAAGTAATTTTCTTATTTTACTCTTGATAAAGGTTGTAACTTGTAAAGGTGTTCAATGGATTGATTTGAATCATTTATGAGAAGGAATCGAATCAGTAGAAATAAATTGAAATGGTAATTGATTTAGTAACACGAACATTATTCAATTAAGACATATAAAAAATTTAAAATGGGTATTTAATTTTTTGTAAATTTATATTCGATTTTTTTAGATTACCAAACCTAATCCACAAGTTGATAAAAAGCCGAAAATTAAAATTGGGTAGTGTTTGATAAATAATTAATTTTAATATTACTTTTTTTTATTAAAATTATTTTTGTATAAACAGAATCAAAATGTCACAAGCTTCTGAATTTCAATTAAATTAAACAAAAATTACATCTAGTTTAGAAGATAGATAATATATGGTAATCCAAATTCTTAATAAATCAAAATCTCGAATTTTAAATTAAAATATAAAAATCCCAAATATCTAAGGTTTTGTTGGACATGTACTTTAAAAATATTTGTTGTGTTTTATAGGTGAAAAAACTTAAGGTATGTGCTTGAAAAAAAATTTGTAAAATGTTTTGAAAAAATATTTTAAATGTATTCTCCAAATATAGTTTTTAAAAAATATTTGAAATGTATTTTTGAGAATAAAACTATAGAAGAAAAATATTACTTTTGAGATATTAAAGTATTTTTATAGAATAATTGTCTAAACACATATTTGTTTTTAAAACAATTTTTAAAATTTTTTTATAATTTTTTAAAAAAAACACTTTTATAAAAATATTTTATAAGTACGTTCTCAAACTAAACCTAAATATCTGTTTGTCTCTTGCAACGGATTATGTAATTACTAGTAATAGTCATTTCCAGGAAATATTTATCTGATATTTTTTAGCAATTTCAGAGATATTGGTTCCGTTTTGTAAGTTCATTGCATTTTAACAAAAATATACATATCTTATGGTTCTCTTATTAGGCATTGCAATGTAAATTTTTGTTGATATATCATATATGTATTCCTACATTGTCGTATTTGATTTCAAGATCTATATGAATTATTAAGAATTATTTATGTGTTTTAATTTTTCTGTATTAGCTCAGTTCGTTAATTAATTCAAATAGTATGTTAACTGAATTGTAGTATTTGATTCAAATAGTATTCTCAGTTTTCATTCTTTCTGTTATTTTTGTCATTTTTTTAATTTTGGAATATATAAAATGCAAATTTGTAGTATTTGAATGGACAATGAGTATATTATTCTCATTTTTCATTTTCTTGTTATTTATTTTGGAATATATATAAATGATCAATTTGTCAATTTTTGTTAAGTTATTTACCATTGTTTTAGGTAGTGTTTAACAGAGCTTAAGAAGCACTTCTCAACTTCTCGTTAACAAAATTTTAAAATTTTATTAATAAAAAACTAAAAAATATTTCCTAAAAGTTATCCCAATCGACTTGTATTTTGTATAGATTCGTTAACAGTAGTTAAAATAATAATAATTAAATAAAATCGGATTTTTATTTTAGAAAATAGTGTTTTGGAGACGGTAATAGTTTATCGGAATTCGTTCGCGTGCATAGTACTATTATTTTTGTGAATAAAAATCAAAAGACTACATATATATCATAAGTTTTTCAAAGATAATTTTTTTTTTAATCTGGAAACTATATATTTCTAAGATTGTTTTTAACAAAACTTCGGGTGGCAGCAGCAGCAGCAATACCCGATATACAAATAATCTCAGAATAATACAGGCGCAGAAATTTCATGCCAACATTCAACATCAATCTCTGTAAAGCAAGAATTTTGCGATATCTTCGAGCCCGGCTTCTTTGTAGCATTCGGCGATTCTCTCCAAAGACTCATCCCATGTCCCTTCAACAGAAGCTAGATCCAATAAAAAGGCAGCCTCATCCAACACAACCTGCAGAGTCAGATAAGCAGGTTTATCATGCATAAGAGAGGATGTTCAATCGATCAAACGAATCGTCTGTCGCTCATAACCGAACCTGAGTAGCTTCCTTCCCCTTTTTCAAATCTTCCTGCCTCCCCTCGGCTGTAACCTTCTCTTTAATGTACTCGATTTGCTCGTCCTCCCATTGAGCTAAATTAGCAACTTCCTAAAAAGAATAAAATCAAAATAATACGCATGTATGATGTATCAGTATCAACATGAACATAGGAATAAGAGTCTGCCAAAGATTAAAAATGGTAGCAGTAATACAACTCAGATATTTTCAAATTTTCAATCATTCACTCACCGAACTGTCGTGTTCAGATCATCGTGTCAGAAATAACAGCGTAGATTGAGGCTCGAAACCGATCCTCCTCACAAATGCACAAACTTGGAGCGTATGAAAATCAAATATGTGACTTTAGTTCTATTATGAATTGTAGGACTTAATGCCCGCCAATGTACCATACAATGTAAATGTCAGTAATGGTGAAAATAGTATCATTGTACATCTACACCTTAAAATAACTACAATGATGTGTTTCAATCATGGTGCGACGTATGCAATTACACAGAAAAGGTCAATTTATTGCTGCTCCACGGAAATGGAATAATTAGAAGAATCTATAGACAGCTCAAAGAAAGACACCTGATATTCGCAGCCCAATGTCCACCATGGTGATTTCAGAGCCACCCGTGCAGAATCTTTTGCTTCCGAAATTCGTCCAACTCTATATAAAAAGTTATGCAGATAAATCACAATTCAAAGGCGGATTATAATATAAGCATGAGAGAAGATTACAAACTTTCTTAAAATTTCAGCATTGAAGACAAAGGGACGACCAAATCCTGGAAAATGCTCCTTTTTTGTATAGAATTCCGCGGTCACCAACGCTGAAACCTTGCACCAGCATGCGTATATCACAAAACAAAAGCAAAAACCACTATGTTCACAAACAAAAACCATATTCTCTTACATTGTCTCCTTTGTCTAAATGGTGCTTAATTTTGCGCTCTAGTATGTCTGGGAACAAACCGACATTCTTTAAAAGGTAGGTATCCATATTTGCAATCTGTGACGCAGCAAAGTCACCCTTCTCATAAACTTTAATTCCAGCATCAGCTGAAGCATAAAAGAGCGCCTCCTTTCTTGCTGAAGAACTCTCGGCATCTTCTTCCACTAGGACTCTATGAATATATTGATCAACCTGTTTTTTTTAATGAAAAAGAGGGACAGAGTGAATATGTACATGTAAATATGATTCACCTACAGACACAACATAAGTATTAGGAGCATGAGGTTCATTAAGGTTCATAAGTAGCGAAGACCCATTGAGGCTCACAGTTATTGAATGGCCTGGGAGCAAAGCACAAGGCAAGGTACCCATGGTTGAACTCGAGCACCCATCTTTTGCATATTATGCTTTACGCTAGACTAGATTCTAAAAATTTGCATAAAATTTGGCCACATACAATAAAAAATCTAATATATATTTTTCTAATCATTAGATTTATTATTCTTAAAGTTAGGGTATGCTTAAAAGGTGACTTGGGACTTTACAGGGGATTAGTTGCACCATTGCTTGTGTCGAGAAGCATGATACACAAACTATATGAAACGTCAGCCACTATCCAATAATATAAATTGCAGCTTACTCACAGTCTTGGACAAAAGCCACACTCCATATTTGAGGACCTCTACTACTGGCATCTCCATCCTGTGTAAATTGAAAGGATCAATTAAAGTACAGAAAATTCCCAAGAACTCTTTCTATGGCATAAGGAAACTAGATTACCCGGCAGGAGCAGTTGGCCATCGCAACAACGCCGTTACAGAACCTAATATCAGTAAAATCCAGGTGCAGATGTTAAGAATGATTCAAACATTAGGAAGTATCCAACTCAGTCCAAACTTCAGCTACCTGATTTATTTTTTGATAAAGGGATCGCAAGAGGAAGCAAACCTTGCTTTGCTCCAGGAGAAATAATTTGTTCACCTGTCATATGAATAAAAGCACAACTTCTATGGTTACTGAACCGAAGCCATATATTCAGATGCAATAAACATACTTAGCGAATGGGAATATGGGATACTCGATCGGCGACTTTGGTTCACCATTCTGTCCTTGCCAAAGCAATATATGAGGAAGAAAACATTTCTTTTTATCGCATTTGAAAGCTAAATTTCAATTTATGTAAACCAAAGAAATTTTAATGAGAAGTGCCGCTCGGGTTTCAGATTCTCAGTTACTATCAACTAAAAGGATGGCACTTTGAATTCCACTCCAGAACAGGAAAATAGGACAATCAATTCAGGACTGATATAGTCGCTTTGTAACCCAATTCAGGAAGCTAAAATAGAGTACTTGTCTGAAAATGCAATCTACCACAATTATTATTATTTTTCTAATCATGCAACAAAAGTGCCAGCACACTCAATCCAAAACTATATCAAATTTATTTCTTGAAAACATAATGTAAAACGGAAAATACTCAAGAAAGCAACGTACCTCTAACCTGAAGCAATTTGAGAAGATGACTCAAATTCTCAGGTGGTTGTGTAGCAGCTACGTCTTTTATAAATGAAACATGGTCTGCCATTCACATAACTCTTTGATTGTTCGTGCGTGTATTTAAGCGTGAAGCCAAAGAATGAAAATGCACAGTAGTACAGACAGAAACAGGAATGGCGGGTTACCGTACCAGGAAAAGAAGATGAGTAGCAACGCAAAGTGGGCCGACGGTGACCGAAAATCAGAGTGGGGAACGCGGCGGCGAGTGGAAGTCCGAACACCACTCCACCGCACAGCTTCATATCCGTTTCCGGATGCCCTTGGGAGTCTGGTTTTGTGGATACTGTGCTCTCTCACTTCTTGTGTCTGCCGATGGGGAAAGAGGAAGCTAAATGGACATGGGCCTGAATGCAAATATCGAACAAATATGGGCCTCACTGGCCCATTATAAATTAAAGATTCATGTGAAGCCTTCGATTAGGATAGGATAACTCAAGTAAAAGTGGAATATGGATATACCATGGATCTTTAGACTTTATAATGTAGCTATATATATATATATATGGCAATATACCTTCTATCTAATTGTTTCTGAGTAATTCTCCTACATTTTTCTTGTGAAAATAAGAGTGCTGTGGGTAAAATAACTTTTGGAAATGAATTTGTGATAAATTTTAGATATCTCGGTTTGATTAATATATGACGATTTTTATACTAATCATGAGTTATGAATATTTTATACCATGTTAATTAATAGTATAGATTTATGCCTTCATATACTTACACTTTGTTTGGATCACGGGAATTGGATGGGATTTGGTGGGATTTGGAATAGAAAATACCGTTTTAGTGTTTGGCAACTTAAGATTTCAAAACGAGATTGGTATTTGGTGGGATTTCATAGGATTTCAATTAGTTAAGTGAAATCTTGACAATATTGGTCGGATTTCACGTGATTTCACGGGATTTGAGTTTATAAAGCAATAAAATTATTTTTAATAATAAATTCATATACTTTACTTATAATTTTTAAGTTTTTTTTTTTTATAATTTTTTATAAAATATCATTTATCCTAAATTTATACTATCAAATTCCAAAATATATTTTAACTTTTTGCCAAACACAAAATGAAATTTCAATTCCATGGATTTTAAAATCCAAATCCAATTCCAAATCCAAATCCAATTCCAAATTTCATTTTTTAGACATTCAAATACACTGTTAAGATAATACATCTGAATGATTTGAACTAATTCATGATAAAAAGAAATAGATCTAAAAACAATATTTCGTGTGAAAGATAAGATATTGATCGATTAGTTATTCTTGTTTTATTCAATGGTTAGTGTAAGTTCTACAAACAATTAATGCATGATGTTACGACAATATTTGTTTATTGATTTTTTAAAAAAAATAAAAAAAAAGTATTTGTTTCAGGTTAAAGAAAGATGACAAAGAAGTAAATGAATGAACAAACAGGTGTTCATTAAAAAAATATGATCCTGTGAAATTCATGACATACAAATAGCTTTGTTTCAGGACCGGATTTGAGCACAATCTGATGAAGTCATTCGCTTCAGGGTCCCAGATTGGAAGGAATCCAAAAAAACCAGTTCTATTATTATATATAAATATATAAAGGTATTGTTAGGTTTAAAATCACATTAATATTTTGAATGCTCTAATTTTTTTGAGTACTATATACAAATAATGACTCCTAAAATTTGTATGTTTTATTTTATATTTTATGGTTTTAATTGATAAAATTCATAGTTCATTTTAAGGGGACCTATGTTCAAAAAATTCGATTCAGACTAAGAAAATTTCAAGTACGGCACTGCTCTAGTTACCGCCAAAAACACTGGTGACTGCAACAAACCAACTGTATGTTTTCAGTATGTTTCTTAAATAGCAAAAGAATTGTAGCCAAATAGGTGGGAATTACACAGCATGAGAAGCATGTTTGAAATTATCAAAATAAACCGATGAAGTCCCAGAGGTTTGATCATCCAGGAACCACTTCCAGGTTCTTGCGCTGAGGTAGCGCCTGGCGATAATTGAGCCGGTGGTGGAGGCGAAAGCAAGGGGACGTCACATGTACCAAACGTCGCATTCGTCTGCCAAAAATTGGTACACATATAAGTTACTAGACAAAATCGATGAACATTAACTCCATGTTGCAAAAATACATGCACGGTGTGTGTGTTTCGACATGTAAAATGATGGAAAATTGTCACTTTTGATTCGAATATTTTGCTAACTAGCATACCCTGCAATAGGCTATGCTGTCACAACCACAAGTTAGATGTCCGTTTGCTTCATCAACAGCTTCGGCGGCACCTCCCCCGTCACTCCTCTGCAACAAAAGAAAGCAAGAAAGACTTGAGAAAGGATCTGATCATACTTTTTGGCTTCATAAAGTTCCTCATAGTGCAAAAATGAATCCAGTCGCGTGCACCTATACCTGGTAAAAATCAACCGCGATGAAATTTGGCCACCGTTTACCGTCTGCATCATAACAAATCTTCATCATACTGGTCAGGCCCTCAGAATTGTCTACACAAGCCTCTGTTGCATTCGGATCAGTCGGAAAGTAGTTCATCAAGACCAATGATTTTGAAGGTGTGTTCATAGGGGATGATTCCGAACGACTGAAACAAGAACCATTCATCCCACTGGTACCATCTGCACGTTGACAATACCACTTATTAATAGCTCCTTATAAACATGCTGCAAGTACATGAAATTTATGCTCCTATAACACAACACAGGAAACACAGTCATCCATTCAAGTCATATTTCAAGATTTTGGCCTCATGTAAATTTGTTAGACAGCAGCCATTTGTCTCAGTCGTCTTATAGCTACCAACGTGGTACCTTAAACCGAGCATTGCACGCGTAAGCTGTAAGGTTTCAAAACTTTGAGTGACAGCATTGGGAATAGCTCTAACCCTTTGTAAAGTATCTAATCTATATCACAACTCACACTGATTTTCCACCACGTAGTTCCATTCGTATGCTATGCTTTCAGAAGCCTCCTTCGACGATTTTGAGGTAAAGACCAACAACCGATAATTCTTCCCAACCATATCATCCACGGTCAGCCAATCTCCGCCGTTTTTAGGCATTTCAGATAAAGGGAACCGGTATTGACTCAGGCCAGATGCGTTAAACACTTTGGTCAATCCTTGTGGAGATGTCACATAGTCCTCAATGAAGATGGTGACGATTTCGGTCGGATTCTTTACGAGAAACTCTCGAATTTCATTCAACACGTTGATCGCAGGTTGCTGGTCGTAACACAACAAAAAGACATAATATAACCCGAATGTAAATAACTAATTAACAAGGTCTCAAGCAAATCAATAAATCTACTATTCGGGCACGAATTCGAAGGTATAATAAACTATAAACAAACGAACTTACAAACGCGGTGACATTTAAACACTTCCCGTCAAAAGAGTGACACAACCAAATGTCATCGTTGAAGTCATACATATCAAGCATAAGCCCTCGCACACCATTCTGCAAAAAGCTCCGTAATTTTGAAAAAAAAAATTCAGCTAACAATGAAATCAAAAGTAGTACTGTTCCATACTTGGAGCTGATTGGTGACGGAATCTTCCTGATTTGTGGGAGAAAAGAGAACAGAGCCCGTGCCCGAAGTCGACCCGGTCCGAGCGTACGAATTGTGGGTCGTCAGCCATGAATACTTGTTAAACGGCAACCCTTTAACCTGACCCAAAAACCCATTTAAGAAACCCAAACCCGTATCCTATCCAATCAAGATTCGGAAACACGATATATATAAATGGAGTACCTTGGTGGTGGGAATCAGCGGCTGAACGCGGGTGCATCGTGGCCGGGTGTTGCCATTCGCGGGACAAGAGCCGCAGATCAAACCTGCGTCGCAAGTATTGCCCGACGTGGAACAAGTTTCCCCAATCTGACACACGATTCAAGAAAAACCCATCAAGATTTCTTGATAAAATGTGTAAGAAAATGAAAAAGTAAACGAGATTTTACAGGCAGTAATTAGTAAACTTGAAAATTTTAAACCTTGAGGCAGAAAGAATATCCGAAGAGGAAAGCTGAGATCAAGAACAGCTTTATATGCAGAACCTGCGATTATCATAATCACAAAAGCTAAGAAAAAGGTAAAATCCCACTTTGCAAATAAGGAAAGAACACGATATCGGGTACCCGCATCTGAATCTCTTCGGATGTCCGTACACGGACAGATGGCCTTTGATAATGTCTGTACGAGAAATATTTCAATCTATGGAGATTTATGCTCCGATTCCTTTATTTTCCTTGTAATATATCTGCTCCTATAATGGGAGAAATTTCCTTTTTTCAAACCTGGTACAGGTTAATTAGCAGAATCCTAAAGAGTACCGCGCGACATATTACATGTATCTTATGCCTTCTGTTCGAATGTTTCCTGTGGACTTACCTTATTTTCATGTACTAAATTGAAAGTCAAATCATTTTTCAAAAGAGGAAAGAAGAGTTCGTTGTTATCGATCTTGAACACGAGAAATTATTCTAACGTTAGATTTAATATTAGATCAACCGAGTCATTTTTTTTAATTAAGTCAAATTGAACTTTAAAACATTGAATTATTTAAATCAAACTTTTCATGCAGACAAAATTAAATAATCAAATCGAATTAGCAACCATAATCGAAAAAAAAAAACAATTATTTTTAAGTTCAATTTTATACTAGTTCAATGCTGAAAAATATCCAGAATATAATTGAATTAGTCAATATCTTTTAACATGAACGATCGATTTAATTAATTAGTTAGATTGAACAAAACTTTGGCGTTTTCCTCACCAAGATGTGAATTCAGCAAGTCTCCTTTTTCGGATATTTTTTTTGTATATCTTCTTTATTTTGGTCAAATTTGTTTAACGGGCTTTTTTAACTTTTTCTTTTCAAACTTTTAGAAAAAAAAAAGGGGGAGAAGTAAATGGAAGATTAATTTTCAATCATAACGACTTTTTCCAGCATAATTTTACATCGATCTTTTGGTTTTGAAATTAAATGTGCATGAATGGTGAAAAATGGCTTGAATAATTAGTCACCCTAGTTATTAAATTATTGTTCCTAACAAGTTTTTCTAGAATGGTTAGGTGAACATGCTTTCGTCAATAATCATTTCATTCATTATTTGACATAATTTAAAAGCTCGTTCCATGTGCAAGTTACATCATAAATGATTAAATAATACATTAATTAAGAGAAAAAATGCATTTATATTCATGTGTCATAAACACAGCAAAACACTAACCTTCTTTTTATTTTTTCTTTCATATATATATATATATATACATATGATCAGTGTTCATATACTAGATCCGACGGCTCATTTGTTTTACACGCGAGATGTTTTACCATCAGATCTAGCATAATACCTAATTTCACCCATAAATCAAACATTGAAACTATGGCTTAGGATGCAAAGCGAGATGAAATGAAATTAAGGACTATGGATGCCGATGGTTCAATTTGACGAAAAATAATGAAATCACGTGACGCTAGCTCAACTAAAATGAAAAGAAAGTAAGAAACGATAACACAATCTAAAATATGCTCGTTATCAAATATTATTCCCTGTTTTATTTTATTTTTTTACTTGATTTAAGTTTGTACCCGATACCTTGTACATTCTTTGAATTTCATGATTCAACGCCAGAGATTAGGCCAGAGATTATGTATTGAGCCAGTTGATGAAGCCCAAATTGTACGAGAGCCCAGTATGAGTTAATTTTGGACCCAAGAAAATATATATATAAGTAGCCCTTAACCCACTACTGAAACTTGATTGTTCGAATGAGGTCGGTGCCCTGATCTGCCTGAGATGAATTTATATCTAAATATTTGAAAACATGCCTTAATAATTCAACTTCTATAATGGTATTTTTGCCATTCTTTTACTATATGCCCCTACTTAATTTGTATTATTTAGTTGACCCAACTCATTAAATCAAGATAAATAATGAATTTATTTGTATAAATTAATTTGCTTCTCCATTAATTGGATTCTGAAACAGTGTGAAAAGTTAAACAAGCTTATATAACTTGCTTTTCTACCAGGTTTGCATAGTCTATTTGATCGCACAAAAGATGGTAAAAAAGGATATCTACTCCGCTGTATGAAGTCGGATATTTTTTGGTTTTTACCCAACGTAACGTATTATTTTAACGTGTAAAAACAATAAATAGGGGGAAATCATATGCATTACTATGGGAATTGGGCATTTTCTGCTATTTCTGGGCTAAAGATAACGCAAGTAATGAATAAATACAAACAACTCAACGGATCATATTACTTCAATGCAAAATATTGAATTTACTCGCATTGGTTTGGTTCATTGTCTTTGGTCTTTTTCTAATGTTTATTTATTATCAAGAGAATGGTTGTAACTTGTAACTTGTAACTTGTAAGCTGTAACAACTTGGGAAAGTGGACACGAAATATGCACAAAATTTAAGGTAACAAATTTATTTGAGCTTATTAAAAGAAATTTCAATAGGCCAATTGGGGCTATCCCTCCAATTGCCCACATGCAAGTTGAAACAGCCTCTGTACGAAGTAACAGAAATCATATTAAAACAGATAAGTAGGCGGCGGGCAAGTGTAGCATAGAATAATATCAATTGGCCAAACCACCCAATTTTGTTGCCTAACACTTTCCCACCTCCGATGCAATTCTCATTTTCCCAACAAAGTTTAATAACAAACAAAGTGATAATAAAATGAATATATTGATGTTGTACTAAAATCATGTTACAGTCGTTGTATTCGTATATATCTATCTCTAAATTTTGTTATGTACACAAAAAAGTAAAAAAAAATATCTAGGAAAGATCTCTTGTAATTTTTGTGATCAAAATTGCTCACCTAATAGTGACCCATTCATTGGAAACAGACCAATCAGGGACTTGGTTCAACACCAACTCTTGCAGCCGCCCCGCCGCGGAATCGGGCTGAGACCGACGCCTCGAATCCGACTCTCCGGAGAACCAGATGCCGGATTCCGAGGAATATGCCGGCGAGGGTAGAGATGTAATTGAACTTATGGTTGATAATTCCCAATCAGGGTAATCTAATGGGCATCTCGGAGAAGTTGAGACAGATTTTTCATCCCTGAGATCTCCCAATTCTTGATCATCACACACGAAGGGATGATCTAAAAGCATCTCGGCCGTCCATCTTTGGTTCGGATTCTTGACAAAGCACTTGCCAAGAAAATCTTTGCCTTCCTCCGACAAGTTTTCCGGCACCGCCGGCACCTCGTCGCCTACTCCGATGGTCAGCAGCAGACCCGCCAAATTGGAGCACCGCCACGCCGGAGCTCCTGTGACCATCTCCGCCACCACACACCCAATCGCCCAAATATCGGCCGGAGGCCCCTGCTCTCCGCCGGAGACCACCTCAGGCGACATGTACAGAGGCGTACCCCGCAATTCACACCCCGAAACGCCGTCTTTTCTCCAGTCAGCCCGCTTCGCCAATCCGAAATCTGCAATTTTCACGCCGCCATTGGGGCCTAACAGAATATTCTGAAGCTTGATATCACAGTGGACATAGCCGAGCTTGTGGATATAGTGAAGCCCTTTAAGCAAAGCCTTCGTGTATCGCCGGACCTCAAATTCCGGCAGCCCCCGATCACAACGACCCTTGACTCTATCAGCCAAAGCTCCCCCGGAGGCGAACTCCAACAACACATTATACAACTTCTCGCCATTCTCGTACGAAAAGCTCTCCCCAAAGCAACGGATCACCTCCGGGCAATCCTTAAGCTCGTCCAAGATCAATTTCTCGTTCATCAAAGAAGAAGACTGCGAAAACGCACAGCTCTTCACCGCCATTAAAGGCGAAACCGAAGAACTCTGGCTCCTGGGCACCGCCAAATTCACCATACCAAAGCTCCCACGACCCAAAATCTCACCTCGAATCCAATCCATATCTAATAAAAAAAAAAACTATCAAAAGGGTATTTGAGACGAAGGTTTGATTCAAGAATTTCTTGAACTTGAGAACAGAGAACAAAAACAGAGAACTGGAGGCGTAGAATGCAGCTAGCTAACTGTGTGAACTTGTTGGATTCTATTTATAGGGGGGTTTGGGGAGATTCGTTGCACTCATAGGTGACGAAATCAAGCAACTGTGTGTGAAAAGGTTCGATTTTTGGTTTTGGAGATGGAAAAAAGCACGTGGTAATGAAGGATATTTCGTGGGGACCTGAAATAGCGTAGCCGAGTTTGGGAAAAACGTGGTTGATATTGTAGTAGAATCATTAATTAAGATCTTTTTATTATTTTTTTATTCAATAAAAAATACAAATAATTAATATAGATATTTTTCCCATTTTTTTTTAAAAAAAAGGCACCCTAATTGATAATGACTCGTTTGGCATGACTTTTGAGACTCCAAATGATCAAATTTGTTAATGTGGTTTCATGCCTTGCCTTTTGATTAAAGTAATGGTTACCCTCATTGTGTGGTTAGATTGCCTTGTCCCCCTCTCCAAACTCCCAACTGCATAAGCAAATATAAATAAATTTGATTGGTTTTTTTTTATGTATTCGTTGGTTATAACTCTAAAATTTCTTATGCCAAAAGTGATTTAATTAAGTTGGTTTTTTTTTATGTATTCGTTGGTTATAACTCTAAAATTTCTTATGCCAAAAGTGATTTAATTAAGTGTACATTAGTGTGCTTTCTAAGTTTAATTGAATTTACCATAAATTATAGAGAGTTTTAAAAAACCTTTAAAAACTCATTATACTAAGACAAATTTACTTTGCATATGGGAGAGAACCCCAAAAAAATTGTATCTTAGAAATTTAAATTAATAGTTGAATTCGAATATTTTATTTCACGGGAAACAAATGCATTGGAAAGATTATGTTAAATATTTTGCTAAAACGCACCCGCACACAATATATATGGGTATATAACAATTAACATCCCCTCAAATTTATTCATAACAATATCTCATTATTTATCCATGTCTGTTTATTTATCTTCATTTGCATGTTTAAAATTTTGAATATTTAATCCATCATGTATAATTAACATAAAAAAGTTTATGCATTCAATTTTTTTATTTATATCATGCAAAAGCCATCAATATAAGATAATATAATATATCGTGGGTGGAAAAGGTATGTCAAACTTCAAGTTTTGCGTCACGCTGAGGTCTTTTTTAATGAATAAAATGTTTTGGTTTATCTCATAAAATAATTCTTCAAATGGGTAAATGAAAAAAATAATATTATGAGTTGTGATCCTTGGCGAGTTGATCAGGTAAAGTCTAGTGGTGGGCGAAGTGTCTTCTGATCTTTCATGACTTCTTGATCATTGAATTAGTTTCGGGCATGTTTCAAATTGAATTAAATTCATAATTAAGAAAATATTGACTTTCCATGATCCATATATAAAGATGTACGCACGGCCGTTTACTTGACCAATATATATATATATATATATATATATATATTTCTACATAATATAATTTTTTTTCCTCAAATCAAAAGAGACATATGTATCTGTAAAAACCAAGAAATTCATAGAGGAATAGAATGACCTAGAGTTGAGGTGAAAATTTAATTTATACGTCATCATTAAACAATAATGATAAAAGAACTACTTTGGAGAATTTTTATTTGATGTCAAAATAATGATGAAACGAAGATAAAATAAAAATTTTCCAAAAAATTTCTTAATCTACGTGAAAAGTAAAAGCATGTATAGGCTAGACTTATATATGTGTGTGTGGGAATCTGAAGTATGTAAAAGTGCTAATTGCATTAATTTTTCAAGTGAAAAATTTAAAATACATAAAATTATTTAAGAAATATTAATATGTTAATTAATTTTTCATTTTAAAAAAATTTAGCACATTTCACAATGCACCTAAATGTTATACAAACTCAGACATATTCAGCCACTCTGATAAGGGTTTTATGCTATTTTTTATAAAACATAAGGTCTAACATGATATTAATTTTAGTATTTTACACAAAGTGTTTTTTATTTTTTTGATTTTTAACAGGGGGTGTTGATGCAATTAATCCGACACCATATATAAAAACAAAAAAAAAATCATATTATTATAATAATTATACATAAGATAAGAAGTAATTTATTTTCTAAATGAAGGATTAAGTCCGTATTTTGGACGATCTAACAAGATTAGGACAAGATATGGATGGGAAAAGAGAGTTTGACAATATTGATGAGGTAATTAGTAACGTCATTAGCACTAATCAAATACTATACGACTCGACCTTGGTGTGAAAAGTTTGCTTACTCTCGTAAAAGTACAATTTGATTTGTCAACACATTTTTCATGTCTTTAATTTGTCATGATTCTCTTCATACACAATTCATTTGTTATAACTACTAAAAATAAATAAATTAGGTGACGTTACTTTACAAGTGTGACGATCCATCGCATCTTGTTGCAAACTTGTAATTACTAATTCGAGATGATGACTGCCACAATGATTATTTCGAATTCGAGACAAAATTTTATACACGAAATTTTATTTTTTTTAGGGTGTTTGGTGGCGCCACCACGTATCATTCGGTTGGTGTAGCCACCATAAACATATTACATATATCATTCGGTTGTGGAGTGTAACATTTTTCTGGAAAAGTTAGGAAAACCATAATCGATCGGTTTAAAATTCTATCTCGTATTAAATGCGTATTATTAGGACGAGTATAAATCTGGTTAAATGGGTTGGAGTATTTAATACTCGGTAGACTTGCGGGTTCAACTCGGATTATAATCGTTGAATTCATATGGGACTGGGTGAGGTTCGGGTTTGGGCAAACTCGTCTCACACCCGCCTTATTGACATTTTCTGGTGCAGAAATTGTTTTGTAAAATGATGTTTTGTCTTTAAGTTCTTCGTCTCTTCAATATTTTATCTCAATACAGTAAGTTGATAATCATTTTACTTTAGTTACTATTTTTGGTGTGCTGACGTTGATATGTATATAAACTAATGATATCAAAAATTATGTTTCATGAGTTATGTCACTTAGAGGTAACCTTTCTTTGTTATTCGGCGTGATTTGTGATTTTGAGATTTATGTTTTTTATGACTAAAAGTTTATGCATTTATTCTTTAAGTTTCTTATGTTTATGTATTATTTAATCTATTAATTATAGTGAAGACTAAAAATATTTTTTCACCCTTAATTACATAATAAACCGACTTAAACTTGCAAGCTTGAACTGTATCACGATGCTTCGTCATGTTTCCCGTTTTAAAACCTTGGGATCAAACATTGACTGACACCAACACGTTATCGATCGTGTAATGAATGTCCTTCGATTGATGATAAGAAATCGAGATTAACATAATTGATTAATGACCCCTAAAAAATTAATAAAGAATCTATTCTTGAGAAAAATATGACACCATTTTCAATAGTTTATTGTAAGTGGAGTCATTCGATTGGAGGATCAGAAATTATTTCATTTGAAAATTGATCAAAACGTACCGTCAACTGCTGTCGGCTCAATAATCTCATTACTATTTACTTCAAAATTAATTGTAATGATTGATTCATGTTTTTGTAATAGCTAACATAAAATCGAGTTACATGGTTTATTGGGAAGGGCAAAAACTCTTATACTTGTCTTCAACAAAAAGAAATTATATAAACAAATGTTTCGCCTATACATATAATGCATATAGAATTGTGTCGGAATAATGTTTCCCATCAAATATTATGTCCAAGGTTCTATTTTCACTACAAGAAAAAAAGGCTATAGTGACATTGAGAAATGTCATTATATTCCACTTTTAGTGACATTAAAGTTTTAGTGACATCTCCAAAAGATGTCCTCTATTCTAATGTCGTCTTAGCCTTGCTGACATTATGTAATGTCATTATATGATATTAATGTCAACTTCATAGGTGTCCTAAAAAAAATAATATAATGACAATTTGGCATGTCAGGAAAATTCATCTTTTAATGATACTTATATTTGTCTTGTTATATTGATAATAATGACATGTTTATGTCTCCTTTAAAATCATTTATACAGACACTTACAAGTGTCAGGAAAACCCATCTTTTAATGACACTTATATTTGTCTTGTTATAATGGTAATAATGACAAGTTTATATGCCCTTTAAAATCATTTATAAAGACACTTACAAGTACCACGAAAACCCATATTTTAATGACACTTATAATTGTCTTGTTATAATGGTAATAATGACAAGTTTATGTGCCCTTTAAAATCATTTATAAAGACACTTACAAGTGCCATGTATTTCATTTATAATGACAATAAAAAATTGTCATTAAGATAGTTTATAAGGTCAATTAAAAATGTTTCGTTATGTAATTTATAGTGACACGTATAAATGTCCTTTATACTTATCTATATAGACATTAAACTTTGTCATAAATAGTTATTTATAATGACTTTTAATTTAAAATGTCATCATATGAGTTCTATTATTATATTTTTATATACATAATTTTATACGTTATTGTGACACAAAGAATTGTCATATATATTATAATACCGTCCAATTCCAAGATTTTTATTATATAATTCACGCATTTAACAAATGAACATAAATACAAATAAAATTTTTAAAATAAAAATCAAAATGACTAATCAATATTTGACATTCATCTTGCATTAATCAATAATGTGCAATATTAATGACAAATTTGTCACCTCAAAAAATATCCAAAAATATTCACACCAACGTACCTAATATTCAGTTTAAGAACAAATAAAAAAACCAAGTCTCAAGAAAAATATCTGCAAACTTGTACTGCATCTTCAACCATCCCATCTTAAACGAAATCCAAAAATTGTCACCTATAATAAAAATTCATATATTTGTTTAAATATAATATAATGTATAAAATATTCACATAAATAAAAAAATCGAAATTTAAATTCAAACTAATGAATATCATACCAAATGAGACACTGATAAGCTGACATTTATCCAAATTCAACTAATAGAAGTCTTCTTGATTAACTTTCAACTGCAAATACAAATGATATTGGTTTAAAAAGACAATAACATGACAATTGACAAGTATATAGAATAAATAGTTAATTGAAAATCAAATATCATACCAAATGAGAAGGCCAAGCTATCATTCCTCCAAGCGCATCTCCAAAATTCTGTAAAAGATCATATGGCCTAATCAAACTCTCTTCCTTTTCTAAGACAACTAAAACTTGTATTTCACACCAATTTGGTCCTAGCATCTGTCTCCCAACTTCAATATTAGCATCCATGCCACGAACAACTCCTTTTGCCACAATTTTCGTCGAATCAAATAGACTTTGTAACGAGACAGAACATCCAATCTACATGAAAATGCAAAAGAAGGAATTTGATGAAGACAAATAATATGGTACAGTGAATGAATAACAAGGAAGAAGGGTCAAATTAATCGGCATACTCCCAACAAATTCTAAACAAATATTATTTGCAGGGTTAACTGATTGGCTGCCAATACAAAAACAAATATTCCACACTAAAGCCAAAGAAATCAGCATGTTCCCATCAAATTTACAATAAACTTTTTGTTGAGAAGAAGA
The DNA here is from genome assembly GCF_033568475.1 of Henckelia pumila. Taxonomy (NCBI): domain Eukaryota; kingdom Viridiplantae; phylum Streptophyta; class Magnoliopsida; order Lamiales; family Gesneriaceae; genus Henckelia; species Henckelia pumila. The sequence continues at coordinate 31,158,879 of NC_133123.1, read as the reverse complement.
GGCTGTACATAGCAGATTAGTCAAGTTCACCCATGGGCCAAAACAATCAGCCCATATATAATGTCTACACTGGAGGCACAAGGCCTAGAAAGATAGGAAACGTTGGACATTACAGAATTTAGACAGGATGTCAAAATTTAGTAGATAGAACAAGAACATAGGCAGGCACCTCAAGCAAACAAAAAGCTAGAAAAAAACATAGCAGGCAAAGCTCAAGAGCATTCAATTGATCAAAGAAATGAAAATCATTTATGCATAGAACAAGAACATAGGCAGGCACCTCAAGAAAATGAAAATCTAGGAAAAAACATAGCATGCAAAGCGCAAGAGCATTCAATTGATCAAAGAAATGAAAATCATTTATGCATAGAACAAGCATAGGCAGGCACCTCAAGAAAATGAAAATCTAGAAAAAAAACATAGCAGGCAAAGCGCAAGAGCATTCAATTGATCAAAAAAATGAAAATCATTTATGCATTTAACTGATGTTCTTAACCCGAAATTCATAAAGCAAAAAATTGAAAAATACTTTACCCTCAAAGATAAACTAGCTGGATCAGAAAGTAATGGACTGCTAGATGATGGTGTATGCTGCATATTGTTGTAGTTTGAACCAAGGTCCTTGTTTGGTTGACTCAAAAACTTTGATTCTAACATTGCAATGTGTTGACCTTGCTTTCTAATTTGCTCATCCATTTTTTCTAACAGTGTCTTTTGCTCCATCACTATTCGGTTGCATGTACTACGACTTGGAACTTCTCCCCATAAATCAGTTGTTTTAACACCATCACCAAGCATACGCACTCGGCCAGGTCTATCTGGTCCCATGATCTGAGCAAAAATGTCATTTTGACCTATCTGATCATCCTCATCTTCATGAAGTTGATTTTCCAGTTCTTTCATTGCAGCCTATACCAAAAATTCAAACCATAATTTATACAAAATGATGATGAAACAAATATCTTTGAAATTAATGTACTTTAAATTTATAATGAAACTTACCAATTTTTCTGCCACAATATTGCTCGAGGGACTTCCACTGGCATGAGTGAAGCAGGCATGAAATAATTCAACTCGTGATGGAAGCCGCCCATTTTTTTTTCTCTAAAATTACAATAGGTTATCAATTTATACATTCTAATGCATGAAAAACTAAAATAAATTGAGAAGAGAAATTACCAATTTTTGTTGCATTTGAGCGAAAGATCTTCTTCCAGTTGTCTGATTCATTATCTTTTGCTTTCGAGCAATTTTATTTTTTTCACTTCTCTCCTAATACATTAAATTAAAATTCATACAAAAAAACAAAAAATATATGAAAATTTTTCTAAATAATACATTCTTTTGATACTCATGCAGGAACTGCAACAATAAAACACCCATTTTCACAATCTTTTGGCCTCAACGTTAATGACAGAGGAAAACATTTAAATTTTAAAAGCAATATCTCATCATAATACGTATCAATTAACTTTGCTAAATTCATTTTACACACATAAATTAATACATACCTTTGATTTTTCTGTGTTCCAGTGAGCAACTAGTTTCACATATTGTTCAGCAAAGGCTCTTTGATCTCTTTTTTGCAAAAGAACTTGTATTGGCAACTCAGGATCATAATACTTTTTTTTTAGTTCTGACTTCCAGTTTCTCCATTTTTTTGCTATTGAATTGAGTGTCCAACTCTCTGTTCCAGGAGGAAGATCGTACTTTTCCTGTGAAGATATCCAAACAATTTAGCTTATAATAGAAATTTAAGTAATAATTAAATTATGCAATAACATTTCAATTACCTTTATTACATCTAACATTTTTTTCTTAATATCTAATGGCATTTTATGCCAACCTTCCACGTCGATCGGACAATATTTACCATTTCTTGCCAAAGTACCCAAAAAGTCAGTAAATTTATTTCTTCTTGATCCTATAGGACGCCCCATATCATCACATCGAATCTTAATGCGTGGCAGCGTACTAGGTCGACCCCAAATTTCTTTCATAAATGTAGGGCCTCTAATCTTTTTCTCAGCATCATCAGATTCACTTTCACTATCAACATCTAGATAGACAAAGGAAAATAAATTCTTGAATACATATAGTGAAACAAATTATTACATTCTTCTTATAATTTACCTTGATCATATTCTTCATCCATAAAATCAGTTTGGTCTTGAATCGTATTTTCAAAATTTCGGTTAATGCTGGATGTGATCTTAGATGTCAAACCTGTATATTTGAATATATGATAAATAAAATATGAAGTATTATACTAAGTTACATCTAAATTTCAACATTGGAACTAAAAATCTATAGTTTCATGTCTTTCTATATCTTAGTTTTAGGATATTACCTTGAAACTCAAGGTGATTCTTATTTGAAGCATCATGTATTTGAATAACATTTTGATCTTTTTCGCTAGTTGCCGTGATACCAACTTCCCTTGCATGATAGACTTGGAGAAAGTTCATAACATATAAAGGAAAAATGTCAAATAAGAATTATACACAAGCAACCAACAATTTTTTGATGTATAAAATGATATGCTACCTTTCTCTTTTAAATTTCCAGCTGCGTGATTGTGGATCATAATCCGGGATTGAGTATTTGTCAAATCTTGAAGTTGAAAATGAGATTTTCCAACACTTCTACTCTTACGAGTCATTCCTATAAAAACAAGACATATAAGATAAATAAAGCATGAAATAAGCATAATAGAGAATTATATCCAAACTTAATCAATTAAAAAAAACCCATAAGTTTCATCTCTTTTTTTTACATCTAATACCTCGTACATCATTTTGTTGCTGTATTGAACCTTTATCCATTTGGTTATTCAACATATCTTTTATGTTTTGACATTCTGCACAAATATTAGTTAAACAAAAATATAAGCAAATTTAGTTTATAATTATAAGCAAGAAAGTTGTAACCTTTTCCATTGTCATTCATGCTACCAAGTTCCCTTATAACACCGACTTATGCATAACATTTAAAAAAATTCACAAGGTCAAATAAGAATTATACACAAGCAACCAACAAAATGTTATGTATACATAAAATGAGACGTTACCTCTTTCTTTAGAATTGCGAATTGCATGATTGTCAATAATATGTGATTGTGCAAACTCATTCTGAAGTTCAAAACGAGGTTTTCCAACGGTTTTAAACTTATGAGTCATTCCTATAAAAAAAATTAAAAACTGCATATTTTCATATTGGATAAACAAAACATTAAGTAAACATTGCACATATCCAAACTTAATTTTTTGATCTTAAACACTATGCTTCATATACTTTTTGTATCGAATACCTTGTGCATCATTCTTTTGCTTCTTTGAAGCTTCATCCATTTGGTTATTCATCACATTTAGTTTGTTTTGAAATTCTGCAAAAGTAACGATTACACAAAAATATAATCAAGTGTAATTATTAATTACAAACAAGAAAGTTCTAACCTTTTTCGCTAGCTACCATGCTACCAAGTTGCTTAGCAAGACCGACTTTAACTAAATAAAAAACATTCATACAAAATGAAAAATAAAATAAGAGTTATACAAAATTAAGAAACATATCCTTAATGCATAATTTGACATGTACCTCTTTTTGAATTTCGAGCTGCGTGATTGGCAACCATAATTCGAGGTTGTGCGTCTATCTCACCTTGATGTTGAAAATGAGATTTTCCAACAATTTTACCCTCTTGAGTCATTCCTGTCTAGAGAAAAATTACAATTACAAATAAACATAAATTTAGTTGCATCTCCTTTGATATGAAATTAAAAAAAAAGTCTACAATGAAAAAAATAATAAAATTCACAATGCCATCATTCCTCAAGTATCTAGAAATCCACTCTAGTACTATAACTTTATATAAGATTAATTAAACATAAAAAAATATACTATAGAAAAAATTTCATTGTAATCTAAATCTCATCATGTATCAATATCAATTTCCTCTCCTGCAACGCCATCCCGAACCCAAACGACTTCTTGGTTATCATCGTCTGTAGGATTACCAACACAACTTTGAAGATATGAATCAACATCTGCAAGAGGTTGCATCTTATACTTTGCTCTTGCATCAGTGGTGATAACAACATGCCAATTACAATCAAGTGGATCTTCCACATAAAAAACTTGCATGGCCTGAGATGCTAATATATAAGGCTCGTTGTTGCGCTTCACATTTGTAAAATTAGCCAACACAAAACCATCATCATCCAATTTTAGTCGTTTGCCTTTGGAAACCCATTCACATTCGAATAAAACAACTCTTCGACCTCCACCATAATCTAGCTCAATCACGTTTTTCAAAATCCCATAATAATCAAGTTCACTTGATATTGGATTTTGATCTCTTATACTTGAATAACTTGAAGTAGTGGCCCGAACAATTACACCACAATTCTGTGTTTTTCTCTTGCGTTCAACTTCTTTTGTATGAAACCTAAATCCATTTGAAACAAATTTTGCATATTGTATCCCTATGAAATTCGGGCCTCCGGCAAGTGATTTCAGATCATTTGTTACCGGATCATCTTGTGGAAGATTTATATTTTCAATCTATCACACAAGAACAAATTGTTAAATTTTGTATGAAAAAATCAGAATATATAAATCTAATTAAGCTTACAACAAAAACTTACATGTTTGGCAAACCAAGAGGCAAAAGACTCACTATGCATACGTTCAATTTGGTGTGGAGGAAGACCAGAATGACTAAGATTCAAAATCTCACGATGTTCCCTGAAATTTAAGAACGGTAATTGGATAAACAATGATGATTATATATTTAAATGAAATATAAATATATAAAAACATACTGTATATAGGATTGTATGTGATGACAATTGAATAACACATATTGATGTGCCTTCTTTAATGTCTCATCATCAAACTTTGTTGCAATGGCCTTTCCGATTGCATAACCAGAGTTTGTAAACACATCCAATGCGAGTGTTGAGTCGATAGTTGTATCATCATTTCTTGTCGATTGATTGAATTTTGTCTCTACATAATCAGCTAAATATAAAGAACAGAATGTCAAACAGTCTTCAGCCAAATACCCCTCAGCAATGGATCCTTCAGGCCTACTCCTATTTCTGACATAAGACTTCAATGTCCCCAAGTACCTTATATCAAAAACATAAATTTTGTATTATTTAGCAAAAATACTATCTTAAATAAACAGTTAATAAGATTTGTTTTTTTTACCTTTCAAATGGATACATCCATCGGTAGGGAACTGGTCCAGCAAGTTGTACTTCAGTAGCCAAATGTACGGTTAAATGAATCATTATGTCAAAAAATGAGGGAGGAAAAATCTTCTCTAATTGACACAAGATCACCACAATATCTGTCCTAAGACGAACCGCATCAGTAGGAGAAATTACTTTACAACATAGCTCTCTAAAATACCTGCTCAATTTAATCAAAGGAGTCCGTACTGATTTAGACAAAGTTCTACGTAGTGCTACTGGCAACAACTGCTGCATCAAAATATGGTTGTCATGGCTTTTTAGACCAATTAATTTTGCTGGTTTCAGTTGAACACATCGTGAAATGTTAGATGCATAGCCATCTGGAACTTTAACTTTTTTCAAAACCTTGCAAAATATACCCTTCTCTTTTTTCCCCATTGAATAACATGCTGGAGGAAGAGAAACTCTACTTGGTCCTTTCTCGATAGGATGAAGTGCTGAACGTATGCCAATTTCTTGCAAATCAAGACGAGATTTAATATTATCTTTTGTTTTCCCTTTCATATTCAGCAATGTCCCGCAAATTGATTCACATACATTCTTTTCAATATGCATAAGATCAAGATTGTGACGTATCACATTATCTTTCCAATATGGTAAATCGAAGAAAATACTCATTTTTTTCCAATTGTATGGCAGTTCTGGATTATCATCAACGGTTTTTCCGAATTTCAATTTAAAATTTTTCAACTCGTTGATCACTTCGTCTCCAGAAAGTAAGGGTGGTGGTCTTCCATACTCTTCAGTTCCATCAAAATGTTGAGCATTTTTGCGAAACTCATGGTCACTGTTCAAAAATTTGCGGTGACCCATATAGCAGTATTTCTTGCCATTTTTTAACCAGCGTGCATGTGTAAATTTGTGGCACACCGGGCATGCAAATTTACCTTTGGTACTCCACCCAGATAAGGTTGCATATCCAGGAAAATCACTTATTGTCCATAACAATGCGGCATGCAACTGAAAATTTTGCTTGGTTGATGCATCATATGTCTCCACTCCTACTTCCCACAAATCCTTCAAATCTGCAATAAGGGGCTGCAAGTATATGTCGATGTTATTTCCAGGAGCAGATGGACCAGGTATTAACAACGATAACATAAAGTATGGTTGTTTCATACACATCCATGGCGGAAGATTATATGGCACTAAAATGACTGGCCATGTACTGTGCACCACACTCATGTTTTTGAATGGATTAAATCCATCAGAAGCTAATCCAAGCCTTACGTTCCGGGGATCCTTTGCGAATTCTAGATGATTATGGTTAAACGTTTTCCAAGCTGGGGAATCGGCTGGATGCCGCATGTAACCATCTTTTGTGCGAGATTCAGAATGCCATCTCATATGGACTGCTGTTTTGCACGACATGAACAAACGTTGTAACCTAGCTCATTCATACAGTTACGTACGTTATTATTTTAATTGTGATGAAGTATTCTATAAATAAACTTATCTAATTACCCATCTCAGAATATTCTTTAGTACACCCCAGATTTCAATCAACAAAACAATATTTGATGCAAATAAAGAGAACACAGAAAGCCCAAGTCATATAATTGTCAACTTCTTGCAATAAAATATTTAATTAATTTTTGTCCAAATATGAATTCTATCTCGAGAGCTGCAAATGTCATTTATGTTTAAAAAATGGGTCAGAACGTACATTCTCAAATATGAGAGGTTTAGAAATCATTTTATTGGTTATCTTAACATGCTTCTCATTCCTGCTTAGAAGGATTGTTTTATACAGACAAATGAATCCATTAAAATGGATTTTTTATGTCCCTCTTATGTAATACAGAAGTATCGACATACAAGGAATCATACGTAAATTAACTGAAATTGGGAACAAGAAAAATTACTGGAATCGTACGATCGTACGTAAAAACTGAAATGGGGAACAAGGAAAGTTACCCTTTTGCTTCCATCCATGTCTGCATGCTTTGTTTAACTCTTTTTCTTTAAGAAAAAATTTGCAACTACTTTACAAACATATAATTGTCAACTTCTTGCAATAAATTTACAACATTTATATGTCTCTCTAAATTTTTTATCCTCTCAAGAAATCTAGATCCATCAAATCTTTTGCTTGAGAAATTATTTCAATCACATGGATTTATTACTACCCATCGTGGCAGCAACCCACATGCATTTTCAGCATGGCATCCCAAATACTTTATTGGCTTTATATTAGATATTATTGATTCATTATTTTACGTGTGATAACTAAGGAATTGAAAATAAATTAGCACATGATAGCTGCTGCCCACTCACTAAAATAAAGCCCCCAACAGTTCTTTATGAGCTCACACTAGCAAGAATTTCTATATTCACAAAAAACTAGAAACTCACAGTTCCAGGAACTAACAGATTCATAATGATATGAGTTGTGGACTGAGAAAACTTACATAATTTTACAGAAACCAAATTTAATAAAATGGGACAGAAATTATAGTTTACAATATGCTTCGCTCCAGAAAGTGAAAAAAAGCAAAATAAAATGGCAGTCAATACAAAACCAGAGGTTTTTTTTAAAAAAACAAAAATATGCATTGCACATACTATGTAGTGAGACTCAAAACTATGTTACTGAGACTCAGAACTATGTCCATTGAAATTATTTTTCTATCCAAACAAGTACGGTGATGAAACTTGCAATGTAAATGAAACAATTTCTAACGTGTTCAAATCTTTTGATTTAATGGCTCTTCATGATCAGACTGTGATGCTGAACAGGTAATCTAGGATTACCAACAGCTTTCTCAGTCTCCTCATGGATCTGCACCGGAGTTAACATCGCAAACTCACAAGCCCTGTCTTGTGGCAGAAACTAACAACCATTTCGAAAGAAATAGGGCCAATACAAAACCAGTTTACAATATGCATTGCTACTACTATGTTAGTGAGACTCAAAACTGCCTACAACCCAAGACTTGATCAAATCAAATCGATTCGAACCAGGGCAGTGCGATTCTTGATAAATTAATTAGTTGAGTTTGAAGAACATATATAGCACCAATAAAACCTCACCGATCAGTCTGCTAGATCAATGAAAATATATTGGATCGAATTTTACACTTCATGAAAACCAAAACAAAATAAATAACATACCTGAGCAAGATGGCGGCGTTGGTGACAGACGGTGCAAAAGCCGTTGATGGGTGAAGACGTAGGCAGCCTTTCCCTGCATTAAAATTGAAATCTTTTATCAAGTTGAACGGGAAACTGGAATCTTGGCTTCGTCAAAGTTTGAAGAAAATGGCACTGAAAAAACCTTACTTGGCAGGGTGAACTAGAAAAGATCAACAGCCTTGCCGTGAACCAAACTTGAATCCCGGCAGATAAGACTCTACTGATAGGAAAATAATCGATAATTGGTAGTTAGATGAATTTTAACACTTCATTGAAACCAAAAACAAAAAAACAAAATCAACAACAAACTCAAGCAAAATGATTGAAAAACATCACGATGCCGAGAAACACAATTCTCCTACGGATAAAAATTTTCTTTGTCAAATTGAAATCTCTTTACCACCTTAAATCACATAAATCAACAGCAAATGCCCAAAAAAAGATCACAAAACTTGAGACTAGGCTATGTATTGCGAGAGAAGGGAAAAGAAATAAGAACCTCGGCGGCGGCACAACGATGGCGGCGCTGGTGAAGAGACGGCGTAAGAAGCGGTGATGGAAGAAGATGTCGAGGATAGGGAGGATCTGGCGGAGCCGGGATATCGATTCGTGAGTGAGATTTTGGAGATTGCAATGGAAAATCTTAAGCGCCACTCCAGAAAAAAAATTGGGGATTTTTAGGCGGGGTCATTGATCGAAATGGAGGGAGAGGTGAATTAATTAGGCGTATAATTTTATTGGCATTTTTAATATTGTACTGACATTTTTAATATTGTCATCATAATATACTTAATATGGTGAGAGATTCTTTTCCAAAAAAAAAATTATAAAGGAAGAGAAATGAAAAATAATTTAAGCCTAAAAATGGCTCATACTTTTACTGACATTTTTTAATATTGTCATCATTATATATTTAATAGGGTTTTTATTTTATTAAAATTTTTATTTTTAAGTAATGTCATTATATGTATATATTTAATGACACTTTTAAAAAAATGTCATTAAGAAAGTGTCACTATAGGTGTTTTTTCTTGTAGTGTTTTGTTTTTTTTTTCACAAAAAAAAAAGGGCAAAATGGTGACTCACATTTTGATTTAAAAAATTGTATATTTTGTAGATAAAAAAAAAATCAATTTAAGACACTGTTTGGTAGCTAGTAAAAATGATTAGTCTTTATATATATTCTCGTTTTATCAACGTCGAACTCAAACACGATAATACTCAGAGTTATAAATCTTTCGTTTCATCGCACAAATCACACAAATCAAACGGTGTATGAGAGAATTTCACGTTAATTGAATTCAATCGATCGTCGTGCATCGCATTTTTCATGCCTAAATGCACACGTTTGATGTACCAACAAATTATGGTGGCAAGTGGTTGGTGTGACTTGTGAGACCAAATAAATGTCGAGTAGGGGATACCAAACGACAGCGAAATCACGTCGTTTTGTTGGCCAAATTAATACAGTAACTCTTCGCACGTTATTAACATTAAACACCATAATAATAATAATAATAATAATAATAATAATAATAATAATAATAATAATAATAATAAAAAAAAAAAAAAAAACAATGAAAACACCATGTTCCAAAATCGTTTTAGATGTCTAAAAAATACATTCTGGTGTTATGCATAGCACTGCCTTTGGCTCAAATAGTATATGTATTAATCCAATGACTCTGTAGTACACAATATCGTGCTATGAACCATAGAAGAACCAAATTGGTGAAAGAAGCTCCGAAATATAAATCTTATGATCACAATTTACGAAAAACAAAATTTCATTTTAATCACGCTTTTGTATGTTGATTAATTGATTAATTAAGAGAGAATAGCAAGACTCGATCGACATTTAGAAATAACCACTAAAAAACATATTAAACACATTACAATTACTCCATGAAAAATGTCACCTCCCCATATGAAATTTAAATAATTTACACGACAATTTCAATGCACATAACTTGTAGCTTTGATTATATTTTTATGTTTTGAGTATCAATATTGATTTGCCAAATTAAATATTCAACGGAAAAATTACTGTAAATGCATGCGCTAGATAATAGGCAGCTATCGCATCTAAAGGAAGCTATTGCATGACCATATATTTTGTTGCCTAACATACAAGTTGAGGGCTTGAACCAAGTCAAAATATGTGATTTGCTAGAGTTAAATTCAATCAGTCTTATTTAATTGGCATAAATTTGGCTACATGATTCATAGCATCCAGACCCCACCTTTTTTTTTTTTTCTTTTTTTTGCCTTTTAGAAATTATACTTAAATTCACCTCACAACATGTGATGTTTGGCTCATTCTTCAATCCTCTATAAGGTCTAAATTGTAGGGTTGCCGAGCAGCTTAAATATTAAATAGTTGTTTTTTAGATCTATCATAGTTTTTAATTAGCATGATGTTGAGAGATGATTAAACCAAAAAAAAAAAAAAAACACACAAGGTTGAAGGAACAATGTTCATATATGATCTATCATATATATTTAGCCTTATTTGTGTTTTCATGTATATTGATAAAATTATTGAAAAATAAATTTTATATAAAAATCCTTTAATGAGGGTTTTAATATAATACACAACCTTGTTGAAAATAAATAATATGCGTTTAAAAGAATATGAGTACTGTAAGGTCCGAAAAGTCCACTAGCTTAATCACGATTAATTGATTGAATTACATGAATTAATGCATGTTATTTAGATAAATTAATTGTTATGTGAATTATGTGATTTAATTAAATGTCTGAAATGTTATGTGATGTGTATGATTTTAAAGTTTTCAGGTTGGTATTAATTTTGGGTCGTAGGGACGAGCCTAGCCTTGGCTTGAGTAAAGAAAATTTGTTTATTTTAAATTAAGTTTAAAGGGATGCAGTGTATTTTTTGTATTAAATGGGAGGGTAAAATTTTAAAGGATTTTAAGTGTAACTAATGGGCCGTGTTGAAGCCCATTAGCCACAAAAGAAATAAGCGTTCAGAATTTTATTCTGAACTCTCATTTTGAACGCTCTCTTTTTCTTTCAAATCTCTCTCACTCAAACGCTGCATCAAGGGTAGGGTTCTTCGACTTCTCAAGGCTAGATCGTTCCGCCGTCCAGGTTAATCCCAATCAATTAACCAATCAGACGATTCAGACAAGTTTTTAATGTTTTGAAACCCATTCAAGAGTATAAATATGTTTGATATGAACCCTAGGTTGATTTATGGTGTTGATTGATGCATGATTTTAGAAAGTTACATGAGTATGTTGTAAAATCGTGAAGCGTGATGCGTTCCTGATGTTTTCGGTATAAGTTTATTGAGATTCTAGGGCATTTATGTTGTAAAAATCAGAATTTTGGAAGAAGAGATTTTGAATGAGAAGTTTTGATTCAAAACTTTGAAAAGTTGGATCGTGATGTGCGTATGTTTTGAAGTTTTTTTCATGTGTTTGATTATAAGTTTTGATGGGTGAGTGAATAGATTTGATTTGGAATCGAAAAGAACCAAAAAAGAGAAAAAAAAAAAATGAAGTTCGCACCCTGCGCGCCTGCTGCCTGCATGCGCAGGTAGCACCACCGGTGCAGGGGCGCAGTTTTTGAGCGCCCTTGCACTAGGGGGCAGCATTGGTGGCGCAGGGGCGCAAGTTTTCTGCGCCCTTGCACCGTAGGTGCTGTCCAAATTTTTTTAAGGTTGTGTTTTGAAATCCTAATTTCATATATGTGGTCTTTAAAGCTATTTTAAGTATTTTTAAGAATGTTTATGCAAAAGTTTCAAGTTTTCAATGTCCGGAACGGATGGAACGACTCACGTGGATCGAATATACTATATTTTCAACCTTCATGAAAATTATTTTTCCATGAAAATCATGAAATGTAGGAAGTATTTAATGCATGAATGGTTCTCGCATTGGTTTATGCATGCACGATATTGTTTATGAAAGTTCATGATGATGAAAGAATAATGATGACGTGCATGAAGAATGATATGATATGAAGAATGTTATTATGTATGAAAACTATTTTGATGACTTATGTGTCTTGTGGTGATTATACGGGGTATGCACTTCGGGATGAGCTCCGGAGCGGCTATCCAAACATGGCTCATGGGATGGTTATACGGGGTATGCACTTTTGGATGAGCTCCGAAGTGGCTATCCAAAGAATGAAAGTTTACGGGCGTAATGTCATATGCTTGTTGATCAACAGGAATTTATGAATGGCTCACTATGACGGTTGCCACACTACTCATACTTCATCACCCCAAATATTTTTTATGATATGACTTTATCAAAGTTATGTTTATTGCATGAAAGTTTAAGTTAATGTTTTCTCTTTTAAAGTTAGAAAATACTTTTTCTGCATGTTCTTGTTGAGTCTTTTGACTTACTATACTTGAATGGTGCAGGTAACGATGATGTGGATGCTTTTATTGATGATTATGTGGGCGGACATGAAGAAGAAGCAGGGGTCGGTCCAACGGGCAATGCATGAGTGTGAATGCTTTAGAATGGAAGATGTTTTAAACATTTTTATTTGATGAGAGACAAACAAGTTTTAATTTTTAAGTTGATGGCCATGTTTGGAAAATATTTTTGGATGCTATTCTATTTTTGTGCACTTATTATACGCTCTTTTAATAAAGAAGATGATTCTTCCGCAAAGTTTTTATTTTTCCCAAAATTTTAAGTATGTATGTTGAGTAACGTTTCGATTGAGAAATTGGGACGTTACAAGTACTATATATATTGGTAAAAAAAAAGAGAGAGAAAATAATATTAAATATAAATATTAATTAGACTATATGTTTGAGACAGATCACAGATGAAAAAAATGTGGTCTTTTATTTGAGATGCATGGATATATTATTATCTTGAGGTTATTGATTTTTTAATCTTACAAGTTGTTGTCATCGCTAAAGATAATGGTGTCCACTTTAAATAACAAATTATAGGATCAAGATTTGTGATTTTTTCAAAGGCTACATTTAGTAATGTTTTTTTTAATTGTATAATAGCTCAAACTTCACGTTTCAATATCTCTTTCGGAATATCAATCCTCACAATTCATTATAGGATCAGGGACCTGAACTTTACTGATACCAATTATGGAGTCAAGAAATTGTTGTTTTGTCGAAAATTATAATTAATGATAAAAATTCAACTCGAATTTATACTCTATATAAAAGCGTGAATAAATGGTCAAAGTTTTACCATTGTGAAATAACAACTTTGTTTTTTTTTTATACTAGAAGCAAAATAATATAAAAATATATAGGGTTATAAAAGTAAAAACAACACTTTAGTTATAGGACATAAAAATAAATCAATATTTATATTATATATAAAATAAATTATTATCATAAGGTCAAAATTGAAAAAATGTGTGCAAATTAGATAAGGATTCAGTTTTCAAAAAGATTGAAATAATTAAATAATTTGTTTTTTTAATTTTTTTGTAGATAAAGTGATCAATATATATATTATATGTAGAATCGATTATTATGATAAAATCAAAATTGATAAAGTATGTGCATATTAGATAAAGATTCAGTTTTCAAAAAAAATTGAAATACGAAAATACAAAGAATTATATCATGAAGTCATATTTAAAAAGGTTAAAGTTTTACCATTGTGAAATAACAACTTTGACTTTTTTAAATATGACTCATGATATTTTTACCGTTGTGAAATAACAACTTTGTCATTTTTTTACACTAGAAGTAAAATCATATAAAAAATATATAGGGTTATAAAAGTAAAAACAACACTTTAGTCATATGACATAAACATAAATCAATATTTTATATTATATGTAAAATAGATTATTATGATAAGGTCAATATTGAAAAAATGTGTGCAAATTAGATAATGATTCAGTTTCCAAAAAGATTGAAATACTTAAATACTTTGTTTTTTTTGTTTTCTTGTAGATAAAGTGATCAATATATATTATATGTAAAATAGATTATTATGATAAAATCATATTGACAAAGTATGTGCATATTAGATAAATATTCAGTTTTCAAAAATATTGAAATACCAAAATACAAAGAATTATACAATGAGGTCATATTTAAATAAATACAAATATTATATTTGTAAAAGTTATTAATATATATATATATATATATATATATATATATATATTAATTAAATAATATACTGATATTGAAATAAATCAATTCAAGTATAGTCAAGTTTTAATATAAAATAATAAATAAAACACACACCAACACACACATATCATATATATAAAAGTTAAAATTAAAAATTTAACTAATTTTTCTTCACATAAAAGCTAAAACTATTTAAAAGAATTATGAGATGATCTTGCAATTAAAAATATCATATTTTTAACCGTTATTGAAATATATATTTGAATTACACACGATTTGAAATAAATCAATTCAAATTGAGTTAAGTTTTAATTCAAAATATAAATAAAGAACGCGCTAACACATTTATAACATATTTGTAAACATAAATATGACAAACTTAAATATTTTTTCTCATCATAAAGTGTAAAAAGTATAAAAATTATTTATGGGATGATCTTAAAATTAACGAATAAATATTTTTTTTACAAGATATCGAGATGAATAAATCGGTTATGGGTTTCTATAACTTACAAATATCAGTTTGAAGGTAATTTTTTTTAATGTTTTAACATGTATTAAACATGATATCGATATAAAGGAAATTACAAAATCAGGATTTAATTTTAGTTAATGTATATTAATTATTAAAAAATATAAAATAAAATAGATTGATTCAAGACGTATATACACAAGATAAAAAAGACAAATCCATGACATGAAGCATATAGTAATTTCTCAAGATCAATCAACAAAACAATGAAAAATCCGAGTTGTAATAACCGGTTAAATTTTATTAATATTGTATCAACGTAAAATTACATTTAAACATTATATTTATAAGCTCGCATGAGTCATTGAAATGTCTTATTTTATAATATTAATGTAAATATAGAAAAAAGATGATCATAAATGACGACACTGAAACTGCTATAGTTACATTTTTCTAAAATGTTGCAAATATGTTTATTGGTTGCATTGTTAAATATTATATCAATTTTATCCATCAACAAGATATGTAAATAATTTATTTATTTTTAATGAAACTATATAATGATTAGAAATTATTATTAAAATCTGTTTTACGTATATGAAGACAAGTCTTTAAACACTTCAATATATCACAAGTATTTAGATACACCGGAATAAATAAGAATATGCATTTACTCTCAAAATAGAAAAAAAAAAAGTTGAAATAAAAGATGAAATGTAAACGTTTGTAATTAATAACATTTAAAATTCAATAAAAATTTCAGCAACGAAAACATTATAAGCAAAAGAGATAATTAGATTTTGAAAAACAAGATTTTTTTTAAAAAGGATGTCCAACAATTACATCAATCATTAACGATATTGACATACAAATAATAGAAGAGATTCATACCAGAATGTAGTTGGAAATTATGAAATTATTGTTATTCTTACAAGTAAAAATTTTTAATAATAAAAAAGTATGTCCAACAAAAAAAAAAATAATGATAACAAAATGTAAATGATTGATGGAGAAAGAAATCATCACAAAAACTCTATTAAGATGATGTGCATATTGATTCTTTCATATAAAAATAAAAAACGGATAATAAATGAAAAAAAAGTTAAAGAGAGAAAAATCCAAAATATAAAAAAATAATTTTTAAATAATTTAAATTAAGATTTAGAATGCATTATCTATATTACATTTATTTTTCATAAATAAATAGTCACAAAATAAATAATCAACACATAAGATAAGAAATTACAAAATAAATATTTAATTTAATTAACTTATCTAAATTATTAACAAATACAGAATATATAATATTGTTTGAAAGCATATATACATGATGAGATAAAAAAATAATGAGAATTTTTTATACGAAACAAACCATAATTGCTCAAAATTAATCAATAAAATAATACAAAAACACTAGCTCAAATAATTGCGTAGGTTTCAATATCAATATTGTGACAATATAAAACTACATTAAATATTATATTTATAAGCTTACATGATTTATTGATAATATTTATTTTAAACTGTTAGTGTAGATATAAAATAATGATGACCATAAATGATAAAAATATTAAAAATTAAGGTTTATATTGTTCAAAAATATTGAATTTTTTTTTATTAGTTGTCATGTTAAAAAATATATTGATTTCATAACTAAACATGTAATAGTTTTTCTTTCAAATAGTATATATATTACCAATTATTATAAAATATAGTTTATTTAAAAAGCGACAAAACTTCAAAGGAGAGATGTTATGGAACGGGTCTAAACTTAACATTATAATAATCCCACCCAGGAGACAAGTAATTAGACTCGCCCAAACGGGTTCATAAACAGGTACGAGTGGGTTTTCGCGTTTGGCCAAACCCAGCATAGAAATTGCTATTAATAAAGATGATAAAAATATTGATTTTTTTCATAGAAAAAAAATAATGCATGATAAATGAAAAAAATAATGAAAGAGATAAAAATCAACATATAAAGGAAAAAATATTTATTAATAATTTAAATTAAGTTTTAGAATGCATTATATATGTTATTATTATTATTTTGCATAAATAAATAATCATAAAACAAGTAATTAACACATAAATTAGAACATTACAAAATAAATATTTTATTTAATTTGATTAACATATCTTACTTATTAAAAAATACATAATAAATTATATCGCAGAGCATACATACATAAAAAAGTAAATAAAACAAATGTATAGTACCAAACATATCATACTTGCTCAATATTAATCAACAAAATGATGGAAACTCGAGTTAATAATTGCATTAGAATCAATATCAATATTGTGCCAAATTAAAATTATATTAAAAATTATATCTATAGGCTAACACAAGTTATTGATAATGTATTATTTTAAACTGTTAATATATATAGCTATAGAATAACAATGACCGTAAGTGAGAAACATTGAAATTGTAAGCTTTTGGTAAAGTGACAAATGTTCGGTCCTACAATTGGTATCGGAGCTAAGGTCATGAGTTCGATTCTCATTGATTACAAGGAGTGCAATGAAGATTGTTGAGTCAATAATTGTCCTTGCTGGGTAGAACAATCGAACTATGACGCTTCGGCTAGATTATTTTAATTATAGTACTCCGTATTTTTTTTTTACACATATTAAGAAAAAGAATTGGAAATTTTTTTTATACAAACTTAAAATTTTATTCCTTTAAATGTTATTAAAAATTATTGCACAATTTTCAAAATTTAGTTAATAGGGGTATATTAGTAAATAAGTGTAAAAATATTATTAAATATGATATATGACTATATATTTTGTGACAAAAAAATGTGACCTATATAATTGGGATGGATGGAGTATTATCTAATTAATTGAATAATAATTAAATTAAATTCAATTATTATAAGTCATTTATATCAATAATAATTGTCTTAAATTTTAAGATAGCGTGTATTAAAATTGGTGTCCTTTAATAGATTTGAGATTATGCATGATTCCAAAACAATAAAATAAAATAAATCATGGTACGAACATTTCTTATGATGATTATGATAACTATTGAACCAATTATAAATAAATTTTATGATATTAGGATAGAATGTTATTTTAAATTGAATTGTTGAATTTATAATTTTATTTGGTTATTATTATTATTTGTTTTTATTTTTTTAACATAAATACAAATAAAAAGATCAAAATTTTATTTTTCCGTTATTATTATATGATTTTTTTGTTGAAAATTGTATTCTTATTTATATTTTAATAATTTATAATAAAAATTATATTTAAAAAATTTAATTAAAGAGTTAAAATAATAAATAACTGAAATAAAGCTTAATAGTTTAGTAATTTTTTAATATAATAGTTTAGTAATTTCATGATTAAGTTGTTTATTTATCATTAATTTTAGTTTGAATCATTATATTTTCAAATATCAATAATGAGACGTACATTTTAAAAATTGTTAATGATTATTGTATTATTTTAGTTGATTTTCATAATTAATAATTTAAATTTATGATTTTTTATCACGAGGCCGTGAAAATTTAATTAAATATAATAATTATAAAAAATAATTAATATATATTATATCGACAAAGTAACACCACGTGCATCGCACGTGCATTTTACTAGTATTTTAAAATGTACAGAAGATCAGACAAAGATGAAGGCAAAGGAGAGGCAATAAGAACAATGAAAACGATGATAAATACTAAATTGAAATTATGAAAAAGTCTCAAGTACAACTTAAAGTAGATAAACATAATAAATAATATAAGGAATAAATGGTTGCACATAAATACAGATTTAGATGTTGTCACAGGATATTGACAACACCTCCAATAACATGCACCGAAAAATTGTAAAAGCGTGGATAAAATAAACTAGCAACCAAATAATTAGACTCAGATATTTAAGCAAGAGTATATAATACTCTTGCAACGCCTCAGGGCAAAAATTTCACTAGAAAAATTATCAAAGAGTTTACAAAACCCTAAAACTAGTGAATCATTGTAAAAATCAATTTTCTCAAAAACATGTGAGAAAATAAAGAACTAAAACAACTCCTAAAATTCTATGCAAGATAGAATAAGAAAATAAAAAATCAGAGTTGATCCTTGACGACTAAAAACTCAAGAGCAACAACAAGCTTTCGATCTTCAATGCTCTCAAAACCTTCAAGTCGATCAAGTAAACCAAGCACAAACAAGGCTGTAAATCCGATGTAAGGCCCAGAAATATTAAATTATTAACTATGGGATTTGACAATTAAATTCCATATTATGGGCTAATATTGATTTGAGAAGTTATGGAAATGATAGATTTAATTTTCGATCCGAAAATATTTAATTTGAGAATCTATGGATTTTGAGAATTAAATTCCGAGAATTATTAAATTAAAAGAATAAATATTCGATTTGAATATTTATGAAATTTAAGATTAAATTCCATGTTTCGGGAATTAAAGAAGATTAATTTTGAAGATACAACCCGATCAGGGACTGATTTGCAAATATCGAAGTTTGAAGGGCTAGAATGCAAAAGGCCGAGATTATTTAATTAATCCAAATTTATTTAATTTTAATCCGAGTATATTTAATTTGGAAATATTTAGAGTTTCGATTTAAATTCTAATATTCTTAAATTATTTTGGATTGAAATTAAATTAAAACGAAGGCCGAGGACTGAATTGCAATTAATGAAGACTTGAGGGGTTAAATTGCAAATATGCAATACATATCCGATTTTTAATCAGATTATCAACATGAATACGTGTTAGTTCATTTGAGAATTCAGAAATATGCAGAGGAAGTCGAGAGCTTTCTATTTTATTTGAATTCTTGATTTTCAAATTGCCGTAACTTTTGATCCGATCGTCCGATTTCGATTACGAAAAGAGTTCTGAAATCCTTGCGACGAGGACTTCGATTTGATGTAAGTATTTTGATATTTCACATACATTTCAAAATCAGTATGTTGGAAAGATCAGACGTTGAGCATGAATCTTGAGTTTTGATGGTTTCTATCTTTCCGTATCGACGTCGATTCTGTTACTTGAAGCCGTATGAATTCTAATGAGTTTTCACAGCATGTATCTTGAATTTAGACTTCTGATATGCTGTGAATATGATGTTATTCAGCTGATATGTGATGATTATTGTTGATATGAAGATTGATATGAATGTTTTGATGTTATGTTTCAGATTTGAAGCGTTCAAAACAGAAGAAATACGAAGGTATAATGACGACATCGAGAGTCAGGGGATTTTGAAACTCAAGATCGATTCTTCTTGAGTTGTCCCGCCAAAACCACATACATATTTATTATTTCGATTTGATTTTGATGTTGTCGATCCATCCCAGGTAGTGGATCTTTGATTTTGAGTCGATATGATGTTGATACGATGATGATACGAATTGATTCTATGCCGAGGTCGGAGGACGACCTTATTTTCGAATCCGAAATGATTTCGATAGATGAATATTCATGTCAAGATCGGATACGAATCTTGATGGCAACAAAGAAGTATGAATCAATTCCCGATCGATCGAAAGAAGCGTTATTTACTCTATTTGTTGAGTCGATTGAATAGAGTCATTATGATTTATTTAACGCTTTATATGTTGCTTATACTGAGATGATTTCTCATGTGTGCATTGCAATAGATGGGGCAGGAGCTAGTCTGAGATGACGTTGATAGCTCGGGAGCGAGATTTAGCAAGTGTGGACTCGGGTTTAAGATGAAGAATAGTAGTTAGATAGCATCAAACTTGATAAACACTTTTATATTTGAAGCTCACATTTGAGTCCTTGTGTATCTTGCTCGATAAATGTTTATTATGTTATTTGTTTGATGTAAGAATCACATGATTTGAGGTTGAGGACTTGGTACATGTCTATATGTATATTCCCAGATTGTATACCATGTTTAGAAGTAGATTTATGGTTGATTCATGTCATGGTTCCAAGTTTTGACAGCAAAGAATGTTCTGAATTTTTTCTGGAAATGGTGCCCACTCGATCGGGTGAATTTCACCGATCGAGCGAGGCCTGATTTTCTTGGGCAGAAAACTTGATTTTTCTTGCTCGCTCGATCGGCAGGATTTGACCGATCGAGCGAGGCCAAATTGAGATCAAACCCGAGGGCATGATTTTCTTGCTCGCTCGATCGGCTGCTTATGACCGATCAAGCGAGGCTCCGATTTTTTTTTAAAAAAAAAATTTTGCTCTTGATTTATTATTCTTTAATTATTTGATTAATTGTTTAATTAATCATTATTTGCCCTAAAACGAGATTAGCAATCCGAGGTCCCCACATCCGAGCTTTAGAAATTTTTCAATGTATATGTTCAAACTCTTAATCTCGACTCTTCCTCATTCGGCTATCTCAAATACACGCCCCTTCATTAAATAAGGTCAAAGAATCCTCTTAGTGTTAGTTTTCTTTTAGGAAATAAATATTTCCTTTAAATAAGTTGGTAAAAGATAAGTTTTATACTCTCTCTTAAATTCCACATGAGTCAGAGGCCCATTGGCTCATGCGGAGGGTAAATCGAGGAATATGCACGAGCGGCAGGGGCCTGAAGGAGGGAGCACATGACCCAATCCCCAGAGCATACCCCCCACAATATTTCAGCAGGGAATATTCTCCATACGAGGATCGAACCCGCAACGCTGGAGAATTTCTTCCCACGTCACCTCAGGCCTTACCAACTCGCCTATGTCCCGTGGGCAAGATAAGTTTTATACGATGATATCTATGTTTGTGTCTTACTAAGTATATTTTGAAAATTATAATTTTTTGGGACTTTTTTGCAAGTTATATTTCAATGCAAAATTCTAGGTGGGTGGTTGAAAAGATTTGGAATTATAGTATTAATCTTATTTTGTGCTTTATATTAGCTGTTTTTTTTTCTAAATTAAGCTTTATTCTTATTGTAATATTTTTATTAGTAATGAGAACATATGTTTATATGTAAAAGTATTAAAATTTTGTTCACTGTACGTGTCACTATATTTATTGTTTGATAAATAATCTATATAAAAAAATGTTTTTTTTCTAACTTCGTCCCTAGGTCCAAGTACCACGTTTGCAATATTTTCGTAACCAAGATAGTTATCAATTATCATCATCAGGCAAAGAAAATTTAAATTTAGAGATACGGCAGGGAAAGTGCCACGTAGCTGAAGAATCGGATCCATCGACATTTTTATGTTGAACAAATAGACAAACGACATTTCTTTGCTCTCTTTTCTTTTCTTCTCAATTTTTTTTTTGGGTATCTCAATGGAAATTGCACCAAAAAATGGAAATTGCACCAAATTTCTGAAACATAATCCTAATGGCATATGGGAAAGGGGGTCTTTATGTTTGAAAATGATAATGAAACTTTATGGGATTGCCAAAATTAGCCAATACATAAAAGTTTGTGGGGAAAGATGAATGTGGGTCGGAAAAGGCAAAATCAAATTCATTATTTGATGCATTAATTTTAATTTGGAAAAACAAGAATTATTAGTACATAAAACAAGATCGAGGTTAAAAAAAAACAAATAGAAGCAGTTTTGGCATTTGGAAAGTGATTTTATTTAAATTTTAAATAGAAGTAGAAGAAGCTAAAAAAACTAAAATTATAATTTTTTAAAAAAACACTTTTTAAAATATTTTTTTAAAACAGTTTTTTTTAACCAAACATTTTACTTTAAAAAAATTTTTAAAAATATATATTTCTTAAGTTTACTTTTGTAACCAAACGCTCTCTAAAAGCTGGATATATACTCATAACCAAATTAAAGATGCAAAAATGTTTTTCCCCTTTAATTGAAAAATGTGCATAGGGTTTTAAATCATTTTCAGAAATATTTATTTTCTTGAAATTAATATTTGAAGCATAGTTTGAAACACGATTATGTCTGATATCCGTCTTCCTGTAAATATCTTATAAATATCATAGATCTATATTCTATACTATACGATACCGTTCTGTTCACCATATTACTAATATATATATATATAACTCATCTCATGATCTCATACTATGTTCTTCTCACCATATTATTTATTCATATATTAACTATTTATTTTACATCAATCAAATCATGAATTATTTATCTTACATCATTTAAATTATTGAATTTAAATTACTATATTACTCCTCATAAATAATATAATTTTTATTTTATTTATTGTTAAAAAAACAAAATAGTCATTTAACATTTTTATATAAAATTTAATCAATCAAATCAAATAAACTATAATTTATCAATCAAATCCAATACTCTTTTAATTATCATTTCTTATTTATTTTTTATTATATTATATTACTTATCTATGTATTACTTATAACATCACTCAAACCAAACGATGTCTAATATTATTATTTATAAGCACTTGAAAATGATAATGAAACTTTATGGGATTGCCAAAATTAGCCAATACACAAAAGTTTGGGGGGAAAGATGAACGTGGGTTATGAAAGGGAAACCAAATTTACTATTTGGTGGATTAATTTGGAAAAACAAGAATTATTAGTAAGTAGATCAAACAAGATTGAAATATGGATATATACGGTTAGTGAGATCTTGCCATATAAATAATATTCAAATCATTCATTTGAGAGCTCACATCTCAACACATATGCACAATTAATATTATAGAGTTGACATGACAATTAAATCATGGATTGTTAGATTTCCTATAAGATAATATCCACATAACCAAATCAAAGATGCTAAAAGTGTTTTTTTTCCTCTCTTTAATTGAAAAAGGATTATGCTATATGTACATATGGTCTTACATAGAGGGTTACACGTTCTATTAAATTAGGAAAGTATTTCAATTTTTTAAAAAAAATTTCTTTCTTTTCAATCTACAATTCTTTGTCTTGCTCAAAAAATCTTTTAACAAAAATATTATTATTATTTTATTAATTACTTATAGAATTAATTTTACTGAGTTCAACAAAAAAAATATTTTATAAAATTATGAAAATATAATTATTTACTGAGTTCAAAAAAAAATAATTGTTTATTTTTTCTAGTAAATATATTTTAAAATTTTTAAATTAAACTTTCAAATGTAAATCATATATAAGCGAGATTTTATTATTATGTATTTAAATTAAAATATATTTATTATTATTATTATGTGTAATAATTAATTATTTTGTTAAAAAAACAAAATAAAAAATCAAATCATGTAGGTTTGGATTGATCGGGTTAGTCGAGTTCGAGAAGATCGCTATTGATTTATTCGGATTTGGTTTGAGAAATTTTTAAATTTTTTTTACTTATTTATAGAATTAAGAAATATTTAATATATTTTTATATATTTTATGTTTGAAAAAAAATTATTGTATATTGTATCATAGATTTTCAACATGTAATAATTATTTTGTAAAATATTGATTTTTAAAAATAATTTTTATTTTGTGTATTAAGTATATTTTAAAATCTGTACACTTGAAATTTCAAATTTAAATATATAGAATTATATAAGTGAGCTTTTGTTATTATGTATTTAAATTAAAATATATTGATTATTATTATGTGTATTTAATTATTTTGTAAAAAAAATTTAAAAAATCAAATATTTCGGGTTTAACCTGAACCCCAAAACCTTCACCTTAATCCGATAATTATCTGTTAACTGGTGTCGGGATCAATTTTGATATACCTAATACTACACAATAAATAATAAAATAAAAAATAATAATTTTTTTGTTAAGAGTTTTTTTGAACAATACAAATAATTGTATGTTGAAAATAAAGATATATTAAAAGAATTTTGATATACTTTCCTAATTTAACATGACGTGTAAGCTTTTTTGTAAAACTCTATGTACACATAGCATTATCCATTGAAAAATGTACGCAGGGTTTTTTAAAATTATTTTTAGAAATATTTATTTTCTTAAAATTAATGTTTGTAGCATAGTTTGAAACACGATTATGTCTGATATCTGTTTTCCTGTAAATATCTTATAAGTATCATGCATCTATACTATATTATTATTATTATTATTAATGATAATGAAATTAGAGGCCCTTTAATAATTGAATTTTAGTCCGACTTATTACACCAAACTACCAAAGTTCCAAACTCTGCTAATTTACCTACAACATTAAATTAAAGAAGTTATCGACATTTTGAGAGAAAATTGCGACACAAATAAGATGATATGTATTATATTTTTATTTTCTAATGAGAAAAATTTCCGAGACTACCCAATTTTTTTTTTTTTTATTTTATCGTGAACACTTTTTTTTCATTGTTTTCAAGGTTTTTAGATAATACTGTGTGGTGGATCAATAAGTTAATAATTTTTCATGTACAGTTTTGTAACGTCACTAACCGTGACGGATTCCAAATACGTCCAAATGAATATAATTTGAACTTCATCCTTAAGTTATATTCCCAAATCAAATTATTTCATTCAAATGCAATCTCACAATAATTCAAGGAAAGGGAATAGCTAGATTGTGCCTCTAAATTAAATTCTATAATTTATAAATAGAAATTCTAACGGTTTAGGTTGAACCAAAGCCATCGATGGTGACACAATCATGGGCCATTGAGTGTGATTGGGACAGTGTAAGAGTCCACTTAGCATGGTGTTAAGTTTGTGAAAGGCCCATTCAGTTTTCACGAACATGATTTCTTGAAATCTACTAGAAGACAATTTCCTAAGTGTGTGTACTAAATTTGATTGTTTGAATATTGTTTAGTACATTTATAATATAGGACAAGAATCTTATGTTTTTACTAGTTGCGAAAGATCTGTCATAATGGTTGATATTTTTGGAATGCTTGTGGTGTGTTTCGCATTAGAGAGTCGCCCGAGAATTGTAATCTAGTTTAGTTTCGAATGTTTACAATCGTTCACGAATTTTGATATAAGATTTGGCTGGTCATGAACCTACTTTATTTTTTGGTTACGAGGAAACCCGCAGTCGCTATCAGATTGATGCATATTAGTTAAACTATCGAGCTTGAGACGGTAGTTAGTACTAGCTATGTAAACCACACTACTATACTAATAAAAGTAAGTGAGACATGTTCTGTTAAAAGGATTTACACTTGAACATTTACAACATTTCGAAAATTTGATGCATGATGTTGCTAGCCATGATTTTTTTTTACAAGGAAACCGTGGATGGTACGAGCATGGGTGTACACTGAGTGACTTTCGAGCTTAACAAAGTACCCCGAAAAACATGTCATTCGGTTAAACCATACCACATAAGTTCAGTACAATATGTTCAATTGAAAAAGTCTTGGTAGGAAGAATTAAACTCGTGACTATATATTTAGCTTCGTATTCATCGATTCCACTAATTTGGACACTCACTTGAGGCTTTGCTCATGATGAACTTGGGTCATAACATGATTGAATCATAATAATATAATTGAGATGGTGAAATTTAGTTTATTTTTTAAAAAAAATTAAAAAATAAATTTATTATTTTTTGAAACAAAATATTCAATTTTCTCCGCACGAAATTCACGTTAAGACCTAATAAATTTTTTTGTAATTTCAGTAACATTAATCTTTAGGAACCATGATTTCAACATTTGCGAAAAAAGGTAAAATTGCATGAGACGAAAAAAGGTAAATCCTTCTATTACAAACAATCTCAATAAATCCAATACAATGACCCCTAAACCAGTGGAAAGTTATCATGCTTTCGGAAGAAAGAATTTCAGAAGGTGTGCAAAACCTGAAGTGGTAGAAACCTTAAATCTAAGAAGAACATTACAAATACACCCAGTAAGGCCGTCATAATCTCCATATTTTTCATTCTATATCATCTAAAATAGAGATTTATGTATCCATATTAAAAATTTTCTCCAACTCGTGTTTTCTCTATTTATTATTTTTTTCAGTACCAACCATAATATATATTAAATAAATAAATAATTATGTAACATATTATAAAACCAAGCTCAATTAAATGTTTATTTTGGTCGTATATATTTTCCTCAATTATGCATTTATTTTCCATCAAATTGCAAACCGCACACAATATTAAGTCTAGAGCTGGGGAAAAATAACGAAATTTCGTCATGCCGCCTATATCGTACCAAAAAAAAATCGTATATATCGAAAATTTCGGTACGGTATCGGTATACCGAAAAAAATATAAAAAAAATCGGTATACACGGTATCGGTATGATACTGCGATATCATACCGATATCGTACCGAATATCGTACCGAATTTCGGTATACACGATATCATACCGATATCGTAACGAATTTCGGTATACCGAAATTTTTCGCTAAGAACGGTTTGGATTTTTGTCATACCGAAATTTTCGGAACGGTATAGGTATCGAAATTTTCGGTATGGTATGCGATATTCGTTGAATACAGCGATATACCGTACCGAACCACCCCTAATTAAGTCTGCAAACTTTTTTTTTTGTTGTTGCGTGAACTTTTTTTTGTTGTGTGATTTTTTTTTAATATTAAGTAATTTGATGTCTTCGTAACAACATATAATAATATATTAATTTTTAATGATCTTGTTTATTACTTGCCTTTGATTTGATTTAAATATTACAAAAAAATAAGAGCAATGCTACATGTATAACCAAATTTGTACAACAATTTTTACACCACAAAGAATTCAATACAAAATTTTAATTTATCAAATCTCACGATACATTGAATGCAAAATCTCACGGTATCATATCAAAATCTCACGAGATAATAGCAAAATATCACCACATAATTGTGGTAAATATCGTTGTACGATATATTGGTTGTACCTTTAGCATTATTCAAATAAATAATAATAAAAAAAGAGAACATTCAAATAAAAAAAAATTGGACCAAATATCCTACTAAAATTTAATATAAGGGCTGAAAATAACAAACAAAAATTTGAAAAAAAAGACCAAAGAATAATATTTTTTTAAAAAGATTCGATTAACAATTTTGGAAGATGACATTTTTGTAATTAATGTCATCTCCAAAATCAATCTCTATTGCTAAAGTGGTTCTCCATATCGGGAGATCGAATCATTGTAGCATCCTCCAAAATAGAAGATGACAATAAAAAAACGCCATTTTGGAGAACGTTGGAGTTGCTAGCTCTAATATATTCTCCTCATAAAACTCCACCTATGTGTTCTACTTTACATATACCTAATTTAGATTATATCTTAGAAATACATAAACCTATGTACTCTAATATTTAGATAAGAAGTACTTTTAACTCAACCTTATGAAAACACAAACATCTGATTAAATATTCTAAATAGCAATCTGATGAAATAGATCAGTCAACTAGTTCAAATTTTTCTTGAATTACAAAAAAATATAATAAATGAATTAAATGTTATAAAAAATTTGTATTTAAAATAAAAAAACCTTCTACATAATTATTTTTATGTTAAATATATGATTTTAAAAATAAACTATCTTTCTTTTCAAAAAAATATTTAGATACTAGAAAAGAGATTCAAGAAAAATTTTATGAATTCGTAAATGAGCATAAAATTTAGGGAAAATATTTTTTTTGGGTCTAATAACTTGTTCATTTTTGGTTTTGGTCCATTAACTTTTTAAATTTTTGTTTTGGTATACTAACTTTTAATTTTTAATGATTTTGGTCCAACTGCATACGTATCAGCTAGACATTGACAGACATCACTCGGAAAATGTTGACGTTTGTCAATGTCTAGCTGACACGTGTGCATTTAGACCAAAATCACTGAAAATTAAAAGTTAGTGTACCAAAACCAAATTTTGAAAAATTGATGGATCAAAACCAAAACATAGACAAGTTAATGGACAAAAAAAAATATTTTCCCTAAAATTTATATCTTATTCTTGGATAGGTTTAAAATTTATGCTTGTCGAAATTTCTTAGAATATATTATATATATAATATTAATATTAATTAATTATTAATCATAATAATTATAATTGAATATATAAATACGTGACTAGGAATAAAACACCAGAATAGAAACGACTGATACTAGAACAATTCAATCTAATCCTCATCATTTCCAAAAAAATCCGAATAAATGTACAAAACCAACAAATTGAAGCAATTCCAATACATAAACATCATTTATTCATTTATATATAAATATGTAATGCTATTATCAATGGGAATAAAAAACCAGAATGGAAATAATTACTGATGCTAGAAAATTCAATATAATCCTCCTCTTTTCCAAGGAATCCAAATATATATGCAAAACCAACAAACTGAACGGAATCAATTCCTATAGAAAAAAAAAATTTCCCGAGACAGTGATAAAATGAATATAAAGAACAATACAACGCAAAATAATTTTACAAATACAAGTTTAAATACCATAGAAAAACAAATGCAAAACAACTTATTATTAATACTTGGTTTTTTTATGTTTAATAATTGGATTCCTTGGCAAGGAGGATAATTAGATCGATTTTCTCCCCCCTAAAATCGATAGTTGTTTTTCCATTTCGGTGTTTTTATTTTTAGCGATAATAAGATTCACATATTTATTTAAAAAAATATTCTAAGGAATTTTCAGAACCATACATTTCAAACCAATGGAAAAATAAGATATGAATTTGAAGTTCATCACAAATTCATAAAATTTTTCTAGAATCGCTTTTCTAATATCTAATTTTTTTTTTCAAAAAAACATAATATCTTTTTAAAGTTATATTTAGCATAAAAGTCATTATGTATAATTAAAATATTTTTAAAACATGATTATCATATGTCCTACATATGTTATGTTGTCTCTTCTCAAAGTACTTGGTTAATTTATGATTCTTGGCTATTCGCTATTCGATAAACCATTATTTTTTTTTATGTCATAGAAACTCATAGTTCTTATTTTGTTGACATGAATTGGATCACCTCGAACTAACGCAACAGTATTCATAAAACGTTGTTCAGGTAAATCACCTCGATCAAACCTGTGCGATTAGATAACCAAGTTGAATAATTAAGCATCAACAGCTAACAATTCGAGTAATTAAGCATGAATCATATGATTCTACCCTACCCCTGCAAAGCGTAAACTCCAAAAACATAAAGCAGATAATTATCACAGTTTAATAATAACAAAATAATAATAATTAAATCACGTTTTTGCGCGGTTTAAAGTAATTTAAACCCAATTAAGAGAATATTAACGCGTCACACTAGAAAATCCCATCGATTCGACGAATCAACAACAGATCTGCAACATTTCCCCCTCAAAACACGTAAATCACACACACAAGTGGCCGATTGAATCCGGTTACCTTCTGCAGCGGGTGATGGCGGAGCAGCCTCGGGTGTAGGGATGCACGGGTCCCCTGGCTCTGTAGCAGTTGTGAGTGTAGTACGACCTCCCAGATCTCGGCGGGCACGGGATCCTGTTCGCCGACAGCGCGCCGTAGGAAATGTAGTACCTCATCACTTTCCCCCAGAACAAAGACCTCCGAGTCGAGGCTCCGCCGTGTATGAATTCTTCGTCCATTCCTTCCGAAACCTCCTCGCCGTCGTAGAACGACACCTCCTCCGTCTCCTCGTACGGATTCAGCGCGCCGCCGGCGATTCCGAATGTGGACTCGTCGGCTTGAGCGGAGGCGAGGAAGACGAGGAGAATGAGTGGGAGGGTGAAGAGGAGAGGCCTGGAGGAAGCCATTGGAGGAGTGCGAGAGCTTGAAGAGCAATATTAATGGTTTGCCGATTTGGTTAGCTGTGGCGCTCTGTGATGCGTTTATTTGCGCTGGCGAGTGGTACCAAATGTAGAAAACTCTCGCAACATTGTACAATAAAAGTCACATGTGTTGTGTCTAGCGCTAAAATCATTGGCATGGATGATATAACATTTATCGATAAAATTATGTAGCTTTTAAATCATCGTTCGATGTAGATGTGCTGAAATCATTTTTTGGTGTGAACGATACGACATTTATTAGTAAAATTATGTAGTGCTGAAATCATCGTTTGATGTAGAGGATACGACATTGATTATATAAAGTTATATAGGAGAATTTTTGACGAATTACCGACGTCATGGAAGTATATATTAATATTTATAGAATATTATACTTACAAACTAAAAATTTACACATATGTTGGCAAATTTTTCTATATTCTTAGTTTTTATGTCTTTTTAACCTAAAGATAAAGTTGAGGGAATTACCTTGCAATACAGCTGGTGCAATAATTCAGTGTTTGCTTTTTCAGCAACATTTACATGCCACTCCTGTCTATGGAGTACATGGACAAATTCGTGGCCCATCCAAGGCCTCACATACAAGCTCGTTATCAAAATGGAACTGAATGAATCTATCTTTTATATCGGGTGAAAATTAGTTGAATCGAAATTAAAACATGTGAAACGAATTGTTCTTTATTTTAGTTCTGTATGTACGTGATTTGATCGATCCATTTGGCATTTGAACTTCCAATAAAATTCTGTTTTTGCTATAGAAAGTAGAAAAGACGGATCTTCAGAAAAAAAAACCCAAATAAAATCGTAATAAGCTAGTTACTAATCAAAATATTGAAGTTTAATAAGAATTTTCGATATAATTTCATGTGAAAATGCTTAAAAGTCTATACTTGTGTTCAAACATTCAGTTTCAGTATTCATAACAATGTTACAGATTCATGCTAGTAGCTAGGCTGTAGATGTTGAGTCACGAGGAAGAAATTCACGCCAGAGATATGGTGCTTTTGGTGAATTAGCTATATATATATTTAGCCATTTAATTGAGTATTGGATGCTTAATTGTTTCAACATGATCAAGTAACCATCGTTAATCGGTGCGCGTAAATCGTAATGACAATTGACACCATATCGATCCATATGTTGAGAATACATGCATGTCAGTGTATTAAGTATTCGATCACTTTAGGTTTAAAATAAAATTAATGAATTTTTATATTAACTAGAGAAACGGAATTTGATATATCACCCGACTAAAAGTAATTTTTTTTTCTTTGTATAATATTATGACATCGACGACAACTAATAGTGTAATGCATGTTCCCTCATTTTTTCAAGTACCTTGTTAAAAAAAATTGAAAAAATATATTTATTAATCGAATATTGATGAATAGATTTTGACTTCTTATAATATTTTTTATTTTTAAATATCATTAATTAATATAAATTCGGAAAGTAACTTTCATTGATTTATAAATTTTTTCTATCGTGTAACTGTAATATATAAACTTTGGTAATTATATAACTTTTAGTGGGTTTAACGGATTTAGCCTGGATTGGACACATGAAATTATAATTTATAAGTACGGGTCGAGGACTAGCGTGTTGGAAGTAAGGTGGAGAGGATCTAAAGTTTGGCTAGGTTTTCACGCAAGGCGTGCATATAAGAGTTAATATTAATATATTTTTTTAAAATAAATTATAATAATAATTATTTTTTAAAATAAATTATAATAATTATTTTTTTGACGAAACAGATAATGTTAAATACATTATTGTAACTAGTATTCGGACGCACACTTTGCGTGCTTGTATAATTTTTTTTAATTAATTTGGTTTATATTAAAATAGGGATAATTTCATAATTATAAAAAATAATTAGGGGTCAAACTGCAATTCAAATTGAATGAGTATATCAAAATAAATAGGGTTGATTGTGCAATTATAAAAAATTTTACACCAACATATTATTTTATCTTTATTCATCACATTTTTAACATAAAAATATAGATAGTATAGATAAGAGCGCCTAAAAATTCTCGTGCAGCCAAAAGATGATTTGGTATGTTTTTCATATTTAGAAGAAACGTTTTAAATCAAATGATGCTAAACCGTTATATCTAATTTATAAAAAAATTTGTATATAACTGTTTTATATGAAATATGTCATGTAACTATATCAACAATATCACATAATTCGAGAGGTTTTTAACCTTGTTCTCAACTCTTAGGGATGTTGGTTCGCCTCAAATTTCTTTAGTTGAGCAAAAAAGTTTGTTCCGTTGAGATTTTAATCCGAGATCTCATGTTAAATTTAACAACGATGAAGGATGAAGTATAATCTCGGGTTGTCTTCTCAATTTTCAATTTTCCAAATTCTTTTTTTTTTAAAAAAGTAAAAGCGTGTTTAGGTCCACATGGGATAAATCGCTACTTTTCATCTTTGCGAAATATAACATGAAAAACAGAATCGAGTTGAGCCTGTGACCGCGAAAGGCTGAGCGGCGAGAGATTGAGAGGGGGAGCGCGAGCGTGCGAGCGAGCGAGCGACTTTAGGGTTTTGGTAATCCCCAATCGAATCGAAAGGTCAGTGAACCGATGAGTGCCCCGAAGCTATTCGGAGTCATTTCCTTTTTGAATTCTGTTTTTTCTTGAGGTATTTTTTTTTTGTTTTCGGTATCAAGGATTCGTAGAAAATGGTGAGTTTGCTTTGGTATCTTGTGCTGATTGTGCGTTGTGAGAAAGAGGTGTGCCTATTGTTGTGTGCAGGAAGAGTGCTTGAGCGATTGAGGGTTCTTGAGAGAGAGAGAGGGGAGGAATTCGAGAGCGGCAGCCCCTATTTCGTCAATCGTCATGTCTGATCGGAAGCTTGTCGTAAGTTTACAGATTTTCATCAATGGGACCAAGAAAAGCAGTTGTCCTATCGAGTTTGTGATTTTGTGAATGCGCTTTGGCTTTCCTCTTTAGGTTTTGGGAGTTCCCTGGGATGTGGATACTGAAGGGTTGAGAGAATACATGAGCAAGTTTGGGGAATTAGAAGATTGTATCGTGATGAAGGTTAGTTCTCTGCCGTTTTTGTTATAAAGATCTGGTTTTGGTGTCCCGACACTTTTGACTATTCTTCTGGAGTTTACAGGCTTAATGTTTTTTATATTTTCAAAATGTTTAGGCTTCCATTCCATGTTTGTTATTGGACTTCTAGTTGGAAGGAATTGATAAACTGTATCTCCGATGAATGCATAATTGTGGGAAATTTATGTTTTTTTGTTGATTTCTGACCTTGTACGTCATTGTAAATGATCTAGTCCAAGTATTTGTTGGACTAAATATTATGCATTCTGGCGGAAATTTTTATGAATGCGATAATTGAGATTTCTTAATGTTAAAATGACAAAGGACAATTGGTTTTGAACTGCGTCAGAAATGCAGCTCATTTTCATTATTTCGTGTGAGAAATTCCAACCTGGATGAATGTGTTTGAAACATGCTGTTTAAGATGCTTATCTCGAATATCAATAGAATCATGCGCTGATTAGTGAGCAATGGCCAGTCATATTTGATAGTTACTTTTGTATGCCTGGAACTGCTTTATGGGACTTTTGGGACGGGGTGGGATATCATTTTGTTATGATATGTCTTCCTTTTCTTCATATTTGCTGCATTGGGAACGCAATTATACTTTCTTAGTTCTTACAGTTATGGTATTGGTGGCTTCGATAATATACACATCCCTTTTCTTCTTTGTTGTGATGATTTCAGGAGCGGTCCACAGGCCGTTCGCGCGGCTTTGGTTATGTAACGTTTGCTGCTATTGAGGATGCCAAGGTAATGTAATGTTACATCTTTGACGAATGATTGTGACCCTCTTATGTTATTCTGCATGGTTTGAGTTTCAAGGTTCATTTAATTGTCCATTTTAGTTTTTCTATATATGCCTGAGAGCAGAATTTCAAGCAGTATTTGTAACAACATATATTCTGACTGTGCATGCTACAGGCTGCATTAACTAGCGATCACTTTCTTGGCAATAGGGTGCTGGAAGTCAAAATAGCCACACCTAAGGTTACTTTTTCAATCATTCAGCGGTTTCACATTTCAAAATCCTGAACCTATCCATAAGCCACTCGCTTACACCTGAATTTATATATTTGCTGGTAATAATGCTGATGTTTTATTTGAATCTTCTACGTGTTATTCGCAGGAGGAGATGAGAGCACCATCAAAGAAAGTGACCAGGATTTTTGTGGCGAGGATTCCACCATCTGTGACTGAAGCTGCATTTAGAAGGTCCCTTGGACCCCGTGTGCCTATTCTTGCTCTCTTGTGTTGTCTAAATTTATTGATTTTCTGTGTGAGAATTGGGTGTGGATTTACGGGAAAATGAGGGATATAGACCTGGTCTTGTTTTTAATTCAATAGATAGACCTCTGATCGAAAAGACTATATTGCCCATGCTTTAAGTGTTTTCTCTCTCCTCCTTCTCTTCTTTCACGTCTCTGCGTTGTTGTTTTTTTTTTCTGTCTTCTTTTCTCACTCTCCTTCCTCATTTTCCCTCTTCTTCTTCTTTTTTTTTTTTTTATTCACCAAGCGGTCGACCGCCTTGGAAAAGCGGTCGACCAAGGCTTGGGCTCGGTCGACCGCCTTCCCTGCCCAAGCGGTCGATCGCCTTGGGAAAGCGGTCGACCAAGGCTTGGGCTTGGTCGACCGCTTTGACAGCTTGGTCGACCGCTTGGGTCGACCAAGCCTGGGTTGACCCAAGCCTGGCAGCCCGGCTTGGTCGACCCAGGCTTGGGTCAACCCAAACCATTGTATATATATTTTATTGTGTAGTATTATTATCAAAAATATTGGTGGTCTAGTGGTTAGAGTCCAGGAGGAGAGAGGAGAGTCAGGTTCGAATCCTGGAGAGGAGAGAGGAGGGAAAATGAGTGCTGGACATAATTTTTTTTTTTCAAAAAAAAAAAAGAAGACCAAACTACCCTTAATTGAGACCCTTTGACTGAATTAAAAAGTCAAGAGTCCCTTTTATTGAATTGAAAACAAGACCAGACTTATATATTTAAATGGCCCGTGGATTTACACTTGATGAGACTAATTGTGTTTTATGATATATTCATTTGCAGCCATTTCGAAAAGTACGGCGACATAACAGATTTATACATGCCAAAGGTGAACACTTCTGTCTCATTTCCTATGAATGACAGTTTGAAATAGGTAGCATCAAACCATCTGATTTTTGTTCTCAGGATCCAAATACCAAAGGTCATCGTGGAATTGGATTCATCACCTTTTCAAGTGCCGGTAATTTTTTTGTTAATGTCATTCTTATGGTCTTATTTACTTTTCTAAATCTTCAAGTGCATACAATATGGTACCAGTATATCCTTATTTATTTTCAAGAAACATCAAATGCACACATCCTTTCATCTTGCTGTAATTAGCCATTTTCTTAAGTTATTGGCTTTTAGAAGTGTTCCTTCCCATCCATCTCGCGCTGGGTAGTAATTTGGCTTGGCCATGTGGTTCTTAACTGTACGAATTCAACGTCATACGCCCTCTCCTTATGAATCGCAAAGTAAACTTAAGTTGAGGCGACTTTTCATGATTTTGGGAATTCTTATGTATCCTTGTGACCAATTTAGAATGCTGGAAAGGTTAAGCTTTTCAATCTGACTACTTGCTGCCATGTTCATGACTCTTTTTAATATGCATTTGGCGTGCAGGCTGTGCCATTTTTCCTTGTTATTTTTTCTCATTTACTGCAGAACCAACCTTCCATCCCGTCTTTTGTAATCACAGATGCAGTGGATGATCTGATGTCTGATGCACACGAATTGGGAGGATCAACTATAGTTGTGGACAGGGCAACTCCAAAGGTAGCTACAATTTTATTTTTCAGATTCTGGTTAAATTTCTACATTCATTGTTTAATTAGAGTCTCCTGAATTTTTTTGATTGTATTGGCTGTCGTCTGTCCTCTATCATCTGTCACTTGCTCTTTTTAAGGCAATGCCTTCAATTTTGTGTTAAAAAAAACACTGCACACAGACGATCGTTTTAAGCTTTTCAGTCGCCTGTTTTAATTCTAGGGTATAAAGAAATTTCATTAGTATTTGACAGTTGCTTATTTATTCTTGTTCTTGTGATAAATGATAATCTACTATAGGAGGAGGATGTCAGACCTGTTAGCAGAATGCCTCAGGGGGGTGGGGGTGGGGGTGGTGGTGGTGGTGGTGGTGGTGGAGGAGGAGGAGGAGGAGGAGGATATGGAGCTTATAATGCTTACATTAGTGCTGCAACTAGATATGCTGCACTTGGTGCTCCAACCTTGTATGATCATCACCCTGGTCCTTTTTATGGAAGTAAGTTGATTCCTGAAATCAATCTTGATCATCTTCTAAACGATGTGTTGCTCAAGTTTATAATTGTTGATTAAGGAGGGGAACCACCTCGTGGAATGGGCAAAAAGGTTTTTGTTGGCAGGCTTCCTCAGGAGGCAAGTGCAGAAGATCTTCGCCAATATTTTGGCAGATTTGGTCGTATTTTAGATGTTTATGTTCCAAAGGTAAGAAATAGATGCGATAGCTCATATTTTACCTGTACTTGTTTAAATAATTGTGTGAATTGTCGTTCTACTCTGCATAGGATCCCAAGAGGACTGGTCATCGAGGATTTGGTTTTGTCACTTTTGCTGATGATGGTGTTGCAGACCGTGTAGCTAGAAGATCTCATGAAATATGTGGGCACCAGGTGTGACTCCGTCCATGAAGTTTTGATTTTTACAGATGTTTTACACTTCTGATATTTAAAGATTTAGGTTTTAGTTCATTGTGATTCCTAATTTCCCTGAAGTTATCTGCAATTTAAAATCTCGAACATCTTTGCAATGCTCGATGAGACCGGTCTAGCTTGTTCAGTTTGACCTGTCACTAGTTAGAAAGTACCTAAAACTTTGGACTGATTCCGGTAATGCTTGTCAAACAGAAAAGTGATCACTTGGTTATCTGACAGAGGGCATATTGTTTTTTTCTCTTCTATCAGTTACTAGGACTGTCCTTCCAATGGCAGCCTCAGAAGATCTCCACAAATTAAATACCCCAACAGCAATTGATTATTATGCATTATTTTTTGTAGACGACATCTGCCCCTACGCCTTCAGTTTCACTATGTATTCTTGCATTTGTGGATCTTCTTTCTATGGTGATGAGATCGTAGAGGGTTTAAATTAAGAAATCCTTCTATAAACTGATGTCGCTGCTTTACATTATATAACTGGAGGTCCGTGGTGAATACAGAATGAGACTTTAACTTGGTTTCCTCGGGCTTGGAGTTGAGTTTGTTTCTGCCTTAATGATGATATATTTTGAAATTGAAATGCCCAGGCCCGTTTCTATTTACAGATGTTTGATTTAGCATTCCTTGTATTTTTTTGGTTTTTAACATACATGGTAATTGTAAATGAGAAATAATATTAGTAATATAAAGGTGGTTTTAATCTGATGCATTGCAGGTTGCAATTGATTCTGCTACGCCAATTGATGATCCTAGCCCCAGTAGTAATTTCATGGTGAATAATCCTCCTGAGCCATATGGCTATGGTGGACCTGGGTATGGTGGACATATGCGTGGCGGTTATGGCAGAATGTACGGCAGTCTGGATTTCGACGATGTGAGTACAGTGGGTCCCTTATCGAATTTTCCTCTTCATATTCTCACTAGTGTACTAACGGTCATCCTTTTTATGTTATGTGTGTGTTCGATAGTGGGGTTATGGAGCCGGTGGCAGTATGGGTGGTGGCAGACCATCACGCCCAGATTACAGGTACAGGCCTTATTAGTTGCCCAAAAACGGCTTCATCTACGTCTGGTCTTGTTTATGAAATGCGACGCATTGCTTTGGGGATTCGTGGATGATCATGAAACCAAATGTTTTTCTGATTTATTTATTAGTCGGTTATGTAAACATGAATAGTTGTTGATTCGTTTATTATTACAAATTTACAATTGAACTTGTTAAATTGGATGTGTTATGGAACGATGTTTCCTACTGAGTTGTACGGTTTACACCAGGGATACTTAGCACTAACCAAGTTCAAGATACTTATACGGGACGAAATCTTCTGCTACACTTGGTGCTACAAACCGTGTTACATTTTGCTAAAAAAAATCCCGTTTGCACAAATTATTAAAAATTAAATTCATTAAACAACACGGATGAACAAAATATAATTAATCATTGATAAAATTTTTGATTCACTTATTTTTTCAAGTAAAAAAATCATCAATAAATTGTTTTACTCATTTATCATGGTTGGGACACAATTTATTGCCTAGAAAAAATATTGCCTAGAAAAAATAGGTGAATCGAAAATTTTATCAATGATTAATTATATTTTATTCATCCATGTTGTTTAGTTAAATTAATTTTTAATAATTTGTGCAAACGAGTTTTTTTAGCAAAATGTAGTACAGTTTGTAGTACTAAGTGTTGCAGAGGATTTCATCCCTACTTATACCTTGTAAGATTGTGAAACCGTCTTTCATAATCTGAAACCAAATTTAGCCTTTTGATTTCGGTTCAAAACTGGAATCAAAACTCAGTTCATTTTCAGTTCTTAAAAGTTAAAAATCAATGTTATAAAAACCGGTAGATGGGCGACTACCCATTGTTTAGCATCTAGGAGGTATTTTTTGGTGCAAATGTTTGCACATTTCCATATTTTTCCAACTTTTTTTAATAACGGATTAAAACTCGAAATTTATGGCATTTTTCATTTCTTAATTTAATACAAATTGTTGAGTATTTTTTTTAAAAAAATTAAGTATATTGATCGAGGAGGAGGTCTTTTGTTAGATGATGTAACATGTCTTTATTTGTGACATTTGGTCAGTCTCGTTTATTTTATAATAAAAAATAATATTTTTTTTTGTTGATGATTCAAATAGAAGAGTAGGTGTACAAAATTTGCTTGCGAAACCGTTTTATATGTATTTTTGTGTTATCTAGATTGTCGATTAATGTGAAAATCAGAATCGCGGTCGATCCTCTAGTACTAAGGTGCTGCCTAAGTGGTCGTAGGTAGTGTTTGGTAGATGAAATTTTGTTAAAAAATGTTGGTAAATGTATCTTAGAAGTTCTTTCAAACATTATCTTATATAGATGATTTTTTTTTGTAACACCGGTAAAAATAATCAACCTAAAATGTGGAATCAGAAGTGTAGATTAATTTTTGAAAACAATTGTTAATCTTATTGATTTTGGAACCCAAACTTGCTAAGGTTTCGGCTTGTAAATCAATCGGAGTGGAATCAGAAATGTAAATTAATTTTAAATACATTTAAAGAATAATTTAAATTTAACCCTTCATATTTCATTTTCAATAAAAACTAATAATTAATATTATCTTATATTTTTATAAAAATAATTAATAATCTTATAATAAATTTATTGTAAATACATTTTGAAGTATTTAATTCTTTATTTTATTAATAAAAACAAATAATTTATAACTAGTTGACCTTTTGTGCTTATCATATCATCGTTTTATTTTCGCATTTTAGAAATTAGAACAGGAAATGGAATGGTCCAAATGATTTGGTTTTGATTTGGCATTTCATTGTAATTGGAATTTGGAACAGTCGGCTACAGAAACATGATGAGACCTACCTATAAGTGACAGGTAGTACAAACAATATTTGAGGCCAAGAAAAGCATGAACAAGTTTATAATTTAATAGCAAAGCATGAAAGAATCATTTATTATTCCAATGAAACAGCTCTACCAATTCCTATGGCAAAGCAAGCGATGACTGAAAGAGCGCATCTTCACAAACATAGAAGAAGCTCGAGGAGTTTGATTTTCCATTAGTGAGTTTCTCATGGTTTGAGCTCTTGCCTGTGAGGTTTCGAGTTCCTTCAAGATTTTGTCCATCGAGGCTGATCGCTTCTTTTCTAGCTTCATCTGATCAAACTTAATTGTTATCAAGGGAGACTAAATTTAAACAAACAAAAGAAAAGAAAAGAAAAGAATCATAATAAGATACATCAGGTTCATTAACAACACGAACGGACCTCGAGTTTTTGAATTGCTGCTTCAGATTTAGCCTGCTGCAAATTCTCCCAAGCACTGATCTTGGCCTCTTCTCTTTGCAACCTGCAAAGTGCGAGAAGCAACCTTGTTATCTTGCATTCTCTTGGGATTTTAAGAATTCTCTAATTTATGATCCTTAATTCACATGTTGACAATGGACATACCTGACGTTTTTCCTTGCTTCAGCACTACTCCAAGGTGAAGGTAAGTCTTCAGTATTCCTTGTTTCTTTCATCTTCCTTGGTCCTTGTTTCTTGGTGTCCCTGCCTGTGCTGGTGCCTTTGTCGACCTGGACATCTCTAACTTCGTCTTTTGCAGCAACACTGTCATTTTGGTCTGATCCAGATGGAGGCAAAATGGAGAATGATAGTCTCCCTTTGGTAGACGAATGAGTGCTTCCTTCTGGACTCATTTGAGTCGCCATATCCCTTCGCGAAACATCCGGGGAAACTAGGCCTTCTTCCTCCTCTGTTCTATCAAGTCTGTCTCCTATATATTCAATTCGTCAATTGAAAACATGAATTTTCACAAAACCAGTTTTATCGTACGAGAGAACAATATATGTACCTTGAGAAGCAGGAAACATAGTTTCACTGAGAACATCCGACATCCCAGGCACACTAGTACTCCGGTTTATACTATTTCCAGGGTACATAGAATCAGATTTTGAAACCATCCTAGCATCATACTGAATGGATAAACCTTCAGGGACCAACACCCCAGTAGTAAGCGGCGAACTTCCCATGAAGTTCTTGACACTGCCGCCATCCATGGTGGGTGAATAGTTGGATAGGTACCCGAGTCCGGGAGATCCCAACGGGCCACTCTTTGACTTTGGGTGCCTCTGAGATTGAGCCGCTAAAGTGTTGAAAGAACTGTGACCTGAAACAGGGCTCGTAATCCATCTCTCAGCATCGTCCCATTTCGAAGGCAAAGCCCTCCCACTGTTAAAGGGTATCAAAGCAGCAGCACTAATATGCCTTCGACCACCACTACCTGTTGGCAGAGGCACTCGCTCGGAACTCCATCCTTTCGGAACTTCGTCTATGGTACCGCCATATTCAGGTGTTCCTGGGCTCGTATAGGCACCGGAGTGCCTAAACGATCCTGAGTACTTCCTCATGGCTGTCAGTTGAGACCAAATATATACCACATTGCTCCAGAAATCCAGATGTCAAAGAAATCTTGTAGTCCTTAAAGAATCAGTCTTGATGTAATAACAGAGTTAAAATTGCATCCAAATGCTCAAAATACTAGTAACTCGACGCTGTATCACAAACATTAACGGCTAACACAATCCTGAACAGACCAAGTAGAACTCACACAGAGCTTCAACTTCATTTCAAATCCCTGCAACTTCTTGATCCTATGGCTAGTGTTAGTAATGCTTGTCTACAAAATGGTCATTTTTCCTAGTCTTAAACTCTCCCAAGAGCTCGAAAATATATTATTCCCTCTATAAAGGAAGTCTTGGAACCATACCTTCGAGCATGGACCACAGAAAGGCTCGTGATTGCAGGTGGTACCGGCAAGTGAAAGTGTAGGATCACATCAAACATAAAAGCTTCCAAGATATCGACATTTTTCATCAGAGAACACAACTTTAAGCTTTAAAATCCACTACCCCATTCTCCTAATACCACACATAAATCCACCCTTTCATTTTCAAAATAGCCTCACCATTACATTTCCCAAAAAGTTCCTATTTTTAATGCTCCACAAAACACAGAGATAAAAGCGCACACAGAGCACACACACATATGGGACCAGAAAATGATAAAGCAGATACATGAAAAATTAACTGTACTTTCAGTAGAGTTACCTTTGCCTGCGTCGAATGTGAGCCGCATCAATCTATGAACAGTACTTTCACTCCCGTTCATGTTTCTTTTTCCATTCTGGTGGAGTTCTTCGAGTCGATAACGAGATGAAGCGAAAAGGGTTGCTTGAAAATCGCTGGGAATAAAGAAAATTTATTTGAAATGGGGGAAAGATGATGTTTTTATCGGAGGAATTTTGATCGTCGGTTTAATCATAGAATCGAACATCATGATGAGAGGAAGAAGAATGGCTTCTGATAATGCCAGAGCAACTCTCCTAATGCCAGAGCAACTTTGTACCCAATTAACTTATTTACCCTTTTCATTTATAACATAGCTGGTATAAATACAAATATTAGTTTAGTTTCATCTCTCTCACAATTTTATTTTAGCACAAGTGTAATGAGGCATCTTGTACCAAGAGTTAGACTAGTTTACATTATATTATAATTATAATATCTTTAAACAAATAATAAAAATTATTCTTAAAATATCAGAGATCCTCTCCTTTCCGTCTAATTTCGTCTTCTAAAATAAGAAAATAAGAAATTAACACATCTCCCATTGTATGAAAACGGTCATATTATCAAGTCAAGAGTTTTTTAACGATCAAGATCGTGAGACACGGGATCTCACGGGGGTATAACGGGCTATAAGCAATTAATTGCTCTGGAAAAGAAGAGGATTGTGCTGGCATCATAACTTGCCTAATAGAGCAGTTGATTTGGCTCAAGGCGTGGGAGAGGGTCAAGGTTGTCTGCGTCCAAAATGCAATCCCATGTGACCAAACATGCAAATATAGGGACCCTTCGGGTATCGACTTTGGATTATATTGAATATATATATGTAGGCATAATAAATTTTTATACATTAGTCATAAAATAAATAACTTTCGATATTTTGCGTTTTAAAGTCGCTAAATATAACTCAAAAACTGTTTAATAGTGTACATTGCAAGCTCGATCTTTTATATATATTATAAAATATCTAAAAATTTCAAAATATTTAGTCGAATATGTACGCGGGTAGTATCTTAATTATGATAGTATAACAAACCAAAATCGAAGATGTAAAAAGCAATGTGTACTATTGAACAGAATTATGTCTTCATCAAACTATATAGTTAAATGGGTGCCCAATTCTTGCATATCTAATGCATACGTAAACAGTGCACATTTGCCAGCCAAGAAAAGTTTTGAGAATCTTTGCGAATCATGTATGGGTGGTCTTGAGATGGGAATAAAATGAAATGTATTCATTAAAAAGGAAACTATTTGGAGAAGTTAAGGTTGTTGCCATCATTTGAAGTGAATGTGATGGATTTTATTACATGTAATTTTTAGGACAAATGTTGTGTAGACTGTAGCTTTTGTTGATTACGGACAAAAACTATTTTTTTTTAATTAAGAAATCTTGAAAATAGAATACTTTAAAATCAATCATCTTGAATTGGTGAATAGTGAATGTTAATCCAACTAATATTTCAAAATATGATACATGGTTTTTTTCCCCCATCAAATACTAATGAATTTTTTTATTTTTCCAACAACCTATAATGCAGGTGGGTCAATACTTAAATAACTTTTTTGATGTGTAAAATATAAATTTTTTTGTTATTTTTAAAATATTTTTATTGATGATAAAAAAAAATTATACAAAAAATACATATGATTGTTAAAGTTATACCAAATTTCATTTCTCAGATTGACTTTCTAGCTTTTACCAACTTTCCCTCCGAATTCTCCTTTTTTTTTTTTTTTTTTTTTTTCTTTTTTGTGAAGAAAAACTTCTTCATTCAATTGGGCCTAATTTGGATATATCAGAACGTTTTCCATGGGCCTTGCGGCCTTTTACGCTGGATTAATGGGTATGCCAATGCTTGCAAATATTCGAAGGTTAAGTGAAAA
Organism: Henckelia pumila; assembly: GCF_033568475.1. Classification (NCBI taxonomy): domain Eukaryota; kingdom Viridiplantae; phylum Streptophyta; class Magnoliopsida; order Lamiales; family Gesneriaceae; genus Henckelia; species Henckelia pumila. The sequence continues at coordinate 31,114,419 of NC_133123.1, read as the reverse complement.
TATCAAATTACTCGAGCTCCTAATTAAAATAATTCAACTTGTTTATAACATAATTTTAGATTTTAAATTTGTATTTGGTATATGTACTCTAAAAAAATTTAATGTATAGTTTACCCAAGTATGTATATATATATATATATATATATATATATATATATATATATATTTAAAACTCAAACTCGAATCAATTGAAGAGACAAGCAACTCAAACTCGGTCAAATCAAATTCGATTCGAATTTTAACCGAGTAGGTTGAAATTATGAGAAATCAATATAAGAATTTTTTGATGGTAAAATCAATATAAGAATTTTTTTTTTGACAATAAAATCAATATAAGAATTAAGAGAGGGATAAATTGGCTTAGAAATTTGGTCCACATTTTAATAATCTAGAAGAATCTCAGATATTTTCCAAAACATTCCATTTCAATATAATGACCGGTTTTTTATTTTCTAATTTTTTTTAGGCTTATAATAATTTAACCAGTTATTTTCTATATTTATTTATGGATCTAAAATTTCATGAAAGCATCGACTATAGAAAACGATTGTAGCGATAAAATTAGAAAGAAAGAAATTATGTGCTTTGTGTCGGTTGTAACATATATTTAATATGTTTATATAGAAAAACATTATTCAATCGTTATAATTTATTAACATCTAACAAATAATATTAATATTAGAATTCGTCGGAAACTTGTAGAGTAGCATGATTTTTTTTTTTGTTTTTTTTAAGTATTCTACTTTTTTAAAATGCTATTTTTTTTTCTGGCCATGATTTGATTACAATAGAAAAAGTTGCTATCATGTTGTAGTCTTTGACCACATGGAACACTATTTTAATATGTCCATGACGAAAAATAAATTACGTGATATTTATTGTCGATGAAGTTTATTGATTGGTCATTGGAGGCATACGTGCCACTATTTAAATGGTTTGACGGTTAAATTTTAGATAAATCCAACTTTTTTTTTATCTGTCAATAAAAATTAAGAAAAAATTGTATAGTCACTGTATTATCTTTGTTTTTTCTTTCTTCCGGTTTTAGTTATTTTTTCAATGTAGTGATAATGGGAAACCAACCAATGCGAAGCTGATATGAGTTTTAAGAATACAGTATCACATCAATATTTCAACAAAAAATATCTAAATTATCGAAATTTGAAATAAAATTAATTATGATTGAAATTTGATAAGATATACACCAAAAGCAAAATTTTCTATATCAATTAATTGATCAAAATGTTCCAATACAAAATATTTCAGATAGAATAACAATAAATCCAACTTGTCAACCATGTTAACAAGAGTGGTTTTGGTCAATTATTTTCAAAATCGCCCCAATTGTCACTTGTCAGTCCAGCTTAGGAGATTATCGTCATATGACATTATTAATAGAATAGGAGTAGAGTTCGGGCATTAATGACTAATTTTGATGTCAATTAATATATTTAATTTGTTTTATTTATTTATTGACATGACTGGTAAGATACTCCATAGGAAGGATTTCAATTGAAATTGAATCAAGTGTAAATGCATGAAAACATTGAGAAAATTGCAATTTTAACTTTATAGTTTGTCAAAATTTAGTTTTAATCAAACTCGATTTTATTTTGTCTTTTTTTCTTTTTGTGTGCGATCACTAAATCAAACTAGTATTTCTTAGGCACAATACTCCTATTTTTCGTGACTCTAGTTTTGTTTTATTTTTGTTTAGAAGGATTTCATTGTGTATAACACGAGCTTTATTTGCGCTATATGAGTCACGTTAGAGCAAATAATCAATATCAAATAAGCAATATTCGACGAATTTCAAAAAAAAAAAACATTTTATTAGATGAAAACAAAACTTTCATTATTTATACTAGGAAAAAATGCACACGTCTTGCGTGTGTAAAAGAAAAGTTTATTTATTTTTTCAAAAGCAAAACATGGAGTGAGTGGAAGATTTTTAGTGGATAGTGGATAGTTGATAGGAAATGATAAATATGAAATAAGTAAATTTGGTGTTCTCAAGGTAGTTACTATTGGAGACACATCTTTTATATAATAGTATAGATGACTAAAATCTAAAATAGATCAATTTCTATACCTAAAATTGCCATTTTTTTGGAAAACAAATAATCTTGAGCTTGAGTTTGGCTCGATTAAAGGTCAAATTCAGCAATACACAAACTTTTGTTGGAAATTGGTTGAAATCCGATCAGTACCTAATAAGAATTAGGTGATTTAACAGAAATTGATATGCCATTACCATTCGTTCTTCCAGCCAGGCGTGGACACGTGAATATGCTTACAGTGAGCTAGCCAACATGGCGTTGCCACATTGCCATGAAATCTCCACCATTGCCTCTTCTTCAGTGATTCGGATTGGCTCAGATTTCTTACAGCCCCACCACCCAGAACTGTCACCATCGCTCTCACTATATATCTTCCAAACTTCTATTCGAACGCATCAAATTTCGAGGATAGAAGATTTCGGATACCACACCAGTGTTTATCTGTTCTGCTTCTTTATTCAATTCTTGAAATTTCAGTGTTTTACCTCGAAAGACTGGTGCTTTAATACTGATAAACTCAATTTTGTTGGATATGTTTGCCTAGTTCTGAAAAGATGACTTCAGCTGTACTCTATCACTCGATCAATCCATCTACATCGCTGTTTTCAAGAACCCATTTCCCATCTCTGATATTCAAAGATTTCCCAGCAGAAATCTGCGCTTTTCCGGGGCAGAAATCCTACTCCAGCTGCCAAGAAAATGGGCGCCACAAGAAACTAACGAGAGTGAAGGCTGCTGTAGCGGAAGTCCCAGAGTCTGAGGCATCTGTCAGCGGCGGAGTCTCGAAAGAGACGGTGAAGAAGCTGAGGATTCTGGTGGCTGGCGGCGGGATTGGTGGGCTGGTTTTGGCTTTGGCGGCTAAAAAGCAGGGGTTCGACGTGGTGGTGTTTGAGAGGGATTTGAGTGCTATCAGAGGGGAGGGGCAGTACAGAGGGCCGATTCAGATACAGAGCAATGCATTGGCTGCTCTGGAGGCTATTGATATGGATGTTGCTGATGAAATCATGAGCGCTGGCTGCATCACTGGTGATCGAATTAACGGTTTGGTGGATGGAATCTCTGGTAATTGGTAGGTTTCTTTATTTAGTTGTGCTGAGTTGTTGTTTAGAAGCATTTTATCTGCCAATTATGGGCGTCAGCCGCGGGTTAACGGTATTTGGTGGGGCTAGGCAGTGAATTAATGAACAAAAGTAGAAGCAGATCCGAACAATTTTGTAAAATTTAAAACTTCACTTGGTTATTATCTGAAACCGTTGTAGTTCCGACCAAACACCTTTTGCTGGTCTTTTTCTCCGTGTTTTCTTGGATACACAGAATGCTTCAAGTGTCCATTAGAACTATAAAGTACTTTCTTACTGCTAATGACTGATAATTGGGGTTTGGAGGCAAGGAAGATGAATTCTAAATCTTGGAAAAAGTTTCAATTTTTGTTTCGTTTTTGAAGGCTTCCCACCTTGGCCTGTTTCGGCTCACAGTGTTGCCTTTGTATGCCTTGGTATATCATGCTTGTGCAATCTCTTTCTGGACGTTCCTCATTAAATGTTTGGATGGCGGCAGAAAGAGTGAAAATGAATCTTGCATTTATAAATTCTAAAATGCCCTCCCTTTAATGTTGTGGGCTTTGTACTATAGTTATCAGTATCTTGTCCTTTCAAATATATCACGAGTCCATGTTTTTTGCCTTACACTATCACAAGGTTTGTTTCCTTGATTATGCTATATGGTGTTTCTCTTTTTTCTTGGTTAATCTGTAAATGATGAACAATCCTTACTGGATAATTCTGTTTAGTCTCCTTAATCATATATATGCTACATGCAAAGGGGAGGGAGTGGTCTTCGATGCAGTGGTTATTTTCATGGTATTATCTTGGTTTGTGAAAGGAAGATGCGGCTTTTCGTTTCCCATTTTATGTGATTTAAAATGATACGGTTTATAATCAGGTACGTCAAGTTCGACACATTCACTCCCGCAGCTGAGCGGGGACTTCCAGTCACCAGAGTCATTAGCCGCATGACTTTGCAACAAATTCTTGCTGCTGCGGTTGGCTCAGATATTATTATTAATGACAGCAATGTAGTGGACTTCGAAGATGACGGTGAAAAGGTACTCTCAAGTTACACTGTTCTTCTCTGGTTTTGTATCCTGCTGGTTATTGCATATTTTCCAAGTCTATTAAGTGCTCCAGAGCCTTATGTACACCCAAAATATTAATGTTGATTCTGTCTGCTTTGGTAAGAGTGATGCTTTGCACAAATTCAGGTTACCGTGAAGCTTGAAAATGGGCAGTGTTATGAGGGTGATCTTCTTGTTGGTGCTGATGGGATATGGTCGAAGGTACTTTTTACTTTATATACGCGATACAATTCCGGTCGACCAGTATCTGAAAGTAGAGAAAAAACAAAGAAGAACTAAAATGAATCATGAATTTGACTCTGAATTCTTCGGCTCGTGATTCGGGTATCACTATTATTGCTAACAGGTGAGGAAAACTTTGTTTGGTCCAAGTGAAGCTATATACTCAGGCTACACTTGTTACACCGGAATTGCAGATTTTGTTCCTGCTGATATAGAGACGGTTGGGTATGTTGTCTATTCTTGTTCCAGTGTGTATAACATTTCCTTGTCTATAACTATTGAGCAAGTCCACTCACAAAGGCGACATATATTTGCAATTTTCTTGCAGGTACAGAGTATTCCTGGGTCACAAACAGTACTTTGTTTCTTCAGATGTTGGGGGAGGAAAGATGCAATGGTATGCGTTTCATAATGAACCGCCAGGTGGTGTTGATGTTGGAGGTAAACAATCTCCAGCTTAACCCCTTGCTGATTCAAGATTTGTTTCTCTTCAGTTGACTCCAGCCAGACAATTTCACTGGAAAAAACCTTCTAGTATATAGTTCACCGAGCTTGTCCAGTCTGGGATGTTTGTGACACCCCTGATTGGAAAGATGAATAATAGTCAACTGTTAATTTTATTTATAACCGAGTTCTGATTTTATGGTATCGATGCCATGATAAATTTAAATTATTTTAAGTTGTACAGCTAGGGTGATGTTTCAATTTTCATCCTTAAAAGGGGTGGTTCTCTTGATCTTGTAGGTAAAAAGGAGAGGCTACTGAAATTGTTTGGAGGCTGGTGTGATAATGTCATAGATCTATTACTCTCCACGGATGAAGATGCAATTCTCCGTCGTGATATATATGACCGGACCCCAGCCTTCACATGGGGAAAGGGTCGTGTTACGTTGCTTGGTGATTCTGTTCATGCCATGCAACCAAACTTGGGTCAAGGGGGATGCATGGCCATTGAGGTATGATGTACTTTGAGCTGCTCTTTTTCTGAACTTCGCTACCATTTTCTTCAGTTACATACTGCCTTTATTTGACTATAGAACTGTTTAAATCGTTGAGACTGTGAACCACTGAGAATATGTATATTTAAGAAATCCATCATGTGCACGGATATTGAATTTATTTCCTGATCACGAATCTGTTCTGGTTTTGAACTAAAAGGCGATAATATTGAAATAATATGTTATGGTTCCAGGATGGATATCAACTATCTCTGGAGCTTGATAAAGAATGGAAAGAAAGTATTGAGTCCGGTAGGCCAATGGATATAGCCTCTGCTTTAAAAAGGTGTAATAAATTTGTTTCCCTTGCTGCTGTCTCCAAAAGCTTGGTTTAAGTTTCATGAAGATCACCCACCAAAACATTAAAGCATTTGTTTGCTTTCTTCAGATATGAGAATGCTCGAAAAATAAGAGTTGCAGTCATTCATGGACTAGCAAGGATGGCTGCAATTATGGCATCAACTTACAAAGCATACCTTGGTGTTGGACTTGGTCCTCTGTCCGTAAGAATGTGACTTTTAAAAACATGAGAAGATTGAGAATATTCGGATATGGTTCAGAAATTTCTCAAGTTAATGGAAGTTGGTTTTGTTTTGTAGTTCCTGACAAAATTTAGAATACCGCATCCCGGAAGAGTTGGTGGGAGATTTTTTGTCGACATTGCTATGCCTTTGATGTTGAGTTGGGTTCTTGGTGGCAATGGGTGAGATCTTATTTTCCTTTATTTGTCAATACATTGAGTATGATTTCTGGTTTCCGCAGATGGATTAATAAAAGGTGTGTTACAAGATTTTAATTTTTTTTGTGAGATGTATTGGAGCCAAGGGAAGCATTTAGATGTTAAAAAAACATGAAGTCTAAGCTCTGTAACCTTTATTTGCACCAAGTATGATAGAAAAACGTGTATGCGTGCGTGTGTTGTTTATACACACACGACAATTTGTGTTTGGACCTTTTTTTGTTATGTTGGGAGAATGTTTTGACGTAATGAATGAATTATATGGCTTTCAGTTCAAAACTTGAAGGAAGAACGCTGCAGTGCAGACTTTCTGATAAAGTAAGCCAATAAACTCAGAATGAAATTGCATTTTGTGTTCTATGATTATGCTATGATCACCAGGTGACTAATGTCTCATATCGTTTACTCGTGAAGGCCAGTGACCAGTTACGAAGATGGTTTACGGACGATGATGCTCTAGAGCGAGCTCTGGACGCAGAGTGAGTATACCATAACCTTACATCTTGAAGAGAATGCTTTCGTCATTTTCTCACGCCTCGGTCTCATGGGATAGGGTCCATGCAAGCAAGATTTTGCAGAATGCATTTTGCTAGCGATTATCTTGCATTCATCCAAACGCCAGAAGAATTCATTTTTGCATCTTTATAGACCCCATTCAGCCATTCCCCAACATTTCTATCTTGGATAACTCTTTTATCAATTTGCTCAACTGTGACATGTCTGTGTATAGCTGGTTTCTAATTTCCATGGGAGATTCAACTGCTGCAACTGATACCATCTTTCTAAGCCGAGACGAGAAGAATCCGTATGTTATTGGGTACGCCTTTTCGTCTACAGCTTATAAACGAAACCGTGTGATTCGCTTGCTAACATGTTTATACTAAACTGTGATACTAATAGCATACCCTTTCCAATTATAGGAATGTACACCACCCAAATTTTCCTGGAGTATCAGTATGTATACCTTCACCTCAGGCAAGTTCACTGAACACTTAGTTCCCTTCTATAATTTTCCCGAAAGTTCCGTTTTTTCGTTCCATTCGATTGTTTCACGGAATTGTTCACGATACCTTAGGTTTCCAAAACACATGCTCGAATAAGCTACAAAGATGGAGCCTTCTTCGTAACGGACTTAAGGAGTGAATATGGCACCTGGATATCTGAGTATGTCTTGGAAAGTTTACTGCATTTTCCTTTTTCCACTTCTGTGCACATATTATGTAACATCACTTAAGAACAATCATAGAATCTGCATACTAAGTGAGAGTCAATTTTACAGCAACGAGGACAAGCGATATCGTGTGTCACCCAACGTCCCTACTCGTTTTCGTCCCACGGATGTGATTGAATTCGGATCTGATAAGAAGGTCAGAGTTTTTACTTCGTTTACCTATTTTCTCAACTCTAATCCTTTATTTTGTTGCAAAAAAACGGAGATAAAGCGCGGTACACTCGGCGTCTTGTTTAGTCTTTTACTTATTCCTTTAGGCGTGAACTGGATCTTGATACATTATCTTCTTGAACTGCCTTCGGTTTTCGTCTCATTTATGTGTTGTATGTAAGCAATTGCAGGCGGTTTTTCGCGTAAAGGTTTTAAAGCCTCCACCAAAAATCGCAAAGAAAACAGATGAAACTGAAGTTCTGCAAGCTGTATAGGATTCAAAATGATTCCACGGAAGGAGATTGAATTATAGGGAAATTTGTATAGAATTTTTATTTGTGGCAACTGAACGGTGTCATGCTGCTGCATTTTGTTTAGGACAGGAGTTGTGACATGTAATCGGAATATTCACACACTCTAAATTTATACATGGAAATGGCTTCAATTGTTACCGAAAAAATGATATATTTTGCAACTTATCGAATACAAATATTCTCAATTATTTTCAGAAAATGTCATCGTATGATCGTAAGAGTTTTTAATTTTTGTTATGTGATATTTTTAAAATTTGTTACTAGAAAACGTCTTTAAAATATCTAATAACTTGACACAAATTCAATGCCATAGATTTCCTTGTTGACAATGGATCAAATGCCAACCAACATAACTCAAATCTTCCACCAAATAATTGGCCAGAAAATGTAAGGAAAAAGGACAATGGACTTGGATGGATTGGACCCTACATCTATAAACAGAAATTTTTTTTTTAAAAAAAAAATATTATTTAACAATACACCAACAGTTTGCAATAAGTTTGCACTTAAATTAGATGTGCAGGTGTAGTCACCATCCAAATTTCCAAAGCAAATAAGATATCAAGAGTGGCCCCTCCCCCTCTATAAATACATTGCATGAACCACACATCAAATTAGAGCATCATAATTAAGCTTATCATAAATGTGGAGATGTTTCGTTGTCTCGCCTTACACACACAATTTCGTCTCACCTACATAAATGCGCCACCCCCACGGCGGACAAGTGATGAAATCGCCACCGTCGCGGGCGGCAGAGGGGGCATCTCCCATATCGTCTTGTCACGCAACTTGTGTTTTGTTTCGGTGCACCCAAATATCATGATGTGAATTTGGTCAAAATTGTTGGTTGACAAATAAACACTTCCGATTAAATACATCGTGTGTGTGTGTAAAATAGATGTTTAGAATAAAAGTTTATTTCAAACTTCACGCTGAACTACAAAGAGTCTTGATCTAAAAACAATACTTAAATAACGTCATGATTCGCGAGATTGTATAATATCATGTCTTGAACACTAGTGTTGTTATTCTTACATTTATATTATGATAGTGTTTGAAAGAGCTTCTAGGAAGTACTTATCAACCTTTCATTAATAAAATTTTGAAATTTTGTGAACTTTTGTTAACGAAAAGGTGAGAAATGTTTTCTAAAAGCTCTCTCAAATATATACTATCTGTACTGATTGATTCAATTATCGATTAATTTTCATATGTTTTGTGAAAATGGTTGATATTTGTGTTGAGCTAGTAATATGAACATAGGGTGACATAGAATTTTTGACAGATAAAGAAGACAAGAACTATTAAAAAAATGCAACAAAATTGAAGTTGGGGAGAAGCAAGAGCACCCACCTCGTTGTTGTGTCTCTTTAAAGGTTAAAACGTCAAGAATTAGGTGTCAGGTTTCCCACTCGAATGTGGATTACCAATATGACAAATAGTGGCTTCTTTTATTTCTTGTCTTTCAACTCCAATCTCCTCTCAAAAGAATACATATACATTCGCCTTTTTTTTTTTCCTTTTTTTTTTAATTTTTTTATCTCATATTTATTTTTCAACAACCATTTCCCACTTGTCAAGGAAATTTCATTCTACTCCAAATTCTTCTACGAAATGGAGAGTATAAAAGTAACAAATTTCTTTGCACAAAAATGTTAAGTTGGTTGAATCCTTAACTAAATAGGTGGAGGCGGAGGCCCCCACACAAAGTGGAACAATGCCAACTATTTCAAAGGCAATATTTATTTGTCTAATGTATGTTTGTATGTGATGCGATTATCATAAAATGACTGCCCGGGGGTGAGTAAATTCCCGGGCGAAAAAGATAGATGAAGATATTTGAGAGAGTGAGTCTGTATTGAATCATCTAACTTGCCCTTTACGAAATTCTCCCTTAGCTTTTAGAATGGCCGGCTCGAGCCTTCAATGATTACTGGATATGGGCTAACTGATGGCTTTTAGGATGATGGGATGACTATCATGTGTGATTTAGACACCCCGTAGTTTAAGAAAAAAGCCCAATCCGTTGGGGCATGGGCCACAATGATTTGGTCGGGGATTTGATCCTGGCACACTCTAAGCCGACGTGATTGTTTCCTGACCTTGAGAATAAAGAAACTTGGACCCCACCAGCTTTGCTTCCTTTTGCTTTTACCCGGGTTCTCCCCAGACCTCCCGGGATCTCCCGAGTGCTTAGACTCTCTGGGTTATATCATCACCCGAGATACTCCTGGCATCCGAGGGTATAGCCACCCGGCGTATCTTACTAGGATATCATCACGCTCCCTAAAGATAGTCGGACTAGGACCTGCTCCGCTGTTTCGACCACCCGGGCTGTAGGGTATCACCCGGGGGGTATAGCCACCTGGGGTATCCTACTAAGATATCACCATACTCCCTAAAGATAGTCGGGCTAGGACCTGCTCCGCTGTCCCAATCACCTGGGTTGTAGGGTATCACCCGGGGGGTATAGCCACCCGGGGTATCCTACTAGGATATCACCACACTCCCTAAAGATAGTCGGGCTAGGACCTCCTCCGCTGTCCCGACCACCCGAGGGGTATAGCCATCCGGGGTATCCTAGTAGGATATCACCACACTCCCTAAAGATAGTCGGGCTAGGACCTGCTCCGCTGTCCCGATCACCCGGGCTGTAGGGTATCACCCGGGGGTATAGCCACCCGGGGTATCCTACTAGGATGTCACCACACTACCTAAAGATAGTTGGGCTAGGACCTGCTCCGCTGTCCCGACCACCCGAGCTGTAGGGTATCACCCGGGGGAAATAGCCACCCGGGGTATCCTACTAGGATATCACCACACTCCCTAAAGATAGTCGGGTTAGGACCTGCTCCGCTGTCCCGACCACCCGGGCTGTAGGGTATCACCCGGGGGTATAGCCACCCGGGGTATCCTACTAGGATATCACCACACTCCTTAAAGATAGTCGGGCTAGAACCTGCTCCGCTGTCCCGACCACCCGGGTCCTAGACACTCGGGATCCGAACCCCCCCCCCCCCCGGGTGGTGACACTAGCCTTACGTCAGCCCTAACCGCTCCATAGCGCGTATGTCAGAGATTGTGTCAGAGGTCGCTTCAGCTTCGGGAGCACGCTTTGCGTATCTATGCCACCCAATTTAAAATACACGGCTCAGATTGCTTTGGTCCTTTCGAGTATTTAATCCATGTGACCTTTCATTCTTTTACTCACCGTCTTCCTCCTTGCACGAATGCCCTCTGGTTTCCTGCACCTTTCTCCTGCTTCCATCACTCGTTCCTTTGCACTCTCTTATTTGCTCTTTAACCTTTAAGTTCCTTCTTCCCTTATGTCTACAGGTACATCTTTCACCTCTGGGACGAATGTCAAAGGCTCGCCTAGAGACGAAGTGCCAAGCGGTAGCTCGAGCGATGCTCGCTCCGCCTCAGCTCTTCCTTCCCGCCCCCGTTTTTCTAGAAAAACTTCTCGTCCTAAAACTTCCGCGGCTTCGTCTTCCCATGTGAAGGGAAAAGGAAAAAGGAAAGTGAAGAACCCCACACCCCTCGCATCTGCTCCTCCAGCCCTAGGTTGGTATACCTATCTTTCCAGCACCCTATCCCAAGGTGCTGCGGAGGAACTGCACGGCTCAGGGGAAATCCCTTTGTCGTACTCTTTATTCCGCCCTTTACCAGGGAGCACCCCCGACACCCCTCCGGCAGGTTGTTATACCTTTTTTCGAGACCAAATCCGCAGTGGTCTTCGATTTCCTATTCCTCCCTTCTATCTGGCAGTTGCCGATTTCTTTAGAGTTCCTGTTAACCAGTTCCACCCAAACTCTTTCCGAATTATGGCCTCCACTTACATTCTTTTTAAAATGCACAATTTAGCTATCACCCCTCTCGTGCTTCACTATTTTTTTACTTGTCGATTTAACGAAGGGACCTTTTCCTTAGTTGCCCGGCTGAACACCCGCTTTCTTTCTGATATCCCCTCTTCCTTGAAGGGATGGAAAGAAAGGTATTGTTTCATCCGTTCCCCGGCCCCTTTTACTTTTAGGACCGAGTTCTTGTCCAGTCTCCCGCCAATGATGCGATTATCATAAAATGACTACCCGGGGACGAGTAAATTCCCGAGTGAAAAAGATAGATGAAGATATTTGAGAGAGTGAGTCTATATTGAATCATCCAACTTGTCCTTTACGAAATTCTCCCTTAGCTTTTATAATGGCCGGCTCGGGCCTTCAATGATTACTGAATATGGGCTAACTGACGGCTTTTAGGGTGATGGGACGGCTATCACGTGTGATTTAGACACCCCGTAGTTTAAGGAAAGAGCCCACTCCATTGGGGCGTGGTCCACAATGATTTGGTCGGGGATTTGATCCTGACACACTCTAAGCCGACGTGGCTATTTTTTGGCCTTGAGAATAAAGAAACTTGGACCCCACCACTTTGCTTCCTTTTGCTTTTTCCCGGGTTCTCCCCAGATCTCCCGGGATCTTTCGAGTGCTTAGACTCTCTGGGTTATATCATCACCCGAGATACTCCTGACACCTGGGATATAGCCACCCGGGTATCTTACTAGGATATCAGTATGAGAATAATAATATAATATCATATTATATTTAACGATTTAATTTTAATTTAGATACCTAAAATTTTTATATTGTATAGATTTTATATACGCAAAGTCAATTTTAAACCGACTCAATTCTATCGTCGCACGAGAAAAGCGATGCGGTGGGGGTCGCTTACCTCGAAAGCAATGGCAGTAACCCCCACGACTCCAACTCTTTCATTTTAAAGCTATCATCATCATCATTATTGCTATATAATTTTAATTTAAAAACATTATTTTATTATTATATATATCCCCCAAGATATGGGACCCACTCTACGTCTTTTTGAGCACACGTGCGCCACTTGGTTTTGATATCTGTGCCCAGTTTTAACTTCGCCCCGTAAAATTTTTGAATTAATTTTTATTTATTTATTCATTTCCCAAAGCAAATTTTCTTTCTAACAATAAATTTCTCAACAGTAGAACTGTAGAAGGGCAATGTTTTCATGCTCTTCAAAATGGACAAATATGCGTATGGTGTGTTCTTTAGGTTACATGATACATTTCGCGATAAAAATGAATGTTAATTCTTTACTACATATACGTTATACTATATTTCTAAATTCTTATTTGTACATTTCTCAAAAAAAATATTTCTTACTGTACGAATTAAAGTTAGAAACTCTTGAATATTTTTCCCTATTTATGTATATTATTATCTGTAAGACCTTTAAAATTCTTGTTAATTTTAAGAGATTATAAAATTTTTTTTGTTTCCAGGAATAGATAGCCGATGCTAGCGTTTTCGTTTTCACGGATATATGTATAAATATAAAATTCTAATATTTTTTTAAATAGTAAAACTAGATGATAACGATTATGTCATACATAAACTATGTTACACAATTAAAATTCCAAAATGTGAAGTAAAATTGAAGGAAAGACTCTAGGAATGGAGGAGAATTCAATAAAATTGAAGACAAATTCGTAGTAACAACGATATAATACCTTTAATTTTCATATTACACGTATAGTAATCATTTTTCGTTTTCTCTTTTCCCCCCAAAAATATTAATAATTTTCTATACCATTTGCCTTATTTTATTCACCCTTTTTCAACTTCCTAAGAAATATTTTTGTACCCGATTGAGGCACCAAGGCTGGGAACACGAGGCATCCGAAAAACCCGAAAGAATCTCGATGTCCCCCCGGTTTAACTACGAAGACGAACCGGCTGAGGACGACGACGACCGGTTCACCGCCGCAGCCAGTTTCCCGATCCTCTCGACCAGCTCAGGAGACAGCATCTTCGCCGGTTTCTTCTCCTTCTCCCGTCGGAAATCAAAACCCAGAGCATCCGAAACCTCTTCGGAGCTCCACCCGGATTTGAGGAGCGTATCCGATAACCGATCCGCTTTCAGCAGCAAAGCATCTAACACGGCTTCGTTATCCACCATAACCATCTCGCCTTCGAAGAACCCCGATGCCGACACGTGGACGATCTCCGAGACGTCGGATTCTTTCCAGCCGCCTTGTTTCAAAACCGACCCGATTTGGGTCACGTATTCGTCGACCCATTTGGGCATTTCGGATCTTGGTATGTCGCAGTACCTGTCGGGTGATGATGATGACGATGAGGACGAGTTAGAGTTCCTCTGCCGGCGATCCACGGCGGCGTCGCTCCAGAATTCCACCCACCGCGGCGTCCGCCCTCCGGAGATCGCGTCGAGGCTTCTCCTGGAGAAGTTGCTGGATGATCCAGCTGAGTCCAGCTGGCTTCCTGAGCGGTGGGATGATAGAATGCTTGAATCCCGGCTGGGTTTGAAGAGAGATGATTCGCGATCAAAAAAGTCTGACAAATCAAAACCGCAACAGAAGATTCTGTTCTCATCTACGTAGAAAATAGGATTTCCTGCCAAACAAGGGTTGCAAGGGATGTAACAACGGTTGAAGACGGGGATCAGGAGCGGGGCCCGTTTCAGAGCGTTCCGGGCTATCTTCAGGGCCTTCTCCGGGTTCGACGGGCGCGGTCCCCACGACTTAGACCAGAGAACATTTCGAGCTATGTGGAAAGAAATCGAAGCAACGGGGAGTTCAATGGAGGCCCGGAGATGAAGCCTGGCCGAGCCCGACGACCGCCAGTCGGGAAACCCTGTACCCACGGGCAAACCCATCGACAGAACCGCTTTCAGGTCCGGCGGGAATGCAAACCCGAACTCGGCTTCTGCTAAAGCAAACTCCGACTCCGATAAACCAGCTTGGACTCTAACACCCGAACTCTTCAAATGGCTGATCACTTTCTCCGCCAACGACGAGAAAGATAGGAGGCTGTTGCGCGGCGTGGAAGGGGCGGAAGAGGCGGCGCGTGCGGATAGACGGCGGAGCCCGGCAACGTGGGAAGCGTTCAGTCCGGCCATCCTCCTGTCCACATCGACCATTCTTGAAAGATCGGATCTTTAATAATGAGGAAAAAAACACAGCTTTCTTGCTTTGGATTCTTGATCTGAAAACTTTGGCTGATGAGGATCGAAGATTGGGTTTCTTTGCGAAAGTGGGAAAGGTGAGTAGTGAAGTTTACAGTGAAGTGTAAACAGGGCCAACCACGAAAAAGAGATGGATTTATAGCAAAGCCAGTAGATAGGGACCCATTTTAGAAACCTATATTTTATATTTATTTATTTATTATCTTTCCTGATGATAATTAAATGTGACTAATTGTAGAAATTAATTTTAAACACGAGAAAATGGCTAGTAAAACTTTCGAGAATCACATTCTTAGAATTTATTAATTGCCATTATTATTCTCCATATTTATCCGATATGATTGATAATTTAATCATACTTGAAACGTAATATTCACGTGTATCAGTGTGATAAACTCGAGATTTGGTGCAAAGATCTATTAATTTGTTTATCTAATTATTTATGTAGTAGCAAAAGTTCTCAGCATTTGTCACAAGTGACATTTAAGGAATATATGGCCTCTAATTAGCAAAAGTGGTGTGTTTTGAGATGAAATTGACTATAATACGCAATGACATTTATTCTATCCCAATTGTGTCCAAAGAATAAAGTGGATGATTTATCATGACACATTGTTTCATTAATAAAAGGATAAATAAATTCATGATTATTTTCCACTTTAAGTATATATATGTGTAATTTCGAATCAATACATTAATGTGTAAATAATTTAAAAGTCATAGTGAAAAATATGCATGATTACGTGTGAAGTCGGATGATACGAATAATAAATTATAAACGGCGGATAATTTGTTTATTTATTTATTTTAACATATATTGGGTTGAATTGAATAAATTATATTATTATGAGCTATTTGGAAAAAAACATCAAAATATATATTTTTTAATCAACGAGTCCCGAATTTATATGATCGTAGTACCGAAAATATATTATGATTGTGCACATACGATATATGTATAAAATACTATGATATATATATATATATATATATATATATATATATAATTTTAATATGATGCACATCTACCGTGTTCATCTCTGTACGTCCACCAATGATGTGATATTCATCTAAATTGTAAATCTAATAGTTTAGTGTCACATCAAAGATTGACATTACCACAGTGAGTGAACAGTATATCAAAATTATATATATATATGTACGTGTGTGTGTGAAAGTACAAGTACAATCGTGATTCAGATTACAAAAATATAATATAACTCACACTACTGATGAAACTTGAGCATAAACCCGAAATTTATTTATCTGGCACAGATAAATTACAAATAAATTCTAAATCTAAAATAAATTAAAATTTTTCCAAAATCTATGTGAATCGAACATGAGATCAGAAAGTATATAAATTAAAGAGTTATTTATTTATTTACTTAATCTATAATAGTTAGTTGAAAAAATATGAAATATTATATACATAAAATCAAATCAACATATTTATATGATATCATGGTACTTTTGAAAAAATAATAATATATCCTCCTATAAAAGACTCAATTATTCTATATACTAGCATCAATGCACACGCTATGCGTGTGATATAATATATAATTATCCTATGTATTTTCATATATATATATATATTATCTTGATTTATTTCACTATTACAAAATAGGTGGTTAAGAAAATAACATGGAGAATAATGTAAGAAAATGGGTAGTTATATGCTTGTGGTGGTAATTTGGTACAACTATTAAAATGACAAAAAACGGTTATTCTAGCACTTCATGCATTATAATATAGAATAGATAGCATAAATAAACAAAAAAAAAAATCAAATACCTTTTTATATAATCTCGGCATACTCACATGCAGCTTTCAAGAAATTAAGTGCACCAGCATTCACATGATTCCCTTACAATAATATTAAAAAACAATAAAAACTTTAAGAAAATATGTTTAATTCTGGTGATGTATATTAGTTCTAAATGTATCCATTTTTTGAAAATTTTAATTTTTTTTTCCTCCGCGAACAAAGTTATATATGATAATAAAAACACAATATTTATGTTAAAATGTGTATTTAGCACAATGCTTTTCATTGACTTTTATAATTTTATTCAATCCATTAAATAAAATCAGGATTCAATTGGTTTCATAATTTCATTAATGTGGTGCAAATTTGAAAGCTTCAAGGGATTGCATGTCTGGCAAATTTATTTCATTAAATTGTGACACGGTTGCTTATTCAACCCAAGCACGTGACACAAACACTGACAACTTCCGAAACCATAAATTTAATATCTTGTTTCTTCTTTTTTTAATATATAACTGAATATTTTGAATTTGAAGCACACATCATTTGACTTTCGATGTCACATGTAAGATGCAGATTTTTTTTGAGAGCGATATAAGGGAATTCATGTAATGATATAATAATAATTTGACAATATTTTAATAATAATATACAGTAGCTAAAGGTCAACGTATTTTGAATTTCCTGTCATCTATGCATGGTTCGTTTAATTTATACTCGATATGTTCCAATTATATACATTTCATTTTCTTTCCCGATTATCCCAAACATATAGACAGTAATTAATTAATTCATTGATCCCTATAAGTTTATTAACAAAAATGTTTATTACTTCATCTTAAACAAAACTTATCTCATTCGATGTGAGGTTAAATGTTCATAAGAATATAATGTTTGAATATAACTTATTTTTATCTAGTTAATTATATTAATATGATAGTCCCTCTATCCAGTACATACATATATATAATATTATTAATTGTGTTTTCGAGTGGATTAAGAAAATTACTAGAAAAAAAAATCAAATTTTTAAGTTTTGCTCTGGTTTAGTTAACTACTACTGTTTAAATAAGATATAATTAAAACAAATTATTGAGATAGCTAGTTTTTTTAATGAATAATAGTAAATTAGCAAAAGAATGTATCTAAACATAAAGTTATATATTTTGAGCGAATGAGAAAGAATTTATGTCATTTATATTTGGGACGAGAATGAGTACTTATGAACACATAATTCATGTTAATTAATTGATTAACGACATTATGCTTTGTAGTTTGTCCCATAAAATGAAACAAATGTGTCTTTAATTAGGTTGGATTTGTGGGTTCAATTAATTGATTTCTATCGATGAATGCAATAAACAAAAGAATGCTAAAAAAAAGGAAGCAAATTATAGGGAAATGGACAAGAGATTGCCACTAAAACCAAAAAACGAATAGATCAAGAAAATGAAGGACATTGGGATTTAGATTTGTAGGGCTTCAGAAAAATCAATGGACCAACATGTACTCTTACCAACTTACATAATGTTCCATTCAAATTTTAAAAATCTATGATATAATTTCTATAAGTATTAATTTCCTATATATATATATATATATCTATATATATGTGTGTGTGTGTGTGTGTGTATGCATTAGTTGAAGGGGCTATTCAAAGGTACATCTGTCCTCATTATTTACATATTAAATGGCTAGTTATTGCCTACACATGGAAAATTATATTTTTCAACCATAAATTCATTATCAAAAAAGGGCAAAAAAAAAAAAAAAAAACCGACATGAAAAATTATATTTTCAACGCTAAAATTATAATTAACCTAGACAAATTAAACACCAAAAATAATTGGGCGCGATGATGTCATCGTGACGGGAGGATTATGTATGGAGACAACATTACATCCAAGAGATTGATTTTGTTTTGTTTTGTTTTTAAGAGCATGTACAAGGATGTGAGGAAGTTCGTGTGGTCAAATTGGTAACTTGATCGCATGATGATGTCAGTGTTGATAACTTCATTGTACGTTTTTATAATGGTGTGATGATGTTGTAGTGGTGATGTTGAAATATTATTTTTTTAATCTATTTAAATAATGTTTTTAAAACATAATAAAAATACAATTAACAAATTAAAAATACACATAATTAAATTTAATAATTACATAATAAAAATGAACATAAATATAAAAAATTAAATATTATTATTTAATTATATTTAATATTTTTAAACATAATAAAATTGAACATAAATATAATAAATTTAAAATACACATAATTAAAATTTAAAACTTACTAAAAATATAAAATCACTCGAAATAAAGATTACACGCAATAACAAAATACAAGAAATAAAAAAAGACAATAAATTTAAAAGGATTACAACCGAATAAAATATAATGAGATAGCACTGAAATAAATTACTAATTGAATCTTTTTCGAAGAATTTGTTCTTGCATCTTCATGTAGTATTGAGATCATTATTTTTTCATGAATCCATTTTCGAAATTGGATTGAAAATATAATGAAAGTTGGAGAATATAGAATTTTTGGAATTCAAGTAGTAGAAATTGTGAATTTTATGAGATGCATCCAAACCTATTTATAAAAGAATGCTTGAATTTGAAAAATATTACCGTTGATACTTTTTCAGAATATAAAAAAAAATCGGATTTTTTAATTTTTTTTTTAATTTTTAATATTTTTTTTTAAAAAAATAAGCTGGGATTGATCTGATCAACGGCCAGATCATTCTAACCATTCTTTTTTTTTAAAACTTACTTTTTTTCAAACGGACAGAAAGATTTGGCCGTTTATTTTTTAAAAAATTTTTTTTTATTGAATGGTGGGCTTCAACGCACGGAGCCTCTTCGTGCGGGGCCCACCATTTTGACCGCACGCGAAAACTTCCGCGTGCGGTATCCTCGCCCCTTGGAGGGGCGATGTGATGAAGTGGGCCGGTCAAGTGGGTTTGATCGCTCCACTTGACCGGCCCTTGTACATGCTCTAATATGACGATGATAATATTATAATACAAAATTGATTATACATTTCAGAGAATAAAAAATTGAACTTATAAATGTAATTAGATAATTAGATCAGTCTCAATGCTCTGATATACATCTATACAGACCCCAATATATGTGCTTTAAAAATGTATTTCGTGGTCCCTTAATCTTCTAATTATTAATTTATTGACCTCCCCTATATAGCTAGGTTAGTTAGGAACAATATGAGCTAGGTAGTCAAGCCTTTTCAACGAGTGGAAATTAATTATTTTATAACTTTATTAACAAATTTAAAGTTTATATAGAAAAATAAAAAGGAGAATCAATAAAAGACTCTCATTAAACATTTCAAGATTTTTCAATTTTTTTTTTTTGAAACACATAAATTAAATGAGCTCAATAGTTGATAGCTTATATCCATCAGACATAAAGATTTCATTTAGAGATTTCAATTACAATGAACAACTTCATAGAATAATATATATATATATATATATGAGTTTTTGATATCATGAGCAACCATTGTGGACAACCACACGAGTTTCGAATGACATAGCATGTTGTACATCCAATAATTGAATTTCGTGTCAGTCAATACTCATATAACTAACTGTCTTTGATATCAAAACTATATATATTATATATGAAACGACCCTAATTCTATAATAAATAAATATGCGGAAATTTTTTTTTTTTTTTTATACTACTAAATAAAATATTTACATATATGCCCATACATATATGCACTGAATTAAAATACTTAAAATAAATTCACGACTAAATAAATAAACAATTTAAATACTTAAATAAAAATGCATTCTTTGAATTAAATAAATATCTGAGTCAACCCTATAATTTAAAAATGTACTGCATAAATAAAATAAATAAAAAGTGTGCATGCACTAAAATATTTAATAAAATATTTCAAACACCTCAACCCAAATAAAATAATAAAATGTATCATAAGACATCAGCACGGTGACTCAGAAGCTGTCACGGTCACGGGGCTACTGCAGCGCTGCTCATACGTCCTCACCACCGGTAGGGGTAACCTGCTCCTCTACATACTCACCTGCACCATATCAGTGTAGTGAGCCTAGAGGCCCAACATGCATACTAACAAGGGTTTAAGATAATTTAAAACAATTTAATACTAATACATACATATACATGAATGAGCATGCTTAAAAATTACATAACATAACTTACATAAATAAACATACATAACATACATAAGTTGTTGAGCATTTATTTTCTAAACATCGAATGGTCCTATCCGTAAGTGTGACCCATAGTGCGACTGATCAGTCTAAGAAACCATCGTACGAGGCTGGTGGCGAACCACCCATACATAAATGGCAGAAAACTGCCCATACATAAATGGCCACACTACTTCAATTTCCACCTAAAATATTTTATTCGCTCAACCATAGAAATTAAATCATAGCATAAAAATTTATTTCATGAATGCATGTACTTAAATAAATTGTGTGTCCTTCATATATATTTAATTTAGTTTTCTTACTAACATATAAATATTAAAATAACTTATATGCATAAAAATAATTAAATATATAATCAGGACACATGCAATTTTCTCATGGATGGTTCTGGACTGCTGGCCCTACACTCAAGCCCATTAACTTAAATCTGGCCCATTAACATACTTAAGCCCAATAACTTAAACTTTAAGCCCAATTAATTAATCTAAGCTCAATTAAAATAATTAAGCCCATTAAAATTACACTAAGCCCAATAACACTTAAACTGGCCCATTGGGCCCAAAAACCCAAAGACTGGCCCATTAACTTTTATGGGCCCAAAAGCCCATAAAATTAATGGACTAAATTAATTAAAGTTTTAAAAGTCCAAATAAAATTATTTGGGAGTCCAAATAATTTTATTTCAATTAAATTGACTCAAAACCCATTATTTCATAAAATATTTTAAAAATAAAAAGACTCGAGCCCGGCCCACCAAACCCGGACCCGGACCCACTTAACCCGACCCACTAACCTACTGACCCGACCCGAGCCCCCACGACCCGACCCGGTACCCTGAAACCCTAAAACCCGAACCCCCTTACTTCCCCATGGCCGCGGCCGTGAGCAGCAGCCATTCCATGGCTGCTGCCGGCCGGCTCCGGCCGCCCCTGGCCGGAGCGCCGCCGCCCGGACGTAGCCCACGTCCGGGCGGACCTAACCTGTCCGAACCCCAGCCCCCATGCAGCCCGGAAACTGGAACCCGACGGCTCTTCCCTTCCAACCCTAACCTGCGCGCAGCTGGACTCTTCACCCCTAAACCGATCGGCCTAGCCCTTCTCAGACCCAAGCCCCTCCATGGTTCGATCCTTAGGCACCCTAGGACCCCTCTTGACCGAACCCTCAGCCCCGAACCAAGCATGGAGAGGAAAAACGTGAGTTATGCATATGAAATCGAAACACAAGGCACCAACAACAACATAGAAATCGTTTTTCTGAAAATAATTTAAAGGAATTTCGATGCTTACTATAATCCATATAATATATACTGATATTGTACGAAAATATGAAAAAATTCATGCCTTTCACCGTAGATGACGAGAAAACACGAACGTGGGACGGTTCCGGGACGACGGGACGAAAATACGGGCTTTTGGAGCTTCGAACCTCTTGGCTATGGCTTCTCTGGGTGTCGGCTAGATGGAGAAGAGATGAAGGTGGGTGTCGGCTGAAGTTGAGAGTGACGTGAGGTTTTGGGTGGGGTTGGGTAGATTTAGGTTTTATTTTAATAGAAAATAGGGTAATTAAATATATAATTAAGGATATAATATATATAAAATATAACTTAACTAAAACTCTAAAAGAAATCTTTAAAAAAATCTGAAACATAAAATAAATCTCGAAATATTAATTTAGGGGAAATTTTAAAAATACTAAAAAGTCAATATTTTGACTAATTTTGGATAAAAATGACTCCCTAAAATTAAATAAAATTAAATACTTAAAATTTTGGGATAATAAAACTCAAAATAATATTTTAAGGCTCTAAAAAGGCTCATAAAATAATTTGGGTGGAAAGTTGTCATCTCGTCCGTCCACGGTCCAGTCTACGCGATTAAATAATAAAAATACTAAAAATCATAAAAATCACTAATTATGGGTTAAATGCTTAGAAATAAATTAAATCATGCATAAATAATTCACATAATTATTTAACCCATAAATCATAAATTTAATTAATTAAATATCCTAATTATGCAGGCGGATTTATGTAATTAAAAATACCGGGTGTTACAATTCTCCCCCCCTTAAATTGAATTTCGTCCTCGAAATTAAAGTACTTACCCGAACAACTCCGGTTAGCGAGTCCTCATATCCTCCTCGGTCTCCCAAGTAGCTTCCTCCTCCGAGTGATTCAGCCACTGGACTCTGACCATCGGTATGACCCGCGTCCTAAGCCTCCGCTCCTCCCTAGCCAAGATCCGCTGTAACACCCGGTATTTTTAAATACGTAAATCCGCCTGCATAATTAGGATATTTAATTATTTAAATTTATGATTTATGGGTTAAATAATTATGTGAAATATTTATGCATGATTTAATTTATTTTTAAGCATTTAACCCATAATTAGTAATTTTTATGATTTTTAGTATTTTTATTATTTGATCGCGTAGACGGGGCCGTGGACGGACGAGATGATGACTTTCCACCCAAATTATTTTATGAGCCTTTTTGGAGCCTTAAAATATTATTTTGAGCTTTATTATCTCAAAATTTTAAGTATTTAATTTTATTTAATTTTAGGGGTCATTTTTATCCAAAATTAGTCAAAATATTGACTTTTTAATATTTTTAAAAAATTCCCCTAAACTAATATTTCGAGATTTATTTTATGTTTCAGATTTTTAAAGATTTTTTTTAGAGTTTTAGTTAAGTTATATTTTATATATATATTATATCCTTAATTATATATTTAATTACCCTATTTTCTAATAAACTAAAACCTAAACCTATCCCTACCTCCCACGTTTTCTTCCACTCAGCCGACACCCACCTCCATCTTCTTCTTCTCCATCTAGCCGTGACCCAGGGAAGCCATAGCCAAGAGTTTCGAAGCTCCAAAAGCCCGTATTTTCGTCCCGTCGTCCCGGAACCGTCCCACGCTCGTGTTTCCTCGTCATCTACGGTGAAAGGCATGATTTCTTCTCGATTTTTCTTTATCATATCAGTATATATTACGTCGGATACGTAGACATCGAAATCCTTTCAATATTTTTCAGAAAATCGATTGAATGTTGTTGGTTGTGCTTTGTTCTTCGAATTCATAGCATGCTCACGTTTTCTTTCTCTCTATGCATGTTTCGGCTGATGGCTAGGTCTCCAGGGGTGTGGGTACGTGGTCTGGGCTCGAGTGGCTCGAGGGGTTCGAGCCAAACGAGCCCAGGTGGTCACCTTTTCAACCAAGTGCACGGCCGAGACAGTCTAGGGTTTGGAGATGTAGGGCTTCGGCTCGACGGTTGGACGTGCATGGGGTCGGACCTCCGAGCAGGTTAGGTCCGGCAGGACCTTGGGAGGGTCCTGCCGGCGGTGGTCCGGCCAGTGGTGGCCGGACTGGCGCGGCAGCAGCCCTCGAAGGGCTGCTGCACGCAACCGAGGGAAATTGGGAGAGGGGGGCCATCGGGTTGGGCTGGGTTTAGGGGCCTGGGTCGGGTCTGGGTGTCCGGGTCGGGTCGGATAGGTCTAGGGTCGGGTCAGGTGGTTCGGGTCCGGGTTTGGTGGGCCGGGCTCGAGTCTTTTTATTTTTAAAATATTTTAAGAATTATTGGGTTTTTGAGTCAATTTAATTGAAATAAAATTATTTGGACTCCCAAATAATTTTATTTGAACTTTTAAAATTTTAATTAAGTTAGCCCATTAATTTTATGGGCTTTTGGGCCCATAAAAGTTAATGGGCCAGTCTTTGAGTTTTTGGGCCCATTGGGCCAGTTTAAGTGTTATTGGGCTTAGTGTAATTTTAATGGGCTTAATTAATTTAATTGGGCTTAGATTAATTAATTGGGCTTAAAGTTTAAGATATTGGGCTTAAGTATGTTAATGGGCCAGATTTAAGTTAATGGGCTTGCATGTCTAGGGCCAGCAGTCGAATCAAACCATGAGAAATTGCATGTGTCCTGAGTTTATATTTAATTATTTTATGCATGAAAAGTTATTTGAATATTTATATGATATTAGAAAATAAATTAAATATAAATGAAGGACACACAATTTATTTAAGTACATGCATTCACGAAATCAATTTTTATGCTATGATTGAAATTTTATGGTTGAGCAAATAAAATATTTTAGGTGGAAATTGAAGTAGTGTGGCCATTTATGTATGGGCAGTTTTCTGCCATTTATGTATGGGCAGTTTTCTGCCATTTATGTATGGGTGGTTCGCCACCAGCCTCGTACGATGGTTTCTTAGACTGATCAGTCGCACTATGGGTCACACTTACGGATAGGACCATTCGATGTTAAGAAAATAAATGCTCAACAACTCAAGTATGTATGTTATGTATTATGTTATTTATGTTTATTTAAGTAAGTTATGTTATGTAATTTTTAAAGCATGCTCATTCATGTATATGTAAGTATTAGTATTAAATTGATTTAAATTATTTTAAACCCTTGTTAGTATGCATGTTGGGCCTCTAGGCTCACTACACTAATATGGTGCAGGTGAGTACGTAGAGGAGCAGGTTACTCCTACCGGTGGTGAGGATGTATGAGCAGCGCTGCAGTAGCCCCGTGACCGTGACAACCTCTGAGTCACCGTACATGATGTCATATGATACATTTAGAATTTTTTTAAGGGTTGATGTTTTTGGATATTTTACTAAATATTTTTAGTGCATGCACACTTTTATTTATTTTATTTATGCAGTATATTTTTAATTCTTAGGGTTGACTCAGATGTTTAATTATTTTTAAATCATGCATTTTCTTAAGTATTTAATTGTTTATTTATTTAGTCATGTATTTATTTTAAATATTTTATTCTGTGCATATATGTATGGGCATATATGTACATATATTTATTTAGTAGTATATTAAAAATAAAAAAAAAATTCCGCATATTTATTTATTATAGAGTTAGGGTCGTTTCATCCGCACTGGTCTCTCCTCGTACACAAGATCTGGTGGCAACTGTA
The DNA here is from genome assembly GCF_033568475.1 of Henckelia pumila. Taxonomy (NCBI): domain Eukaryota; kingdom Viridiplantae; phylum Streptophyta; class Magnoliopsida; order Lamiales; family Gesneriaceae; genus Henckelia; species Henckelia pumila. Next base: position 31,088,599 of record NC_133123.1, on the reverse strand, counting down.
AGGGCTCGAAATCCAACACATGCGACGGGTTGGAGACATATCTCTGAAGCATGGATACATGGAAAACGTTGTGCACTGCCGCTAGCCCTGGAGGTAGAGCTAAACGATAGGCCAACGTGCCAACTCGCTCCAAGATCTCGAATGGCCCTATATATCTCGGATTAAGCTTGCCTCTCCGTCCAAAACGCGCTACTCCCTTCATAGGTGACACCTTCAAGAATACGTGATCACCTACTGCGAACTCCAAATCGCGTCGTCTGGCATCTGCATAACTCTTCTGCCGACTCTGCGCAGTCCTCATCCTATCTCGAATCTGCGTCACGATGTCAGCTGTCTGCTGCACAATCTCTGGACCCAACAAAATCCTCTCACCAACCTCATCCCAATGCACCGGAGATCTGCATCTTCTCCCATAAAGTGCTGCATATGGAGCCATACCTATAGACGACTGAAAACTGTTGTTATAGGTAAACTCCACTAATGGCAGTCTAGTCTCCCAAGAGCCCCGAAAATCAATGACACAAGCTCTCAGAAGATCCTCGAGAACCTGGATCACTCTCTCAGACTGACCATCTGTCTGGGGATGAAATGCTGTACTGAACAGAAGCCTAGTCCCCATAGCCGTGTGCAGACTCTTCCAAAACGCAGATGTGAATCTCGGATCTCTGTCTGACACAATAGACACTGGTATGCCATGCAGTCTAACAATCTCTCTAATGTAAAGCTCTGCATACTGTGTCAAAGTATAGTTAGTCCTCACCGGCAAGAAATGAGCTGACTTGGTGAGTCTATCCACAATCACCCAAATCGCTGTGAAACCTCTGGCACTCCTCGGCAAGCCAACCACAAATTCCATCGTAATATTCTCCCACTTCCATTCCGGAATAGGAAGAGGTCTAAGAAGTCCTGCTGGACGCTGATGCTCTGCTTTGACTTGCTGACAAGTCAAGCACTCTGACACCACTCTCCCGATGTCACTCTTCATCCCAGGCCACCAATACAATAACTGCAAATCTCGGTACATCTTCGTACTTCCGGGGTGAATGGAGTACGGAGATGCATGAGCCTCTGCTAGAATCTCGGCTCTCAACTGATCAACGTTCGGTACCCACATCCTCCCACGGTACTGAACGATGTCATCCTCCACTGTATACAAGAGATTACCTCTGGCCTCATCTCTCTGTCTCCATCGCTGTAGCTCCTCATCAGTAGACTGTCCCTCTCTAATCCGATCTCGCAGAACTGGCTGCACCGTCAACACTGACAAGCTCGGTGCATGGCCACTCGGATAGCACTCCAAACCAAATCTCTGAATCTCGGTCTGTAGTGGTAACTGTACAGTCAAACATGATACCACTGACGACTTTCGACTCAAAGCATCTGCTACTACATTAGCCTTACCCGGATGGTAGCTAATGTCACAGTCATAGTCCTTAACAAGCTCAAGCCATCTGCGCTGCCTCATGTTCAACTCCTTCTGGGTGAAGAAGTACTTGAGGCTCTTATGGTCGGTGAAAATCTTGCACTTCTCGCCGTAAAGATAGTGCCTCCAGATTTTCAACGCAAATACCACTGCTGCAAGCTCCAAATCATGCGTCGGATAGTTCTGCTCATGAATCTTCAACTGTCGCGACGCATATGCGATAACTCTGCCACTCTGCATAAGTACTGCGCCCAAACCAAGCTTGGACGCGTCGGTGTACACCACTAACTCCTCATGTGGCACTGTCATAGCTAACACCGGTGCTGAAGTAAGTGCATCCTTCAGCTGATCAAAACTCCTCTGACAATCTGGACTCCAACTATACTTCGCATTCTTCTTGGTCAAGGAAGTCAAGGGTACTGCAATAGAGGAAAAACCCTTGATGAACTTCCTATAGTATCCTGCTAAACCCAAGAAGCTACGAATCTCCGAAGCATTCTTTGGAATCCCCCAATCCCTCACTGCCTGCACCTTGGACTGATCCACTGCAATCTCATCCCTAGAAATAATGTGGCCTAGAAACGCCACCTGCTCCAACCAAAACTCACACTTACTGAACTTTGCAAACAGTCGATGCTCCCTCAAAGTCTGCAAGGCTGTATGCAAATGCTGTGTATGCTCCTCAATGCTCCTCGAGTAGATCAATATGTCATCAATGAATACAATGACAAACTGATCTAGATACGGCTGGAAAACACGATGCATGAGATCCATAAAAACTGCTGGAGCATTGGTCAACCCAAAGGGCATCACCAAGAACTCATAGTGCCCATATCGTGTCCTAAAGGCAGTCTTAGACACGTCTGAATCTCTGACTCTCAACTGATGGTAACCAGATCGCAAATCGATCTTGGAGAATACCGAAGCTCCCTGCAACTGATCGAATAAATCCTCTATCCTCGGTAGCAGATACTTATTCTTCACTGTGACTCTGTTGAGCTCTCGGTAGTCAATGCACAATCTCATGTTGCCGTCCTTCTTCTTCACAAACAACACTGGAGCTCCCCATGGAGAAAAGCTAGGACGAACAAAGCCCTTCTCCAACAGCTCCTGAATCTGCTCCTTCAACTCTCTCATCTCTGTAGGAGCAAGTCGATACGGTGCCTTAGAGATAGGCACAGTATCCGGAAACAACTCAATACTGAACTCCACCTCTCTCACTGGTGGAACTCCTGCAACATCGTCAGGAAAAACATCTGGATAGTCACATACCACCTCTATATCTGATAAAGATCTGCTAGAAACATCTGAGGTAGTGACCACACTAGCAAGAAAACCCTGACATCCATTGCGCAACAGTTTCCTCGCACGAACAAATGATATCATCTGAGGAATACTGCTAGACTGAGATGCAAAGAAAGTAAACATCTCACCTCCTGCTGGCTTCACTGACACTGTCCTACGTCGGAAATCAATCGAAGCTCCATTAACTGATAGCCAGTCCATACCCAAAATCAAGTCAAACCCAGTCAATGGAAGAACCACTAGATCTGCTCGAATGGAGTGTCCCTGCAACTCCAATGCCAGATCCCTGATGACACTAGTGGTAGTGATAACCTGTCCGGATGGCATGGTAACATCGTAACCACTGTCTACAACCTCCGGTGAAATGCCTATCCGTCTGATAAAATCTCGGGAGATAAACGAATGCGTGGCTCCTGAATCTAGCAACGCAAACGTGGAGTTGCCTCCAACTAGAATTCTTCCTGCACGCAGAAGATTCCCAACAATTCACACCACTATGCCCCCAAGGTTAAAACACTAAAATCCTTAATTCTAATCACAAAGAAACAAAATTCTTATTCTAGCATGCTGATAATTAAAATCATGTAACAGGCATTCAGATATAATTGCAATTAAACAAAAACAAAGAATTGAAAAAGTTCTAGGGGTTAGGTATACCGGTGATCAAGGAGGTATCTGGGTTTGCCTCCTCAGCCTGCATCACATAAACTCGCCCACTGACATTCTGCCTCTTCGGGCAGTTGGCAATCTGATGCCCTGGCTCCTTGCAACGATAGCAGACTCCTGCTCCCATAAGACACTGCCCGGAATGCATCTTCTGGCACTTCGGACACACTGGATATCTCCCTGGAGTAGGGGCCCCGCCCCTAGTCTGCTGCTGTGGCTTCCCCTGAGGCCTCTGCTGATTCGGGCCCTTAGATGGCCCTGTAGACTGTTTCTTCGCAGGTGGCTGCGAAGATGGTCGCTGATACCCTGTCTGCACAAACTGCCTCTTACCCTGCTGCTCTCTCTGTATCTCTCTCCGTCCCTCCTCGGAACGCAAGGCCCTGCTGACTGCAGACTCATATGTAAAGACGTCTGCCATCCGCACATCATGCCTGATCTCAGCCTTCAGGCCCTCCACAAACTGTCGCAGCTTCTCCTGCGGACTATCAGCAATCATGGGCACAAAATGACAGCCCCTCTCAAACTGGCTCACATACTCTACAACCGACCTGTCCCCCTGACGGAGACTCATGAACTCACGGATCATGCGACTGCGCACATCCTCGGTGAAGTACTTGGCGTAGAAGATACGCCTGAACTCAGCCCACGTCAGTGTAGGTAGATGGACTCCTCTGACTGCACCCTCCCACCAAAGGGCTGCATCGCCTCGCATCATGTACGTCGCACAGCTCACCCTGTCGGTGTCTGTGATCCCCATATAATCGAAGATGGACTCAAGAGAGCGAATCCATCCCTCAGCCACCAACGGATCGGTGGTCCCCACAAACTCCTTAGGCCCCTTCTTCTGGAACCTCTCTGCGACGTCCTCCTCGTGGGACAGTCTGGGACGGGCAGCCTGCTGCTCCAGCAAGGCAGTAATACCCGCCATCATCGTGGCACTGGCCTGCTCCAGTGCTGTCATGGGGTGCTGCTGAGGTGGCGGTGGAGGTGGAGGTGGAGGTCTCCCACGTCGATTCACCTGTCTGGGAGGCATTCTGCACTACCACATATTTATTTACGTAAATCGCCTTGCATAACTAAGTGTTTAAAATTTAAGGCTAACTTAAATTATAGAAATTAAATCATACTATAAACATTAAAACTTACAGACCGGTAGCGTGGATTTCTGAGCTCGCATAGCAGTAGTGACCCCTCCAAGGACCGTGCTTTGATACCAACTGAAACGACCCTAATTCTATAATAAATAAATATGCGGAAATTTTTTTTTTTTTTTATACTACTAAATAAAATATTTACATATATGCCCATACATATATGCACTGAATTAAAATACTTAAAATAAATTCACGACTAAATAAATAAACAATTTAAATACTTAAATAAAAATGCATTCTTTGAATTAAATAAATATCTGAGTCAACCCTATAATTTAAAAATGTACTGCATAAATAAAATAAATAAAAAGTGTGCATGCACTAAAATATTTAATAAAATATTTCAAACACCTCAACCCAAATAAAATAATAAAATGTATCATAAGACATCAGCACGGTGACTCAGAAGCTGTCACGGTCACGGGGCTACTGCAGCGCTGCTCATACGTCCTCACCACCGGTAGGGGTAACCTGCTCCTCTACATACTCACCTGCACCATATCAGTGTAGTGAGCCTAGAGGCCCAACATGCATACTAACAAGGGTTTAAGATAATTTAAAACAATTTAATACTAATACATACATATACATGAATGAGCATGCTTAAAAATTACATAACATAACTTACATAAATAAACATACATAACATACATAAGTTGTTGAGCATTTATTTTCTAAACATCGAATGGTCCTATCCGTAAGTGTGACCCATAGTGCGACTGATCAGTCTAAGAAACCATCGTACGAGGCTGGTGGCGAACCACCCATACATAAATGGCAGAAAACTGCCCATACATAAATGGCCACACTACTTCAATTTCCACCTAAAATATTTTATTCGCTCAACCATAGAAATTAAATCATAGCATAAAAATTTATTTCATGAATGCATGTACTTAAATAAATTGTGTGTCCTTCATATATATTTAATTTAGTTTTCTTACTAACATATAAATATTAAAATAACTTAAATGCATAAAAATAATTAAATATATAATCAGGACACATGCAATTTTCTCATGGATGGTTCTGGACTGCTGGCCCTACACTCAAGCCCATTAACTTAAATCTGGCCCATTAACATACTTAAGCCCAATAACTTAAACTTTAAGCCCAATTAATTAATCTAAGCCCAATTAAAATAATTAAGCCCATTAAAATTACACTAAGCCCAATAACACTTAAACTGGCCCATTGGGCCCAAAAACCCAAAGACTGGCCCATTAACTTTTATGGGCCCAAAAGCCCATAAAATTAATGGACTAAATTAATTAAAATTTTAAAAGTCCAAATAAAATTATTTGGGAGTCCAAATAATTTTATTTCAATTAAATTGACTCAAAACCCATTATTTCATAAAATATTTTAAAAATAAAAAGACTCGAGCCCGGCCCACCAAACCCGGACCCGGACCCACTTAACCCGACCCACTAACCTACTGACCCGACCCGAGCCCCCACGACCCGACCCGGTACCCTGAAACCCTAAAACCCGAACCCCCTTACTTCCCCATGGCCGCGGCCGTGAGCAGCAGCCATTCCATGGCTGCTGCCGGCCGGCTCCGGCCGCCCCTGGCCGGAGCGCCGCCGCCCGGACGTAGCCCACGTCCGGGCGGACCTAACCTGTCCGAACCCCAGCCCCCATGCAGCCCGGAAACTGGAACCCGACGGCTCTTCCCTTCCAACCCTAACCTGCGCGCAGCTGGACTCTTCACCCCTAAACCGATCGGCCTAGCCCTTCTCAGACCCAAGCCCCTCCATGGTTCGATCCTTAGGCACCCTAGGACCCCTCTTGACCGAACCCTCAGCCCCGAACCAAGCATGGAGAGGAAAAACGTGAGTTATGCATATGAAATCGAAACACAAGGCACCAACAACAACATAGAAATCGTTTTTCTGAAAATAATTTAAAGGAATTTCGATGCTTACTATAATCCATATAATATATACTGATATTGTACGAAAATATGAAAAAATTCATGCCTTTCACCGTAGATGACGAGAAAACACGAACGTGGGACGGTTCCGGGACGACGGGACGAAAATACGGGCTTTTGGAGCTTCGAACCTCTTGGCTATGGCTTCTCTGGGTGTCGGCTAGATGGAGAAGAAGGAGATGAAGGTGGGTGTCGGCTGAAGTTGAGAGTGACGTGAGGTTTTGGGTGGGGTTGGGTAGATTTAGGTTTTATTTTAATAGAAAATAGGGTAATTAAATATATAATTAAGGATATAATATATATAAAATATAACTTAACTAAAACTCTAAAAGAAATCTTTAAAAAAATCTGAAACATAAAATAAATCTCGAAATATTAATTTAGGGGAATTTTAAAAATACTAAAAAGTCAATATTTTGACTAATTTTGGATAAAAATGACTCCCTAAAATTAAATAAAATTAAATACTTAAAATTTTGGGATAATAAAACTCAAAATAATATTTTAAGGCTCTAAAAAGGCTCATAAAATAATTTGGGTGGAAAGTTGTCATCTCGTCCGTCCACGGTCCCGTCTACGCGATTAAATAATAAAAATACTAAAAATCATAAAAATCACTAATTATGGGTTAAATGCTTAGAAATAAATTAAATCATGCATAAATAATTCACATAATTATTTAACCCATAAATCATAAATTTAATTAATTAAATATCCTAATTATGCAGGCGGATTTATGTAATTAAAAATACCGGGTGTTACAATATACATATAAATAATATATGGGCCTCGATAAATTTTGAAAAAGGCGAGAAATAAATTATTTTTATTTGGGATTCATTACTCACTTCATTTATCCACAGATAGACTAGAGATTAATAAACAATTTAATTTAATTTAAGAAAGTGAAAGAAAGGCAATTAAGCAAATGATGGATGAAATTATTTTATTAAAAGGCGTGACAGATATAGAACCACGACTTTAGATTGGTAGGGTACACAAGTACAATGGGAGATGATATCTACTAAAGTACCAAACATGTAGTGTTCAACACGCTTTTATTTTGGATAATATAAACCGCACGATGGAAGAAGCGTTTCCCAGCCATGCTATGTTATGTTATAATAAGTATTAGGCAACGAATATCGATCGGGTGATGGACCCAAACTTTTCATTGAATATTAGGACAACTTTCCATGTAAGAATTGTTTTCTATATATACATACATAATTACACCAAAAACTTGTCTTTTTATAATGATACATGCCGTCGATTTCTTCTAGTACTCGTTTTCTTTAAAAAAAAAAAAATCAAACTTGGATTTAAATGTTGAGGATATAATTTAATTTTATTGAAAAAAGTGACCGAAACCATCACCAGGGGCGGTCCTGAGAAAAAAGAGGCCCTGGGCGAATATTAAAATATGGCCCCTATGGATTAGCTTGAAAATTTGAATATATATGAAAAAAATTGAGTATCATAATCAAAATAAAACAAAATACGTGGATCAAAAAACTACACATTAAAAAGAATGTTTTACATAAGTTCTCAAAATATTATTCAACATAAATATTATTTAAAACACACTCTTCTTGCGTTTTTTTGATGCAAAGTCATTAATTATGTCGTCGTATGGTATATCCTCCAATATGTCTTTTTAAATGCAGAGGATTTGCCTTATCATTCAGTCTCTCTTGGCTCATTGTGGTTATCAAATAATATTTCAATAATTTCAACTTGAAAAAACTTTTTTCAACTGATATTACGGTCATAGTGAATACAATTTTATAAATTACCACAATCTTTAGTAAAAAATTCATTTGCGTGAGTTTCTGACAAAAAAAATTAATAATTGTGAATTGTCAAATCAAATTGTGTTTCTTCGTTTTCCTTATTCGTTTTACTAATTTTTAAAATTATATATTTATAATTTAAAATAATTAATAGATCCCACAATATATAATAATTATAATATATATATAATAATAATAAAAAATTTAAAATCATTTGGAGCCCCACCCAAATATGGGGCCCTGGGCGCGTGCCCTGCCCGCCCTGGGCAAGGCCCGCCCCTGACCATCATATAATTTTGTTTAATAACATATAAAAAGTATTTGATGACGCATAATTTATTTAATATCAATGTTTCAAATTTAAGACAAAATCTCAAGTTCGAGCCCATCCACTCTAAACTAAAAAAAAATATAACATATAAGTAGTATAATTGTTGTGTTACCGATGGGCAATGGCTGGGTCTGCGTAGTGAATATTTTAACAATTGAAATAATGGGAATCTCTTTAGTGATGGGATGCACGCGTGTGATATGTGCAGATGGAATAAAGGTAAAAGTAATCTCAGGTGCTCTAAGATTTGGTTTCCAGACAATATTTTTTTAGGGCAACAACCCTTTCTTTTGGTACACATTAAAAAAAAAACCTATAATCTTGATTAATGTCATTCACTATACAAGAATATCATAGTACTCCAATATATATCGTTACTACTATAATTCCATGCTACGTCACCTTCATCTACAGGGAAGGAAACGAAGTTAATTATTTATGCACTTTTTTTAGTTGATGAAGATGTTCATTCATTAAATAATCTAGTTTCAAATTTGAGAACTACGTGTCATATGAGATATCAGTCAATCGACATTCCTAAACGCATTTTGAGCTGTTAAATATTTTTTTTATACCTCCATCCTCAAACTTTTTGTTTTTGTTTGTGTCTACTTCTCTAGGTACCTTCTTTCGATTTTTCAATTTGAAGGAAACAAATATCATATTTAAGGCGATGAGTCGATTCCTTCTACTAAATTATCTATACAATTATATAATACTTAACACCTCACAGTCACAGTAACTACTTCGTCCTGTCAATTTTAAACTTAAAAGATTCTTGATTGAAGTGTTTAAAAAAAAAAAAAAAAATCTCAATATTAGAGTGGGCTTAAGAGAATAGCCCACTAAAATTCGGAGTTCATATTTAAAGCCCTTACAAGAAACAGATGGCTTTAACTAGAAATCACAGCAATTAAATTGTATTAATAACCACATGCACGTACCATTTCAATATTTATGAGGGATTAATACTTACCCCCCAAAAAAAATTGAATATACAGTTTTTATCAAATTAAAATATGAAAAATTAGTCTCCTTTGTTTAAAAGGGGCAGGATGGTATGTGGAGAGTAACACCTTCTTCAATCTGACCCCAGCCAATAAGCCGCCAATGCTTCTCGATTCTACGACTTAGAGCAATTTTCTCCCCTCTGCTGGTGCACACAGGGGATGTTAGCTGAAGCTCACACACAGGGGACCGGACCGCAACAACACGAGCCCCAGTCGACATGGATCCTATGTTTAACATAAGGATCTCTCCCTTGGCCAGCTTCGATACTTTATCCTTCCTCTCCGTATCTTTCGTCCGAACGCCTAGCAACCGACGTAGCAAAAAGAACTTAACCTGTAGCATAGTAAAGTATCAGACAACAGCACTTGTACTATAATGGTATCTCCAATCCCATTGAAACATAATTTGCCAACAAGTTGATTTTACCTACCTTTAGTTCGACGTACACTTCAGGGAGCGAGCCGACCTCTCCAAGAACCTGGCCAACCAACCTATCTGCGCGCGCAAGTGACGGATCCATGGTTGTTCCAACCCCAATAAGGCCTCCAGGAACCGCGAATTGCAATTCGTTTTGCTCCGCGTATAAGGAGACTATTCTGGAGTATATAGGGGTGCACTTGATGTTACCATTATTGTCCTTGGCTACTATACCTGGACGGACCTCGATAAATTGATTCACTTTCAAACAACCCTGCAAGTGTAGTCGATGCATGGACCACGTTAAACGTTAATGCTAATCATTTACCTAACAAAGAAGAAAACTGAACATGGAATCTACTTAGTTCTCCAAAATTTTAGGTAATAAAAGGAAACATACCTTCAGAATACTTCCACCCACGACACCACCCCGGATTTCACCAGCTTCAAAACCAGGCTTGTTGACATCAAAGGACCGGATCACAATCATATTTGGTGGTGAAATGAAGTTCCTCTTCGGAATGGGGATTTTCTTCACAATGTATTCACATACAACGTCGATGTTATACTTGAGCTGCGCAGAAATCGGTATCACCAGTGCACCTTCTGCGACAGTTCCCTGTTGAGGATATGAAGAACAAGTTAAATACACGCATTAGTGAGATTTAAATCACATCAGACGCATCAATAAACCTGAATGAAGTTCTGAATGGCTTCGTGCTGGTTCATGGTAGCATTTTGCTGAAGTAGATCGACTTTATTTTGAAGTATTATGATGTGCTGAAGGCGCATAATTTCAACAGCAGCTAAATGCTCTGCCGTCTGAGGTTGGGGACAAGTCTCGTTGGCAGCTATGAGAAGCAAAGCTCCATCCATAATCGCCGCACCATTAATCATCGTAGCCATGAGAATATCATGACCCTGAGGCATCATCAGAACATAACAATTTTTTTGCGAATATAAACATACTTGAAATCCAGCTAAAAGATATCGTTCACAAATAGATAACATAGAAAAACATCTGTCATATTTTCAAATAATAGCCACAGGAAACGTTACCGGGCAATCGACGAAAGAAACATGCCTAAGCAATTTCATCTTGCTGTTCTCAAAACCAGGCACATCACACGTTGGACTGTCTTCTTTCCCACTTCCATACGCCCTGTAATGAAACACACATTAACAACAGTAACGACGAAATAATTAACATCAAGAAACTAAAATGACTTTGAAGGACTCACTTGTAGCACATGGGTCGAGGGCATCGATCATCTTCGCACTTGTATATTTTTGCATTGGCATATCCAAGCTTGATGGTAATATTACGTTCCAATTCGTTTTTAAAGCGAACAGTCTGCAGGCAGAAAAGCATTCTAAATTGCAAGAACATTGATTTATACAAGAACACATCAACCAGAGAGATCCTCACAGCATCTATAAACTCAAATTAAAGGAATGACTTTTATACCTGGACACCAGAGATAGATTTCACAACTGTTGACTTCCCGTGAGCGACATGACCAATCGTGCCTGAAGCAGTAAAATAACAACTTGGGATCAGTATACTGTGTGCATAGAGATGTTCAAAGTACGATACACAAGCTAACCTATGTTTATTGTAGCCTGGCGTGAAATAACCTCAGGCGAGAGAGGATGGAGCTTTGTCACATCCAGCTTGCATAAATCCTGCTCCATCAATCTGTTCTGAGACATTTTTGAGGACAAGATGCAAACTTTTGTGCAGAGAGGGAAGGAAAGGCTAAGAAATCTCACAATTGCCTGAAACAAAAAGTGACATTAGTTGTTATTGTAAAGCGTTAACTGCATTAATATTCAAAAACCCATCAACAAATTTCAATACAACCGCGCACAAAAATCCCAATTCCGAAAACAGATTTTGTAGAGATGTAAGCAATCTATGGAATATATCAATGTATAGTTACGTACGCTATTTAATAAGATTTTGTATCTTAAACCCTCCGAATTTTTACAGTTTACGTACTAAAATAAATATTTGAACTCGTGCCCTTACCTTTACGCCTGTTGGTTCAAAAGTTATGCCGCAACTGTGAAGAGGAATCAGTGGGAATCAGAAGGACGAGAGACCACAAAACGATGAAGATGAAGCCAAAAGGGTTTAGTTCATGCTAAAGTATATCGATAAAATTAATTTGAAATAAAGATATATTATATATAGATTTTTAAGGTAACCAAGTGGAAATCGGACTCGTTTATTTAAAGCCCAAAACAAGGGAGGGTAATAATATTTGTGAAATTTGAAAGTGAGTTGGCCCAATTTCTTGACATATGAAATTGTATATCGTTTTTCAATTTTAAAACCGAAATTGAACTGATTGAACCGATTTTACTGATATATTCAATTAATTTGGTTCAATCAATTAAATCGAGATTTTGTTAACCCGTGGTTGTCATAGATGACATATATAGAATTATAACCCAGATTCATAACTTCCAATCTCACAATAAATTTGTTTACAGAAATAAAGGAAAGGTGCCAGAAACTTTGTTGATAATTATGTCAACTTTCTATATGTATGATAAATTTTTCCATAAACGATACAAAACGAAAAAGGAAGAAGATTGAATATATGTATATATTTATGCCTACGGTATTCTTTTGGGGATGAGATCCTCTGTTGTGGTAAATCTTATTGACACCGAAGGGGACCCCATTTCACATTAGTGAAAGGTTTTGTTGTGTCAAATCAACAGCATCAAATACTGTCTTCGAAACTTACCAACTAAGAATGAAATATATATTTTTTTTAAAAAAAAGAATAAGATAATTATTTATTTTCCCTTCCCCACTTACCATTGTATTAATTTGCGATTTCCCGTAAGAAGTTACCAATGAAGTTTTATTTTGTTATGTTATTATAATAGTTTAATATAAATAAAAAATATAATTTTATTATATACTTATAGATATTTTGAAAATATATTATATTTATCTATAATTAATATACAAAGAGTAAGATAATCAGTTATTATAATATAATTTTTAAATAAATTTCATTTTATTTATACACTTTTCATCAATAAAATAAAATAACTTTGAAAAATAAAATGTGTATTTAATTGAATTTACTAAAAATAATTGAAATCAAAAACAATTTTATTAAAAGGTAATATTGAATTTTAGCTGAACATCTAGAAATTATGTTATTTACAATAGTTCATATATCAATTTATTAATATCATTCAATTAAAAGCAATTTTATTTAAGGGTAAAATTGAATTTAAGTTAGAACATCTAGAGGTGTCAAAATAGGTTAGGCCCGTCGGGATGGCCCGCCCCACCATACAAAATGGGTGGTTTGGGTTGACAATTTTCCAATTCGACTAAAAGGTGGGCCGGCCCACACCGCCCCGCCAAATGGTGGGTTGTGGTGGGTTGCGAGCTGGCCCGCAAAAACCCACTAATTTACACATGAACCCGTCGGGTTGGCCCGCCCCGCCAACTAAAATAAGTGGGTTGGGTTGGTGTTTTTCCAACCCGCCTAAAAGGTGGGCCGCCCCGCCCCGCCTAATGGTGGGTTACGATAGGTTGTGGGCCGGCCCACCCCACTGACCCATTTTGACACCTCTAGGAACATCTAGAAATTAAGTTATTTACAATAGTTCATATATTAATTTATTAATATCAATAATTCGTTAACCAAAATAAATTTTACTCTTTTATAAATTTATTTTGTGCTAACATATATATAAATTTATTTTGTGTTAACATATAAAACTCTTCTAAAAAGAAAGTAATGTATATTACAAATTTGTACCTGGTCAAGAAGAGAGTACAAAAACTCAAAACTGAAACGACAAGATTTCCAGGGTACAGCATTTGGGTTGTAGATTTGCCACATCAGAGAATCTATCTCTATTCCCTAAGTTATAATTAGGGCTAGAATACCGAGTTAAAATACCGACGTTTCGAGATATCGTACCGAACTTTTTTCGAAATATAGACATTTTTTTGGTATATTGAATTTTTTTTCGGTATCTACACGATAACAATATGAATTTTTTCCATACCAACATTTAAGAATTTCGATATCGATACCGGTATGAATTTTTTTCATGCCAATATTTTTTATACGATATACCGAAAACGGACACGGATCCTCTACAGTGGGGTGTCAAACAGCAAATGGTGCTGTGGATGAAACGGCAACGTTTCTTGCCAATTTTTTCCCATTTGTTTGATTGTTTCTCTCTTTTGCAACGTTTCTTGCAATTTTTTTTAATCTTTTTTTTTCGTTCTTTTAAACGTGTTCCTTTCTTATTTATTGTTCTTCGCTAATTTTTTTATTACTTTTATTTCATTCTTATCTTTTTAAATATTTTTCTTTTCTTTTTTCTTTTTTCTTTTTTCTCAAACTTGTCATTTTTAAGGATTTATTCCCCGATGAAAATAAGACAATTGCATAGACATTAATCAAAGTGGTGAGACTATCAAATTCAGTTTTTACCATCATATTCAACCCAAAAACTAGACTATTAAATTTGTACTAGTTTTGAACTCAATATTTAAACTAGAATACATCGATAAATAATATTTTTAAACTAATAATTGTAAACAACACATTCGTCTAAAGAAACCGTCACTAAATCTCAAATTTCTTCAAAATTATTCATCTTACAAAGAAAACTCATCATATTCTTAAATAATATTCAAATTAGTTTTTAGAGTATTCATTTCTTTTATTAAAAATATTCTGTTTGAAGTTTGAAATTTTAAAAAATTACAATATAATGGTTATTTTGTTGTGCTCAATTATTAACTTAGTTTTGAATTTCGATTATTGTTTTAGTTAATTTTATTTTTGTATGATTTAAGCTATATTTTATATTTGAAATATACTATATTATTATTTTTAAAATTGGTTTGAATTTATTTTCTAATATTTTTCATTAAAAAAACCATAAACCGAGCGAAACCGATTGTAAAACTAAATCTGTATGTGCGTGGAAAAACCGAAACTTGTAGTCAAGTTTTCGTCGATAAGCATAAACAATGGAACGAAAGCAAGAGAAAAAGGAGGAAGGATGGTGTGCCATTAAAGATGTGGAATTATTAGGGGTAAAAAGAAAATTAAAAAAAAAAAGAAGAAAAAATGATGCTGAAATTTTTATTTGATGAAAGCCACGTTTTCATTTAACAAGAAGAAACAAATGGAAAAAAAAATTGACAAGAAACGCTGTAGTTTCTTCCACAACACCATTTGCTGTTTGGCACCCCACTATAGAGAATCCGTGTCCACCGAAAACCCACCCCTATTTATAATAACGATACTACTTTCTAAATTTAGAAGAGTCTATATAATTATATCATACTAATTACTTTATGTTTTTATTTTTTGTCGAAAAGAGTTGCATGGAATTAAATGGAGTCAACATGTAGATCTACAAAAAATAATAAACCATAACTCTAGATGTAACATGGATCCGTGTGACAGACATTATCCTCATCCATATCTTTCTTCCTATTTAATCCCAAAATCCCTATAAGCCTTCCACTGTATGCTATTACTTGGTATCAAGAATCAAGGAAGATCCCTTCGTTCCGCTGTACATAAACGACATCATGTGGGAGCTGGCCTTGCCCAGAAACCAGTTCCGTTTCTCCGATTACTGCAACCCCGTCGGAAGCGGAACATGCCGGCAGAGGGTCCGCCGCTTGCCACGAGTGTACATAAAAGGCGATTATGGAGACCCTTTGATCGACAGATCCGTACTGTTGTCGGATTTTTTGGTGTCATTTTACTCCCTGATATCGATACTTTGGATTTTTTTTTAAACACGGGCCTTTCGGTTCATTTTGTCCGTAGACAAGCAAACGAGATTGTTTATGTGTTAGTTAAGCACTCTCATTTTTTATGTTAGTCCTTTCGTTTGGTTGAAGACACAAGCGTTTATTGGTGATCTCATGAGTTTGTACTCTTCTATTTCTTGTTATTGATGTATGCAAAGTGGTGTTCGTTTCAAAAAAAAAAAAATGTTTATGCATGTTTTTATTTTATGTTTTCCATTTTCGTGTTTATCTAAAATGGTGGAAATGATGATATGGAACGGAAAATATATGAATGGAATTATTAAATTATTAATATATCGAATTTCTGAAATACAAACGATCACCACTAACTACGTACGCACTAGAATAATGCGAATTAAAGTTCATGCATGAATCGATAAGTTCGATTGTTTGCATATTTTGAAACTTCACACCACCCGAGATGATAACTTTAAATAAAACAATATTATGTTCTCTATTTCTTTTCTTTTTTTTTTGCCTATTTTATTTTTTTGTGTTTTAAATATTCATGTTTATCTAAAATGTTGGAGAGGACGGATAACATATTAAATGACACGACCACTGAAAATGGCGGAAGCAAAGCATAAAATATTAGTATACAATGTACTTCACAAAATTTGAAGACATCGAATACTTTTTTTATGCACGTCATTAACTACTAAAACAAAGTCCTGAATGTACCATTCACTCAAAAACTAAAATTTTTAATACATATATAAATTATAATAAATAATTAATTACAGTACAAAATAAATCAAATACGAAAGAGTACGATCTTCGAAATGACATAATTTGATGTTATAATATAAAATGTGTAAAATAACGAGAATATGTCTTCGTCCTCGTTCCCTATAAAAATTATGTTCGTCGCAAAAATATTATGTTCGTCGTCTAATCAATCAGTGTTCTCAATATTCTTATCTAATTGAGAGAGAGTATAAGGAAAACTCTAAATTATTCAAGGTCAATCGCACAATACAATTTCATATACGCATATATTTGAATTTCAAAACTTATATAATTATATACCATAGAAATTATATTAACCGAGCATAATACGAGCATAACATAACATAATAACATAGAGCATTGGAATTTCACATTTTTTTTCATGATTTACTAATCAATCTCTAATTTTAACGCTCTTAGGAGCGAGACCATATAAAATTTATAATCTCGTGGTGTAGGGGTTACACTTATATCATATCATAATTCAAAATTATTTGATCACGTCAAAGTCAAATCATAACAAAGGTCTTCAAATTCAAAAACAAATTGTGGAACGAAAGATTGAATAGAAATAAAAGCATTGCATGCTTGAACATTCTAAAACATAAAAACACACTTGCAAGTTTAAGGCGAAGACATTCTACTAAATTTTGATGTGATTTTTTTTTTTTTTTTAAAAAAAAGTGAAGCCGAATACATTACTAAAAGTCAGAAGCAATTATATAAACTTAGAGAAGGGAAAGTAGTAATCATGTCTTCATGACCACACAAATTCGGTGTTATTTCTTCTTTCAAAAGTGTCAAAAGTCAATCATGTTAATGACCATTTATCTCGTTTTTTATGGCTAGAATCAACCATTACAAGGCCAGTTAATGAACCATCATTATGGTGTTGAAATCTAATCATGAAATGAGTACTCCTAATTGAACTCAGAAACCGAATTCAGGTTCATCCTCTACTTATGATTGTTCAAATTTCGAAATGCTCTTCATCATATGATATGATATGATGGTGATCTTGCTTCAAAATTTGAATAGCATTGCTAGCTTCTCATGATATATATGATGGTATCCTTGGCATGGTTCGAGTCCTCACAATAAATATGTGTTAGAAATCTTTTATATTTTAAAATTACATCTGAAAGCCTCCAATGACAATGTAAAATTGAGCTAAATTCTATATATGGCCGAAATTTGTTGTGTGTTACAATCCTTTTAAGCACACGTACATGAAGTTATATATAATAAAACAAAAAAAAATCAAAATGAAAATGACATTTGAATGTAATAAAATTATAGTTTTCTTCTTTCTTTCTTTTTTTGAGCACACTAGAAGTTTCAAATACTTTCTGTAACGCCCCACTGTATCAAGACGGATCTTTTCAGCGTGCTTATGTCCTCACTCACACGCACCCTGAGAAACTTCCCAGGGGGTCACCCATCCTATAATTTTCCCAAGTCAAGCACACTTAACTTTGAAGTTCTTATGTGATGAGCTTCCGAAAAGAAGATGCACCTTCTTGATATGAGTAGCACATATGAAATCTTTTAAGCCCTCCTCAACTATGTAGTCCCATACCTACACAGTCTCAGAATCCCCTCTCATTCCGGCACGGGATCGGTTCATTCATGTCTCCCTCCGCCTAGAAGCCTTTCAGGAGCCGCTCATTGTCCGTGCAACCTCTTGGCACCGGCGATCACTCCCGCCTCCTCAGCCCCGGGCGTCACATGCCCACCAGCTTCCGCTTGGTTCGTCCCCGAACCATACCGTACTAAGAGAGGTCGGCTTTGATACCATTTGTAACGCCCCACTGTATCAAGACGGATCTTTTCAGCGTGCTTATGTCCTCACTCACACGCACCCTGAGAAACTTCCCAGGGGTTCACCCATCCTATAATTTTCCCAAGTCAAGCACACTTAACTTTGAAGTTCTTATGTGATGAGCTTCCGAAAAGAAGATGCACCTTCTTGATATGAGTAGCACATATGAAATCTTTTAAGCCCTCCTCAACTATGTAGTCCCATACCTACACAGTCTCAGAATCCCCTCTCATTCCGGCACGGGATCGGTTCATTCATGTCTCCCTCCGCCTAGAAGCCTTTCAGGAGCCGCTCATTGTCCGTGCAACCTCTTGGCACCGGCGATCACTCCCGCCTCCTCAGCCCCGGGCGTCACATGTTTATTATCTCAAAATTTTAAGTATTTAATTTTATATAATTTTAGGAGTCTTTTTTTATCCAAAATTAGCCAAAATATTGACTTTTTAGTATTTTAAAATTTCCTTAAATTAATATTTCGAGATTTTCTTTTTGTTATCAGATTTTTTTTAAAGTTTTAATTAGGAGTTTAAGTTGTATATTTAATATTTAAAACTTTTTATCCTTATTTATTTAACCTATATTTTAATTAACACAAAATTAAACCTATTCTACCCAAACCCTATTGCCGATCGTTCCACCATCAGCCGCCCACCTCCACTATCCATTCTCCATCTTCTTCAACAGATAGCTTTCTCCAAGAACACCATAGCCACCCTTTTGAAGGTCCAAGCTCGTTTTCGTCGCCCCGTCGTCCCGGAACCGTCCCACGTTCGTGTTTCTCGACGTTTATCGGTGAAAGGCATGATTTTCTTCTACTCTTTTGTACCGATCAGATATTATAGTGTGTGTATGAGATGTGCATCATAAATTTAAAGATTTTTCAGAAAAATTTCCTTTGGCTATGTAGAGATCGAATTGGCCGTGTGGTTTTTTTTGTTGGTGTGCATGTTTTTCCTGCTCATGGTGGTGTCTACTGGTGGCCGAGGGTCTGGAAGGGGGTGAGGGTGTGGCCTGGCTCGAATGGCTCGAGTGGCTCGAGCCAAACAAGCCAGGAAACCAGCTGGAGTCGATCGGCCTCCAAGAGGCGCAGGTCTAGGGTTTGAAAGGAAGGGCCTTCGGGCTCCTGGTTTGGGCTGCATGGGGGCTGGGGTTCGGACAGGTTAGGTACGCCCGAACGTGGGCCACGTCCGGGCGGCGGTGCTCCGGCCAGGGGCAGCCGGAGCCGGCCGGCAGCAGCCATGGAATGGCTGCTGCTCACGGCCGCGGCCATGGGGAAGTAAGGGGGTTCGGGTTTAGGGTTTCAGGGTACCGGGTCGGGTCGTGGGGGCTCGGGTCGGGTCAGTAGGTTAGTGGGTCGGGTTAAGTGGGTCCGGGTCCGGGTTAGGTGGGCCGGGCTCGAGTCTTTTTATTTTTAAAATATTTTACGAATTAATGGGTTTTTGAGGCAATTAAATTAAAATAAAATTATTTGGACTCCCATATAATTTTATTTGGACTTTTAAAATTTTAATTAAACTAGTCCATTAATTTTATGGGCTTTTAGGCCCATAAAAGTTATTGGGCCAGTTTAAGTGTTATTGGGCTTAGTGTAATTTTAATGGGCTTAATTAATTTAATTGGGCTTAGATTAATTAATTGGGCTTAAGTATGTTAATGGGCCAGATTTAAGTTAATGGGCTTGAGTGTAGGGCCAGCAGTCCAGGACCATCCATGAGAAAAATTGCATGTGTCCTGATTATATATTTAATTATTTTTATGCATTTAAGTTATTTTAATATTTATATGTTAGTAAGAAAATTAAATTAAATATATATGAAGGACACACATTTTATTTAAGTACACGCATTCATGAAATCAATTTTTATGCTATGATTGAAATTCTATGGTTGAGCAAATAAAATATTTTAGGTGGAAATTGAAGTAGTGTGGCCATTTATGTATGGGCAGTTTCTGCCATTTATGTATGGGTGGTTCGCCACCAGCCTCGTACGATGGTTTCTTAGACTGATCAGTCGCACTATAAGTATGGGTCACACTTACGGATAGGACCATTCGATTTTAAGAAAATAAATGCTCAACAACTCAAGTATGTATGTTATGTATTATGTATTTATGTTTATTTAAGTAAGTTATGTTATGAAATTTTTAAGCATGCTCATTCATGTATATGTATGTATTAGTACTAAATTGATTTAAATTATTTTAAACCCTTGTTAGTATGCATGTTGGGCCTCTAGGCTCACTACACTGATATGGTGCAGGTGAGTACGTAGAGGAGCAGGTTACTCCTACCGGTGGTGAGGATGTATGAGCAGCGCTGCAGTAGCCCCGTGACCGTGACAGCTTCTGAGTCACCGTGTATGATGTCATGTGAAACATTTTATTATATTTTCAGTGGTTGAGGTTTATGGGAATATTTTATTAAATAATTTAGCGCATGCACATTTTTTATTTATTTTATTTATGCAATCTCTTTTAATTATAGGGTTGACTCAGATATTTATTTAATTTAAAGAATGCAATTTTCTTAAGTATTTAATTATTGATTTATTTAGTCATGTATTTATTTTAAATATTTTATTCTGTGCATATATGTATGGGCATATATGTACACATTTTATTTAGTGGTAAAAAAAAAAAAAAAAAAAATTTCCGCATATTTATTTATTATAGAGTTAGGGTCGTTTCAGTTGGTATCAAAGCACGGTCCTTGGAGGGGTCACTACTGCTTTGCGAGCTCAGAAATCCACGCTACCGGTCTGTAAGTTTCAAATGTTTATAGTATGATTTAATTTCTATAATTTAAGTTAGCCTTAAATTTTAAACACTTAGTTATGCAAGGCGATTTACGTAAATAAATATGTGGTGGTGCAGAATGCCTCCCAGACAGGTGAATCGACGTGGGAGACCTCCACATCCACCTCCACCTCCACCGCCACCTCAGCAGCACCCCATGACAGCACTGGAGCAGGCCAGTGCCACGATGATGGCGGGTATTACTGCCTTGCTGGAGCAGCAGGCTGCCCGTCCCAGAATTTCACATGAGGAGGACGTCGCAGAGAGGTTCCAGAAGAAGGGGCCTAAGGAGTTTTTGGGGACCACCGATCCTTTGGTGGCTGAGGGATGGATTCGCTCTCTTGAGTCCATCTTCGATTATATGGGGATCACAGACACCGACAGGGTGAGTTGTGCGACGTATATGATGAGAGGCGATGCAGCCCTTTGGTGGGAGGGTGCAGTTCGAGGGGTCCATTTACCTACACTGACGTGGGCTGAGTTCAGGCGTATCTTCTACGCCAAATATTTCACTGAGGATGTGCGCAGTCGCATGATCCGAGAGTTCATGAGTCTCCGTCAGGGGGACAGATCTGTTGTGGAGTACGTGAGCCAGTTTGAGAGGGGCTGTCACTTTGTGCCCATGATTGCTGATAGTCCGCAGGAGAAGCTGCGGCAGTTTGTGGAGGGCCTGAAGGCTGAGATCAGGCATGACGTACGTATGGCAGACGTCTTTACATATGAGTCTGCAGTCAGCAGGGCCTTGCGTTCCGAGGAGGGACGGAGGGAGATACAGAGAGAGCAGCAGGGTAAGAGGCAGTTTGTGCAGACAGGGTATCAGCGACCATCTTCGCAGCCACCTGCGAAGAAACAGTCTACAGGGCCATCTAAGGGCACGAATCAGCAGAGGCCTCAGGGGAAGCCACAGCAGCAGACTAGGGGCGGGGCCCCTACTCCAGGGAGATATCCAGTATGTCCGAAGTGTCAGAAGATGCATTCCGGGCAGTGTCTTATGGGAGCAGGAGTCTGCTATCGTTGCAAGGAGCCAGGGCATCAGATTGCCAACTGCCCGCAGAGGCAGAATGTCAGTGGGCGAGTTTATGTGATGCAGGCTGAGGAGGCAGACCCAGATACCTCCTTGATCACCGGTATACCTAACCCCTAGAACTTTTTCAATTCTTTGCTTTTGTTTAATTGCGGTTATATCTGAATGCCTGTTACATGAGTTTAATTATCAGCATGCTAGAATAAGAATTTTGTTTCTTTGTGATTAGAATTAAGGATTTTAGTGTTTTAACCTTGGGAGCATAGTGGTGTGAATTGTTGGGAATCTTCTGCGTGCAGGGAGAATTCTAGTGGGAGGCAACTCCACGTTTGCGTTGCTAGATTCAGGAGCCACGCATTCGTTTATCTCCCGAGATTTTATCGGACGGATATGCATTTCACCGGAGGTTGTAGACAGTGGTTACGATGTTACCATGCCATCCGGACAGATTATCACTACCACTAGTGTCATCAGGTATCTGGCATTGGAGTTGCAGGGACACTCCATTAGAGCAGATCTAGTGGTTCTTCCATTGACTGGGTTTGACTTGATTTTGGGTATGGACTGGCTATCAGTTAATGGAGCTTCGATTGATTTCCGACGTAGGACAGTGTCAGTGAAGCCAGCAGGAGGTGAGATGTTTACTTTCTTTGCATCTCAGTCTAGCAGTATTCCTCAGATGATATCACTTGTTCGTGCGAGGAAACTGTTGCGCAATGGATGTCAGGGTTTTCTTGCTAGTGTGGTCACTACCTCAGACGTTTCTAGCAGATCTTTATCAGATATAGAGGTGGTACGTGACTATCCAGATGTTTTTCCTGACGATGTTGCAGGAGTTCCACCAGTGAGGGAGGTGGAGTTCAGTATCGAGTTGTTGCCGGATACTGTGCCTATCTCTAAGGCACCGTATCGACTTGCTCCTACAGAGATGAGAGAGTTGAAGGAGCAGATTCAGGATCTGTTGGAGAAGGGCTTTGTTCGTCCTAGCTTTTCTCCATGGGGAGCTCCAGTGTTGTTTGTGAAGAAGAAGGACGGCAGCATGAGATTGTGCATTGACTACCGAGAGCTCAATAAAGTCACAGTGAAGAATAAGTATCCGCTACCGAGGATAGAGGATTTATTCGATCAGTTGCAGGGAGCTTCGGTATTCTCCAAGATCGATCTGCGATCTGGTTACCATCAGCTGAGAGTCAGAGATTCAGACGTGTCTAAGACTGCCTTTAGGACACGATATGGACACTATGAGTTCTTGGTGATGCCCTTTGGGTTGACCAATGCTCCAGCAGTTTTTATGGATCTCATGCATCGTGTCTTCCAGCCGTATCTGGATCAGTTTGTCATTGTATTCATTGATGACATATTGATCTACTCGAGGAGCATTGAGGAGCATACACAGCATTTGCATACAGCCTTGCAGACTTTGAGAGAGCATCGACTGTTTGCAAAGTTCAGTAAGTGTGAGTTTTGGTTGGAGCAGGTGGCGTTTCTAGGCCACATTATTTCTAGGGATGGGATTGCAGTGGATCAGTCCAAGGTGCAGGCAGTGAGAGATTGGGGGATTCCAAAGAATGCTTCGGAGATTCGTAGCTTCTTGGGTTTAGCAGGATACTATAGGAAGTTCATCAAGGGTTTTTCCTCTATTGCAGTACCCTTGACTTCCTTGACCAAGAAGAACGCGAAGTATAGTTGGAGTCCAGATTGTCAGAGGAGCTTTGATCAGCTGAAGGATGCACTTACTTCAGCACCGGTGTTAGCTATGACAGTGCCACATGAGGAGTTAGTGGTTTACACCGACGCGTCCAAGCTTGGTTTGGGCGCAGTACTTATGCAGAGTGGCAGAGTTATCGCATATGCGTCGCGACAGTTGAAGATTCATGAGCAGAACTATCCGACGCATGATTTGGAGCTTGCAGCAGTGGTATTTGCGTTGAAAATCTGGAGGCACTATCTTTACGGCGAGAAGTGCAAGATTTTCACCGACCACAAGAGCCTCAAGTACTTCTTCACCCAGAAGGAGTTGAACATGAGGCAGCGCAGATGGCTTGAGCTTGTTAAGGACTATGACTGTGACATTAGCTACCATCCGGGTAAGGCTAATGTAGTGGCAGATGCTTTGAGTCGGAAGTCGTCAGTGGTATCATGTTTGACTGTACAGTTACCACTACAGACCGAGATTCAGAGATTTGGTTTGGAGTGCTATCCGAGTGGCCATGCACCGAGCTTGTCAGTGTTGACGGTGCAGCCAGTTCTGCGAGATCGGATTAGAGAGGGACAGTCCACTGATGAGGAGCTACAGCGATGGAGACAGAGAGATGAGGCCAGAGGTAATCTCTTGTATACAGTGGAGGATGACATCGTTCAGTACCGTGGGAGGATGTGGGTACAGAACGTTGATCAGTTGAGAGCCGAGATTCTATCAGAGGCTCATGCATCTCCGTACTCCATTCACCCCGGAAGTACGAAGATGTACCGAGACTTGCAGTTATTGTATTGGTGGCCTGGGATGAAGAGTGACATCGGGAGAGTGGTGTCAGAATGCTTGACTTGTCAGCAAGTCAAGGCAGAGCATCAGCGTCCAGCAGGACTTCTTAGACCTCTCCCTATTCCGAAATGGAAGTGGGAGAATATTACGATGGACTTTGTGGTTGGCTTACCGAGGAGTGCCAGAGGTTGTACAGCGATTTGGGTGATTGTGGATAGACTCACCAAGTCAGCTCATTTCTTGCCGGTAAGAACTACTTACACTTTGACACAGTATTCAGAGCTTTACGTCAGAGAGATTGTTAGACTGCATGGCATACCAGTGTCTATCGTGTCAGACAGGGATCCGAGATTCACCTCAGCGTTTTGGAAGAGTCTGCACACAGCTTTGGGGACTAGACTTTTGTTCAGTACAGCTTTTCATCCCCAGACAGATGGTCAGTCCGAGAGAGTGATCCAGGTTCTCGAGGATCTTCTGAGAGCTTGTGTCATCGATTTTCGAGGATCTTGGGAGACTAGACTGCCATTAGTGGAGTTTACCTATAACAACAATTTTCAGTCGTCTATAGGTATGGCTCCTTATGCAGCACTTTATGGGAGGAGATGCAGATCTCCTGTGCATTGGGATGAGGTTGGTGAGCGAATTTTGTTGGGTCCGGAGATTGTGCAGCAGACAGCTGACATTGTGACGCAGATTCGAGATAGGATGAGGACCGCGCAGAGTCGGCAGAAGAGTTATGCAGATGCCAGACGACGCGATTTGGAGTTCGCAGTAGGTGATCACGTATTCTTGAAGGTGTCACCTATGAAGGGAGTAGCGCGTTTTGGACGGAGAGGCAAGCTTAATCCGAGATATATAGGGCCATTCGAGATCTTGGAGCGAGTTGGCACGTTGGCCTATCGTTTAGCTCTACCTCCAGGGCTAGCGGCAGTGCACAACGTTTTCCATGTATCCATGCTTCGGAGATATGTCTCCAACCCGTCGCATGTGTTGGATTTCGAGCCCTTACAGTTGCCACCAGATCTTGTGTACGAGGAGAGACCAGTGCGGATCTTGGCTAGGGAGGAGCGGAGGCTTAGGACGCGGGTCATACCGATGGTCAGAGTCCAGTGGCTGAATCACTCGGAGGAGGAAGCTACTTGGGAGACCGAGGAGGATATGAGGACTCGCTACCCGGAGTTGTTCGGGTAAGTACTTTAATTTCGAGGACGAAATTCAATTTAAGGGGGGGAGAATTGTAACACCCGGTATTTTTAATTACATAAATCCGCCTGCATAATTAGGATATTTAATTATTTAAATTTATGATTTATGGGTTAAATAATTATGTGAATTATTTATGCATGATTTAATTTATTTCTAAGCATTTAACCCATAATTAGTGATTTTTATGATTTTTAGTATTTTTATTATTTAATCGCGTAGACGGGATCGTGGACGGACGAGATGACAACTTTCCACCCAAATTATTTTATGATCCTTTTTAGAGCCTTAAAATAGTATTTTGAGTTTTATTATCTCAAAATACTATTTTAAGGCTCTAAAAAGGCTCATAAAATAATTTGGGTGGAAAGTTGTCATCTCGTCCGTCCACGGTCCCGTCTACGCGATTAAATAATAAAAATACTAAAAATCATAAAAATCACTAATTATGGGTTAAATGCTTAGAAATAAATTAAATCATGCATAAATAATTCACATAATTATTTAACCCATAAATCATAAATTTAAATAATTAAATATCCTAATTATGCAGGCGGATTTATGTAATTAAAAATACCGGGTGTTACACTTTCTTTACACGAAATTTTCAAATTTGACAAGCTTGAATATTTTTTAAAATTTAATTACTAGAAGCTTAAAGAGTATCATAAAAAATGAGTAAGTCTATTGTGAAACGGTCAATTCGGTCCATACCTATAATAAAAAGTAATATTTTTGACATAAAAATTAATATTTTTTTCTAAATCGATTAGTTTAGAGATTCGTTTATAAAATTAACTCTTGAGACTGTAGTATTATAAGATATTTTTTGTGATAAAATAAAATTGAATGCCAAGAGCCCAAATTAGTTTATATATTGCCTCCTCGATCGGAGATCCTTTAATAAATATAAATAGATCCAAGTATATAGTGTGGAGATATGTAAGGCTACGCTTGGAGTGATAAGTTTGATTTGGAGAAAATGATCCGGTTTGGAGAATGAATTGATCTTAAATTAATTTTAAATTTCACTTAAGATGAGACTAATTGAAATTCTTCATAATTACAATTAAAGTGCATGCTTCACTTGATATAATGTGATTC
This sequence comes from Henckelia pumila, assembly GCF_033568475.1. Classification (NCBI taxonomy): domain Eukaryota; kingdom Viridiplantae; phylum Streptophyta; class Magnoliopsida; order Lamiales; family Gesneriaceae; genus Henckelia; species Henckelia pumila. The sequence goes on along the minus strand of NC_133123.1, from coordinate 31,061,573 downwards.
ACTTTGGTTATGATTGGATTGATGGATTTGAGATGATATATTTCAACACATTGATTTCAAATTTTTTGACTTGTTTGGATGGACAAAAAATGAAGTGAACTTCAAATTTTACTTCATATTAAATTATGCAATTTCAATACTAGTTAAGGTGGATTTGCACGTGTTATACATAATACAACTTTCCTCGTATCAAATCTATTGACAAATGAAATTCATCAATTCAAACACAACCTTTAGTTTTGTTCATTCAAATAAATAAAGGAGTTTAGAATTTGATATGATTTTAAATCCATAAATTCAAACGTAATCCAATACTTTCAAATGTGATGATTTTATTATATTCTTATATAATTTTAAGATGATACATTTGGATATGAGGAGTTTACCCTCTGATAAACAAGAAAAGATTCGAGATTCAATCTGTACAATAATAATGTTAAATGAAAACGTGGCTTTCATCAAATAATTGTTTGATTAGTGTCACGATGCAATATCCCCTTTAACAAAACATATTAAATTTAAAAATTAAATTCATATAGTTTGATTAGTGTCACGATGCAATAATTGTTCATGATAAACTAATGTTCCAAAAATAGATTATTATTAGTTGCCTGTATGCTTCTGGCGGAAACTTTCGAGAAAGTGTTTGATAATTTAAATGTTTATATTATATCCACTATCACAAATTTAAATGCTCATTGATTGCAAGAAGAACGATCGAAAAATTGAACAAGCAAAATTACAATATTACACTTCCAGGCCAGAATTAACTAAATTCCAATTAACGTAAAGTAGATCAAAAAATTTAAAAATACTTGTTTAGCGTTGATCTCACGAAGTATCTTAAACTTCTAGAAAATCGGTTTTAAATGGGGAGGGCATGTTGCTTATAATTTATAAACATGAATTATTATTGGACTTTACTTTGGAGTACTTTGGAAACTTCTCGCCTACATCAATTAATCCGAGCAAATATTAGATTTGCCTTTTTTTTTTTTTTTTTTTGAATCCGAGCAAATACTAGTTAAAACTTAAAAGAACCCATTAAATCCATTTTTATATTATAAATTTCACTCTTTTTTAAAAATATATATATAATAACAAATGGCTCTCTAATATTTTTTAAGGCAAATTGAAAATATAAGTAAGCTGCCTGGAGTAGGCAAATGTCCACAACAAATTTCGGTTAATATACTAAATAATTAACTATATATACGTATGACGTTCCATATATAAAAGCGCATAAATTAGACAATATATTAATATAAGGCAAACACTTGTATGCAACCGTTGCACGGGTCATATTCGTGTGACGGGTCTCTTATATGGGTTATCCATTAAAAAGTATTACATTTTATGTCAAAAGTATTACTTATTATTATAAATATGGATAGGGTTGACCCGTCTCACGAATGAGACCGTTGCACAGGAGTGTTACTCTTAATATAATTAGTACTCGATTATTAAGAAGTGTGTTTGACTATATGGTCTTAGGCACCTCATTAATTAACTTTTCACCCAAGACTTTGAAGTTTGAAGATTAATACAAGTTTTAATCGTTTGTAGAAAGTTAAATCAACAAAATACAAATCGTTATGTTAGAAAGTTAATTATTCAAAATACGTGGGATGACATTGCCATAATTTTTTTTTGAAATTTCAACTATATATGTTGAGTTCATATTATTGCTTGATTACTTTTTTACCTACTATTTTGAAACGAGACATGATGCGGTTGGTTGAGGTTTTTCTAACTCACCAGATTGACTATCCGGGCCGACCGACCCATACATTTGAAATTTATTTATAAAAATATTATAAATTACCGAAATTTATACTTTAATATAGTTATTAACGGAAGGCGAAAAAATAAAAATATATTTTAATCTTGGTCAAACTTAGGCCAATAAAATTTAATGGGATAAAACTCATTTATAGGTAAACTCATCCTGGTAAGAACCTGAGACATTATTAAATAAATTAATGACCTGATAATTAACTTAATAAGAGCCAATTCGATCAAGATAATATTATATATATATATATATATATATATATATATATATATATATATATATTATATGGTCATGGTTGATGGTCCCATAAATTCATGTTGTTAGCTGGAGGAAAAAAGTCAGCATAGATGGATCAAAAGATCCATAATCAATAAGTCCAAAAAAGAAAAAAAAATCCATTATCAAATTTAAGTGAATGTGTGTACAAACTTATTTAATATTTTTTCTTTACAATAGTCAAAACTTTGCACTCTCCATTAAGAATCAGGTTAATACATGTGGGATGTTGATTCGGGCTGCGGGTATATATGATGATGGCGATACCAAATCCAATTCATTTAGATCATATTGTGCAAATGTTCAGACATGTACCCCAATAGCTCCTAATACATGAGATAGGTTTCTTGTGAGACGATATCACAGATCTTTATCCGTGAAACAGATCAATACTATCCATATTTAAAACAACAAGTAAAATTTTTTACATAAAAATTTATACATTTTCACGGGTGATCCAAATAAGAATTTTTTCTCACAAAATTGATCATTGAGACCGTCTCACATGAACTTTTGTGTATATCAAAACCATTATAATTGGCATAAGAACACTATTTTGGTGCAATCTATGAATTTTCAGTGGGTTTTTCGTAATTTAATATATTGGCAACAAAACAATAACAAACATGTGAAATATTACCCAAATGTTTTTAAAGGATCTTATTGAAAATTCAAAAAAAAATTGTAAAATGGCATCACAAGTCGATTTTGTGAAACAAATTTCTGAATCATTCGTTTTTGACGTGATTAATGAAAAAACATTACCTCTTATAAAATGAACATTGAACGATCGAACATTGCTAGCTCAGAGTATCTAGCATCGCCGGAAACCGGCTAACTTGTGGTACGGTGTGACTTGGGTGTACGAATTTAATGTTTGCGTACCTGTTTGGGCAGTGGGGAGTGGGGACCGTAAAATTGGATTTAAAACGGCATTATATTATATTATATTATATATAATTAAATACATATTAGTATTATTGGTGTATTTGGTGATACCGACCAACTTGTTAAAAACATGTAGCTTTCTTGACCGAGGGAATGGCGGCAATTCCCACACATGATGGGGAAATGGAAAAGGGAATTGAAATCGTTTGGTGCAAAATCAAATTTCAACAACTTATATGTCACGATTCACGTCTTATTTTATAATGTCTAAGGTACCGTTTGGTTCGAGGATATAATAAATAGTACTTGGATAAGTAATATAATGTAATATAAAATAAATAAAAAATTATAGTTAATATAGTATTTGATTTGATTGATAAATTATAGTTTATTTGATTTGATTGATTGAATTTTATATAAAAATAATAATTTACCGTTTTGTTCTTTTTAAGAATAAATAAAATATAAATAATATTATTTATAAGGATAATATAGTAATTTAAATTCAATAATTTGATTGATATAAGATAAATGATTAATGATTTGATTGATGTAAAATAAATAATTAATAGATGGATAAATAATATGACGAGGAGAACGGATTATTGGATAGGATAAAATATACCAGAATTAATTGTACTGGTACCAAACATGCCCTTAGGATAAAGTATACCAGGATTAATTGTGTGATAAATTTATTCGATTGATATTTATAATGAAAATTAATATTTTTTTATATAAAATAATATTTTTTATTAATTGAATCAAGTAAAAAATCTATATCATAAAATTGATCCGTGAAATCGTCTATAAGAAATGTCGTGTTTCATTCCAAGTCTACACATTCATTAATTACAGCACCACTACTGTTTCATTAAATTCCCAGATATTCTTAGAGAGTGTTTGCAAAAGATTTTTTTTTTTTGTATAAGTGATTAAATTTATAGATAATAAAAAAATTAAAAAAAATCAAAAGTTGATGGTGTTTGAAAACAAAGTGAAAATCTAAAAATCAAAGTTGCGTAGTGTTTGATAAATAAGTTATTAGAATGATTTTAACATTGATTTTTTTATTAGAATCACTTTTGAAGAATCATAATTAACATATGACTAGCTTTTAGATTTTAATTAAGTTAAGTATAAACTAACACATAATTTGGGTTTAAGAAACACACAAAAATGCATTAATAAAAAGGAATATATATTTCTTATACAGTTATAATTGCTTTTTTAAGGGTAAAAAAAACTTTATATTTTGAAAAGAAATGGGAAGGAAATAGTATTTATTAATGAAATAATTATGAGAGGTGAGTTGTTTGTTTGAAACGTTTGAAAAAGGCGTACACTAAAATAAAATGCGTGTTGTTTCCATATATTTCTAGAAACCTCAGGTAGACTGTTTCCTTTTCTTCTTCTGTCTTCCATTATTTAAATTCCCTGCAATTACCAGCAAATTCTCTCTCAGGCCCAGAAGTTATGGTTGATCTTCCCTTGTGTCGGCTCATCAGATCATCGCCAAAACAAGCTGGAGAATCTTGCGATGGAAGCTGCTAAAATCTCGAAACACGATCTCGTTCGTTCTGGGCTCGGATTCTATTGCTGGGGCTGGGAATTTCTCACCGCCCTCTTGCTCTTTAGTTTCTGAATATTGATTGTACGAAAAAAAACCCGTTGATTTATTTTGTGTTTTTGAGTGATCGATGGCGTTGAGGTCGGTTCCGGCGCCGTTCTTGACGAAGACTTACGATTTGGTGGATGATCCGGAGACCAACGACGTGATTTCGTGGAACGATAGCGGGACCACGTTTGTTGTGTGGAAAACAGCCGAGTTTGCTAAGGATTTGTTGCCCAATTACTTCAAGCACAACAATTTCTCCAGCTTCGTTCGCCAGCTCAATACCTATGTGAGTTTTTGATCGTCCGATGTTGCTCAATTAAGCTTCTGATTTTTTGGGGGAAAATCAGATGTTTGTTTGATTCGTTGTTTTTCTTCATTTTGTACCATTACACAGTGCGTGATCGGAATTATTTCTTGCAGGGTTTTCGGAAAACTGTTCCGGACAAATGGGAATTCGCCAACGAGAATTTCAAGCGAGGAGAAAGAGAGCTCTTGACCGGAATCCACCGCCGGAAAATATCTTCTTCGCAAAACCCATCCGGCGGGAAGGCCGCAGCCGCCGATAACCAAACTTCACCGGCGATCTCCGGCGAAGATTTAGGATCAACCTCCACTTCATCTCCGAACTCCAAGAATCCCAGCTCACAGGCTTCGGCTCAGCTCGCGGCTGATTTATCGGGTGAGAATGACAAGCTGAGAAAAGATAATCAGACGCTGAGTTCTGAGCTGACGCAGACCAAGAAACAGTGCGATGAATTGATTGCTTATTTGACTCGGCGGCTGAATGTGTCGCCGGAGCAAATCCAACGCATTATGAAGCTCGGGTCCGGCGCTTCCGGCGGCGGAGACGGTGGTGTGGCGGGTGGTGAAAGTTTAGATAGTGATGATGACGAAGACGAGAATAGTATGAAACTGTTTGGGGTAGTTTTGAAAAAAAAGAGGGGTCGTGATGAGAATATTGACTTTTCAGGGCCTCAAAGGAAAGAAATAAAAAGTAGGGCTCCTTGGGTGAAGATTTCAGCGTCACCTGAGAACAGCGGGAAGGTCTATAACTGACCACTCAGCTGGTGCCACGTGTTACTCGCTAAAGAGTTCTAGTTTTCACATTTGGGTTGGGATATAATAAAGTACATTTACATTAGCAAAATGGGGGATTAAGGCAATTGAATCTTCCATCTCTTTTTTATTACATATTTTTCTTTGTTTTCTTTTTTTGGGAAAATTGTTTGATAGACTTTGTACAATGTTTGTTATGGCTTCTTCTTTTTTTTCCTCCCCATGTTTCAAAGCGAAAACGACCTACAACTTTATTTTTTACTTTTTAAAGAATTTTTTTTACTTCATATACATCATATTCTAACAAAATATAAATCCAAATAAAGTAAAATTTAAGATAAAGATCTGAGTGTTACAATAAAATATCAGCAATATATAATAGAGAATGTATTTTGCGTTGTTAATCCAAATCATATTTCTAATGAAAGTAATATTTTTATGAGCAGGAAATCGATCGATATACAAAACTAATATACGAGACGATATTATAGAAATTTTTTTATATATATAAAGCAACATATTTCAATTAGATAAAACTTTGTAACACTAGATAATAACCAATATTTTTAATATTTTTATTTAGTTGGACGCAATAATTATCTTTATTGAGAGAATAATTAAAATATGATATTTAAAATTTACCATTCAAAATATTTGAGATGTACTATCAATGTTGGGTATATTTTTTGGCTAAATAGTCAAATGACAAACGTTCCTGCTACGAAATTAGTATTTTTGTTAAAAATACTTTTTTAAGTTGAATATTTGGGCAGAAGTAGGGGGGATTTAAAACCATATTGAGCAACAATATGGATTTCAAGGATATAATTCGTTTCTTGAATGAGGTTGTACATTTTGACTAATCTAATGTCCAATGAAAATTAGTAATTCTCCTAAAAAGAATGTCCTAATCAATTCTATACATGCAACTATGCAAGACGGCTAAGTTTGAATTTGAATACTTTGTGGAATTTAATATTTACCAAGTTGTGATAATGACATATTGACTTTATGAACTTTATGTTTTCAGATTAAACTAAGATTATTGATTTTGTATGTACGGATTGTTTCCTTTGAGTTTTTTTGGGTTCAGTAGATGATTTGAATCCAAGATCAAGTTTGAAACGTTTTTATGAGATGAATTACAAGTCATCAATGATTAGTGGCGGAGCCACATATAGCTTCACTCGGCTTTAGCCTGGGTGACCCGAATTCTTTTTAAAATTTTATATATATTGATCTTAGGAAAATTTTAGATTAATTTGATAGTAGCACAAATGATTCGATTCAAAAGTTTAAATAATTATAGAGTTTAAAATTTTAGCCCGAATAGTTTAAGAATTCTGACTCCGCCATTGTCAATGATTCTGCATGCTTTCTAGTGGAATCATTTAATTGTTTTCAGTTTTGGATATATGAATTTATGATTTTGTGACCCGTTTTGGTTCAATACGCGAAATAGGGAATCTGGCATAATTTTTTGATCGGTCGAATCAGTTTGTGTGAAATTGACAAAGTTGTTCAAATCTCGAAGTTAGATTTTACTATGTTTTTCGCTTTGATTAATATGAATTCAAACAGCCGTACCATACAATTTGTGTATGCCTACATTATAATAAATTTTCTTATTTTTTAGCAAAGGCTAGGGATACTTACTATTTATATTTGTGCTGTCTTTAATTTTACGGTAATAAATATATATATATATATATATATATATATATATGTATATATATATGTATATATATATATGAGTATAAATAATTAAAAACACACACAAAATTTTAAAAAATTAAAATATTTTTATTGAAGGGGGACCTTAGAGGAAACCCAACACCTTCTTGTTGTTATCATTATAATTTTAATTAATTTCGTTATTTTAAATATATTAATATATTTTGTGATATTTGATTTTTGAGGCCTCGCTACGTCCCAAAGAAAAAAAAGGTCTTTTGTATTGTCTTGATATAGTAGAGGAGTTGTTGTCTGTGCATGTTGTGGAACAATCATTTTGTCTAAAATGATGTTTTAAACATAATTTACTCGAGCGTTCGTGGTTTTATGGCTAGTATTTTTGTTGTTGTTACATACGTAGATTATGATCAATTTGTAAAAATTGTACGTAGTTTTGATCAACTAATTGTACATTTTATGATGTTTTAAATATTCTGAACAACTATTTTTTTAAATTGATTCTTGACTGGCCCTTGGATTCCCATAGATACTAAAGACAATGGTTTTTATTTTGAATAGAATCGTCGTTTGGTTTGATCAAAGACAACGGTTATAAAACGTAATGTAACCGTTGTGTAAAGTAGTGAAAGACAACGGTTTTAAAACATTGTCTATTGCATTTTTAACCGTTCTCTATTATGGTCAAAGACAAATGTGAAAAAATGTTGTAAAACCGATGTCTTTTATCCTAAACGACAACGGTTATGTTTTTAATAAATAAAGTTTAAAAACCGTTGTCTTTTACTATAAAAGTCAACGATTTTATTTCTTAAAAGACAACAGTTTAAAACTATTGTGTTTGACGATAAAGATAACGGTTTTATTTCTTAAAATACAACGGTTTAAAACTTTTGTCTTTAACGACAAAATATTATGGTTTTTCACCGTAGTTTATGACCGCACTTTTAACTACAAAACTTTTAACCTCGATTTTACACTCCCAATTAACTACGTTTTTCCACCGTAGTATTTCAGCGTTTTTGTTGTAGTGATTTGACAATGATATTATTACTATATTTCATATTCTAATGCAGTTCATGTTATTAATATTATTATTCTTAATTTATTTCTTATTAATAATTAAAATTTGATAAATATATGTTATTAAATTAATAATAGAATTTTAAAAAATTAAAGTTTAAAATATTTTGTAATAATTAGAAAAAGATATAAGATGTTTTGCTTAATAAAGAGGGACTATATACGAGATTTCAGATCTCGCCGCCTTGTAAATTTTTTAAACTTTGTTTGATGTTTTGTTCATTATATGTAATTAAATTAATATTAGAATTTAAAAAAATTAAAGTTTAAAATATTTTGTAATAATTAGAAAAAATATAAGATATTTTGTTTAATAAAGAGGGACTCTATACGAGATTTCAGATCTCGCCGCCTTGTAAATTTTTTAAACATTGTTTGATGTTTTGTTCATTTCTCTGTTACTAAATTAATCTTTATTTTTTTTTATATATTTAGGATCATATGTTTTTTCACAGAAATCAAAATTAAAAAAATTAAAAAATTATTCAGTATATTATAATTTTCTTTCTTTGTTTCTTATTATTCTTTTTTTTTTTGGCAGAATACTAGAATTTTCTTTCTTTCTTTCTTTCTTTCTTTCTGCTTATTCCTTTTTTTTTTTTTTTAATTACAAGTGCCGTTACCTTTGATATCTTGAGTGAAATTCCGTCAAGATACCTTTGTTAGTTTGGGGAAGAATCCACACGAATGTTTGTCAAAAGTGTCCTTGTAAATAGTCAAAAGTGTGTTTTTTTGGTTGTTGACTTTTGTACACATAAATAGAATAGTTTAGTTATATTTTATAAATGAACTTATTTTTCAAGAGGGTTTCAGGAATGAAATGGGTTTACGATAAGGAGTTTCCAAATGATTCCTTTTTTCCTTCTTGCATTTTAATATGGTATCAGAGACAGATTTTTTTTTCTCTGGGTTGTGTCTCTGAATATGGCTACTTCTGCTATTGATGTTTCTGATCCGCTTTACATTAATCCTTCTGATACGCCGGGACTCACCTTGATCAGTAAACAACTGTTTGGGACAGAGAACTATGGGATCTGGAGTCGTGCCATGTTAATTGCCTTACGAGCTAAAAATAAGGTTGCTTTTATTGATGGTAGCTGCACTAGACCAGATTCCACTGCTCCAAGTGTGTTACAATGGGAGAGATGCAATGCGATTGCTCTTTCATGGATCATGAACAGTGTTTCGAAAGAAATTTTTAGTAGCATTGTTTACTCCTCTGATGCTAATCTCGTCTGGGAAGATCTTCGTGAACGGTTTGATAAGATCGATGGATCTCGAATCTTTACACTCAATGGTACCAAGACTGAGTGGACTTTGTACTTATCCTGGAGTGCAAGGTTCAAGTCTTGGGAAGGACATGAAATTCCCCAGCAGGGGGGAAGAGATCATGAGTATGGCTGGGCCAGCCCAGAGAGGGTTAGCAGAGCGCAGAGGCCCAGTCCATTACATAAAAATTTTTTATTTCATTTGATGTCTTATCTTTTGGACTTTGATTGATTATCGATAGGATTAACTCTTGATTTGATGATTAGAATCGGGGTCTCACATTAAGTGGTATCAGAGCGATAAGATTCTTGGACTGAATTAGAGTGAGCGGGGTAGATCGAGTCCGCATGAATTGAATTCTCGCATGTGTTTGAATTATTTAATTGAGTTATTAAATACCATGAGAGCATGCTTTATTGATTGAGAATTAATTGAATTATATGATTATGTGATTAAATTCTGAAGCATGATTTACTTGAGATATGAATTGCTTGGATTTCTGGTTCGAATTCGAATTTTCTCGGGATGGTTGAATTATTCAAGAAAGAGGTTTAGGACACCGAATGTTGGAAGATCAAGGTAATTGTGTTCTAACTCGCTTGAGTATGAGATATATGTTCTTGACGTATATTGAACAGGAATCAAACTGCATAGAATCCAGACAGGATAGAGTTATACTGCGACTGATCAGAGGGATATCTATTCGGCATTGATTGAAGAATTATTGATGAGATTTCAGTCGTTTTAATCACCGACTCTGAAGAGTATTGAGAATACCGCGGGATGTGAAAGCTGGTTAGTAGAGATCGATCAAACATGAGATTCTCTGGACTACACTTATGACTGATGGATTTTGGGTGAGTTCCCTTATTTCTTTTGAGGAATCTAGATGATAAATTCCCTTCTTGTTGAGCTTTTGGGTTCTTTAGTCGCAAATCTGGATTTTGATTGGGAATAAGATTGAACTAGGCAGTATAGTACTTAGGCTTTCGGATTTGGATTTTATTATCCGTTGAATTGTTCCTCTGGTGAGAATTTTTGATTCCAGGATTTCTTTGATATTATTTTATAGATGAACCGTTTATTACAGAATTGTGCAGAGGAATTCTCTTTGTTTGTAGTAGATATTATAATCTAGCCCGAATTGGTTGATAAACCAGTGGTTAGAGAGTTTGTTGACGTATTCCAGATGAGATTTCTGGATTTCCTCCGAGTTATGAGGTTAGTTTCAGCAACGACTTGAGATCGGGACTGTTCTTATCGTTGAATTCTTATCTTTTTGGAATAAAAATTGTACTGATCATTCAGAGCTTTTGAGAATCGTGAAGATTGTGGCGCCGAGCAGTTGTATTCAATTTGTCAATGTCTGAATTCTGTCTGAATCGAGTTGTCTTCCTCGATTGTATGATCTTGTGATGGAACTTCTGTTGATTAGCGCTCCAGTATTTGGATTTCTGTTACTGATGATCTTTCAGTACTTGGTTTTATTGTTATCAAGATTTTGGATGTATTCTTATTCAGAGGAATTCCGCTCTAGTCTAGCCATCGAGACAGCTGAAGACGCTCGAGACTCAATGTCTGAATCTGGACTTTGAGCTCGCAGCGATCTTATTGATTAGAAGATCTGTTATCTATTGTCTTATGAGGAAATTTTTGTGATATGTTCTAATCTTAAGAGTTGGAGTATTTGTTTTCGCAGACGAAACTGATTTGGAGACAGAGAAGAGGATTAGATAATATGAGATTCTGACTGCGAATCTTTTCTGAGGAATTATATGCAGCAGTTGATGCTCTGAGCCGAAAAATCTGTTCTTATTTTATCTACTATCGGTATTTTCTTTGATGATTGTTACACTTTTGATTAGAGTTTGAAACAGATAGGAGGCCTATCAGAAATTTTACTTTTGAGCCGAATCAGAATGGGATAGAGATTACGTTCGAAGAATACGTCGCAAGACTTCTGTGATCTGTTTGAGTGAGTTGCAGTCCGTGTATGATTGACGATTATTTTCTGCTATTGTATTCCCTACGGATTGGTTCTTAGACATGATCAAATGATGGATATTATGCCAGAATTTTGTCAGAATTTTTTTTACTGCCGGATTTGGTCATTTCAGACAGAGATCTTTGTTATACCTATTTTTCTGGATTAGTCTCCGAAGAGGTTTTGTTATTCCAGTACATCTGAGTTCAGTTGATATCATCAAAACGACGGACAACCAGATCAGACGAGGCAAACCTTAGAGGAGATGCCATGAGTTGTAGTGCTCGACTTAGCACTAGTTGGTAGAATTCTTGTTTCTTGTGGATACTTTGTACAACGTCAACTATTTGATGAATTATTGGAGGAACTTTGCAAGACTTGTACGAGAAGAGATGAATATCTCTGTGTTTTCGAGATAATTCCTGTGTCACTTGTTTTGGAACCAGAGATGAGTTGAATTGTGACTGAGCATAGAAGGATTTTCCAACGAATATGAGTCGACTTTTGATTGACGGACTTGAAGGAGTAGTTTGGAGAGACAGAGTTCGTGTTGGAACCGTGTTGATTTCGAGGACGAAATGTTTTCTTAGAGAGGGAGAATTGTAAGCCCCGATTTTATCTTAATTGACTTTATTTGAGATAATCAGATATTGCAGAGTTCAAGAGCTGACTTAATTTTTATCAGGGTCCTTTTTGCAAATTTTGGAATTTTCAGGGACTAAAATACAAAAATGGGTTTTGTTAGATATTTATAAGGGATTTGACTTGGTCTCCTCCATTCTCTCCTCCCCCATCTCGCCTTCTTCCTCCATTGTTGAGAGAAACGTGAGTTTCAAGCTTTGGAATTATCCGTTTTTGTCGATCCGTCCGTTGGAATTTATTTCTGAAGGCAGATTAGCGATCACGACTGCGAGAGCTTCATTCTATAGTAAGTTTTTCTTCGATCAACTAGACTTCTATTTTTGGATCTTGTTAGAATCGATTGAATTTGGAGTATGTTTATGTTGATCTTGGCAGAGTTCTGATCGTTTATTCTCTGTCGGTTTTGAAATAGAGCGTCGTTCGGAATTGTTTTGATTTTTGAAAGATTATTCGAAAATGTGGTTTTTTAGATTTGTTGGAATTGAATTGGATTGAGTAAAGGATGATTGATATGAGTTGTTTGGATTGATATTATGCTGTCTGCATTTCCGGTTTGATCAGATTATAGCCGTTATGCCACCGGTTTGAGTTTTGGATTGTCTATCGGTTCGAATTGTTTGAGTCAAGCCTTCGATTGAGTTGTATGTTAATCTTGAGCCTTATTACTTCTTGTACAGATTGATTTGAGGCCAGTGGAGTTGCGAGATTGCAGCTTTGTGCAACTTGGAGATTGTAGCCGGTATAGTATCGATTTCTTATTATCGATTGAGATAGTTTGATTGAATCTTGATTGAGGAATCGTTGTTGTTTCCAGGTTTGGAGCATCGACGTTGTTGAAAAGAGGTATAAGATGACTTAGACTGGAATGGAATGTGTGACTCGAATCCGACTTGATTCGAGTGTTCCGAAGAATCACATACTTGCATGTTATTTGCTTTTACTTGAATTTATTTGATTGAGTTATGTTTGAATTGCATTCATCTTGAGCCAATAAATCATTGATTTGAGCAGCGGGCAGGAGGGCCCTTTTATGATAGACGTTTTGGGGGCTATATTGTGAGTGGCTTGGGTATAGCCGTTTCACCTAGTGCTAGCATACTCCTTATAGTCGCACCAAAGTCTAGAGGATGGAGATACGTAGCACCACCTCGATCGGGAGAGTCGGTGAGTTGTTTACGTGATCTCATCCTCGGGATCCTAAAAGAAAAAGCAGCAACTCTTTTGATTATCCGACTTGATAATCCCAGATTTTAAAGACATTTATTGCATTTATGCATATGAATTGAGTTTTAGACATGCGTGTGGAATTGCATGGTTGTTATTTGAATATCTGGAAGATGATGCATTTCGTTTGAGATGTTTTTATGATATTGCATACTAGTCTCTTTTACTAGGAATATTATTCTCATCGGACTATCCGGCTGTTGTCTTTGTTTGTATGTGTACTTGGCAACAGGTGGGGCAGGACCGAGTCAGAGGCAGCATGGCTAGGTGGTTGAGATGATAGACGTGAGGCCTTGTTGTTTTAGAAGTCGAATATATAATCGAACGTAGATTTTATTCGAACTCGTTTTGTATCGGTTATGGAACTTAGATTGATGCATGTTCTATTAGTTTGAGGTTGTATAACTTTAGAACTACCTTGTATTGGATTTATGCATGTCGTACGTTGAAATATTGAAGTTTGTATGTTGATTGCATGTTTTGAAATTCAGAATCGAGCAGGATAGAATGATGAAGTATGATATTGATTATGGATTAATGCATGAAGTTGAGCTATGCATGTTGAATGATTTATGGATTGGAGTTTGAAGCATTGCCCTGATTTCTGGTAAAAATCCTGTTGCCCAGGGTGCGCTCGATCCTATGAAATGCTGGGATCGAGCGCAGCCCCTGAAATTATTGAGGCAGTGGACTCGGCATTTTGGTGCGCTCGATCTTGGCTTTTTGTAGGATCGAGCGTGGCACTTGATTCTTTCTCGGCAGTGAGTTCAGGTGTAACACCCGGTATTTTTAAAATACGTAAATCCGCATGCATAATTAGGATATTTAATTATTTAAATTTTTGATTTATAGGTTAAATAATTATGTGAATTATTGGTGCATGATTTAATTTATTTTAAGCCATTTAACCCATAATTAGTGATTTTTATGATTATTAGTATTTTAATTATTTGATCGCGTAGACGGGACCGTGGACGGACGAGATGACAACTTTCCACCCAAATTATTTTATGAGCCTTTTTAGAGCCCTAAAATATTATTTTGAGTTTTATTATCTCAAAATTTTAAGTATTTAATTTTATATAATTTTAGGAGTCCATTTTATTCAAAATTAGCCAAAATATTGACTTTTTAGTATTTTTAAAATTCCCTTAAATTGTAATTTCGAGATTTTAAATTTAGTTATCAGATTTTAACTTTTAATTAGGAGTTTAAGTTATATATTTTATATTTAAAACCTTTTATCTATATTTAATTAACCTATATTTTTAATTAACACAACAATCAAAACCTAAGCTACCCAAAACCCTCTCAACCGATCACTCACCCCCATCAGCCGCCACCCTCACTAATCTTCATCTTCTTCGACCGAGCAAGCTCCAAGAAGAACACCATAGCCACACTTTTGAAGGTCCAAAGCTTGTCGTCGTCCTGTCGTCCCAGAGTCGTCTCACGCCCGTTTTTCTTTGAATTCATCGGTGAAAGGCATGTTTTCTTCCTCTTTTTTCGCACCATGTCAGTGAATATATATGTGTGTGTCGTGTATGCACAGTTTGGTTCAAATAATTTTCAGAAAATGGTTTCGGGTTTGATGTTTGTATCTTGTTCATGCATTTGTATCCACCTTGCTCACGTTTTCTTAGCCATGGTTGTTCCAGCTGCTGGTTCATGGTTCATGGGGTTACCTTAGGGTCCCTAGGGTCAGTTGGGTCGAGTGGTTTGAGCCAAGAAGGGCCGAAACCGAAGCCATAGTAGCTGGTGCAACAGTTCGCGCAGATTGCGCAACGTCCGGAGATTTGCTCGTTCTCGGTCCACAGAGCATGTTTTAGGGTGATTCTAGTTGGGTTGGAACCCTACGACATAGGGGTAGGTTTTTTCCAGTGATTTCCCGGCCAGTGATGGCCGGAGCTGGCCGGCAGATTGGCCGGAACTCTGCTGTCGCGCGCAGGAGGCGAGCAAAATAAGGGCTAGTTTGTTTTGGTTCGTTCTCCTTCGTTAGGGCTCGGATTGGGCTGGTTTTTAGCTTGTTGGAAACGTATTGAAGAGGGCTAGGGGTAGGTGGTGGTGCTCCGGACAGGGGACGGCCGGAGCATGGCGGCAGCAGCCCCGGAAAGCTGCTGCTCGCGGCCGAGGAGAAGGATAAGAGAGGGGTTCGGGTTCTAGGGTTTCTAGCTGGTCCGGGTCGGGTCAGTGGGTCATGAGTTATGTTAGTTGGGTCCGGGTTCGGGTTAAGTTAGTTGGGCTCGGGTATTTTTATTTTTAAAGTTTTAAGTTTAATTAAAGGTTTAATGAGCCTAATTAAATCTTAAAATTTTATTGGGCTCAAGTTAATTATTTTGGGTTAAGTTTAATTTTAATTGGGCTTAAATTAATTTAATTAAGTGAGTCCAATAATTTTTATGGGCTTTAGGGCCCGTGAAAGTTATTGGGCCAGTCTTTGGGTTTTTGGGCCCATTGGGCCAATTTAAGTTGTTATTGGGCCTAGAGTGTTTTAATGGGCTTTATTAATTTAATTGGGCTTAGAACAATTTTATTGGGCTTAAGTATATTAATGGGCCAGTCTCAGTGTTAATGGGCCAGATTTAAGTAATTGGGCTTGAGAGTCAGGGCCAGCAGTCCAGTACAATCCATGAGAAATTTGCATGTGTCCTGAATATATATTTAATTAATTTTATGCATTGAAGTTATTTTAATATTTATATGTTAGTAAGAAATTAAATTAAATATATATGAAGGACACACATTTTTATTTAAGTACATGCATTCATGAAATAATTTTATGCATAATTGAATGTTTAAGGTTGAGCAATAATAAAATATTTTATGTTGGAAGTTGAAGTAGTGTGACAATTTAAGGGGGATTCGTCCCCATATGTGACCTATTGAAGGGCAGTTTACTGCCAATTTAAGAGGTGATTCGTCACCGCCACGTACGTTGGTTTCCACGCTGATCAGTATTTAATGTATGATTTAAGGTTACACTACGGATACAATCATGCGATGTTAGAAAATTAATTGCTCAACAATGTTATGTATTATGTTATTTAAGTTAAGTTATGTTATGTAATTTTTAAGCATGCTCATTCATGTATATGTATGTATTAGTATTTAATTGTTTTAAATTATTTTAAACCCTTGTTATGTTAGCATGTTGGGCCTCTAGGCTCACTACACTGGTATGGTGCAGGTGAGTACGTTGAGGATGATGTTGTACCCACCGGAGGCGAGGATGTATGAGCGGACATGCAGTGACCCCGTGACCGTGATAGATGTCTGAGTCACATGCATGTTTTATTTATGGCAGCATGTTACATTTTATTTTATTTTCAGTGGTTGTGAATTTTGAATATTTTATGGAATATTGTCAGTGCATGCAAATTTAATCATTTTATTTATGCAGTATTTTTAATTAAATGTTTGACTCAGATGTTTATTTTATTTTAAAGAATGTATTTTTATTTAAGTATTTAATTGTTTATTTATTTATTTATTTATTTTAAATCTTTTTATTCTGTGCATATATGTATAGGCATATATGTACATATTTTATTTAGTAAGTATATATATAAAAAAAATTTCCGCATATTATTTATTAATTATAGAGTTAGGGTCGTTTCATCAGGATTATGGTGCGCTCGATCCTGGAATTTTCCCGGATCGAGCGCAGCTGTAACGCCCCGATTTTATTTTAATTGACTTTATTTGAGATAATCGGAGATTCCAAAGTTCAAGAGCCGACTTTATTTTGTTCAGGGTCCTTTTTGCAAATTTTGGATTTTTGAGGGACTAAAATGCAAATATTGAGATTGTTAGATATTTAAGCTTGAGTTGACTTACCTTTTCACTTCATCACCTTCCCCAACACGCCTCCTCCCTCTCTAGACGCCATGGACGTCTCCTTGAGCTCCCAGATTTCACCCCGAGCACGATCCGTCCGTTAGAATTTATTTCTGAAGGCAGATTAGCGATCATGGCTGCGAGAGCTTCGTTCTATCATTGATTTGAGGCCAGTGGAGTTGCGAGATTGCAGCTTTGTGCAACTTGGAGATTGGAGCCGGTTTGGAGCATCGACGTTGTTGAAAAGAGGTATAAGATGACTTAGACTGGAATGGAACGTGTGACTCGAATCCGTCTTGATTCGAGTGTTCCGAAGAATCACATACTTGCATGTTATTTTCTTTTACTTGAATTTAGTTGATTGAGTTATGTTTGCATTGCATTCATCTTGAGCCATGAATCCTTGATTTGAGCAGCGGGCAGGACGGCCCTTTTATGATAGACGTTTTGGGGATTATATTGTGAGTGGTCTGGGTGTAGCCGTTTCACCTAGTGCTAGCATACTCCTTATAGTCGCACCAAAGTCTAAAGGATGGAGATACGTAGCACCACCTCGATCGGGAGAGTCGGTGAGTTGTTTACGTGACCTCGTCCTCGGGATCCCAAAAGCAAAAAGCAGCAACTCTTTTGATTATCCGACTTGATAATCCCGGATTTTAAAGACATGCATTGCATTTTATGCATTTGAATTGAGTTTAGACACTTCTTGAAATTGCATGATTGTTATTTGATTATATGGAAGTTGATGTATTTCGATTGGAAATGCTTATCTGATATTTCATGTTTGTCTCTTTTACTGGGAATTGTATTCTCACCGGATTATCCGGCTGTTGTCTTGTCTTTGTATGTGTTCTTGGCAACAGGTGGGGCAGGATCGAGTCAGAGATCGCATGGCTAGGTGGATGAGTTGATAGAGTGAGGCCTTGTTATTGTAGAAGTCGAATTTGTAATCGAACTTAGATTGTATTCGAACTCGATTTGTATTTGGATTTTGGAACTTAGAATTGATGCATGTTCTACTCTTTCTTGTAATTGAATACTTCGTTGTTGGAAAAGTGTTAGTTGAATTATGTCGGAGCATTTTCGGGTGTTAGATTGCACTTTTGGAGCCTTTTTTGAGCTGAATCAGCAGGCCATGCGCGCCAGCGCCTGGTGTGGCGCGCCCGCGCGTCCTGCTCTTTTTTGCGGAGGCCCGGACAGGGCGTCAGGCGCGCCTGCGCGTCACCTGTTTTAAAAAAAAAAATCCTTTGTTTTTAATCTTAGATCTTGTATGCTTAATTATTGTTTATTCCGAGATTAGATGATTAGAATCGAGGTCTCACATTAAGTGGTATCAAAGCGCCATAAGATTCTTGGACCGAATTAGAGTGAGCGGGGTAGATCGAGTCCGCATGAATTGAATTCTCGCATGTGTTTGAATTATTTAATTGAGTTATTAAATACCATGCGAGCATGCTTTATTGATTGAAAATTAATTGAAATACATGATTATGTGATTAAATTCTAAAGCATGATTTACTTGAGATATGAATTGCTTGGATTTCTGGTTCGAATTCGAATTTTCTCGGAATGGTTGAATTATTCGAGAAAGAGGTTTTGGACACCGAATGTTGGAAGATCGAGGTAATTGTGTTCTAACTCGCTTAAGTATGGGATACATGTTCTTGATGTATATTGAACAGGAATCGAACTGCATAGAATCCAGACAGGATAGAGTTATACTGCGTCTGATCAGATGGATATCTATTCGGCATTGATTGATGAGTTATTGATAAGATTTCAGTCGTTTTAATCACCGACTCTGAAGAGTAATGAGAATACCGCGGGATGTGAAAGCTGGTTAGTAGAGATCGATCAGATATGAGATTCTCTGGACTACACTTATGACTGATGGATTTTGGGTGAGTTCCCTTATTTCTTTTTAGGAATCTAGATGATGAATTCCCTTCTTGTTGAGCTTTTGGGTTCTTTAGTCGCAACTCTGAATTTTGATTGGGAATAAGATTGAACTAGGCAGTATAGTACTTAGGCTTTTGGATTTGGATTTTTGTTATCCGTTGAATTGTTCCTCTGGTAAGAATTTTGATTCAAGGATTTCTTTGATATTATTCTATAGATGAACCATTTATTTCAGAATTGTGCAGATGAATTCTCTTTGTTTGTAGTTGATGTTATAATCTAGCCCGAATTGGCTGATAAACCAGTGGTTGAAGAGTTTGCTGACGTATTCTAGATGAGATTTTTGGATTTCCTCCGAGTTATGAGGTTAGTTTCAGCAACGACTTGAGATCGGGACTTTTCTTGTCATTGAATTCTTATCTTTTGGAATGAGAATTGTACTGATCATTCAGAGCTTTTGAGGATCGTATAATAGATTTTGTGCCGAACAGTGGTATGTTATTCTTCGATGTCTGAATGCTGTTTGGATCGAGTTGTCTTCCTCGATTTTATGATCTAGATCGACGTCCTTATCCGAGATTGGAAAATTTATGAATTCTATCCCTGATTCTTCGAGGGATTCTTATCGTTGGTGAAGTCGATTACTTCGCAGAGTATGTTCTTCTGTTTGTACTTCATCTTATGAGACCAGTTCTTATTGATTGCAGAAGAGATTGATCAGCGCTTTAGGACTTCTTACTTCCTTCTGGACTGATGATCTTCAGTGCCTGAAACTTCTTCTTATTGAAATTGTGGTATGCTATTGTTCACAAGAATCATTTATTAGCTTGATGCATCGAGATAGATGAAGACGCTCGAGACTCAATGTCTGAATCTGGACTTCGAGCTCGCAGCGATCTTATTGATTTGAAGATCTGTTTTCTATTGTCTTATGAGGAAAGTCATGCGATCTGTTCTAATCTTTGGAGTTGGAGTAATTGTTTTCACAGATGGAACTGATTTGGAGGCAGAAAAGAGGATTAGATTGTTTGAGATTCTGACTGCGAATTTCGATCTGAGGAATTGTATGCAACAACTGATGTCTTGAACAGTTCTTATTTTATCTACTATCTGATTTGATTGACCGATTGTTGGAATCTGCTACCGTATTCAGTACAGAATGACTTTCAGTCAAGATTAGAGGATTGATATCTTGTCAGAGGTCGTCAGATGTCATGTTTTGCCGAAGTCTATCAGTTTAGACAGAGATCCTTGATGCACTCATTCTTTCAGCAAGGACTTCGATGAAATTGTGTTGTCTAATTTCAACTTTTTCAGTTCGATACCCTCAGAACGACGGACAGCCAGAGCAGATGAGTTGAACTTTTGAAGTTATGTCATGAGTTGTAGTGCTCGACTTAGCACTAGTTGGCAGAACTCCGAATTCTTGTGGAGACTTCGTACAACGACAGCTTTTTGGTGAATTCTTGAATGCACTTTTCAAGAGTTGTACGAGAAGAGAAGAAGATTCCCGTTGATTGGAGGTGATTTTCTGTGTCACCTGTTTTGGAACCAAAGATGAATCGAAATGTGACTGAGCATAGAAGGATTTTCCATCGAATAGGAGTCGACTTTTGTTTGACGGACTTGAAGGAGTAGTTTTGAGAGACACAGTTCGCGTTGGAACCGTGTTTGATTTCGAGGACGAAATATTTTCTAAGAGGGGGAGAATTGTAACGCCCCGATTTTATCTTAATTGACTTTATTTGAGATAATCGGAGATTCCAAAGTTCATGAGCCGACTTTATTTTGTTCAGGGTCCTTTTTGCAAATTTTGAATTTTTGAGGGACTAAAATGCAAATATTGAGATTTTTAGATATTTAAGCTTGAGTTGACTTACCTTTTCACTTCATCCCCTTCCCCAACACGCCTCCTCCCTCTCTAGACGCCATGGACGTCTCCTTGAGCTCCCAGATTTCACCCCGAGCACGATCCGTCCGTTAGAATTTATTTCTGAAGACAGATTAGCGATCACGGCTGCGAGAGCTTCGTTCTATCATTGATTTGAGGCCAGTGGAGTTGCGAGATTGCAGCTTTGTGCAACTTGGAGATTGGAGCCGGTTTGGAGCATCGACGTTGTTGAAAAGAGGTATAAGATGACTTAGACTGGAATGGAACGTGTGACTCGAATCCGTCTTGATTCGAGTGTTCCGAAGAATCACATACTTGCATGTTATTTTCTTTTACTTGAATTTAGTTGATTGAGTTATGTTTGCATTGCATTCATCTTGAGCCATGAATCCTTGATTTGAGCAGCGGGCAGGACGACCCTTTTATGATAGACGTTTTGGGGATTATATTGTGAGTGGCTTGGGTGTAGCCGTTTCACCTAGTGCTAGCATACTCCTTATAGTCGCACCAAAGTCTAGAGGATGGAGATACGTAGCACCACCTCGATCGGGAGAGTCGGTGAGTTGTTTACGTGACCTCGTCCTCGGGATCCCAAAAGCAAAAAGCAGTAACTCTTTTGATTATCCGACTTGATAATCCCGGATTTTAAAGACATGCATTGCATTTTATGCATTTGAATTGAGTTTAGACACTTCTTGAAATTGCATGATTGTTATTTGATTATATGGAAGTTGATGTATTTCAATTGGAAATGCTTATCTGATATTTCATGTTTGTCTCTTTTACTGAGAATTGTATTCTCACCGGATTATCCGGCTGTTGTCTTGTCTTTGTATGTGTGCTTGGCAACAGGTGGGGCAGGACCGAGTCAGAGATCGCATGGCTAGGTGGATGAGTTGATAGAGTGAGGCCTTGTTATTGTAGAAGTCGAATTTGTAATCGAACTTAGATTATATTCGAACTCGATTTGTATTTGGATTTTGGAACTTAGAATTGATGCATGTTCTACTCTTTCTTGTAATTAAATACTTCGTTGTTGGAAAAGTGTTAGTTGAATTATGTCGGAGCATTTTCGGGTGTTGGATTGCACTTTTGGAGCCTTTTTTGAGCTGAATCAGCAGGCCATGCACGCCCGCGCCTGGTGTGGCGTGCCCGCGCGTCCTGCTCTTTTTTGCGGAGGCCCGGACAGGGCGTCAGGCGCGCCCGCGCGTCACCTGTTTAAAAAAAAAATCCTTTGTTTTTAATCTTAGATCTTGTATGCTTAATTATTGTTTATTCCGAGATTAGATGATTAAAATCGAGGTCTCACAGCAGCACTATTCAAAAAAAAAAAAATTATTTCATTTAATGTCTTATCTTTTGGACTTTGATTGATTATCGATAGGATTAACTCTTGATTTGATGATTAGAATCGGGGTCTCACATTAAGTGTCTAGCTCAATGGTACCAAGACTGAGTGGACTTTGTACTTATCCTGGAGTGCAAGGTTCAAGTATTGGGGAGGGCATGAAATTCGCCACCAGGAGGGGAAGAGGCCATGAGTATGGCTGGGCCGGCCCAGAGAGGGTTAGCAGAGCGCAGAGGCCCAGTCCATTACATAAAAGGGCAAGGTTCAAGTCTTGGGAAGGGCATGAAATTCCCCACCAGGAGGGGAAGAGGCCATGAGTATGGCTGGGCCGGCCATACTCATGATCTCTTCCCCCCTGGTGGGGAATTTCATGCCCTCCCCAAGACTTGACTAGCTCAATGGTACCAAGACTGAGTGGACTTTGTACTTATCCTGGAGTGCAAGGTTCAAGTCTTGGGGAGGGCATGAAATTCCCCACCAAGGGGGAAGAGATCATGAGTATGGCTGGGCCGGCCTAGAGAAAGTTAGCAGAGCGCAGAGGCCCAGTCCATTACACAATGGAATATCAAATTTGCCCAAATTATGAGGCAAGCTGGTTTTGATCAATCAACACATGATCACTCCTTATTTGTGAAGAAAATGCAGGGTCAAATTACTATAATGTTGGTATACGTTGATGACATCGTCATTACAGGGAATCATGAGGCTTCCATTGTAAATCTTAAAGAGTTCTTACGCATGACAATCAAAACCAAGGATTTAGGAGAACTTAAATTTTTTCTTGGCATTGAGGTGGCACGATCTAAAGATGGAATTTGCTTGAATCAAAGGAAATATGCTCTAGAGCTCATATCTGATATGGGGTTGTCAGGTGCGAAGATTAGCGACACTCCAATGGAACAAAATGTGAGATTGACAACAAAGGAGTATGATGATAGTGTGGGACAAGATAGTGCAAATGATCCATTACTTGATGATCCAGGTAGCTATCGTAGATTGATTGGGAGACTTATTTACCTAACAAATACAAGACCAGACATATGTTTCACAGTGCAAACGTTAAGTCAATTTATGCAAAGTCCAAAATTGTCACATATGGAAGCTGCAACAAGAATATTAAGATATCTAAAGGGTGCACCAGGGCAAGGAATATTGTTATCATCCAAGAGCTCATTGATATTGAATGTTTTTTGCGATTCTGACTGGGGAACCTGTCCTATGAGTAGAAAGTCAGTGACTGGGTATTGTATAAAGCTGGGTGACTCTTTAATATCATGAAAAACAAAAAAACAAGCCACGGTATCCAGGTCTTCTGCAAAAGCGGAATATAGAGCAATGGCAAACACAACTTGTGAAGTAATCTGGATTATCGGGTTGTTGAAAAACATGGGAGTTGATCAAACGCAGCCAGTAACTTTGTATTGTGATAATACAACGGCACTTCACATTGCAGCTAACCCATTATACCATGAAAGAACGAAGCACATTGAAATAGATTGTCATTTGGTACGAGAGAAAATACGGGATAAAGTTATCAAGACATCTCACGTTGCAACAGAACACCAACCGGCAGATTTGTTTACCAAAGCATTGGGGAAACACTAGTTTCAGTATGTCATCCAAGCTTGGTCTGATTAACCTATTCCAAGCTTGAGGGGGAGTGTCAAAAGTGTCCTTGTAAATAGTCAAAAGCGTGTTTTTTTGGTTGTTGACTTTTGTAAACATAAATAGAATAGTTTAGTTATATTTTATAAATGAACTTATTTTTCAAGAGGATTTCAAAAATGAAATGAGTTTACGATCAGGAGTTTCCAAATGATTCATCCGTTCCTTCTTGCATTTTAACAATGTTCCTATAGTTCTATTGTCACAATAAGTGCTTACAATTCGTAGCATACCTCCACTCATATCTTTTCGTAATAGATGCCCTTCGAAATCATAATCTATCTATTCTATACCAATAAAAACATCATTTTATATTTCCCATCTCACTTAGTAGTACAGTAGAAATTCTTTAATTAATTAATTTTTGATTAATTGGTGAATTTTGATTTTTAATTATAATTATATCTTAACTTAATTTTCAATAAAATCAAAATTAGTATGCAAATTAATCATTTTATATGACTTCATCTTTTTTAGTCATTAGTTGTTTCATTATTTACCAAAATAACATTTACTTTGTGTTTTTTTTACGTTTATTTATTTACGAAATGTCACTCGCTTAGTAATATTGATGTATTTAATGCGTTGTGACTATTTGTTTGAAAAATTCCATATTTTTTGTATTTTTCAAATGTTCGTTAAAAAAATAAACCATGCGAACACACAACACCTATAAGGAAATACTAGTCTTCGTAGGATAAATTAGGATCCTCACAAATGTTAAAAAGATTTTAAATTTTTTTTTGAAGATCGAAATATTTTATTTTATTTTTTAGAATAATATTTTAATTTTTGGTTTTGCACGGATTTGTTAGTTAGAGTTGATCTTTTGGTGACGGTCTCAGGCATCTTCATCGTGTGATGAGTCAAACTCACTCGTATTAATAATAAATAATTATATTTTTAACATAAAAAATAATTCATAACTCAATTAAGAAATCCTTGTCACAATTATACATTTATACTGGACCTTGAGAGGAGTTTTTGTGCATAAGCTAGCCATTCCTAAAAAAAAAGACATTTCTTCTTTGAAAACGATAAACGGTGAAGATGAATTTAAGCTTTCATGGCAAACTTAACTGGTTCCTCTCTGAGAAGCCATTTTCTCTGCAACAGTTCAAATTTTGCCACCACTGTCCTTTCATTGTTTGCATGCTGCCGGAAGCGCCAAGATTTGAGGGCCTTGAACGCTTTATTAATTGTAAATGGATTGATTGAGCACCAATCTTCGATCAGACAATTTATTACCAACTGTTGTCATCTGGGATTTCCGGATTTAGCTCTCTCATCTTTCAAAACAGTTAAAAACCCGAGTCTTTCGCTGCAGAATCTGTTTCTTAGGAGTTTATGTGACAATGGTCTGTTCGGGAATGTGTTGAGTGTTTACGAAATGTGTCGAAATTCGGGAAGTTTTTCGGACAACTACACGTACCCTTTTGTGATCAAGGCATGCTCTGCGTTGAGTGACACTGGATGTGGTGAATCGATGCATTGTCTCGTTATAAGGGATGGATTTGGAGAAAATCTCGTTGTGCAAACGAGCCTGGTTGATTTCTACTCCAAAGTTGGTGAAATGGGTAATGCACGTAAGTTGGTTGATGAAATTTCTCAACCAGATGTGGTTACTTGGAACGCTTTGATTTCTGGTTTTTCTTTTAATTCGTTAGACGATGAAGTTTTTCGGGTTTTTCATAAAATGAGATATATGGCTATGAGGCCTACCACTAGCACATTTGCTAGCTTGTTTCGGGTATGCTCGAAATTAGGAGCTTTGGATTTCGGAAAATCTCTTCATGGACTTGCTTATAAACTTGGATATGCAATGGGGGAGTCTTTAGTGCCTGCGCTGATATCTACTTATGCTAATTCTGGGGAAATATTGGCTGCTAGAAATATTTTTGATGCTTAGACATTCAAGAATGTTGCTATTTGGAATGCCATGATATCTGCTTATACACGGAATGAAAAACCAGAGGATGCTATTGCTTTGTTCCAGAGAATGTTAGTTCATGATCTTAAGCCCGATGAAGTGACTTTCGTGTCTCTTATTCCTTCTAGCGAGAATCTCGGGTGCATTTGTCATGTTGAGTCCTTTCATGCTTATGTAATGAAATTTGGATTCGCCAAACAACTCTCTGTTGTCACGGCCCTTCTGTCCGTTTATGCAAAATTAGGAAATATTTATGCTGCTGAGTTACTTTTTTGTGACGTCAACCAAAGGAACCTCTTGTCGTGGAATTCCATGGTTTCAGCATATGCCAGCAACGGCCTCTGGAAGCATAGTTTGACTGCATTTCATGACATGCAGATGGATGGTTATAAGCCAGACGCAATCTCGATTATCAGTATCCTCCCTGCATGCTCTGAATTGGAGGCTATTTTTCTGGGAAAATCTGCACATGCTTTTAGCGTTAGAACAGGGATTGATTCGAATCTCAGAGTGTGCAATTCATTGATGGGATTTTATAATGACTGCCGTGAGTTGGCAGTTTCTTTTAGTATATTCGATAGAACGGTTCCCAAAAGTGTTGTTTCATGGAACACCATGATTTCTGGGTGCGTGGATAACGGAGAACCAGAGAGAGCGCTGATCCTATTGCATCAGATGAGGCTACAGGGTGTTGAATTCGATTTGGTTACCTTAATAAGCGTTCTTTCATATTGCAGTGAGTTTCAAAATTTAATCTTGGGGTCGGCCATTCATAACTATGCTATCAGGACTGGATTTGCAGATGATATTTCCTTGGCTAATTCTCTTGTCACCATGTATATAAACTGTGGACAGCTTGGTGCAGGAAGGTTACTCTTCAATGATATGCCTAATAGAAGTGTGGTTTCTTGGAATGCTATTTTGACTGGCTATAGATATCATAACTTACCGAAGGAGACTTTGGAATCATTTATTCATATGATAAAGAAAGGTCACAGACCAAATTGTGTAACCTTGCTGAACGTGTTACCTGCTTCTTGTACAATTCTTGAAGGTAAATCCATCCATGCTTACGTTTTAAGACTTCAAATCCCTCTGGAAACTACTCTTCTCACGTCTCTCATAATCATGTACGGTAAATTTGAAAATTTTGCTTCATGCTTGGCGCTGTTTCACGTGGGAGAGAAAGGGAGCATTTCCTTGTGGAATACTGTTCTATCTGCATGCTTACTTTCAAAGAATGCCAGAGGGGCAGTTGCCTTCTTTCGCGATTTACTTGACAACAACATTGAGCCTGATGATATAACTATTCTGAACCTCATTTCAGCTTGTCGCCACCTGCAGAACTTGCATATTTCAAACTCTATACTGGCTTTTGTGGTACAAAAGGGATTTGATAAAGATATTGCTATTACTAACGCGTTGATTGATCTATTCGGGAAATGTGGAAGCATCTCTTCTGCAAAAACACTCTTTGAGCTCTTGCCACAAAAGGACACAAAATCTTGGAGTATAATGATTAACGTGTATGGGTTAAATGGGGACGGTGAATCTGCTTTGGCTCTTTACTCACAGATGAGGCTTCTAGGTTCGAAGCCGGATAAAGTAACGTACATGGGGATTTTATCGGCTTGCAGCCATTGTGGTTTAGTCCAACAAGGAAGGATGGTATTTGACTCTATGATACAAGATGGTGTAATGCCATGTATGGAGCATTATGCGTGCATATTAGACCTCCTGGGTAGAAAGGGCTATTTGAACGAGACTCGGGATATTGTCCAAAATTTGCTTTATAAGCCTTCAGAAAGTGTTCTTAAGTCGTTGTTGGGTGCTTGTTTGAGTCATGGAAATTACGAACTCGGAGAGGAAATCGGTAGGCTACTGCTAGAAACGAACTTGAAAGATCCTGGACCATACGTGATTCTACGCAATATCTATGCAGCAGCAGGAAAATGGCTGGATGCTGACAATGTGAGGTTGACCATGGAACAAAAACAATTCCAGAAACCACTAGGCTTCAGTCTTATCGATGTGAATACCGGAATACTTGATGTGCAATCATAACATCCAAAAGGGTGGCGACTGGGGAACAAGCAGAGGGGAAGAACTTGGCTGCCGTCTTTCTAAATGTTCCCACACAAGTCAAAATGATAAGCATGGACGGACTTGTTTTAGCCATTTTCTCGCGTACCGTCTTTTCACGAACAAAATTTGAGTCCATCGGGTTTCCGCAGGCCAAGTCATTAGGCAACATTTTTTATAGTCGTCGAGTTCAGCTGCGACGGCCCGCGTGGGGAATGAACTAAGACTAGGAGCGAACCCCTAGCAAAGCTAAAGCTCCATCCTGGCACAGCTTCCAGTGTGCCATTTTGGCGAGTTTGATTCTCATGTCATTCGTGGTGATGTTTCTTGATGTAAGTTAAGTTCAACCAACCCTCAACATACAATATCTAATGACCAAAGTTCAGGTTAGCAAAGACAGACACGTCTCTAAATGAAAATAAAAAATATGTTCGAAGTTTTTTTTTTAATAGCAAAAAGATGTTTTAAGTGGTCACACATGAATTGTGTGATTTGTTGCTTGACAAGTACAATCAAATATTCGTACCTGTTAATTAGTCCAAAATAGGCCCTATAACGCTGTACTAAGAGTTTTACTCTCAATGCAAGCTACACTATTGATATGCATGAATCTTAATTGAATTTGAGGGTATCACCATGTACATTGGGATATATTTTCCCTCCAAAATAACCAATAAAGGATCCTAATTACCTAATATTCCATGTCAAATTGTCACGCAAAATAAAAATAAACGTGCACTTATTTAATACGTCAAAGATAAAACTTCATTATCCACAAAATAAAAATAAGTACGTATTCTTTTCTTTCTAAAAATCTCGTTTTTATGAATTCTTACGCAAGTCAAAAATCCATTTTTGACCAATAAAAGATAGTTAACTAAACGCTTATATATACACGACACATAGATGCATTATATTAAAAAATATTATCGGATTTGAGAATCTCTGGATAATCAGTTGATCTAGCTAGTTAGCTAACACTCAAATCAATTCCACAGTTTGTTTGTTAACGTCAAGGATACCTGAAAATCAATCGAGCCAAATAATAAAATTGGATCATAATTATACGAGTTAATATGGTTATTAATTTCTATGTATGATGGTGGCAATGGAGTTGATTTATTCGAGTACATAAATAAACATGGAGAATAAAATCATTCAACTTTAAAAAATGGATTAATTATTGATCACTGGTTACCAGAATCTTATGAAAGGACACACCAAAGTAGAAAATTCAAAAAAGCAAAAGATGCCGATCAAAAGAACACGTGAAGCTGCACTGCATTTCCCCAAAGTTGCTACCAGATTCTTCCACCACCTCTACAAATCCCTTCAAACTTCCCCAATTATCAATCAAAAAAAGAAAGAATCACCAATTAATTTCATAGACCGCACAGAACAAAAACCGAAAATCGCTCGATGGCGTTGATGTGTTTCATCGAAGTGTTGAATACGAACCGTGAGATGTCGGCGGAGGAATTCAAGGCGTGGCTCCGGCGCTTTGATTTCGACGGGGACGGCCGTATCAGCCGCGAGGAGCTGAAGGAAGCCCTCCGCAGCCTGCACGTGTGGTTCGGGTGGTGGAAGGCGCGTCAGGGAATGAGAGCCGTGGATTCCAATCGCAATGGGCAGATCGACGGCGGCAAGGAGATCGAGAATCTGGTGATTTACGCGCAGAAGCAGTTGCACATGAAGATTTATGATGACAACGACTACTACCGTTGATTCTTGCTTTTGTGCTGAATTTGAATGGAATCCCAATTTCATGCTTTTTATAAGACGTTTGGATTTGAAAATTAATGCCTCCCGCTCACATTCAATTGTATGATTTAAAATATTCTAATCATATTGTTATTATCAGCTGTTATTTATTTTTTTTCTTCATAAAATAGCAAGGTAAAAGAGGATTTATAAATTAAAAGTCATGATATGATTATCATGATTAGAAGTGCATACGAGCTGAATAATTAATATTAAAAAATTAAAGTTCGAGTTCAGATTAAAATAAGTATTATCGAATTCGATTCGAATCTCGAAAAATTTCAAATATTTTGGCTTGAACTCAGCTCGAAATGAAATTCGAGTTTGACTCAAAAATATTCGAACATATTCATGAACTAGTCGAACTATTGCTTGGATATTAAAGTCCGATAATTTTGTTCGAAAACTCAAAATGTCTGAAAATGTTCAAAATGTATATATATTTAATATTATATCATTATATTAATAAAATATTAAAGCATGATAGCGGCTCACAAACTACCAAACAAAATAATTTTGGCTCGAATTCGATCGAACAAAAGTTCAACATGTTCGACTTCAGCTCGAGTTCGATAAGTTTAAATACGAATCAAATATGTATCGAGTCGGTTCGATTCATTTACACCCTTAATCATGATAAGTTGTTATTTATTTTTCAAAACGGTCAATGAGACGAGTCGAGTTTGTTAGAAATTAGACTTGAACCTAACTCACCTCAAAAGCTAGCTCGAGAGGTGAGGGTTGTCCTTGTCTATATTAAGGGCTCTCAGGATATTTATTCAATCGATGTGGGACAAACTAAACACACCAACACACCCCTCGCACGTCCAGGAATGAAACGACTGGAACGTGCGAGGGATACGTTGGTGTGTTTAGTTTGTCCCACATCGGTTGGATAAATATCATGAGAGCCCTTAATATAGACAAGAGCAACCCTCACCTCTTGAGGTAGCTTTTGACGCGAGTTAGGTTCAAGTTTAATTTCTAACATGATATCAGAGCCCGGGTTCCACCGTTATGTATTGAACTGCCTATAATTGGGTCCACCCGTCCCATAGTTGGGCCACCCATTGATGTCTTCACGTTCTAGTCGTTTCATTCCTGGACTTGCGAGGGGTGTGTTGGTGTGTTTAATTTGTCCCACATCGGTTAGATAAATATCCTGAGAGCCCTTAATATAGACAAGGGCAACCCTTACCTCTTGAACTAGCTTTTGAGATGAGTTAGATCTAAATCTAATTTCTAACAGAGTTGAATTTTTGTCGGTTGAAAAATTACTAACTCAATCCATCTACTTTTACGAAGAACCGCCCCTATGGATCTATGCTCTAGTCGTGCAACGAGATATCGTCAGCCCAACACACTTATTTCATGTGATGTAGCATATTGTTTCGAGAAATCTAATATGTTTTGACCGTTCTATTTGTAATATAAATTCTCTATTTTGTTAATTATCAATTTTTTTATGGTTTTTTTTTTCCAATAGTTTTGGTCTTTTCGATAAACTAATTATGACCTAACATCAACGAGATTCTCATATATCTAGTACCATTTGGTTGAAGCACGAGATAAATAATATATAAACAAGTAATATAATGTTATAAAAAAATAAATAAAAAATATAGTAAATATAATATTGAATTTGATTGATAGATTATAGTTTATTTGATTTGATTGATTAAATTTTATATAAAAATTTTAAATGACTATTTTGCCCTTTTAATATTAGATAAAATATAAATAATATTATTTATATGGGGTAATATAGTAATTTAAATTCAATGATTTGATTGATATAAGTTAAATTATTAATGATTTGATTGATGTAAAATTAATAATTAGTACGTAGATTGATAAATAATATTATGAGAAGAACGCGAGATTGAATAAGATAAGTTATACATGGATTAATAATACGGTGTACCAAATGGTACCTATAATGTCCAATAATCATTCTTTATAAAAAAAAAATTGACTAATTATAATTTCAAAAATTTAAAGATATCATACTAGGATTTATCGATTTATTATGAGTTGACAACTATCCTAGTACTTATTAGTTATTAATTTTTATTAAAAGATAAGATTGAAAAAAAATATTTAGTGATCATCATGAACACGACATATTCTTTATTTATATATTTATTTATAATATCGACAATGATGACGATAAGAAGGAACCCAAGAAAGAAAATTCGTTGGCACGTTCCTTTTAAAAAATAATAATAAAAAAGCACACACACATATAATTCAAATGAAGAAAATCTAAGTTAGTCATTTAATTAATGAAAATGTAAGTAAATATGTGTTCAAAGTAAAGTAAATAAATAAATTAATATTTATATTGATGATGATTTTATTTATATAAAATTAAGAATGTGTTGGGGTTATGTTCTATCACTTTCAGAAATTATTAAAATATGAATATCAATAAGTAAATATCTTTTTAATTTGTGTACTATTATCAGCTTCTACTGACAAGCAGTTTGCAGCATTTGCTTTTATTATCCATTGTCGTAGTTGGGAGTTGGGACCATTTAGAAGTTTCAACATTATTAAATGATCAGTGAAAAAAATTGTGTGTGTAGTTCTATATTATACCAAATAAATGTAGTTAATTTTCATTTGATCGAAATATTAATTCAGATAAATATTCATTAATGATAATTTTTTTAAGTTTTGCATTGTAAAAATTTTGCTATTTCTTAAAATAAGAATTATATAGTGTAATCAACTTTATGCTACAAGATAATAAGTGTGTTACTATCGGTGCAACAGTTAAAATGTGATTGTTAGTTGAATTGCAACGGATGAAGCGATTCTCGCTTAAAGAGCTCTATTAATGAATATTTTAGATTGATTCTAAGTCCGGAATTTGTTCGAGAAGATGCAATGAATAAATGTCAATCGATAAGCTATTGATCCAATTATAATTATAATTAGTGAGTGTGTGATCAAATGTGTAAAACCAATAATTTAAGAACAGAATATTAGTTTCTTGATCGAAGAAATACAAATAATATAATTCCACTAAAAAAGATTTAATCATATATACAATCTTATTGTATAACATAACATCAACTGATCAACTCACACTCTCAATTGCAGAAAACATAATTATTTAATATTGTTAAAAAACATACATAATTTCAGGTGTTACTTTATATATTTTTGCTGCTTTCTCATACTTGACACTTATTTAATAAAATCATTTATGTATATGCATATCAGTCTATCATCGATGAGAGTTTATGTTTGCTAAAATTGGCCATGAATCTTACCATACCATGCATGCTTGAGGTGATTCGATGTGTATTGTTACATGGAAGATACGGTTTGAGCACATGCAAATTGTTTTTTAAAGCGTTAAGTCGCAGCTTGGCTCATGGATAGAATGATGAAGCACACATAATTTATATATGTATCGTTAAGTCACTTCCTGGCTCACAGATGAAACGATGTAACATGTCTATTACATATACAAGGATGGTAAGTCAATATAATGGTTAAGATAACAATATGCCACTAATCTTTTATTGAGAACTTGAATAATGTATTGGACAAAACAAATATGATTGATCACATAATGTTTTATCTCCCACATCAAACAGTGTTTTTAAGCATTGTTTCACTTGTAGGATAAGATGTTGAAAAACTATTGGTATATAATATGAGCGATTAAAAATTGAAAGATATAAGAAGCTTATATAATGTAATTGCTAGCTTATTAATTATATCGATGTTTGGTGTGTGTGAGTTGATTGTTAGTTGAACAATTTATACTATATATCTTACCAACCATATCAAACTAATACGCACCATTTGGCTCATGCGGTAATATAATAAGGTTGCATGATATCGAGATAATGAATCAATAGTATAGTAAAATATCATATTGATTTATATAACATTATGAGCTAAACTTCGAGTAATGTAAAATAATTAAAAAATAAATAATTTAATAACCATGATAAATTTAATTCAAGGGGTTAAGAGTTGAGTGATAAAAAAATCCATAAAAATATACGTCCGAATCTCGTATTTTATTTTATTTTTTTAAAAAAGGAATCTCGTATATTTGAATGTAACTAGTTTAATTTATTATTTATTTATTTTCTAAAATAATAATTTATAGATGCACATTAATAACATGGGCAATGGATAAGCTGTTCCGGACAGCTCAGCGAATGGTAAGAGGTAAATACAAAAAGTCAAATGTTGCGGTCAACTGAGGCAATAGTCCAGCTTTTCCAACTTCTGTTTTAGCAGTAACAAACTCTCTCTAATTTTTGCTTAAAAAGTACACACAACAATGACCTCTCAACTCTCAAAGGACACCACAATTTTAATGTCTTTTCAAATTAATTTGTCCTAATAATTGGGATTTTTTTCTTTTAGGATGCATGTTTGCTTAAAAAAATAAAATAAAATTGTACGATATACATTCTTGACTTGATCTGAAAGATGTAATAATTAAGGTTGCATGATATGAATAGATTATCTATAATTAAAAAATTGTCGAAATTGAGTCAAATATTGAATGACACAAAAATATATAATTAATTAATATTTTACCATTTGCGTCAAACGTTACTTAAAAATCAAGGAGTGTTTTTTAAATTATCGTATACAAATCCAGCTACGATTTCCATCATAATTTTCCAACATCTCTTCTATGCCATTAAAACATATGACCATATAAGATTAATATATAGAATAATAAAGGGCTCTGAATCCACAAGTGAATATATATTTCAAAACCTTCATGAAAAGTCTTTCGAAAATATATTCTCTTTGCATAGACGTACGTAAATACAAATAGGCCTTCATATCCTGCGTTTTAACATCTTCATTTTCCATTAATTTTTTTTTTAAAAACCCTTTATTTATTTTTTTTAAAAAAAAACAAACATATAAAGATGCATGAGAAGAGAAATTGCATTTTTTTAATCTCGTTAATACGTGAATTTTTCGTTTTGTAATATTATTTAAAAATTACAATCATACTCCATTAGAAGTTTCAATTTTAGTCTTTTTTCATCGAATTACTTAGTACTGACGTGACATTGAACAATGATCAAGTCATCAATTTTTGATGATAGATATTCATCGTTTCAGACGACTAAGATCATAAATTGACCGATAACAACCGTTGATAAGACTTTGAAAGAAAATATAAATATAAATTAGTGAGAAAAAAATGTAATTTCCCCGGTATAAATATCGAAAAGAAAGCGAATAACATGTAAACGCGACCCATAAGTGCACATACAAATAGATGTTAAAATAATTGAAACAAACTTTGCCAAAAACATCGGTCAAAGTATGTCACCATCCACCTATTGAGAAAGCCAATGAACCATAAATAAGAATTCAAAAAGAAACAACTGTAGTTGGTTGCATTTGCCAGCAAAGGGAAACTGTGACTCCCCTCCAAATCTGGTACTTGGCATCTTTTTTTATTTCAATCATACATCTATTCATTCATCATGTATAAATTTAATGTTGTCATCACTTCTACTCCACACATAATTTTTCATTCATTTATTTATTTATATATCATGTGATACACCCGTGATCTCCTTTTTTTTATCTCTTCCATCCTTGTCAATATTATCAACAAAAATGTACTAATTATTTGAATCTTCCTCCATTTTGTCACAATATATATATATATATGTGTGTGTGTGTGTAACTTGAAAAATATCCACCACATTAAAGCACAAAAAAGAAGTGTTTTGTTCCTTCATATTAAGTCCCCAAGCAAGCTAGCCAGGGGTGTATTGATTCCATCCGAGATTTGGTCACAAGATTCTTCACTGAATGCCAAATCATGACAAAAACCAATCACATCTTTGAATCTAGACAACAATACATGCATGCATGTCCACTCATAAATCCCACTAAATCTTGGATTTCCTCTAATTCTTTTGACCCATAATCACATCATCTTGGGGATCATTTCAGCCAAAATAATCAGACCCATTACATGCATTATATATCTTGTGGCCAAGATTTTGACACATAGAATAATAAACAACAAAGATTGTACCAGAAAGAAAAGGTCCCCCCCCCCTCATCTGATATAAATACAAAACATCTACTGGTACACTGCAACAGTGGTAGAGGGACCCCCTGCGCAAAAATTTATTAGCTAGCAGAATCATCAATTCTTTTGCTATTTGAATTCCCACCTCGTGCTGTTGTTTGAGTGCTCCATGGCATGTTTGGAGATGTACAACCAAAACTCAGAGCTCCACATGAAAGGGATCAATAATCCCCCAGCTCCCATGAGCCCAAGAATCTCCTTCTCCAATGATTTCCTCGAATCATCATCGTCCCATTCTCAATCCCATTCCCAATCCCAATCCCAATCCCAATCCCGCATCAACAATATCAGGCCTAGTCCTCCTGTTGCTGCATACAGGGATGCCCCTGTTTCCTCAGATTTCGAGTTCTCTGTGAGTAATCACTCGATGATGAGTGCCGATGAGCTCTTCTTCAAGGGGAGGCTTCTTCCTTTCAAGGAGATTAACAAGAGTACTACCACCACCACGCTCAGGGATGAGCTGCTTCTTCACAATGATGAAGAAAACGACCAAGATAATTTCTCGCTGCAGAGGCCTCCCAAGAATCCCACCAGATGGAAGGGCTTTCTCGGCCTCAAGAAATCTCACCTTGGCTCCAAGAAATCTTCTGATAAGCCTCAAGGGTCTGCTGAAAAGAGGCTCCCTTTGCATGAAGATCATCAACAATGCAGCAAGAATTCACAGGTTGTATTCGGTTTCAGTACTACAAATATATATCGAGTTCAAATTCAAAGTAATTAATTATATATATGGGAACAAAAAGGGGGATTTCTTGTTTTTTTTTTTTTTTTGGTGTTGGCCTTGTTTAGAGTGAGTTCTGATCCAGATTCTGTTTCCTTCTTTATTTTATTTTTTTTTGGTTTCAGGATTCTGATGAATGAATGAGTGAGTAAATTAGCAAAGTGCATGAATTGTGGAGCAAATGGAGGATTAAAGTTTTTCTTACGTTGGAAATGTAGATGGAAAATTTTTTTTGGTGGTGAATTAAATTAGTATGTGGTCTCTCTTCTCTCTCTTATCTTTTTTTTTTTTTTTATAATGTAATTTGCTTCACTTTCCATCTTCTTAATCTTGTTGAGGTACAAATCTCTTTTAACTATTTATATTTCCTTATTTTATAGGCCCCTTTTGTCAGATTAATTTGTTATAATTTTCAATAATATTTTCAAGCAACCATATAATTTAAAGTTAATTTTGGGCAAAAAAAATTGTATTTTCTCATAATTGAATCTGCAATTTTTTGAAATAATGGATAAGTCAACACGACAACAGATCTCACAGAGAACTAATGCGTGTGCAGAGCAAAACAATGATAAAATAAAAGGAAGAAATTAATAATAATAAATATGATCTGCACAAAGTACAAATGGGGTTATATTATATTATTTTACACAAAAATAATGAGTAGGGACATTTTATTTTTAAAAAAAATTAAATAAATAAGGAGTGGGGACATTTAAAACTTAAAAGCCTGCCTGTTT
Organism: Henckelia pumila; assembly: GCF_033568475.1. Classification (NCBI taxonomy): domain Eukaryota; kingdom Viridiplantae; phylum Streptophyta; class Magnoliopsida; order Lamiales; family Gesneriaceae; genus Henckelia; species Henckelia pumila. The sequence continues at coordinate 31,024,063 of NC_133123.1, read as the reverse complement.
TTTTATTAATTTTTTTGTTTAAAAAAAAAAAAGAAAAGAAAGAAAGAAACAAAGTACTCTGTTTTCCTCGTCATTCTTTGTACTCCTTTGGTCCAACTATCTCTATTATTCTAACGGTAATTTTGTTTAGTACGATGCTTAGAATAAATAAGATAAAATGTAGGTGTACTTGGATTAAAATTATAATTATGACTGAAAACGTGTAACTTAATATAAAATGAATTTGAACTTTATTTTATTTTAGTTCATCTAAAGAAGTCAAAAAAATTGAAATTCATTAATCCAAATTTAGTCGATAGTGTCACCAAGCGAAGCAATACATGCATATTCGAAAATTTTGCAAAGCAAAATTATTTTATTTATTCATGTTTATATTTATATATCGCAAAAACTCATGTGATATGATCTCAGAGATTAATTTTGTGAAACAAATCTCTTATGATTTTTATTTATGAATTTTTTGTGGCATATTTTTTTTTAATTTATGACCACCTCATTTGAGAGAAGCACAAATGTAGGATCAGAAATACTCATAGCATTATGTTAATTAATCAAAATATAATATTTAAACTCTCAAAAAAATTAAAAATAATTTAAAGAAAGAAAAAAATATATTATATTTCCACAAAACTCCAGAAAAACAAAACCAAAACAACCCTAATATCTCTTTTTTAAAAATCCCCAATATCTTCTAGACATGTTAAATAGTAAACAACCTCAATTACATCCTTTTTTCCCCTAACAATATCGAAGAGAATATTATTACCATTTAGCGTTAGCCTCGTCTTGGAAGTCCATATCATAGCTCTCGGCTTTAGTCTTTAGGTTCTCTATTTCGCCATCATATTTTGCAGATAGCTGCTCAAGTTCCACAAGCTTTTCTTCAAGATTTCGAATCTCGACTTCAACGCGACTACGATCTGTCTTAACATCCAGATACCTTTTTGTCTCGATGGCATCTTCAGAGTCGAAGGAAAGACTTTGCAGTCGACGAAGACGAGCCCGTAAGAACCCGACTTTTAATCCCAAAAGTTCAAAGGACTTCAAAGATTTTTCCCACACTTCAAATTCCTTTTTTGGTGTGGTGAGTTTACAAGCTCGTATAGCATCCGCAGTGTGGACAGCTTCGTAAATCATACCAGCCGCTAACTTGCCGGAGAGCCCTGGGAGGAGATGATCATGAAGAAACATGTTCTTGCTGCAGCATAGCTCATAGTAGTTTCGACGAATATTTTCTGGCAGCTCAGGGTCGATGCACACTCCGTTTATCATGATGTGAAATTCATCGAAACTTTTAACATCTCTAAATCGCAAAGCTAGTCCTGAGAACTTGGAATCCTCCAAAACTTCCGAGGCAACCTCATCACTATCGATTCCTGAATGTTCCTCTGGCTGTCCAAGTTGTGGCACTGATGAGCCTTCCTTCTGATTTGATTTCTGGAAAACCACCAACGGAAGAGATCTTGGTCGCCTTTTCTTCTTGCCTTGCACATCCAGTTTTCCCTCTGCGCAGTATTTTCAGATTTAAAACTCGTAAAGATTATGTGCAATACGAAGCTAAACAACTCAACTCCAAATGGCACAAAAATACATAGAATATATATTTTAATCAAGAAATAGACACGCAAAACTAACCTGCATCACTTTGCTTAGCTTGAGATTCCAAGGTAAGAAGGCTAAGTGCACCATCTACCTCAGTCAAATCATTCGCTCTAATAACGTACACCTACAGAATCAGCACCATAATATTAGATGAACAAATGTTCCACAGGCGAATCACCTCTAAAAAATGTGGCAGCTACGTTAAATGCATATTATCAGAAGACATATGACATAATATCACCTTAAATTTGCAATGTCCAACTAATTGGAAGATCAGGACGTCCCCTTCCAGCAATTTGTTCCCAGCCACAAACTTCCTCCATCCGGCGCTTAGTCCTGTCTTATGTGCAATATATTTTATACCAAACTCTTCACCGGTTTCGTTCTCAAGATTAACTATAGCATCCTCAGCTGGTAAATGTAGCTTGCAAAAGGGCACAGGAAGACCCTGCAGACAAATGGAAATTGCGGGGACGTTAAAAATTACAAACCCTCATCCAGTCAAGAAAATGTCAGAAGGGATGATAACGTAAACAAAATAATACCATCCAGAAACAACTTCCGACATGTGATCTAACTAAGACTTTCGAAAAGCTAGGCTGGTCATTGCCCAAACTCAACTGAACCTCCTCTGCTCGAATCATGGTAGGTGACTTAAATGGAACAGACCTCATCAATGTTTCTCCATCGTCAGGTGTGCCCTGCTAATGCATTTTCACATCCATTCGTTAATTGAAAATATAACTGAAACAATAGATTGTTATCCATCTGACTATTTTTTAAAGAATATTAATCCATGATAAATGTATTGGCCACTTTATACCCCAATGCTTCTATACAGGAAACATTTAATCCACAACCTATGGCATACCAGGTGACTAATATCTAAATTTTCAGATGTGTTACACCATTAGGGAGAAAGTGATCGAAGCTAGAACATGTTCAAGAACAAATAGCTCATGATATCCTTTGTTACCCCTTTTCCACTATCAGTTCGTAGGAAGGATATGACAAGGTTCATAAAACGATACAATGGATTTCTCCAACAACTTGCAGTAATTACCATTGTAAAGCCAAGACACATAGGAAGTAGTTCCTAGAGGAATTCAATGTAGAGTCTCTTATGGACAGACTTGTAGGATAACGGAGTGACATCCTTGACTTGTAGGCTTTTACCTATCTCATCTCCACAGGCCCGTTCATTGCGGCTCTACATGTTGTGCTCTGCCAGCAACTAATTTGCATACATACTCGTTTTAAATGAGTAATACAAGTTGGCAGAAAAGTCCATTTTATTTTGTTATTAAGTCAGTCACACTTCTCCTGCATCTGAAGGACATATTATTACTCTGACCCATGACTTTCAAGAAACTGTCAAAGCTATCACTACAGTCCATAACAAGGTAGAACCCGCATGCAACAAATATTAAACAATCTTACTTCTGGCCGCGTGCAAATTTGGAAAAATAACCAAGGTAGATGCACATCCAAACACATTTATGTCAATACTACAGGGAAAAAGGTCACTTCGTGGCCCTTCAATGCAGGTCCAAATCCTGTCATGTCATGCAAAACTGGAGTCCATTGTTTTTACAATAATGTAGGTTCAACCATGGATTATCATGCACCGAGATTATACTGAAGCAACACTGAACAAAAATCCTCTTAATAAGAAAGAACTAGTCAAGAAAGTTGTCAATTGACAGGAAGGAATACATAAATGAAGTGTTTGTTGTTTTTTCCGCCTGGACTCCTTATTTTCGGAGCCAGGGCAACTCAAACGAATTGAGATCATCTCTTGATTCACATAACTCAAATCCAATGCCTTGCTGGATGTAAATCAAACTCTATGGCACTCAAACACCAAAAGGAAGGCGTGAATACTGTTTGTGCAAACCAAACTGAAAAAATGATAATAAAATCTCAGGTTGAAGAAACGAAACAATAAACGATGTCTCACAGATTTGGATTTGGATAAAGACTGCTTCTTTTTCTTCTTGCTCGAGATGAGCAGCGAAAACTCGTCAATCAACTGCTCTTTAGGCTTCCGCTTCCTCTTACCCTAGCAACAACAAACCAGATCTATATCAGCTCAGCAATCCCACCCACAAAACAATCAAAATCGCGAATTCCAGGCCAAGGAAACTCACAGAGACAAGCACAGGGCAAGCAGCAGTAGTTGGAGAAACCTCCAGAGCCGTGGAATTCTCCTTTGACTCATCCTCCGGTGCAGGATTCATCTGGGTTTCCTCCATTTGATCACCCGTTTCAACTGATTCCTTCTTCATCGCCAGTTCTTCCCTGCCCGGGTTCTCTTGATTTTGGTGGACTATTTTCAGCCTCATTTCCCAAAAATCAAGCCAGTCTTGAAAACTTTTAGACCAACAAGATTCTGTCTTTACCTCAGAGAGGAAAAGATTAAGGAAAACAGCGACTGGGGATTAGAGAAAAACTGAAGAAAATCGAAAGAGTTTCAGAAACCTTGTTCAGGTCCCTGGATTTACGGGCTGACGTGCGAACAACGAAAGCTAAAGCCGCTTCGCTTCAGTTTCCGGGTTTTTTTTCTCTGACGGGACGAGAAATACAAAAATTGCCCCGATTTTTAGAAACCTGTCAGATAGATTTCCATAATTTGGCAATTTTATTCATTAAAAGAACAAATTTAATTTCTCTATGTGAATATTTGTGGAAATCTATGAAATGTAATTGTATATTATTATATTTTACTTGCAATACTATTGAATTATTGTGTCTTATGCAAAAAAGAATGGGAAACTGTCATGTAACATTGATAACATGTTTCCATCGGTCTTTTATGGTGTGTCCCATTGCAGTGGAACGTACACCGAATTCAGTATTATATAATTAGTAAATAAAATTAAGATGGTTGGAAATTTATATGTTATTTATCATAGGTTTTACAAAATAATGATATCATTTTATGTTGGATAATGAGTGATTTTTCAAGCATACACTTTTTTGGGACGGTAACGATATCGTAGATTAATTTTGTGAGAAGAATCTTTAATCGACCCGACTTATATGAAAAATATTACTCTTTATGTCAACACAAAAACTCATTTGATCGTTTCACAGATCAATTTTATGAGACAAACCTCCTATTCGATCTAATCTAATAAAAAATATTACTTTTCTACATAAGTACGTATGGATAAGGTCGATCTTTCTCGCGAATATAGATCCATGAGACCGTCTCACATTAGACTTAATCTTATATAAAATATATAACTTTTCACTCTATATATGAATCGAGTCAACTCGTTTCACAAATAAATATATATGAAACTGTCTTACAGAAAACTTTTTTTTTTTTTTCCAAGATGAATATAATTTGATCTTTACTAGTTTTACTTGATAATCATGCAATTATTTTAGGATTTTTTCTACTGCGTTTGAGTTTTCCCATATATAATAATATGCAATATATCTATCGAAAATCGAACAAAAAACATTGAATTTGATATTAATTATATGATTGAGTGCTTGTCATTTCACGAAAATAAATAAATAGTGGTAATGTTGCAACTAAAATAATTTAAAATCGTATAATAATTTAAGCAAATTTCGACTTGCAGTGAGAATTATTGTTCCCAAACACAATAGCACAAGCTAAACATATAGCAATTATCAAACAAGAACAGTGGTAGGACTATATATTTTAGTGTAAACAAAGAACCGGTGAATCAAATTATCGGCTCTGGACAAATATCAGTTGCGAAGCTGAGAAATCAAGGAAGACACTGTTGAACAAATTAAATGATCCGTTCAACTAGTTGTTGGTACAAAAGGGCAACAATGATACAAATGCATCGAAAAAAATCAAATATGACCATTGGAATTAGCCAATATAAAAAAGGAGAATCCTTAAAAAACAAAGGACTGATCGAAAACATGTAAATTGACCGATCAACATTATCTAAAGAGTCAATAAAGTTTTCGAATCACGACGGATGTCCAATTTCTCAAGCATATATAGAGGCATACATATTCATGTTCACACTTCACCTTGTAGTTGTACACCTTCTTAACCTCCACACCAGTATCTATTTAGAGAGATGGAGTAGAATAATTATATTGTACAAGTTAGAGTTGATATATTCTATAAATAAAAAAAAAGAAGAAGTTAGAGTTGATCTCTAGCCCTGTTTCCGATAGATCGGATTGTTGGTCAGTTTGGACTTATCATATTAACTGACTGACTGAGTATGCTATGAGCTTAATTTAACCAAGAATATGACTTCACTTACATCATGTTTGTACAATATAATTATATACATCAAAGTTTTTTAGTGATATTTTTCAACAAATAAGGGGAGACATTGAAGAATTTGATACTCAGATTTCCATGAACAAACTTGTGTGTTTATTTATTTGTTTTTACACAATCAATATGATATTCATCTTTTATCAGTTTACATGATTTTCTATCACTTTGACCAATATATTTGTTGCATCAGTTCGAGTTATATCCGTATTTTATATAAAGTTACTCGACTGACCTGCTTAGATCAAGAATAAACTTAATTGAATTCTAAACTGATCTTAACAAACACAACTGTTCTAGCGGCTCAAAACAAATTTTTTGAGATAGATGCCAGTTGATTTACACCATAAGCAAGATCATTAATAACTACCAAGTGTAACAACAAAATAAGAGCAGCTTTACCTGAGATTTCGGATTTAGGTAGTGTTTGAGAGAGCTTCAGTGAAATACTTCTCAACTTTTTCTTAACAAAATTGTGCTACATAAAAGCTCTTCCAAAAACTACCTTACATGATAGAAACTAACAAATTAATACGGATTGAAAAATTCTTGATGTGATGAAGTTTGATAAACTTCAATTTTAAATTAGAGGATGCGTGGAGGACTAATGAATAATCTTTATAATACATTAATACAATACGGATATATTGTTATTTAAACTCGGTCAAGTTTTTTTAAAAATAAAATAAATGTGCATTTCGAGCCGGTCTCACATATCTTTAACTATTTATGAAACGATCGATTTGGACCATATTTTTGCAATGTAAAGTAATACTATAACACAAAAGTAATATTTTTTCATGTGTTGGCCGGGTCGAATAAAAAGTTCATTTCATAAAATTGGCCCGTAAAAAAATCTTATAAGAATTTTTATGATAAAATAAATGACACACCTCATGAAATGTATTGAAATACATTAGAGAGTGCTAATTTTAAAAAAATGAAAAGTTGACTAAGACTAAATAAAAAATAGTTTTATTAAATATTTAATTATATTAGGGTAATATAGGGTTTACGTTCTAGTATGTTAGTTTTATGAATATGTTAATAAAAGTCGATTAATCTATAAGGGCATGATTGATATGTTTGAATGGAATAAAGTTAGAATAAAATCAACTTTGGAATGGAATAAGAACATGAATGGAATGATAAATTTATTCCATTCAAACGATTGGTACCGAAAAAATAAAACAGGAATGAAATAGAATTATTTTTAATTATCAAGTCATTTTTCACTAAAATTCAAAATAATAGCTACTCAAAAATATTTATTATAGATTAAAAAAATATTTATTATAGATTATAATTTAAAAACAATAAAAAATTATAACTATTAATAGTTTATTAATCATTATAAAATTATCTTTATATTAAAACTAATATAAATATTAATCTTAATTTAGTAATTATTATTATTAGTATTTTATTTATTAAAATCAAGGTTCTAAAAAGCGCGAAGCGCGTCGAAGCGTGGAGGTCAAGTTTCAAGCTTTTCAAGCTTAAGCGAGCTTAGAACGAGTTTAAGCGTGAAAAAGCGTTTTCAATTTTTACAATAATTTTAATTATTTTAAGACAAACATTAAATAAAATATTAGATTAACCATAAATATATGATTTAATAGATAATTCAAGTTTTAAACTATAAATATACATATTTATAAAATTGTTTTCATTTTAAAAAAACAAATGAAATCTTCCATTCTAAAAAGTTGTCGCTTAATCGAGCTCAAGCATATTAAAGTTTAAGCGAGATTAAGAGTCGCTTAAGTGAGCTTTTTAAAACATTGATTAAAATAAGTGTCTTTTAATAAATATTATTATAGTTATTATTTAACAATTATTTTATTATATTATACATTTTATAATATATGTTATATTTTTAATTTTATTTATTTGGTTATTAATTATTTCATCATTATTCAATTGTCATAATTTTATATTTATAAATGATAGTGTCCTAATTTGATAACATTTTATTTTTATGATTATTATTTTTGGTATTTTATTAAGCTAAATAAGCAAAATAATTTATAAATGAAGAAAAATTAGGAGTGAGAATGACTATTCCAATCAAAAATGTCCAATGAAAATTGACATTTTTATTTCAAAACCAAACCAAACATGATTGTAGGGAATGAGATGAGAATGTTCATTCCATTTTTACCTCATTCTCTCCTACCAATCATGTCCTAAGAATCATGACCCTTATAAATTCAGATTTTTATAGAAAATGTTGGCGGTTCATAATAAATTTCCATGCTTCCATAATTGTACCATCGTATTACATTTTATTTTTATTTTTTAAAAAAAGATCATCGTATTACAAATGTGATAGCGCAAATTTAGTACTTGTCTATCAAAGTTCGCATTTTTTTTTTCAAAAAAAACAAGGTAACATTATTGTCGCAAATCAGGAATAATTATATTTGAAATAAGAGTAGTAGAAGACGAAATAATCTTACAAGATCATGCATTGAAATATTCCGATCCCATCCTAAAGCATGAACAATTTGATTGGTTGGCCTTCTAACAAAACAAAATTAAGAGCAAGATGATGTCCTTAGCAAAAGCCTTTACAATCTTCAATAATAAGACCCATATATAACTAATCGAGGTTAGTTCTATTAATAGCTTCGATTATCAATGATGCATCGTAATCAACAGTGATATTGGATAACTTTAGGCTTTTGATCAACCTAACGCTTCTCCTAATCTCAAAGCTTCTTCTATTTTTGGATTCCGGCTTCCATTTAGTACATGTTTGGGAGAGCTTCTTAGAAGCACTTCTCATCTTTTCCGTTAACAAAATTTGAAATTTTATAAAATTTTGTTAACGAAAAGCTGAGAAGTGTTTCCTAGAAGCTCTCTCAAACACTACTTTAATCTGCCATAGTTTACAGCAGTCGCTATGCCTTGATGATCTCGAACTATGCATCCATATCTTACATGTGGTTAATGAATCTGCCATAGTTTCGGGTCCTTCGTCTTGTTGTTGAATTGAGTGTTGGTTGGGAAGATGATGATAATGTACTAATTGTCATTGAGAATGAAGATTGTCCCAAAGCCAATTGATATATTCTTGTTGCAGATTTTTTTTTATCAAAGTTCACATTTAGTACAGGCAGAATTTGAAAACTTGGGAAGTGAAATTTGAATCTTTTTATATATAAAAAAAAATTTACGTCTGGCAAAATAAAAAGAATAATTCAAATATTGTCTGTGCATTTACATCTACTTAACTATTCAAGTTTCAAATTTTGGGCATAAATCTAATCATTTTGTAGGAAAATTATATAATGAAATAACACGATTGTTCAAAAAAGGGGGAAAAATCATGATCTTAAATAATTATAAGGGCTGGCGTTTTTTTAAAATGAATATACAGTAAAAAGAATTTTTTGTAAATTTTGGTTTTGAATATTGGAAGAAAAAAAAAGAAAAGAAAAAGGATCTTAAAGAGTCAATCACCGACCTACAGCTTCCAATATAATAAGATTTAGGAATTTTGTGAGACGGTCGCATGGTGTTCATTTATAGTATTGGTCAACTTTACTCATATTTATAATCTTATGTTCTTTCATTAATTTACCTCTATTAAATTATTAGTATTAACTCTTGTACGATTATTTTTTTTATTTTATTGGGATTTTTATTAAATAAGTGTAAAACGAAAAAATGCTTTCTAAAATTTATTTTTTCAAAAACTTTCTTAATATGTGTAAAACGTACATTTGTCTATATTAATGGGATACATGGAGTATTGAGATTATTGTCAAACACAATAATTTGTCTGATTTTTATATTAAATATAGAATTTTTTAATATATATAAAAAAATTAAAATTTTAATAATATAATGTTATCAATTAGAAGTTTAACAAGTTTAATTCCACCGAGAAGTCTATCAATTTTAGGTATAATTTTTTTAAAGAAATTATAGACTAAATCAAATTAAATAAGAAATCCGTCTAATAAAATGGAACTATGAAATTGCCTTGCGAGAGTTTATATATATTAGCCACTTTGTTGCACGCACTGCGTGCTAACAATCCGTTTTTATAATAAATTTATATTTCAATTAAAATTACCAAATAAAATTATTATATTATATATTAAATACAAAACTTGGTGAGAAAATAAAAAAATAGTTAATTAAAAAAAGAAAAAAAATCATAGTTGAGAGAAAAAATGAGATGGTGGAAGAAAGCGGTTGTGTGTCACATGTGTGTGTGTGTGTTTTTTTTCAATTTATGTATTATTTTAATGATGGGTATAGCAAGAGACCACACTAAAGAGCTCTTACATAATAGGAATATATATACATACTTCATTGTATCATTGACAAGCATAACAAAAATAATGACAAACATAAATTCAAAAAAAAATTATATTTTGAATAAGCAAAACAAGGCCCATAAGGCCCAAAACTAGTTTTATTAATGAACTATTATCGGGCCTGCACAGGGGGGAGCCTCAAACATTCAGCCCACTATTACGAAGCCTATACGCAGCCTCTGTTCCGATTTGGAAGGAGAAATATGAAATGGGGAAAGATTTGATTGGTAATTTTCAAGTGAAACTCGCATGTATTTCACTGCGTACAAAACTAATCTATGTAACAAATTTTTATTTTAAAAAGACATCCTTTAGCTTGAGTCATGAATCTCATGATGAAACGACCCTAACTCTCTAATAAATAAATATGCGGAAATTTTTTTTTTTTTTTACTACTAAATAAATATACGTACATATATGCCCATACATATATGCACAGAATAAAATATTTAAAAATAAATACATGACTAAATAACTAAATAATTAAACACTAAAGAAAAATGCATTCTTTAAATTAGATAATTATCTGAGTCAACACCATAATTAAAATATACTGCATAAATAAAATAATTAAAATTGTGTGCATGCACTAAAAATACTAAATAAAATATTCAAACATCTCAACCCTTAAAAGTATTAAAAATGTAATAAAATGTATCATAAGACTCAAGCATGGTGACTCAGAAGCTGTCACGGTCACGGGGCTACTGCCGCACTGCTCATACATCCTCACCACCGGTAGGAGTAACCTGCTCCTCTACGTACTCACCTGCACCATATCAGTGTAGTGAGCCTAGAGGCCCAACATGCATACTAACAAGGGTTTAAAATAATTTAAATCAATTTAATACTAATACATACATATACATGAATGAGCATGCTTAAAAATTACATAACATAAATTACATAAATAAACATACATAACATACATAATATCATACATACATAAGTTGTTGAGCATTTATTTTCTGAACATCGAATGGTCCTATCCGTAAGTGTGACCCATAGTGCGACTGATCAGTCTAAGAAACCATCGTACGAGGCTGGTGGCGAACCACCCATACATAAATGGCAGAAAACTGCCCATACATAAATGGCAGAAACTGCCCATACATAAATGGCCACACTACTTCAATTTCCACCTAAAATATTTTATTTGCTCAACCATAGAAATTAAATCATATCATAAAAATTGATTTCATGAATGCATGTACTTAAATAAATTGTGTGTCCTTCATATATATTTAATTTAATTTTCTTACTAACATATAAATATTAAAATAACTTAAATGCATAAAAATAATTAAATATATAATCAGGACACATGCAATTTTCTCATGGATGGTTCTGGACTGCTGGCCCTACACTCAAGCCCATTAACTTAAGACTTGGCCCATAAATCAACCAAAGCCCAATAAGACTAATTTAGGCCCAATAACACTGTCCCTGGCCCAATGGGCCCAAAAGCCCAATAACAGGCCCAATAACTTTCATGGGCTCCCAAGCCCATAAAAATTTCTGGCCAACTTAAAAATTTAAATAAAAATTATTAAAAGCCCAAAAATAATTAAATTAACCCCAAATAATTTAATGTACCCCAAATAAATTAAATGGTACTAATTAAATTTTTGGGAATTTAATTAGTCCATTTAATTCCTAATTAACTTAAAGACTTAAAAATAAAATACCCGAGCCCAACTAAAATAACCCGGACCCGGACCCACTTGACTTAACCCATATTATTTTAGACCCGACCCGGACCACTTGACCCGACCCGGATCCACCAACACCCAATCACCCGAAACCCTAGCCTTCCTTTTCCCTTGCCACGGCCGCCGCGTGCAGCAGTCCTTTAGGGACTGCTGCCGCCTCGCTCCGGCCGCCCCTGGCCGGAGCGCCGCCGCCCGGACGTAGCCCACGTCCGGGCGGACCGAACCTAGCCTAGCCCCTGTCCCCATGCAGCCTAGCCAAAGAAGCCGTCGCCGCCTTCCACCAAGCCCTAAGCTGCGCAGAAAATCGGGCAGACCTGGCATGGTTCGAACCAGACCAAACCTAGCCCGTTCCAGCCCGCGTCTGGCCCTACCCTTCGACCCTAGGGACCCCAAGGAACCCCTCTAACCGTGGACCAGCAGCCCACCTAGCCATGGACAAGAAAACGTGAGCATGAATCATTAAAATGCCGACCGAGTGCATTAGAGAAGAAAAAATTAAAAAAAAACTTGTTGTCCAAACATGATGACTCTCGGTCCTACACACCCACACACATACATACACTGATATAGGATTTAAAGGGAAGAAAATCATGCCTTTCACCGATTTGTAGAGTTAGAAACGTGTACGACGGGCTTCGGGACGACGGGACGACGACGGGGTGCCTTGGCTTGCTTGGAACCTTCGAAATAAATGGCTATGGAGTCTTGAAGGTTGCTGGGTCGAGGATGAAGATGGAGATGGAATGAAGGTGACGGCTGATGGGGGGGAAGAAAGTGATCGGCTAATAGGGTTGGGTAGATTAGGTTTTATTTTGGCATTAATAAAAATATAGGTTTAGTAATTAAATATAAGAAGGTTTTAAATATTAAAAATATAACTTAAACTCCTAATTAAACTTTAAAAAAAATAAGATAACATAAAATAAATCTCGAAATATTAATTTAGGGGAATTTTAAAAATACTAAAAAGTCAATATTTTGACTAATTTTGGATAAAAATGACCCCTAAAATTAAATAAAATTAAATACTTAAAATTTTGAGATAATAAAACTCAAAATAATATTTTAAGGCTCCAAAACGGCTCATAAAATAATTTGGCTAAAAAGTTGTCATCTCGTCCGTCCGCGGTCCCGTCTACGCGATTAAAAATAAAAATAATAAAAATCATAAAAATCACTAATTATGGGTTAAATGCTTAAAAATAAATTAAATCATGCATAAATAATTCACATAATTATCTAACCCATAAATCATAAATTTAAATAATTAAATATCCTAATTATGCAGGCGGATTTATGTAATTAAAAATACCGGGTGTTACAATTCTCCCCCCCTTAAATTGAATTTCGTCCTCGAAATTAAAGTACTTACCCGAACAACTCCGGGTAGCGAGTCCTCATATCCTCCTCGGTCTCCCAAGTAGCTTCCTCCTCCGAGTGATTCAGCCACTGGACTCTGACCATCGGTATGACCCGCGTCCTAAGCCTCCGCTCCTCTCTAGCCAAAATCCGCACTGGTCTCTCCTCGTAAACAAGATCTGGTGGCAACTGTAAGGGCTCGAAATCCAACACATGCGACGGATTGGAGACATATCTCCGAAGTATGGATACATGGAAAACGTTGTGCACTGCCGCTAGCCCTGGAGGTAGAGCTAAACGATAGGCCAACGTGCCAACTCGCTCCAAGATCTCGAATGGCCCTATGTATCTCGGATTAAGCTTGCCTCTCCGCCCGAAACGCGCTACTCCCTTCATAGGTGACACCTTCAAGAATACGTGATCACCTACCGCGAACTCCAAATCGCGTCGTCTGGCATTTGCATAACTCTTCTGCCGACTCTGCGCTGTCCTCATCCTGTCTCGAATCTGCGTCACAATGTCAGCTGTCTGGTGCACAATCTCTGGACCCAACCAAATCCTCTCTCCAACCTCATCCCAATGCACCGGAGATCTACATCTCCTCCCATAAAGTGCTGCATATGGAGCCATACCTATAGACGACTGAAAGCTGTTGTTATAGGTAAACTCCACTAATGGCAGTCTAGTCTCCCAAGATCCTCGAAAATCGATAACACAAGCTCTCAAAAGATCCTCGAGAACCTGGATCACTCTCTCGGACTGACCATCTGTCTGGGGATGAAAAGCTGTACTGAACAAAAGTCTAGTCCCCAAAGCTGTGTGCAGACTCTTCCAAAACGCTGAAGTAAACCTCGGATCTCTGTCTGATACGATAGACACTGGTATGCCATGCAGTCTAACAATCTCTCTGACGTAAAGCTCTGCATACTGTGTCAAAGTGTAAGTAGTTCTTACCGGCAAGAAATGAGCTGACTTGGTGAGTCTATCCACAATCACCCAAATCGCTGTACACCCTCTGGTACTCCTCGGTAAGCCAACCACAAAGTCCATCGTAATATTCTCCCATTTCCATTCCGGAATAGGGAGAGGTCTAAGAAGTCCCGCTGGACGCTGATGCTCTGCTTTGACTTGCTGACAAGTCAAGCACTCTGACACCACTCTCCCGATGTCACTCTTCATCCCGGGCCACCAATACGATAACTGTAAGTCTCGGTACATCTTCGTACTTCCGGGGTGAATGGAGTACGGAGATGCATGAGCCTCTGCTAGAATCTCGGCTCTCAACTGATCAACGTTCGGTACCCACATCCTCCCACGGTACTGAACGATGCCGTCCTCCACTGTATACAAGAGATTACCTCTGGCCTCATCTCTCTGTCTCCATCGCTGTAGCTCCTCATCAGTGGACTGTCCCTCTCTAATCCGATCTCTCAACACTGGCTGCACCGTCAACACTGACAAACTCGGTGCATGGCCCCTCGGATAGCACTCCAAACCAAATCTCTGAATCTCGGTCTGTAGTGGTAACTGTGCAGTCAAACATGATACCACTGACGACTTTCGACTCAAAGCATCTGCTACTACATTAGCCTTACCCGGATGGTAGCTAATGTCACAATCATAGTCCTTCACAAGCTCAAGCCATCTGCGCTGCCTCATGTTCAACTCCTTCTGGGTGAAGAAGTACTTGAGGCTCTTGTGATCGGTGAAAATCTTGCACTTCTCGCCGTAAAGATAGTGCCTCCAGATTTTCAACGCAAATACCACTGCTGCAAGCTCCAAATCATGCGTCGGATAGTTCTGCTCATGAATCTTCAACTGTCGCGACGCATATGCGATAACTCTGCCACTCTGCATAAGTACTGCGCGCCCAACCCAAGCTTGGACGCGTCGGTGTACACCACTAACTCCTCATGTGGCACTGTCATAGCTAACACAGGTGCTGAAGTAAGTGCATCCTTCAGCTGATCAAAACTCCTCTGACAATCTGGACTCCAACTATACTTCGCGTTCTTCTTGGTCAAGGAAGTCAAGGGTACTGCAATAGAGGAAAAACCCTTGATGAACTTCCTATAGTATCCTGCTAAACCCAAGAAGCTACGAATCTCCGACGCATTCTTTGGAATCCCCCAATCCCTCACTGCCTGCACCTTGGACTGATCCACTGCAATCCCATCTCTAGAAATAATGTGGCCTAGAAACGCCACCTGCTCCAACCAAAACTCACACTTACTGAACTTTGCAAACAGTCGATGCTCCCTCAAAGTCCGCAAGGCTGTATGCAAATGCTGTGTGTGCTACTCAATGCTCCTCGAGTAGATCAATATGTCATCAATGAATACAATGACAAACTGATCTAGATATGGCTGGAAAACACGATGCATAAGATCCATAAACACTGCTGGAGCATTGGTTAACCCAAAGGGCATCACCAAAAACTCATAGTGTCCATACCGTA
Organism: Henckelia pumila; assembly: GCF_033568475.1. NCBI lineage: Eukaryota > Viridiplantae > Streptophyta > Magnoliopsida > Lamiales > Gesneriaceae > Henckelia > Henckelia pumila. Next base: position 31,008,313 of record NC_133123.1, on the reverse strand, counting down.
TCCTAAAGGCAGTCTTAGACACGTCTGAATCTCTGACTCTCAGCTGATGGTAACCAGATCGCAGATCGATCTTGGAGAATACCGAAGCTCCCTGCAACTGATCGAATAAATCCTCTATCCTCGGTAGTGGATACTTATTCTTCACTGTGACTCTGTTGAGCTCTCGGTAGTCAATGCACAATCTCATGCTGCCGTCCTTCTTCTTCACAAACAACACTGGAGCTCCCCATGGAGAAAAGCTAGGACGAACAAAGCCCTTCTCCAACAACTCCTGAATCTGCTTCTTCAACTCTCTCATCTCTGTAGGAGCAAGTCGATACGGTGCCTTAGAGATAGGCACAGTATCCGGCAACAACTCAATACTGAACTCCACCTCCCTCACTGGTGGAACTCCTGCAACATCGTCAGGAAAAACATCTGGATAGTCACGTACCACCTCTATATCTGATAAAGACCTGCTAGAAACATCGGAGGTAGTGACCACACTAGCAAGAAATCCCTGACATCCATTGCGCAACAGTTTCCTCGCACGAACAAGTGATATCATCTGAGGAATACTGCTAGACTGAGATGCAAAGAAAGTAAACATCTCACCTCCTGCTGGCTTCACTGATACTGTCCTACGTCGGAAATCAATCGAAGCTCCATTAACTGATAGCCAGTCCATACCCAAAATCATGTCAAACCCGGTCAATGGAAGAACCACTAGATCTGCTCGAATGGAGTGTCCCTGCAGCTCCAATGCCAGATCCCTGATGACACTAGTGGTAGTGATAATCTGTCCGGATGGCATGGTAACATCGTAGCCACTGTCTACAACCTCTGGTGTAATGTCTATCCGTCTGATAAAATCCCGGGAGATAAACGAATGCGTGGCTCCTGAATCTAGCAACGCAAACGTGGAGTTTCCTCCAACTAGAATTCTCCCTGCACGCAGAAGATTCCCAACAATTCATACCACTATGCTCCCAAGGTTAAAACACTAAAATCCTCAATTCTAATCACAAAGAAACAAAATTCTTATTCTAGCATGCTGATAATTAAACTCATGCAACAGGCATTCAGATATAATCACAATAAACAAAAGCAAAGTATTGAAAAAGTTCTAGGGGTTAGGTATACCGGTGATCAAGGAGGTATCTGGGTCTGCCTCCTCAGCCTGCATCACATAAACTCTCCCACTGACATTCTGCCTCTGCGGGCAGTTGGCAATCTGATGCCCTGGCTCCTTGCAACGATAGCAGACTCCTGCTCCCAATAGACACTGCCCGGAATGCATCTTCTGGCACTTCGGACACACTGGATATCTCCCTGGAGTAGGGGCCCCGCCCCTAGTCTGCTGCTGTGGCTTCCCCTGAGGCCTCTGCTGAATCGGGCCCTTAGATGGCCCTGTAGACTGCTTCTTCGCAGGTGGCTGCGAAGATGGTCGCTGATACCCTGTCTGCCCAAACTGCCTCTTACCCTGCTGCTCTCTCTGTATCTCCCTCCGTCCCTCCTCGGAACGCAAGGCCCTGCTGACTGCAGACTCATAGGTAAAGACGTCTGCCATGCGTACGTCATGCCTGATCTCAGCCCTCAGGCCCTCAACAAACTGTCGCAGCTTCTCCTGCGGACTATCAGCAATCATGGGCACAAAATGACAGCCCCTCTCATACTGGCTCACATACTCAACCACAGATCTGTCCCCCTGACGGAGACTCATGAACTCACGGATCATGCGGCTGCGCACGTCCTCAGTGAAATACTTGGCGTAGAAGATACGCCTGAACTCAACCCACGTCAGGGTAGGTAGATGGACTCCTCTGACTGCACCCTCCCACCAAAGGGCTGCATCGCCTCGCATCATGTATGTCGCACAGCTCACCCTGTCGGTGTCTGTGATCCCCATATAGTCGAAGATGGACTCAAGTGAGCGAATCCATCCCTCAGCCACCAACGGATCGGTGGTCCCCAAAAACTCCTTAGGCCCCTTCTTCTGGAACCTCTCTGCGACGTCCTCCTCGTGGGACAGTCTGGGACGTGCCGCCTGCTGCTCCAACAGAGCAGTAATCCCTGCCATCATCGTCGCACTGGCCTGCTCCAGTGCTGTCATGGGGTGCTGCGGAGGTGGCGGTGGAGGTGGAGGTGGAGGTCTCCCACGTCGGTTCACTGGTCTGGGAGGCATTCTGCACCACCACATATTTATTTACGTAAATCGCCATGCATAACTAGGTGTTTAAAAATTAAGGCTAACTTAAATTCTAGAAATTTAAATCATACTAATAACATTAAAACTTACAGACCGGTAGCGTGGATTTCTGAGCTAGCATAGCAGTAGTGACCCCTCCAAGGACCGTGCTCTGATACCAACTGAAACGACCCTAACTCTCTAATAAATAAATATGCGGAAATTTTTTTTTTTTTTTACTACTAAATAAATATACGTACATATATGCCCATACATATATGCACAGAATAAAATATTTAAAAATAAATACATGACTAAATAACTAAATAATTAAACACTAAAGAAAAATGCATTCTTTAAATTAGATAATTATCTGAGTCAACACCATAATTAAAATATACTGCATAAATAAAATAATTAAAATTGTGTGCATGCACTAAAAATACTAAATAAAATATTCAAACATCTCAACCCTTAAAAGTATTAAAAATGTAATAAAATGTATCATAAGACTCAAGCATGGTGACTCAGAAGCTGTCACGGTCACGGGGCTACTGCCGCACTGCTCATACATCCTCACCACCGGTAGGAGTAACCTGCTCCTCTACGTACTCACCTGCACCATATCAGTGTAGTGAGCCTAGAGGCCCAACATGCATACTAACAAGGGTTTAAAATAATTTAAATCAATTTAATACTAATACATACATATACATGAATGAGCATGCTTAAAAATTACATAACATAAATTACATAAATAAACATACATAACATACATAATATCATACATACATAAGTTGTTGAGCATTTATTTTCTGAACATCGAATGGTCCTATCCGTAAGTGTGACCCATAGTGCGACTGATCAGTCTAAGAAACCATCGTACGAGGCTGGTGGCGAACCACCCATACATAAATGGCAGAAAACTGCCCATACATAAATGGCAGAAACTGCCCATACATAAATGGCCACACTACTTCAATTTCCACCTAAAATATTTTATTTGCTCAACCATAGAAATTAAATCATATCATAAAAATTGATTTCATGAATGCATGTACTTAAATAAATTGTGTGTCCTTCATATATATTTAATTTAATTTTCTTACTAACATATAAATATTAAAATAACTTAAATGCATAAAAATAATTAAATATATAATCAGGACACATGCAATTTTCTCATGGATGGTTCTGGACTGCTGGCCCTACACTCAAGCCCATTAACTTAAGACTTGGCCCATAAATCAACCAAAGCCCAATAAGACTAATTTAGGCCCAATAACACTGTCCCTGGCCCAATGGGCCCAAAAGCCCAATAACAGGCCCAATAACTTTCATGGGCTCCCAAGCCCATAAAAATTTCTGGCCAACTTAAAAATTTAAATAAAAATTATTAAAAGCCCAAAAATAATTAAATTAACCCAAAATAATTTAATGTACCCCAAATAAATTAAATGGTACTAATTAAATTTTTGGGAATTTAATTAGTCCATTTAATTCCTAATTAACTTAAAGACTTAAAAATAAAATACCCGAGCCCAACTAAAATAACCCGGACCCGGACCCACTTGACTTAACCCATATTATTTTAGACCCGACCCGGACCACTTGACCCGACCCGGATCCACCAACACCCAATCACCCGAAACCCTAGCCTTCCTTTTCCCTTGCCACGGCCGCCGCGTGCAGCAGTCCTTTAGGGACTGCTGCCGCCTCGCTCCGGCCGCCCCTGGCCGGAGCGCCGCCGCCCGGACGTAGCCCACGTCCGGGCGGACCGAACCTAGCCTAGCCCCTGTCCCCATGCAGCCTAGCCAAAGAAGCCGTCGCCGCCTTCCACCAAGCCCTAAGCTGCGCAGAAAATCGGGCAGACCTGGCATGGTTCGAACCAGACCAAACCTAGCCCGTTCCAGCCCGCGTCTGGCCCTACCCTTCGACCCTAGGGACCCCAAGGAACCCCTCTAACCGTGGACCAGCAGCCCACCTAGCCATGGACAAGAAAACGTGAGCATGAATCATTAAAATGCCGACCGAGTGCAATAGAGAAGAAAAAATTAAAAAAAAACTTGCTGTCCAAACATGATGACTCTCGGTCCTACACACCCACACACATACATACACTGATATAGGATTTAAAGGGAAGAAAATCATGCCTTTCACCGATTTGTAGAGTTAGAAACGTGTACGACGGGCTTCGGGACGACGGGACGACGACGGGGTGCCTTGGCTTGCTTGGAACCTTCGAAATAAATGGCTATGGAGTCTTGAAGGTTGCTGGGTCGAGGATGAAGATGGAGATGGAATGAAGGTGACGGCTGATGGGGGGGAAGAAAGTGATCGGCTAATAGGGTTGGGTAGATTAGGTTTTATTTTGGCATTAATAAAAATATAGGTTTAGTAATTAAATATAAGAAGGTTTTAAATATTAAAAATATAACTTAAACTCCTAATTAAACTTTAAAAAAAATAAGATAACATAAAATAAATCTCGAAATATTAATTTAGGGGAATTTTAAAAATACTAAAAAGTCAATATTTTGACTAATTTTGGATAAAAATAACCCCTAAAATTAAATAAAATTAAATACTTAAAATTTTGAGATAATAAAACTCAAAATAATATTTTAAGGCTCCAAAAAGGCTCATAAAATAATTTGGCTAAAAAGTTGTCATCTCGTCCGTCCGCGGTCCCGTCTACGCGATTAAAAATAAAAATAATAAAAATCATAAAAATCACTAATTATGGGTTAAATGCTTAAAAATAAATTAAATCATGCATAAATAATTCACATAATTATCTAACCCATAAATCATAAATTTAAATAATTAAATATCCTAATTATGCAGGCGGATTTATGTAATTAAAAATACCGGATGTTACACATGATATGGATATAACTATCGGAAATTGCAAAAGGTTATTTGTGCAAATAGGAAATAACCGACAATAAAGTTACTCAAAGATAAAATTGTTTGACTTAACGTGGAGCAAACTTAAGCATTCGATTAAGCAGTCGTCAGTTTAATTTATTTTATTCAAACTTTTTATAGGGATTCCAAATGTGGAGAAATTTCATGTCTCCGCATAGGCAAGTCATGATATAAAATAATTGTATCACATAAACGTCATTAAAAATAGAGGGGTCAAACAAAAGTAAAAGCATGAAAGTTGCTCAGGCATACAAGATAGAGTGAGTTAAAGGCAGTTCGTCCACACTTTGTGTTGTTACAGGCTCGCTTAAGCGCTCGACATGTAGTTAGCTTAAAACATGTTCATTATGTGGCTGAGGTGGCGGAGCGTTAGGTTCGTTGAGTTGGCTCATCTAATCATATAAAATAAGTAGGTTGAGTTGAAAATTTCTCAACCCACCTAATTAATGGTAGGTCATCCCGCCCCATTAGCCTGTTTTGACATGTCTAATTAAAAAGTGGATATACACACACATATATATACACGATGAAATTAATGAGGGAAAAAAATTGTACTTTTTAAAAAGTTACGTGGATAACGTTGTGTGTTATTATTATTATTACATAGTCCTTTTAATTATTTGTTTTTTCAATTAATATGTGAAATTTGAGATATGAATTTATTATATCTTAACGTACAAATTAGTCATTTTACGTAGCTCTTTTGATTTTTATTTTTATTTTTTCCAAAATTGACACTTTTGTGTCCCTTGATATTTTTTAATTATGAAAATATCTCCCACTTTTATAAATTTAATGTATTCATTGCGTTTTGTTGATTATTTGTTTACAAAAAAGGGTATATTTTTTGTTCCAATTTTTGGGGAAAAAAAACGAAATACCATTTTTTTGTTAAAGAAACGGACTGTACAAACACACAACACCTCCAACTGAGTACTAGTGTATATTATATTCATTACATCACAACTAGTGTACGTGTGTGTGTGTGTTACTATTAATTATACTTATTGGGTAAGAATATAAATTTCATACAACGGAAAACATGTATAATTTATACTAGGTCTTTCCAAGTTGGTTATTTTAAATTACTCTTTCTTAATAATTAATTAAGGAGATTAATAATATACACAGACGTCATTCGCTTATGTACGGCTAACTATTTATGTTAGAAATTAAGGAAGGTGCATTAATGTAAACTAGCTAGCTAGTAGTGTTTGTTGGTTTGCATTCTTTTGCAAATTCCATGTAAAAGTTCTCCTAATAAAGATCACTCACAAAGTTCAAATTTCGGAGAACGAAATTTACTAGGGTGGGCTTCACAACGCTACACAGGCACAACGTATATAGAGCAAGAGAAATGGCCCACAATTATAATTTAAAGAGGTACGTGGCTGGATTTTAAATATTTTCACACACACACACACATTTATATATTTGGCTCCATCATGAACACATGGCCAATCTAACGTCTTCCTAATTCATGCATGCATCGATATGTATTTAGTAAAGGGAATTGAAGGACCACATCTATTTCGTCCCACCTCTTCTTGTTATCTTTATTCCCTTCCTCTATGTATGTTTGACAAGAAGAAAACATATAACGTGCAAATGCATGTTATGTGCCACATTCATCATCACAACTTATTGAAATATCAACGAAATTAGGGGATCCAAGGATTCCAATTGTAATTTTACTTGTTTTAAGTTTTCAACCACCTCGAATAAGATCAGAAACCTAACCGATCGAGCTTAATATATATGGATCAGCTCACATGTTTTTGTTATGTGAACATTAATAAATTAATTCTAGACTAGCTAGCTAAAACTATAGTATACATGAGAATGACATTGGAGGTGCAAATTCTTCGAGATGTCGAAGATATATTTTCAATTATGATAGAAAAGATTATTTCACACTGGTATTTTTCTAAATTTACTTGGGTTGGATTTGGATGGCACGCTCTGAATCGGAGAAATGATTTGAAGAATGAATTTTGCAAGAATACCTATCTCGAGTGAATTTCAAACCCACATAACTTAAATGTAATAGTATTTTTTATGGATTTGAACGACGCATGAGAAAATATTATGGATTTGAATGTAATAGCTAGTATGCATATATATATTTGCATCATGATTTTTGTATCATTAACATATCAAAAAAATTTGAAGCTAGAGGTACTTGAACAAGAAAGAAAAAAGCCAAGAATCATTCGATCTTCTGCACTTTTCACGTGTATTTGGGTTTAAAGAAAGAGATGTTGAAAAAGGTTTGAGCAATTATTCAACCCACATGCACGGGGAGACATCATATCAGCTTTCCCAATCTTAAGCACAAGCACTGAAATTTATAATCTTGGGTATATGCAGAATATCTCTAAATGTTAGGGGGAAATGGAAAAAGTACTGCCTCAACTGGAATTACAATATTAGCATGTAAGAAGCACGAGTGGGATTGTAGAAAGGAACAAGCATCAGAGAATTGCAGTGAAAAAAATTGAGACAAGATAGAAGAAAAAGTGAAATGAAATCCCCACAAAAATAAAATTGGACAGTATCAAAGCTTTTATTGAACGAATAATCTTCTTCTTCTCCAAAGATTTAACAGTTTGATCAGAATACACATGCACAAACTAAACTAGAATAAATTGAGAGTGTGGATAGCTTCAGATATGCTAAAAACAAGAAACGAGAAAGAAATGTAAGTCCCCCCCTAAAATGTAAAGTAACTAGATCAGTGGAAACAGTACGCACTAACACTGGATTCGATAAGCTCGGACGAAAGAATTGATTAGCTTTCTTCTTGGTTATGTCTTATTTTGTTTGATTTGAATCCACTCAAAGCGACCCTCCAATGGCTCGTCCTTCACTACATCGTAGTTGTACCTGCAGCAACAGTGTTTGAATTTGTCACCCTTGTGAGAGAGGGAGAGGGGTGGGGGAGCTAGCTAGGGAGTGGTTTGTTTACTTGTCAATGAATTGTTTCTGCAGATTCTTCTCAGCGTAGGAGAAGAATTCTTCGATATCATCATCAGATGGTATTTTCTCGCCCGTGACAAGGCGGCGAGGATTCGATTCTTTCGGCTTGGCCGTCGACTCCATCTCGCCCGGTTCTACTTGACTCTCGCTCGTGGTTTCGCCCCTGAAAAATAAATAATCAAATTCTCTTGTCGGCTAATTTGAATTTTGAAATGATCCAGAGACGAGTTGAGAAAAATCATTACGTTTATCTTTATCATTATTATTATTTTGAAATTATTTTTACCTCTCTCTTCGATGAAACGTATCGCCATTTGAGGTCGCTAAAAACTGATGCACAGTACCTTCATTCTCCTTCCCCCGTACCTGTAAAAAGAAATTCAAATTATATATATAAAAAAAAACCTAAACAGATTTCGAACGAGAATTATCCGATCGATTTCGCGCTGCGAGATTTCACCTTCGCCAGATCACTCGATGATCCGTTGGTTGAGCAGCAAGACCCCAAAGAACCATCCGAACCCGCGCTCTCGCATGTCGAACTATGTAAATTCACCGGCGTCACATCAGCGAAACGCCGCGTTTTGAGTTGAACCGATGATGACGGTACGTCCACCAAATCTTCTAACGTCGGTTTCCTCTTCTTCCCCAGAGCCACCGTCTCCGCCGCCTTCTCCATGACCATCACATCACTCAATAATCCCCTAGAAATTCGGAAACGAACGATTGCCGATCACAAACGTCCTTGTTTCTACAATTAGCTAGCTAGGCGTAAACTCGATCAATGGGGAAAGCTAATTAACGTGCAATTCCTCTTGATCTTCCTCGATTCTGCAAGTACGAGAATGATGCGCAGGGAGAATTATCTGGTATTTGCAGGGATTTCTGTGCTAGAGAGCATTAGGAGGTGGTGATGATGATGATGGAGATGGTTCTGAAGAGTACAAAGAATTCTGTTGGAGCGGTTCAGATTGGATTCTTTCTTGAATACTCCGTTAATAGTAACGATCCGTTTTCTCCCGTTGCCTGCTCCTCCATCTATCTATCGACACGTGTACATCAATATTTATTTGGGGAATGTCTATGCTGCCCTCCGGGGTAGTGCCCGGAGGGCAATCCAATGGCCCCGAGCCTTGTCACATCACTATGATGTGATGTGCAAAATGGCCCGGGGCCATTGGATCCGGCAGATTGGGCATTGCCCATCTGCCGACTAAGAATTTCTCATTTAATACAAATTTAATATTTTTAAAAAAAATTAAATCACAACGAGTTGAACTCACCACTCTCCCCAATTCAACCAATTGGCGACAATATTTTGATGACCTCGTTATTTTCACTCATAACTATATTAATGAATTAAAAAATATAGACTTCCTTTTAAATAACACAAAAATTCTTATCAAATCGTATCACAGACCAAATTTTAAGAGATTGGTCTCATATCTGATTTACCTATAAAAAATTATCATTTTTATGCTTAAAAATATTAGTTTTCACCTTATGTATGGACCATACCCATTCATCTCACTAGATAGCTACTTTTGGACAAAAATTTGAACTAATTGGGAATCAAAATTCACAATTTATTGCGCCATATTTTCCTAAAATGTAATTTTTATTTTTTTTTTGTAAAGAGTGTATAATAAATTCTGAGTCAGTTGATGTTTGATAGCCATCAGTATCACTCCGCTGAAACATTTGAGATATTACTTCATTGTATTTGGAGTAATTTTAATTCAATGAATTTGAAATTTTTTCACTCATATTTAAACTTCTTGTTATTTATTTATTAAGACATTGCATTTCTAATTATATATTCTAGAACGAGGTCATTTCGAATCTATTAATATTAATATATATATATAAATTTAAATTTAAATTTAAATATAAACTATATCAACGCTTTAATATAATTTAGTCATGTAGGTAGGCTCTACTCTTTTAGTCTGCTTTTCTGAAATCTGAAAAGATAAAAAGGAGCAAGAATTAAAGGCAAGGCATAGAAAAGGCATGATCATGGAAATTATATCCACTTTAGCGTTTGGCGAAGCAAGTTATGAAACAACACAAAACTAATTAAAACCAACTTTTTTCTCCTTTTTCTAATCCCATATTGAAAGCTAAAGACTTGGATTCTTACTAAAAAAATTAAACCTAAGATATCGTCCCATTCAAAGCATTATTGTAGGTTCAAAGGCGGAGCCGACGTCGGATACTACGGTGATACTCTTTTTGTTTGAGCAAAAATATATTCCGTAGATATAATCTTTCGACAAATCAAGGAGAGGATCAACAATACAAAGGATTAACACTAGCATTAAGCCTTTATGGGCATCATAGTAGTAAAATATTAGGAAGATAATAAGAGTATCGTGAGTTTCGATGCACTCTATTTCTAGAAGACAAAATTTGTTCTATAAATTAAGGAGTTGTGTCGCCGCGGATTTGACCTTTCTACTTCGAGCGGTGCCATAAATAGTTTATTTGATTTGATTAATTAAATTTTATATAAAAATATTAAATAACTATTTTTTCTTTTTAACAATAAATAAAATAAAAATTATATTATTTATATGAGATAATATAGTAATTTAAATTCAACGATTTGATTGATGTATTATAAATAATTAATGATTTGATTGATCTAAAATAAAAAGTTAATATATGGATAAATAATATGATGAGAAGAACGTGAGATGAGATGAAATGAGTTATATATATATTAGTAATATGATGAACAAGACGGTGCCTTATTGTATTAAAATTTACTTGGAGGCGCCAAGAAGCTATATAAAGAAATGGCATCATGTATCTTTTAGAATTAGTCGAATGAAGCTTTAATATCTAATAAATTAAAAATTAAAAAAAAAAAGAAGAAAAGTTAACATTAAGTTTTATTTGTGTTCCTATAAAACCTTGAATAGGTAGATCCATAGATAATAGATAGTTTTCAAGTGGCGTACCAATATTTTTCAGTCGGTCTGACGAATTCAAAAAATACTAAAATTTAATGCAACACATTTTTTTTTAAAAAAAGTCATATACTAACTTCATATGTTAATATAATAACGTTCTCCAATATTTCATACTTTAAAAATGCAAAATAATAATTTCGCCATCAACTGTATCAAACACTTTTCGCTCAACATATGATATTTAACATATCATCTCTCACCGACTATGAATTGATGTTTTGAGGATTTCCATTGCTAAAAAAACTCTCTCCACAATTATAGTTGCAACCGATAATAACACTACTAACTTCAAATTAATTATGTCAAAGATATAATTGATAATTTTTCGATTGAACCATCTTTTTACCGATCTCGCATAATGACGATTCACATGATATCCAAACAAATTCCTTGTTAGAACTTGGTAGAGCCACATGAGAGTTATTCCGCAGTTCCATCAATTCAAATCAAAAGGCTTTACATTTTCTTTCTTTTTTTTTTTTTATTTTAAAAAAGGTCAATATAAACACAATGTCAAATCTATTATATCTCTAAAACAAACCTGTTCTTCTTTTATTAATCAAAGATCATCCTAATAATTATACAATTAAAATTGACACTAAAAAGATATTATATATATAATAATAAGTTATTTTAAAATTTCAAGAGACCGATCATACAATCAAATTTATATTGCAAAGAGATATTTATTACATAAAGAATACTAAAAAATTTTAAAATGTCATGAGACGATCACACCTCTTCGAGACAATGTAGGTCCATACTGTTTTTGAACATATCTCAAACATGAATCTGAAGAGCCCATGCACGATGGAATACAATTTTCTGAATCATATAGTACATAAACCTTCCACCAATCAACTCACACATGATAGAAAGTCGCATCGTTATCTTGACACGACTAATCATACAGAGGCAACAATCAATTTTCTTCCAAATTATACCCTTACATGTCATAAAATCGTGAATTTCACCACACAAATTTTAGCATTTTTGGGAAGTTCAGTGCATGCATGCCCATTTTTAGTCAAATGAACCCAACAAGAGCCGACCAAACATCTTGTTTAGATTAATTACATGCACTTATTAAAGTGTATATTAATGGATCTCAAACAGAAGGAATTTTTTCAAGTTTACCACCCTCCAAATCAAAAACTTTCAATTCTCATTATATTCGTAAATTTATACGATTTCACCATAATTTCCAAGCCCGCCGTTCGATTATAACGGAAGGAATATTCTTAAAAATCGAAGACAAAAAAAAGGGGATTCGTGGCATTTGGCCTTGCTGAAGCACATGGCACATCTAAATACAATGGTTTTGACATTATATTAAGTGGTCCTTGACTTGAAAAAGATAGATTAGGATTAGAGCATGACTATATATGGAGTGGTCCAAATTATTAGCCTTAATCTAGAACTCAATGCCATATTGTGGTAACATGAATGCTATCAACCACCCTCCAAGGTCCCCCCACTACACTTCATTTCAATGTAAATTGCAGCCTAAACACGATAATATATTCAAGGTCACACATTTTTAGAGAAATCGATGTTCAGAATTGATACTACAGACTACGATGATAAGATTACATTTTTGGTCTTATCACGTACACGTTTTTTTCATTTTGAGTTATGTTACTCAATTCACGGTCTTAACCCATTAATTTGCATTTTTTTCGATTTTGGTTCTTGTTTACCATAGTGTTGATGTGTCACCAAACATGTTAGAAATGCTCGACAATAAATCAATATTTTTTGGCGACTTTTCATCATTTTCTAGTATCATGTCACCATTTTTTGGTAACACGTCATCATTTCGACAAAAATATTAAAATAAAATAGAAGTGCACATTAGTGAAGTAAAACTGTAAATTGACGACAATATGATTAAAAAGTAAAAAAAAAAATTGCAATTTACCGGTTGAGCCCAAACGAGTTACCAAATAGGGTTTCGGGTTTCGGGTTTGTTACACATAATTAATTAAGAGGGGTGAAAAGAATATCAGAATATGGGACGGGGGCTCAATGGTCAATAAAAGGCTTAGAGATGACATCTTTGGATTCCAAAATTTGTCCCCATCCTTTGTTAGCGCTTCAACTGTTAGTTATGCAATAATGGGCATTCGATTACACCAAACTCTTTTTTTTTTTTTTTGTCTCGAATATTTTTTTTCCACGATTTATTTCTTTCTTTGTAGTCATCTTCTTGTCACCTAGCAAATTAATTAATTAAAACCATTGACCACGAAATCTTCTCCTGTTCCTGATTTAATTTACAGTTTCAGGTGTTACTTTTGAATATAAGTCGTCGACTATATATAATTAATGGGATTTGAATACAATGCATGATAACTCATTATATACTCTATAAAATAAAAATAAAAATATATTGCTTTGATGCCCATGGGAACTCGATGAAAGCCAAATTAGCATATTCAGAGGATGTTTGACACAATTTTAGCAAAACGGTACGAGAAATATAAAAGGCTTTTGTTTGTATGAATTATTTGATTGGGTGAATAGTTTAGTTTTTGGAAAGAGGGATTGGATTTCATACACACACTTTACTCTTTTTTTTTTGAGTCATACACACTTTACTTATTTGCTATATTATAATGAAAGATAATCTCCTAAAAATTATTTATTTTATTTTTTTAAAAAAAGTGAACACCTTAAAATGTTCTTAATTTTACTAATTGAGTTTTTTTTAAAAAAAACACCGGAAGGGTAAAAAAAATTGTTCCTCAACTATTATTGTAATAATTGGTTTTACGTTCTCTGAAAAATATTTTATTTACCTCGTAAAAAAACCATAAAACACATGTTCTTTTATCTTTTTTTATTCAATTTTTTTCTTTCATTGATATATTTTATGTAGTTTTCATACACATTGTGCACGTGTTTGCTTTTTTGCTAGTATATGTGTTTTTCTCAATTTTCAATCACGTGAGATATTTGATTTGGGTGCGCCATGATCTGCTCATATTAAAATCATCCAAAAATCTATAATGGATTTGAGACATATTTTTTTTGACAGTAAGAACTCGTAATATTATTATGCAAAAGTTGAGTCAGACATCACAAGATTTACCAACCAAAAAGGAAAAATTCCCTTCTTCCAAACAAAATGTGAGGGGATGAAATAGCAAAATGAGCCAGAGAATGTGCAATTTCATTCACCGATCTGTTAACATGAAAAATTGTTGAACCATGGAAGCTGTCAATTAGTAGCTGTCGGATTTCAATAGCAATTGCATCGGAATAGCTGAAATTTTCATCTGGGTTAGTGACTGCTTGCTCTGCCAGTAGAGAGTCAAACGTGACTTCATGTACGTGAATCTATCTCTCCTTCACCATATTCAACCCTTCCTTAAGAGCTACAAGTTCCGCATAAACAACCAAGCTGGCTTTTCTATTCTTTTCCCAAAAGCCAGCACAAATTCCCCACCCGATCTCGAACTGCTCCTCCAATCGCATAGCTGCCTGAATTTTCATTAACCTCAGCATCTAGCTACCTCAAGTCGGAATTGGTTTCTCGGTAGTCCAGTTCACTGTCGAGTGGGTTTACATGTCCTCTCCGCTGCTGGTCTCATTGCGAGGCTAGCATTTTTAGGGAGTGTTTGCAATAGATTGTGCTTTTTTTTAGTGATTGCAAACACTCCCTTATAATCCTGCGGTGGATTTGAGACATATATATTAACATTATCCAAACATCTGCAATGGATTTGAAACAATGATCTGGATTTCAAACGGTTCAATACCACATTTTATAGTGTGTGTTTTTGGATTGAATAATTTGAAATCAAATAATTTACCTTCACGATCGTCGATCTAAATCCATCGTGCTGGCTTGCATGCTTTTGAGTTCAATTAATGGATTTGAAATTCCTTCCCTCTCATCTTAATTTTTTTTAATGTATCAATGCAATGCATTTTAATTCTCCTGATGAAGTCCTGGAAATCCATCCATCAATTAATCCCTATCTCGGATCCAAATTCTTTGATCCAAACGTAATCACAATTATTAATTTTAAAAAACTATGTAATTATTCGTAGACTATTAGTACTAATTATTATTTTATTTTTTTTAAATGGACCAAATTAATGAGTGTCTGGTTTATTGAGCCTGCCCGTCGTTTGCAGGGCGTCTTGTTCTTGTTTTATTCTTCGGACAAAGAATAAAATACCTTTGATTTCAGAATGACCCATGCATGCAATGTTAATGGGTCCAATTGAAACTATATTAATATATATTATATTGGGTGTTTTGTTGGAACTTGAGTACTACAGTCAGATATTCATGTGAACATTGTGAAACATTTAATGCAGCACGTTTTTTACCCTAAAAAATCTAAAAAATGTGGGGGACGACTGATGCGACATTCAATAAGGTGTTCATGTGAATATTTTGCAACGTCCGTGCGGTGTCTAACAACAAACGTCCGGAATATCATACCTCTAGTTCGGTAAGTGAGATGCATGTATCTGTACATGCACTGCAAGATACGTCATCTAAGGGTGAACTCCACATATATTGATAAATTTACACTCTTATATCATTGAGATAGTTCTCTTATATCATTGAGATAGTTCTCATACAGATGCAATGGACCCCGTGTATATGTATATATATATAGGAAAAATTGCTTTTTGATCCTGTATATTTGATACTTTGCGATTTCAGTCCTTTATATTTTTAAATTTCAGTTTTAGTCCGCTATCTTTATTTTTTTTTGCAATTTTAGCCCTTTTTCCGACGTGGCACCAATTCAGTGTTGATGTGGAGCTGATGTTTACAGTGCCCATAAGCATTTTCGAGTAAAAAAGATCGAAATTGCCAAAAATCGAAACATGTAGGACTAAAACTGAAATATGAAAACATAGAAGACCAAAATCGCAAAATGACAAACATACATGACCAAATTTTTAATTTTTCATATATATATATATATATATATATATATATATGTACACACATATCATATCGCCTGATTAATTAGCTTATTTTATGCAATTTTTTAGTGCACTCCCACAAAATTTTAGTTGATCTTAAATTTTTTTTATTGATCTTAGAAAGAATATTTTAAAAAAAATGAGTTTTGCCCTCATGAAGTCGGATTAGGTTTTTTTAAAAAATAAAATAAAATTTGAGATTAGGGTTTTTTGGTTATTGGGATTAGTGTGCATGTGTTCCTTTCCTTTTCTTTTCTCTCTCTTTTTTTAATTTCTTAAAAAGTAGGATTAGGGATTTTTAGATTGGCAACCCAGGTCAAACATAATTTACGGAAAAAAAAAAAAAAAGGGAACTTCCCTTACTAAATATATGATCCTACACTTATGACCATGTATATTTTAACAAATGGATATCATATATATATATATAGAGTTTTTTTCAAGTGTCCACCACCATGTCCACCAATGATGTGGCACTATTCTATTGAACCTACAATTTATCACATCCAATAGAATAGTGTCACATCATTGGTGGGCATGATGGTGAGCATGGTAGGTGGGCACTTGAAAGAAACTATATATATATATATATATATATATATATATATATATATATTTGACCAAGATTATTTGTCTCATTTCCACTTTAAGTCATATGTTTGTGAGATGAATTTTTATTAGCTAAATTTTAAAACCATAGTATACTAATTTAGGAAAATATAATATTAATTGAGATGGATTTAAAATTTAACCAATATGGATGTCGTTTCAGATTGAGGTTTCAAATACATTGTCGAGTCACATTCCTCCATTGAAATTAAATACATCCATACAAACACAATCTTACGGATTTATTGAAAATGGATAATATAATGCGAGAAAAACTCGGCCGAAGATACGATTCATGTAAGAAAGCTACCTTCAAAGTATTATCCTCGTGATAGATCCAATAACCCCAATTGCTTCGTTCTTGTGGATCTCGCATTCAGATCATCTCGAAGGTAACAAGAACTCAATCATGAACATTGGCGTGTGGCACTTTATGGCCATATATGGGCCGCAAGATTTCCAACAGGCTCATCAAAACGATACCCAAATCAAGGCCCATAACAAGCCCACTACTTGCAAAGAAAGAAAAAAAAGCAAAATGCGACTTTATCAAAATTTTCGATCCATACGATAATATTATCCATAATTCCTGCAATTTGGGCCATAAGCGCGTTTTATTACACACGACACTGTGGACTGGGAAACGAGAACAGCATCATCCCGCGGATAGAGGTGAGAAGCGAGGCGGAATGGTGGCTGGCACTCCGATTCAGTTTCAACCCCGTTTATTCTCCTCCTTCCTCGGAGACCGCCGCTACCTTCCATTGATTTATGCTGCTTCAGTTCATCGGCTCCTCCGTTTCAACCCAGGTTTGCTCGCTATACGTTCTAATATGAAGCTGAATTTGATTAATTATTTCTGTTGGCTGTGTTTTCACATGGCTGTGGATTGTATTGGTTTGGAACCTCGGAGTGGATGCTTTACTTGTATGTTGATCTTGTGTCCGTATGGATGTTTTGAAATGGGTGGCTTGAATTTGAGTAGATGGAAAACTGTATTCAATTTGAACCAGAAGAAGTGAGGGGGAGGAGAGCAAGGTGGATTATATAGAAATTGACATGCTTTAGCCCTCGGAGTAGATTAACTTGTCCCTTAACTCATTGGTGATTTGGTTCCCCTTCAAGCCCGGAACATGGTGCTTAAACTAGTTGAGCTTTGATAGATATTTGAGCTAATGAATTTTGTGTTGGAGCTGGAAGGAATCGTTGTATTAGTTTAAAATTGATTTGATTCAAAATCAATTACGGTGGAGGTATCATACATTTTGTTAGTGGATGGTTGATTTTATTCGGAATAGAGGCAGTTCACATTTTACTGCGAGTAGAAGCTTGGATAAAGCTTTCAACAAAGGCATTTGAATATTAATTCGTTGGTTTTATTGTTGTAATACTTGGATGAAATACATATTATATAGTATATGGTCAATAAATCATAATGGTTTAAGAGGCTCGTGAGTGAGCTCATTAGTTTCCTAGCAATCATGTAAAAGCTCAAGCTCATTATTAATCAAGCTCGAGTCAAGCAGCTGATTCAATTCAACTTATACCCCTGCCTAAACCCACAACACAGATTGGGTTACTGCATTTATCTAGAGTGTATCTCTAAATCTTCGTGTGGGTCTATATCTCGATGATTCTTTCATTCGTATATTCAATACATCTACTCATGGATCTAATTTTCTTCATCATTTTACGGTCTCCACCGCTGTCATGCTTATTTATTGTTTTGGTATTCAATTGTTGCCTGCAAGATGGGGTAAAATTTGCATTATATGAAACTGACACATGTAGCTGCCTCTTTTTCTCTATCTTTATCAAGAATCTTGTTCCTGTAAAGGTATTCTTTTTCAAGGTTGATTAATTAAATTCTTATGTTCAAACAGGTAGAAGCCATGTTTCAATGGAAATATCTAGAACATTTTCTGGAATCACAAATTTGTTGTTTAATCGAAGGTATGCATTCTGTTTGTTGGCATAAACAACCATGTTTGGTCCCGTTACGAGTGTGCATTTCATTCTTTTATTTGACTACTCCATCTTGTTATATTCCATAGACACGTCATACTCTGTGAGTTTTCATTCCTTTTGATTTGGGGTTAAAGAATTTGTGTTTTGACTTTGTGCCACCTGATTACTAAAGTGGCTCTACGACCAAGAAAACACACTAGTAGGAAGGACTGGGAAATCGTGGCGGTGAAAGCCATTGAAAGATAGGAGGAATGCTCTTAAGATAAGAAGAAAAGGAGGAGCTCTATACCTATCTCCAACCAGCAACAATCCTTTATCTAAGTGCAAGTTGGTGATTAACATGCTGGGGCCTGGGTTTATGGAAATACTTTCCATCCCTATAAAATATGGACATTTTGCTTGAGCACTTTCTTATTAGATGTTTAAAAAAAATCGCTTCTTACTTTTAGATAAATCCATCAATTGGCAGTATAAACCCAAGGAGAACTTATAGGTTAGACTGCATTTGCTTCGAATATATGGTTGATGAGACTGTAGTGAGTTTTAGTGCTCTATTTTCTGCTCTAGAAGATGGATATAGATTACAAGGACCTGATTTCTTTGGGCTCTTTTCTGAAACAGATAGCAGGGTTTTCTAATTTTGAAGTTGTGTTATCTATAAGTGGCTCAAGTAATCATTGAACAAAGGATTCATGATCTTATTTGCATCCTCCATTTTTGCATCTGTTTACACACATGTGGCTGATTTCTTTTCACTTCTCCTGACAGAAGTTCGGAAGAATCCACGTATAGCACAAGGAAATGTTTAAAGCCTGGGAAAGTTTCTCCAAGACGGTCAGTCCCTGATCACATACAAACACCACCATATGTCAGATCTAAGAAACCACCTGGCATTGCAAGTGGGCCTGAAGTGCATGATGAGAAGGGCATAGAGTGCATGAGAGCTTCGGGAAGGCTTGCTGCCCAGGTTCTTCAGTATGCTGGGACTTTAGTGAAGGTGGATTTCCCTTATAATTAGTGTTGTTTGTGTTTGTTTGTTTGAGCTGAGATGTTATATTCATGCACAAAAATATAGATTTTAACTAATGTATTTTCAAAATTGTATTTTACTTATCCCGGCAGCCAGGCATCACAACAGATGAAATAGACTTAGCAGTTCATCAAATGATCATCGACAATGGAGCTTATCCCTCTCCCCTTGGTTATGGTGGCTTTCCCAAAAGTGTATGCACATCCGTAAATGAATGCATCTGCCATGGAATCCCAGATTCTCGTGCACTTGAGGTTTGTAATTCTTAACCTTTCCTATTACGTTGTAGTTTCTTTCACGATTTCATCATTTAAAGATCGCTATGTTATGTTGTCTTTTCAGGATGGTGACATTATCAATATCGATGTTACAGTGTATCTTAATGTAAGCAGTTCTTCGTTGACAATATTTCAATTTGTTTTCATCTGTGGCCTAAGGACTATCCTTGCTTCTGAAATAGCTGTTACCATTCATATATGCCTCTCAATGGCAAACTGACTTCCTAGTATATTTTGAAAGTGGAAATTATTATAGTTTGTTAATTATATGTCATTTGCTGTTTCATAAAATTTAGACCAAAACTGATCATTTTTCATCTACAAAAAGTAGCAATGTACTTCATATTATGTTATATCATATATGTACTACTAATACTGCATTAATAAAAAGATGACATTTGCAATATTGAGGTGATTGATCAAGATGAATGCATGCTTTAATCGCCTTTGCAAATCAATTTTATTATATGATAAAGATGCTCTTTTACTGTCCTATTCGAAGTTATTCCTCGACCTTTCGTAAATTGTGAAGTATGTGAATCACTGATATTTCGTCGTTTAAATATTTTTATGCGAGTTTTTTATTAACACTTTTATGTAGCTTATTCTGTAAATTCCTTGATTTCTCTGTGGATTTTAACTACATCTTTCACTCTACCTATCATGATTTTCAGGGTTATCATGGTGATACATCTGCAACATATTTTGTTGGAGACGTTGATGAGGGTGCCAGGAACTTAGTAAAGGTATTATTTTCTGAATAGCTGAACTCCTTTCGTTCATTTTCTGTATTGTTGAATCGTCTTTGATTATTTACTCCCCCAGGCTATTATCATGTTAAGTTATAATGCATTTTGATGATTCAGCAGTTTGCTATGATTTTAAAATTTTCCCTCTCTCTCTTTTTCAAAGAGTAATTTTATTTTCCTAGGTAACTAAAGAATGTCTCGACAAAGCAATATCAATATGTGCTCCAGGAGTGGAACTTAACAAAATTGGCAAGACAATACAGTAAGGCATTAGCTGAAGTCCCTTTCTCCTCACGTATTTACAGTGGCTGTAATTTTTACATTTATATGATCAGTAACATTATCTATATATTTTTAGGTGAAAAACGTAAGTCGCATTTGTGTATTCTGTACACATGTATATGCATTTAACTGATGTCATTATAAATTTATATTGTAGCAGTTGTGTACCCATCTTTGTCTATCTGGAACATAAATTTCAGAAGTTGTAATTTTTTTTGGTATACTCACTTCAATTTGTTAATCTCACTGCACCGATGAGTTTTGCCAGAACATAGCCTAAACATTAATGTTATCCTTAAAGTGACCATGCAGATAAGCATCGCTATGGGGTTGTTGAGCAGTTCGTTGGCCATGGAGTTGGACAGGTTTTTCATAGTGATCCTATAGTCCTCCATTACAGTAATTCCACGACCTATTCCCATTTCAATTTTTATCATATTTCCAACCTTGTCATTTGTCAATATGATTTTAAGATGCAAATAATCGAGGGACTTGTGAAACCTCTTTTACAAAAGATTAGTGTGTATTGATCATGTTTGTTACATTTTAATTGGCTTAACTGACATTGTTTTTCTAGGGAATAATGGACGCGGAAAGATGGTGCTAAACCAAACTTTCACCATTGGTAATTTTTTTTTTCCTAGTCCACCATGTATACACCATTACCGTGCATTGATTCCATTCCTTCCTGTCAAATATAGTGGGAAATCTAATGAACGCATTCAAGTTTTTTGACTTGTATCCACGAATGATGTTGCATTGCTATTCTTAATCTGTTGAAAAGAGCTGTCGCGCAAATCACCATGATGTTTTTTTCCCCCACAGAGTAGTTTAAAGCACCAATAATCTTATCACACCAGTCTCGTGCTGTGAAACTGAGATTGTGGGATTTCATTTCACATGGTTCTTATTTTTGCCGTTGAACACTGATATTCATCGCCCATAATTTAACATTTTGTTGTATCCCGTCGTCCGTTCTCAGAACCAATGCTGACGATCGGAAGCATCCATCCGAAAATGTGGAACGATAATTGGACCGTCGTCACAGAGGATGGGAGCCTTTCTGCTCAGTTTGAACACACCATTTTAATAACCACAGATGGAGCTGAGATACTCACCAAGTGTTAGCTGCTAGTTATGGTCGTTGTGAAACAGAGTCCCCATACAGGTGAATCCAGAATCTGAAACATTGATTCATTCATGTGTATTGCATTCTTTGCTTTCCTAAGTTTCTCGGAGAAAGCATGGTAACATTGTTTGAAAGCAATGAAGCCACAATTGTAATTGCATTATATTGCTCTTGGAATCTGTTGCTCGTGTTAGTTTTGACTGGCCCATCCAATGTATCATACCAGCTCAAATTTGTATTATGAGAAAATTACATGCAAAAATGGAATATTCTTTCGTATATAGTAACAATTTGTGTGGAATTAACACATCTCTGTAATATTGTTATTATTTTATGTATTAATTAATTTGATTGAAATATTTCTGTGTTAAATTTTTTTTTTTTTTTTTTAAATAAGTTTATTTTGTTTTATGTTTCGTATTTTTAATATTTGCTTTTTGTTGTTAGTTTAATGATGGCGATTTTGTTAAACAGAAATGGATGAAATGGCTAAAGACTCATTTACTATAGACAAAAATTTATGATTTATTCACAATATTATGTATAATTAACATGAACTTTGATGTAATTAATATTCTTGCAGCATGGCTTAGATTTGACTGAATTTTGTCAAAATTTATTGCTTGCGTTTGTTCCATTACGTAAGCAAGTAAACGAGTCAAGAATTCAGCGATTCGAAAAAGCAACGAGGATACCATATGATAAGATAACTAATTCGAGGTACTCAACCTCCAAGAACTAAGATAGAAAAAGGAAAAGAACAAAAATTCATAGAGAAATTTCACTATATTTGCAATTGAATGATCACTAATACAAGTATGTTTTGCATTCTTACAATCGAGTAGTTAACTTTTACTATATAACAATGCACTTAACTTTTGTAACAAACTAACTGTTATAACTATCTTGTAAACCATAGGGTAACTTTCCCTCCCATCATACAGAATTTTGAGAGGTTATTTGGAAAAATAGAATCGATTAAATATTTTTAAAAAAAATCAACCTCTCCAAGTGTATTTGAAATACACTGCAGATGGTCAATTTTTAATAAAAATAGTTAATTGAAGTTAAATAATAAAATATTCCGAATTTTTTGAGAGGGTGTATTTAAAATTTAAAGTTAATCGAAAGTTTTTTTTCCTAATTATTGCAAGGGTCATGGGACTATAGTCTATATATGGAATTTTTTTTCAAAAAAATAATATATACAATTTTGATTATTTATTTATATTTTATGTTATTTATTTAACCACGATCAGTTCGTTCGGCCGTCGTTGGAAAGACGTGGCGCTTCTGACAACCTTAGATTCCACCGGGAACCATGTTTAACCGCCTTCTCCAGAGATCTGTAAATAATAAAAATTATTATTATTATTTGATTTCATTTCATGATAGCACAGTGTTCATTATTTTCCAGAAGATTCATTGGTAGTAGCAATTGGCAAGCATAATCCAAGATTCAACCATCCATGGATTCCATACCTGTTAATTGGGAAGCTTTGGACGCACTCCTGATTGACTTCGCCAAATCCGAGCGATTGATCGAGGAATCTTCGCCTCCGTCGTCGCCCGCGCCGTCGTCTTCGTCGTACAAGTGGCGGCTTATGATTCGCCAGATCAGGCATTCGTTAGAATCCGGAGACGTCGACTCCGCCATCGATCTTCTGCAGTCTCACTCGCCGGACTTGCTCAACGATCACCGCCTCCTCTTCCGCCTGCAGAAGCAGGTATATAGGAGTTCTGTTGTCGAACTCATGTCACGTGGATTGGATTTTGCTATTTCTTTAGGTTTAATGGTGAATTTATGCTTAGTTATTGATTGTTGGCCTGCAGAAATTTATCGAGTTGTTGAGGAGAGGAACTGCTGAGGATCGCGATTCTGCCATTAAGTGCATCCGGACGTCTCTTGCTCCGTGCGCACTGGATGCCTACCCGGTAAGGTTTCTATATATATATATATATATACACGTGTATTTTTTATGCATTGGTTGGGTGGGAGACGTAAGCGCCAGCTGAACTTACAGTGCTTGTCAATATACTATATTGTTCAAATTTGAGTTTTTGTAACAGTCTTTGATCTGATTTAAGGATTGACATCGAGAGAAGCAGAAATAACCTTTTTTCTCGTATGAAAAAAAAAAAAGCTATCGGGACATGCTCGTTGTGCTTTGCTGTTTTGATACATTTTTTGTTCCTTGTTCTTGAGGTATTAGTTGAGTTTGAACATTCACTGTGTTTGCGTGAATCACTGATACATGTCCTTTCTGATAAAAGGAAGCATACGAGGATTTTAAGCATGTACTTTTGGCCTTCATTTATGACAAAGACGATCAGACGTCTCCGGTGGCAAATGAGGTAAGTGGTAATCTAGTTCCCTGCTGGGGCTTATAGCCGAGTTCTTGTTATTCACATTTAAGGAACTGCAGTGATTTGAATGTCATTTAAACCATGAATTTATACTGCGAGGATTTTAGAATTTAGTTTTTAGAGTGCTATTATTTGGTGACACCTAGCGTCAAAGGTTTCAAGTGGTAATATCACCCCTATCTTTCTAAATAAATTAACTCTCAAGTTACCATATTACTTCTATCCAAGAATAAATTAAACATATTTTCTAAACAAAAATTTCACACATTTATCTTTACAAATTGCAGATATTGTGAAAATAATTGCATCATTTTCTTAGAAAAAAATCACATGTTGTCCGAACGATAACTGCAAACTACAACAAAATAAATACGAGTTTTTCGAATATAATTATTCGTAATTTTATATAAAAGAAGATTAACTTAAGTCAATAAATAATAATAATAATAATAATAATATAAAAAAAACCAACTTTATAAGCACGCAATACGGCATAGGGGAACCAATTATAAATGAGTAGGATGATAGTCTGATTTTTTTTTTAAAAAAAAAAATAGGAGTAGGCTCACATGCTAAATGTGGTACTAAATGCATAAACATTTTTTGTAGGTGCTACAAGTGTAAACCTAATTTGAGTCTATTCAGTGACACTTCATACTTGTCATTTTTGTATAGTGAGTAATGAGATTTGTTACCTTTGTTTCAGTGGTCCAAAAAAAGAAGGTTCGACATTGCTGGGTTGTTATCATCTGTCTTAACGGCCCATCTAAACGCATATGATCCCATCTTTTCGTTGGCATTGAGATATTTGATCAGGTACCCTTTAACCTCTAATATTGTTTATGCTGTGCTCGTTCTAGCGTGTGCTTGGTTTTTGCTACGATGTCAATATAAAAATAAATTTTTTTTTCTTATTACACGAGGGATTGGGGATTGCATGGGTTAGAGTCCATCCATGACCTCTCACTTTTAAGGAGAGGTTGGCGCTAATCCAACCAATCAGTGGATGCCAAATCTAATGTAGTTGTGCACAAACAATTCCAGTTTGCTGTTTTTAAAATAAAGTAATTGCTTGCTGATACTCCTATGTTTTGGATATTTGACAAAACGATATATATCTGCTATGGTGGTTAACATGGAGTTTCTACATCATCTGGTACTAATTTTATTTAATTTTGTATTTATAATATAATATATTTATAATTTAACCAATTCAATTTTTTAATTAATTGAGCACAACCTTGGCCATTGTGGGGGATTTGGCTTGACCAAGTTTTTACTTTCAATTTGCAGCATACACAGGGGATTTTGCCTTCGTCAGGGCATTTTATCTCCCATATCTGATCTTACAGAGAGGCTGCTCCTTGAGGAACGCGATCCCCCGGCAATACCACAAGAAAGTTTGAGTGAAGTGCCTCCTTTTGATGAGGTGAGATATTTAGCGTGTCCAAAATTGTTTGATTTTATTCTGGACCTCGTTAGGTAGCTGATTATAAAGTGATATCTGAATTTTGTTAAATTACCAATTTAGTTCTATTCTAATATTATTTCTTTATCTGCTTTTATATAAGGTGGACATTCAAGCCCTCGCTCATGCAGTGGAGCTTACAAGACAGGGTGCAGTTGATAGCTTGAGGTTTGCCAAAGGCGATTTGCATCAAGCCTTTAAGGTTTTAGTCCTGCAAATTATTTGATTTGTTTAGGATTTACTTTAACCCCTCACTTATCCATACATTGAAAGAAAAAGCTGTTTTAATGTGTGGTGAGCCATGAGCGTAAAACTGTGCATACTGACGAAAAAGGAACGTAATATTTAATGATGTTGACTCTTGCTCAGCGTTTAATCAAATGTAAATTCCATGACCGACTTAGGTTTTAGATTTCTTCGTTATTCTTGTTCTTATTGAAGAATATGTGCTTCCACTGAAAGGCGCTCATGTACTTTGTTTGCTACATAGGTATGAAAAGATAAATTAGTGGTAATTGCTAATTGCTGCAGGAGGAGAAACTTTTGAAGATTTAAAATTGGAGATGAGATTAACCGAAGAAAAATGAAGATCCACGAGTGAAACTGCGGCTTACTTATAGTTTTTTTTTCTTTTTATATTGTGGGGGAGGGGGCATGTTTGGGGTGGATGGGGAAGGGGGTTCTTCCAAGATGGAGGATGCAATTTCAAACCATCTCAAACTGCTAAATTCTTCAGGAGATGCTTGTGAGCACCCCACTTTTCATACTTCAAATTCATCTTAAAAATGTATATGTATACATATTCAAAAGTATGAGTTAAATAGTTTCCGGCGAAGTCTGAATATTTAAACCCACCATGAAATGCATAATTTTCCAAACATACCGTGAGAAAGAGTAAAAAATTGTCTGTTTTCAAGTGTGCATTTTAATTTGAGATAGAGGGTGACGGAATGCCATATGGTGCAAGTTGCACTGGATAATGAGCTATGACCAGCACGTTCTATGGTATAATTAACAAAATGATTCAGTTAGCTGTCCTATCCGATGGGCGATGTTGTCATTGGCTCATTGCAGCTTGGTGACTTGTTTGCTGCATTTTGTATTCCTAATTTGCCTTTAGTATGATGAAGATTTGTAATTTGGTTACTAGGGAATCACTTCAATGCATTTGGGGCAATCACTTTATTCTTGATTGTCACAGAATGAACTGAGCCGGATGAGATTAGATGTCTCAGTGCTTGACGAACTTGTTCAGGAGTATTGTGTCTACAGGGGTATTGTGGATTCTGGTCCCGCAACTGCTGGTAAAAGGCTTATTATTTTCAATGTTTGTAATGATTAGAGTTCTCATATGTTTCAACTCTTAATTTTCATTTTCATTTGATTCACGAACTTGCCCAACAGGAATGCAAGTTATCTCTGGAACTTCAAATGTTGATCAATTAGAGCCTGGTTGTTTATCTCATAGTTGTTCGGTGGTTTCTGACAGTGATATGTCGGTGAATAATGCTCATGTGGAGGGTTTTTCGGAAACTAGAATAGAAATGCTGGGCGTACCAAATGCATACATGGAAGAGCGATATTGCTCCAACTCAACCAATCTGAATAAAGACTGTAGCATCAGTGGAACACGCCAACCTGATGACCACAAAGTTGTGCAAAGAACCAGAAGTCCGGGAACTGGGGAAAGGAGCAAGCGCAGGAGATGGAGGGGGAGAAATGAGAATCAAGAATTCATCACTGGAAGTTGCAAACATGACCTTAGTGTCACTAAATCTCTTGGTGACACAAAAATGGTAGGTGATTGCATAAGTAGATGCTGATTTTGCGTCACGGTAGGTGATTACAGAAGTAGATGCTGATTTTATTCATGTTACTTGAATTT
Organism: Henckelia pumila; assembly: GCF_033568475.1. Classification (NCBI taxonomy): domain Eukaryota; kingdom Viridiplantae; phylum Streptophyta; class Magnoliopsida; order Lamiales; family Gesneriaceae; genus Henckelia; species Henckelia pumila. Next base: position 30,980,537 of record NC_133123.1, on the reverse strand, counting down.
TATGACCCTGTTATTCTACAGGATTTGAATGTGTCATCCTTGGTGGACACTTTGAGCAAGAGAGCAGACAAATATGAGATTGTCCTGGACATAAAGGAGTTAGCAAGCAAGGGAATGGCAGTGGAGGTTGTTGAACAAATAAATTGCTTGGATCCAGAATTTTTCACTGAGAATCCTTTGTTGTTATTCCAATTGAAACAGGTTAATTTATGCTCTGTATCTCTTCTGTTGAAAGATTAAAAATCAAAAAATTCCGTACCTCTAAGATAGAAAGAAATCAATCTGAATTTTATTCTGAATGTAGGTTGAATTCCTGAAGCTTGTCCGTGATGGTGAGCATCATAGTGCACTGAAGGTTGCCTCATCCCATTTGGGCCCTTTGGCCGCCAAAGATCTGAGTCTGCTTAAGCCCTTGAAAGAGACATTACTGACTTTACTGAAACTGAATGAAGAAGCAACTGTTGAAAATTTGCACTTAGATGCCCTTGCAACTTCACTTCAGGTTTTGCATGTTGATGATACTAGGCTGAATCTTTTGTACTTATCTACTTTCTTTGTCATATCTCTATGTCAAGCATCTTGGAGTTGCTGGAACGACACATACAAATAATGTCTTGTCCTGTGACCCTTTATTTAATAGAATTAAATTTATTTGATTCGGGAAAAAAAAACAAATAGAATAAAAATTGTCGTCAAAGAGCTTCAGAAATGCAAAATAATCTGTAGGATTATTGCAAAATGGATTATGCAGTTGGAGGGTTCTGCCTTCATTAAGTAACTCAGGATATGGAGTTTATGGGGATGGATTTCTACCATTAATAATATCTCATTACATTCGTTCACCATATTGTCAAAGCACATAACTGAATGTCCATTGTTTTGTATGCATGCTAGCATGCTCAGTTATCAACCATTAAGAACTGTGTTTTGGGCATGGGAAGAGACTAGAAAATGAGCTCTAAAGTTTTCTATAGCATATTCTGGAAGTTATTAATTCGTCACTAGCTCTTCTTTTATTCTTTGGAGATGTTGGCAATTAACTTTTGGTTGTCTTGTGGAAGGTTGCCGTTGGTAGGCGTCTAGGCATTGAAGAACCCCAGCTTATGAAAATTATAAGGGCTACGCTACACTCGCATAGTGAATGGTTCAAGCTCCAAATGTGTAAAGACCAGTTTGAGGGACTTTTATGGATCAATTCCCTGAGAGAACTCGGCAGTCCTCTGCTTGGAGAGTCTTCTTGCAAGACTTATAGTAATAATTGCACACAAGGATCTTCACAAGTTACGGTATCCTCTGGTAGTACTAGGACTCACGAAGATGGTAATAGTCCTAATCAAATCTCGTCCACTGATATTGGATGTGACGAAAATGCTATACTGAAAGTTATGGTGAGGCTCGGACCCTCGGTCCTCAATTGTTTGTTTTTTTTTTCAAAAAAAAAAAAAAAAAAGACGAAGTCATTTTCACATGTGGATCAGTTCCTATAAATCATGGACTTGTGAGATGTGTCATGTGTAGAACGATTGATGAATATTACCCGCAATATTATTATCAAAACAGCATGACTCTTTCGGAAAACTGTGCCTTCCCGGCCCCCTAGCTCCAATACTGCTCGAGTAGTTTTTATCATTTGTGCTAGTATCTGCCGCATAGCATTAGCAGTTCATTTCATATTATTCTGTTTGGTACATCTCCTATTTCAGTATGTATACATGCACACATATAGAAGAGTGGTATATGTGCCATTGATCGGCATATCTATTATCTAAGATGGAATACATTTTGGAGCATGATTTCTTGTCGAGAATCCATCATTATGTATAAGATTCCAATACCTTATTGGAGATTGAATCCTGCAAGGAGATCGGGTCATATGAATGTTTACATTTTATTGTGTTTGTCGTTTGTCGAAAATGATATGACTTGGCGTATCTTTGTTTCGTTTCAGGAATTTCTTGCTTTGCCCAGAGCAGATGCAATTCATCTTCTTGTCCAGTACAATGGAAATGCAGAAACTGTAATTCAGCAGATATTCGCTTAGGTGCGTCTATCATTGGTTTATTTGTCTCTACTAGGAATCATTTTCTCAGTTATTAATATATTCTGTACTTATACAAGTAGCTAGGTAGAAAAACCTTCGTGTACTCTTAGAATGGGCATTCCAATTATGCAATATTCCTTTTATTTTTCTTTTCTTTTCTTTCTTTCTTTTCCTTTTTTTTTGACCGAGGAAATGTCACTATTCTTTTGGATTGCTCAATATGAGTAAAATATCATTCAGCCCTCCCACAATAACTATATTTAATATCTGTAATTTTTTTTAATAATATTTAATATCTGTAATTTATTTTGATTCAAAATATGTCGATTTATATTTCCTATATTTGTGGGGTTGATGTGTGCTTTGGACAAAGATATGATAATGACTCCGACCGACAATTGTGGTATAGTTAAGTGTATGTATAAAATTTCGGAACATTATTCGAATGCAACCTAACCCAACCTATGCCTAAGAGTTCTCAATCAGCCTATGTACAAATTTACAAGCAATTTGGGTTACTAACGGGGTTTCCCTGAAAAGTTCCTTTGATGGTGGCACATTTGTGTATCTATAACATAGGAATCGTAGGACCTAGGTCGATAGATTATTTGATTTTTAAGGCGAAATTTGATTTGATTACTGAATCGAAATGGATTATATTTATTTTAAGATGTATTTGAATTGTAATAAGAGAGAAATATTTAATCTAAATTAAATTCAGAATCCAATGAAACGCGTCCTTTAATTTTTTTAGCCGAATTTTTTTTTTAAAGCGCTATATCATCATGCTGACATGGTATGGTCGATTGCAGTATTTTCTTTCAATAATTTTTGTAAATAGGATTTTTTTATCAAAGAAAATCTTACGAGATGGTCTTACTTGACACAACTCATGAAAATTTATATTTTTTATATAAAAAATATTATTTTTATTTTGTAGGTATGAGTCAGGACGATCTGTTTTATGAATATATATTTGTGAAATTGTTTCACATGACATTTACTTTTATCTTATTTAATTTAATTTAATATTAATTAATGACAAAAAGGATATAGAAGTATTCAACACTTGGGGCGAGACACAAAATCAACAAACCACGGGACGCTTGGCTCAACTTGTACCCTCTCCAACCAAGCGAGCGGCTAAAATAATATACGAGGTGGCCCAAAGAGTGGCTCATTTAATCATCACATTCCACTTTTATTAATTCCAAAAAGGTACTTTTACTTCCTTTTTTTCCTAAAAAAAGGTACTTTTATTTATTTATTTATATACAGATATATATATATATTAATATATAGACACACACTGCTTACATTGTCATCATAAATTTTATGCATATATGAAAAAGGCCTCGCTCGTGATAGTGATATGAATGAATGTGTCGTGAATTCAAAGCAAAAACGTTCAATAATTAAAGCACGAGTATTTCTTATGAATACTTTGCCCATCTGTTCTTATTAGTGGAGTTCGCTTTTTGCGCCAATTTGCAATGTCAGCACAAATTTGTGTTATGTTACTAGTGCTTTCGAATGATGCTTGATATTGAGGAAATCATATGTGTTTTAATTATGTTTTCGGTGTGAACTAAGTGGATTATATTAGGACAAATTGCATTTCTCCACCTTATAAAATATTGAAAAATATATATATATAAATCTCTATCTAAAGTCAAATGTGTTTTCGAACCCGTATTTAATTTATAAAAGTCGAATACATTTTCCCAATTTATAGAGGATTTAATTTTATGCCTGCTTTCATATACACCAGATTATAAAATATCATTAATTTTATATAAAAGTTTACGTTTTTATTTTTTTGGGTTTTCACGTAGGTAAATGTTACTTTGACAGTACATTAATATTTAATTTTGATTTATGGAAGTGCACGTATTATTATAGGAAAGTATTAAATAATTATTACATAAATGCTGGTTCTTTTTTTCGAAAATAAAAATGTGGGTTTTTTTTTTTATAGGGAGAATTTGGGTGTTTATTGGGGTAAGTTAGATCCTACCTATACAGGCACTGTCTTGAGGTAGATCTAACGGTAGACATTTACCAATAAATGTGGGGTTCATTATTCTTTAGTGGACCCCGGATGTATTGATAAATAAGTACCCTTGCTCCGTTTGGTAAGAGGATGAGATAACTAAATGATTAATAAATTGATTGATAAGTGGTTGATAAAAAAAGATTATATTTGTATTTGATAGCTAAGGTGTGTGATATATTAGTGGGATTGATTAATATATATTTTATGTCATGACCAAAATACCCTTACTTCTCTCAATTCTCTCATTTACCCCTTCAATAAGTTGTGATTTTATTATTTATTATTATATTGAAGGGGTAGTATGGTAAATGATGGTGTGTAATCCATATGGACAAAATTAATCCATGGCAGAAGTGTTATATCCATTGTCCAACTACAACAGTATATTTCTATCAATCCATATGTTTATCTAAGCTCAAAATTTGAGACAAACATGGGCTTGCAAATCAATCCTGAAGTTATCAAGCCTACCAAACGGGCCTTTAGATCTATCATGGGGGTAATGCCTGTAAAGATAGGTTGAAATAAACCGTTTAGTTTAGTGGGCGGATGATGTGGTAATTTTGGTAGTAGAACTGCATAGATGTTTGTTAACACTAGCATCAGGGATGGCCGAGCTACTCGCGAGTAACTCATGAGTAGCTCGGTCAAAGTTCGACTCGAGCTCGATTTGACCGAGTCGAGCTCGAGCTCGAAAATTATATATATATATATATATATATATATATATATATGAATAAAAGATATATTAATAAATAAAAATAATATTATATTTATATATATATATTTATATTATATTATATATATTTATGTGTTATCGAACACAGATATTTAAAGCTCGAGCTCGCTCGAGCTATTTCGAGTAGCTCGATCATCCATCCCATCCAACTGTCAATATTAAGCGGCAAATGCAATGTTTGTTTATGTGTCAACAATTTCAAGAAGATTTTTTTTGCTTATTTTGAGAGGTAACTTGAACTCATCCACAATTAAAAGATAGGAAGTTGAAAATGAAAATCATTCTTGGAATTGTAAATATAATATTTAAATAAAAACTTTGATCACAGTTTTTCACGAATAAATTTTATAACACAGATCTCGAAATCGACTTGAGCTGATTAATAGAAAAATATTTGTTTATACTTATTTTTTTTATTATATATATGTATCGGATCGACTCATTTCATAGATATATTAAGATCATCTCACTATAAACCTATTCTATAGAAATCAAGCATAATTCTACAATAACACGTACATTCCAACAGTTTCATTAAAGTAAAAGTATGTTTTACAAATTACAACTATATTATTATACATGACATACCTATAGAAACGATGTTGGGTATCACGTGATTCACGTGGTGTTCATAATCTCGTTAATCTTAAAAATACTTTAAAACATATTATTAAACACCATAAATTTTAAAAATAAAATATCTTACTCAAAACATTATTTTAATTAATTATGAAAAAATTTACAAAAATCATTTAAAGTTTTAAATTTTAATATAATATTTAAAACTATTTAAATAAATTTTATCTAATTACCAAAAATTATCACAATTAAAAAAATAATTAATTTATATATGCACGTAATACATAAAACTATTACTCCCATCTAAAAAATTTTATGACTCTCTCATCTCAAATAAAAAAAACAAGTTTGCTGGTCTTTTCACGCATATTAATACATTAAATTAATAAATATTTTTTTTAGGCAAAAAAAAAAAAAAAAAAAAAGGAACAAAGAACAAGAATATTTGCTACACGCGTAGTGGGTAAGGGTTGTTAAGTGTAAATAGCGTCAGCTACTCAGCTTTTACTCGGTGCTATGCCTTAAATGGTGTGTTAAATTTACTGAGTTGTCGTTTCGAGTAAATTCTTAAATTACGGTACTTTGTACCGATCAAGAATTATTTCTTCTTAAAGTTTGAATTTTTTCTTTGGAAGAATAAAGTTCGAATCTTGGGCAAATCAAACTTCAAAGCTCTACAATTACTTGTGTGATTATAGCCGTCGACACCGCTAGAATCATTAATAATAACTTGAATTTTATTTATTTTTTAACTTGCAAAAAAGAAACGATATTTTCTTGGAGTAGCATGAAAAGTACTCTGGCGAAAAAGCAGAGGCAGCTGTACCCATCAACGTCTTTGTGCTTAACGAGGAGCTTTGGTTGTTTTTTTTCCACTGCTTAGTTTACTCCAAGGCGCACTTTCTTACAGCTAATGTAGTACATTATATTATATATATATATATATATATATATATATATATATATATATATAAATTACAGTGGGTTAAGAACTAGAGGTTTATGTGTTCAATAGGGTATGAGACGAAAAATGAAAAACGAGCCTTTTGTTGTGGTGAATGATTGTAAAATTCAATTAGCAAATAACAAATATTTAACAATACATATATATACAAAAACAATAGATTTGGTCAATAACAAGTCAACACATATTTGAACAACTATATAAATAATGCTCGTCTAGTTATTTTAGATGTAAAAATATTTATCGAATCTGTATAATTCGATTTTCGAACCATTTCTTTCTCAATCGACAATATAGCTAGTTCATTTAGTCTATCATGCGACATTGTTGATCGAAAATAATAATTGATTAACTTCAACTTCGAGAAATTTCTTTCTGCTGATGCAATCGTTACTGGTATTGTTAACAAAATCTTATTTGCATGCAATATAAGTATTTGGAAATAAACCATGTAGTTTCACAAACATTGTAGCATATAAATTGCTATTTTTTCATTTGTCACATAACATCTCACGACCATCAACTACGAACACAATTCATCGCCATTGATGTTTGAACATTCATCATGACTCAAAATTATTGAAGATCCATACAAGACTTGATCAAGTTATTTAAAGGCTCACTCTTTGACTTCTCCATATTCAACAAAAAAACTCAAAAGTCTCTTGATACTATTTAAATTATTCAAATCGAACTTGAAGAGAAGATCGAGCTTGATCATTTATAAACAGAAAATATTCAACTCTAAAAACTCTTTGCTTAAATTGTTTCTCTCTTCGAATTATGTGTTTTTTTCTCAAAATTTAGGTTCGATCCCCATTTCACTTTTCATTTGTGTGGCTTCATCCATGACACTAACGAACCCATGTTCTCTAAACTCATCAAGAAATTGAACAAGTCCTTGTAAGAGGCTGATCACAATATCGATATACATATCTTCAGACTGAATAAACTTACTCACAACATTTATTGCATATAACAAATTATACCAGATATCATGCCAAGCAAGAACTCAAAACTCTCAAGATCATATAGTGTCAAGGTCTCAACACCACTCTTTGTTTTAGAATCTTCAGCAACTTCCGCTATATCGAGTAAAGCATCTCTTATATGAACAATTTACTCTTTTATGACTTTTACACTCTCAACATGACTTTTCCAACGGGTATGTGCGTGACAATGGCCAAACGATCAAACAAGACACTTTATCTTTAAAAATTTCATCTATTTGTAGAGGAAGAAAATAATGTGTAGATGCGTTGTACAACTCCGAAGAAAGACCTCGTTTTATGACATCATTCTACCATATCAACTAAGGTCGAATTAAGAATATGATAACCACATGGTGCTTTAAAAACTATGGAATTTATTTCAAGAAATTTTTTTGTACACCTTTGTTTTTTCCATTCGTTTTAGATCCATCGTCATACCCTTGTCCTCTTACATCGTTAACATCAAGCCCAAGTTTAATTAACACAATGGACAACCCAAAACCTGATGTGTCATCTGCCTCAAAAAACTCAACTCAATATTCTTCTACTTTCGGTGTGTCTGTTGAATCATCCACGCATCGTAGCACCAAAGACATTTGTTCATGTTGACTCACATCTAGAGTACAATCAAGTATCACAGAAAAATATTTGCATGTTTAACTTTTGCAGTGATTGCCTTCTTTACTTCCTTTGTCAAAGTCTCTATCAATTCATTCTGAATTTTGGGACTTAAATATATATACTGAGAATTTTTTGCTTCATAACATTGAACATGATCTTCCATTATTGGATCAAACTCAGCAACTATTCCTATAATTTGCAAGAATAACCCATTGTTCTCAACATAAAGCTTCTCATCATCTCCTCAAAAGGCCAAAGTGTTTTTGGAAAGTCTTTTCCCAATGGATATTATCCTTGTCAACACTTGCCTCCAATGTTGTTTTTCTTCATTGATTTGAATTTGCATACTTTAATAAATTTTTTTGTCTTTTTTTAGCCTTTTTTTCCAAATCAATCCAAGCAAACATGCAATCCATATGGTCCTTACTAGCTTCGTGATTTTTAAGGCTCCTATGCATATTACTTCAGTCTTTGTATCTATCATTACCCAAATTTCTCATTCTACTCATCATTTGTTCAGTCTTGAACAACTTGAAACAAAAACAAAATATTACATCCAATGAAATTGAATATACAAGACATCGTCTATCAAATGTATGTCCATTTTCCATTACTCGTGTATAACACGATGAATCAAAATGTCTGTTGTTACTATCTTTAGAAAATAAGAAACAATCCACTTTTTTTGGACCCATTTATACTAAGTAATCTCTCAATTTTTGACAGATGTTATTCCAATTTCCAAGATCTTTCAAATTCAAAGTCAAATTTAATTCTTCACATTTAGATTCGTCTTATAAGTTCTCATTCGATTCATCCAAATTGACTTCCTCGTTGTCATATAATTCACCCAAATTGGCTTCTCATTCGATTCATTAAAATTTATGGCCTCAGTCACTTCTTCATATTCATTGTGATTTTGTTGTTCTTCAATCACTTAATTATCCACTAATTCATCTCTTTATGTTGTGTTACTTCTACGAAATATTTGTTAATATCACCGGCTTGACTTTGAATTAAAGCCACTTACTTTTGTTTCGTTTTTCTCTTTTCATCTCCAGAACAATATTTAGGAGGTATTTTATAGTAACTCGTACCTCATTTTATGAGCTTAATGGTTAAACATGATTAAGAGATACTAATATAAATTAGCTAAGAGATTAATCGGATCATAAATGTGGAATCAAGACTTCGGAACCACCAAAGATATCGGACCTTCTGAAGTGGGTTCGGAAGCACCGAACCATAGTAGCTGAGATCGAAAGCAAAGGGTGGGTTCGGACCTTCCGAAAGTGATATCAGAGCTTTCGAAGGTTAGGTCATGTGTACTAGTGACGTGTCACCAGCGTTTGAACACACAAACACATGCATGAGATCGGAACTTTCTAAGTAGAGATCGGAGATTCCGAACTGGACAATTTGGAACATGGAATGCATGTAGAGATCGGAGCTTCCGAACGTTGCTTATAAATAGGGCATGTGAGGCTCACAATTTCCTTGCCAATTCGCAATTTCTTTTCCTCCTTTGGTGTTCTCTTGGGCGATTCTGGCCATCTATGCGAAACTCGGGCGTTAGGGAGATGTTTCCATAGCCGCAGCGGAGTTGTGCCCAAGAGTTTGGGCTTTCGACAGCAAATGGCTGACTACAGACGCATGTATAACCCTAGATCCCTATTAGTATTAGGGAGTATCTATTAGCTTATTTAAGAATGTAAGATCAGTGTTAGTGATATGGTAAATATCTGGCTGTAAGATCAGGCTTAGTGATATGGTAATTAAATATCTGGCTGTAAGATCAGGGCTAGTGATATGGTAATTAAATATCTGGCAGTAAGATCAGTGTTAAGTACTGAATAAGATAGCCAGCGAGTATGCATGCTTATATATTATATTTTATGTGTCATGATACATGTTTTACTGCTTTGATATATAATGCTGCATGTGAATATTTATGTTGAGCCGAGTCTTCTTCGAGATAGCCTTTATAGTAGGGTCGCTCAGCCCTATGTTTCTTGTTTATATTGCCCGACACCAGGAGACGCCGTGATGACGAGATTGACGCTATGGTTATATGGACGAGTATGTGGATGTACCAACCGAAATTGACCCAAATTGGTAGTACATACTCATTGACTCCTAGACTGAGCAGGACTTGTGATAACCACTACCCAGTCATTTGCATGCATCATACTAGGTTTGTATACTCGTGTTTATCGTATCAAACGTATTTGCTCACATCTAGTGTTCTGTTTTTGGACACTCTATTTGACGGGACAGGTCTCAGGTTGGACGACGTCGGTGGATCGAGGCAGGGTTGAGAGTTGGTGTTGTGGTCGCCGTGAGTTTTTCATTTTTTGTGATGTTGATATTGAGTTTTGATTTGGTTGTATAAACAGTTTACCACTTTTGGGTTTTTAGTCGCCGGTTGTATTCCTCGATTTCGTTTGTAAACCCGATTTTAGTTTTCTTTGTTTAATTTAATTATCGTTTTCTTAGTCGACTTGTTTGCATGCTTATTAAGTCTTAGTAAGTGATTCGGGTAGAGTCACTAAATATTTTCAGTTTTCTTTTGTTGTATCTACAAATTATTAAAAATGAATAATTCGGAAAATTTACCATCAAGTTATCAACCAACAACAAATTAAATTATGTATTAAAAATTTAAAAAAATTCCTAAAACAAAGTCAACCATTCTCAATCAATAGATACAAAACAATAAAAATTGCCAAAAAAAAAAAAAAAACTCTTATTCAATAATATAGTGAAAATTTTGAAAATATTTACATGACAATGAACGAGAGAATAAAATTCAGAGAAAGAGAGGAGAAAAGGATTGGTGAGTGGTGGTTCGATGGAGAGGTGTCGGCGTGTGTAATTAGGGGTGTTTATATTTCGGATAAAATCGAAAAAATTAAAAATCCAAACAGAAAAAATCAAATATCGAACTGAACCAAAAACCGTATTTTGTAATTCGGATATAAATATTAAAACTGAAGTTTATTTGGTTCGGTTTTGGATTATATATGTCGAAACCGAACCGACCGAAAAAACCAAAATTGAATTAAATTAATAATTTTATTTATATTTTTTATTTATATTATATATGTTATGAGATAATATTTAGTGAATGAATAATCATTTTGAATAATTTTTAGTTGATTGTTGTTTATTTAATTCATTGTTGTTGTTTATGTATTTTTAGTTGATTTTTGTTTATGTAAGTCATTTAAACTTTATTTTAAAGTTTTTACTAAGAAATCGTGTAAAAAAAACATATTATATTTTATTATGTATTTATATTATTAATTTTAATAATTGTATCAAAATCGAAATAACCGTATCAAAATTTGTTTTGTTTTTTTGAAAATATTATAAGACTGTGGTTGAATATTTGGCATTATATTGTTTGTTATTTTTTATTTATTCACTATACGACTAAAACTTTAAGTTGTATGTTGGGGTATTTAAATTACATGTTGGATGAAATTTATGTTTATTTTATTGTGTTATGTATTATTAATGATAAAACCGACCAAACCGAACCGTATAAACTGGTCCGTTATAATACAAAAACCGAACCAAACCGAAGCAAAACGGTTTAAATTCGCATTATATTTTTCATAAATCGAAAAACAAAAAACCAAACCGAAATTAGACAAATTAAAACCGAACCGACAGATTAACACCTCTACGTGTGACTCCACCAATTAACGTGAGTCGTGAGAAAACAGTTGAAAAAAACCAAAAAGTGAGAGATGCGAACTAAGAGAATTGATTTGTAATTGCATTATTGGGTCTTTTTTTAATTGAGCCATCCTTTTTTTAAAATTTTTTTTATCGGTCGTCCCATATGAACTTAATACATAGAGAAAAAATATATATATACCTATAATTAAAAAAAATAAAAATATTTCGTTAAAAATAAAAAATAAAAATATTGGGCCCTTGCTGGACTGGGAGTCTGGGACCTGAGGCGGTGGCTTCCCTGCCCTCACAAGAGATCCGGCTCTGTAATCAATAAGAACCCTTCTTGGGGTTCATTTCATTCTTGCGAGTATAATGGCCGAAGACATCTGTCTCTTCACAAAGGTGAGATTTTTCTTTTCTTTTTTGCGTTTCTTTATTGCTTTGTTTACTTAATCGTTTTCGTGGTTTTATGGGTTTTAGTCTTTTAAGTTCTAAGTATTGGGGATGCTCCTCATTTCAAGAGTTCAGCTTCTTTTTCTTTCTGTTTTTTTTTTTTGAGGGTTGGGGGGCGGGGTGTTTAGATTCTGTATATTGTCTACTGGGAATTTTGGGATTTGTGTATTACTGGGTTCCGAACTTTGGCATGAGTTTTGAGGTGCATGGAGTGTCCTTTTGAAAAAGTTGCGATCTTCGCATGAGAAAATCCCTGTAAAATTGGGTTTTTTTTAGCTGTACTCGTGTTCACCAAGAAAACATAAGTTCTACTTGTTTTTCTTCTTGATGCAGCGTTGCAAGCTGCTTTTCCTCTTCTTTTTTGTGTCTCAAATGTCTTCTTGGTGTTTTGCATTTTCCCTTATTTCTTGGTTGATGTCTTTACAGCTGTTGAAATTTTGAAATTCTATTGATCAATGAGGAAAAGGGTTCTGTGAGAATGTGATGTAGATTCTAGTACCATGTTCTGAGATAAATATATAAATACACACACATATACTATAAAGTAAATATATAATCTTGTAAGACAAGACTTAAATAAATTCTTACTTTGACAGTGATAAAGGTTCCCTTCTGCAATCAACAGGGCACCGTAATTGTAAAATCTGCCAAGAAATCTCCAGCTTCATTAAGGATGATAGTCTTAGTTTTTGCGGTGGTATGTGGTGTTTATATATGCTCGGTCTGTCTGAAACAAACCAATTTTCTTAGCCAAACAAAATTCCTGGACATCGAAACTAATACAAGGCATTGCCATATAAAGGGCGTCGACAGATCTCAAACTCCACGGTTGTACTACCCAAATCCCACCACCTTTAGCAGGTAATTGTGATACCATTGTTTGATTCAAAATTTGCAATTTCCCATAGGATTTGTTTTAAATGTATATTCTTTTATGCATACTAGGGCTGAATGTGCCTGTAATCCAGTGCAACTATTCACAATTCTGTCTATGCAAAGATCCGGGAGTGGATGGTTTGAGACTCTATTAAATAGCCATACTAATGTAAGTTCCAACGGTGAGATATTCTCTGTGAAGGCGAGAAGAAGTAACATTTCTTCAATTTTGACGACTCTGGATCATGTTTACAATTTGGACTGGCTTACTAGCGCTTCCAAGAATCATTGCTCGGCTGCAGTTGGCTTCAAGTGGATGCTTAATCAGGTGAAATATCACATACTTTTCTCTTACTGATAATTCATCTATTTAGCCATTCTATTTCGTTATGTAGCTTATTGTAGTATTACCCTTAGTGATCATTATTAGCACCAATCTCATATCACTAGAATCGAAATCCATTCCTCAGTCTCGGTTGCTTATTTAATAGTTTTTATCACAAGTATAACCATTGAGAAGCTATAATTGTCCCTGATCTTCTATAAGTTTGCCTATATGGGATATCGGTGGGATCATGGAGTTTGAGTTGTTCTATGGCTAAAAGAATTTTTCTCTTCCGGAGAAATTTACTGTTGTTTGTAGCTTTCGATATAAGAGTAGGTGCTCAGTCCTGAAAAAACAAACGCCAATCATTTTCCTTTTGTCTAATTCAGGGATTGATGGAATACCATAAAGAAATCCTTGAGTATTTCAATGATAGAGGTGTTTCAGTAATATTTCTCTTCCGGAGGAATTTACTTCGCAGGATGGTTTCGGTGCTAGCAAATTCTTACGATAGATATGCTAAACTCCTGAACGGTACGCACAAGTCCCATGTGCACTCACGTGAAGAGGTAACAGCTTCATTCTTCATCTTCTTGTCCCGTGTATGAAGATCTAATATTTTTGCATGCTTAATCCAGGCGGAGACTCTATCGACATACAAACCTGCAATTAACTCAACATCTCTGGTAATGGATTTGAAACTCACGGAGAAGATGGTTTTGGAAGCATTGGATTATTTCAGCAGCACCAGGAACATTGTTCTCTACTACGAAGATCTTATAAAGAATCAAACTGTGAGTGCTTTTCAGCTTTTGATGAAAATAGTTAACATGTTAAAAATGCAGGTTTCATGTTTGACCTCGATGATCATAGGTTTAAGAAACCAGGTCCAATGATACTCGGAAAAGAATTTGGAAAAAGTAGAATGGAAATTTGGGTCCATTAACTGCAGCAATATTCTTGGATCAACGTCCTTTAATGATACAAACTTAGATGGTTCATTTTATCCAGTGGGATAAAATAATTCACCGTTCCTCATTGTGGTTATTCCCGTTAATTTTCAGAAACTAGGGGATGTTCAAGATTTTCTTGGGTTGCCGAAAATGGAGTTAACTAGTCGTCAAGTAAAGATACACAAAGGATCATTGTCCGAGCACATGAAGAATTGGGACGATGTTAACAAAACTCTAAGCGGAACCAAATACGAAAGCTTCCTAAATAGTGACTACATGGATTAGTGCATTTTTATAAGATACAGAAGCCGACTCTTGCTGACCCTGATACACAGGTTTATAATGGATCAATCATTGCATAGTTGATCTTCACCTTGTGAGTTTTCTAACTCAAAATTCTTGCGGACGGCGTCATTTTTTTTCATCTTGTGCTTGCCCACCGCATCTTTCTGGGGTTGCCTTTTGTAAGCATCCAATGATTTGTATAGCTGTGTAACATTTTGTATAGCTGTCAAGGAGAATGTGATGTAATTTTTGGCATCTGATTTTTAGTTCGCCATTGCTGGTCCGACACTGGTATATGTTGCTTCATTTACTCTGCGTTTCAGGTTTTGTTTGGCTTGGCTTGGCTTGGCTTGGCTTGGCTATTACACGACTCCCTTCAAAATTCCATGCAAAGGGGAAGTTCATTTGCAGAGTAAAGCGTTTTAAACTATACATAAACTTCAATCACAGCAAATCATTTTCATGTAGACTGAGCGTGAGATCCAACACATCTAATGGTTAATCTCGTACTGATAGCAACACTCTAAATATGAGATAAAGAATTCACTCCTCCAAAATATCTGGCATCACAAGAACCCTGATGCCGCGAGGGATCTCATCCGACCCAGGAGTACTTCGAATTCAACTAGAAGTTGAGCATTATCCAATTCCGAGTTTAAACAAGTGTTTGCTGTTCTAATACATCTATTCTAAGTGGAAAAAACTAATACAATGTCGCGTTGGGGGGAGAGAGAGAGAGTACGGTGGCATAAAACATTTCTGAATATGACAGAAACGTGAATTCAAATTGATATAGAAGGCATTTACACTAATTTCTGCAAACATAAAAGAGGTGGAGTTTGGCAGGTCTTTATCTGCCTTGTATATGGCATCCTCTAATTTCCTTCTTCAGAACCACCACCACCACCTCTTTGTATTCACTGATAGCAGTGGTATGTTTTCACCAACTTACAAGTTCAAGAAAAAAGAAAAAAAAAACAAGGAATTATGGACCACCAAATAGGAGACCACAACACACACAAGAAGAAGAAGAAGAAGATGAAGATGAAGAAAAGGAAAAAATAACCTTCACAACTCATAAATAATTGTCCATTTTATTGTTAACCAAGACATACAGTTCATGAATTAGAAATACAGGCAATTAAACATAAATGGACTTAGAACAGAAATTTTCTGGCTGGAAAGTATGTTTCACAAACTGGAAGGAAGCTTGTATGCTAATCTTCTATCAATCTCAATAGTTGATTTCATTTTAATCAAATCGAGTGTCCAATCTTGATTTTTATCAAGTACTTTTCCTTTGGCTTTTTGATGAAAAAATTTCTTTCATTAAATCACTTGATTTCTGGGACAAATTTGAAATATCTTTGTAAAAAGTATTAGTTTGACAGTCGATTTTTCCATCAGTTTTTGTAATCTCTCACCATTCGCAAAACATGAGGTCCTTTTTATCATTTGGTGAAGCATAGAGATCAAATGTCTTGATTGTGCACTTCACAGAATGTATATCGCATATGTATCACACTGACACAGTTATACATTAGGAATAGATCTCATGTAAATTTATTAACATGAAATTCATAGATACTGAACAATCTCATCTAAAAATATAACCATTAATATGATACAAATTTGGGCTGTAAATATACATTAAACTCGGAACAGCAAAACGACTCATCACCTAATCTATAAAAGTATAAATGTAAGGGCAAAATGTTTGCATTGTGTATATACATGTTTACCCTTTTATTCCATATGAATGAGATGTTAATTAGGGTTATATAAGTAAAATTACAAAAAAAATAGGAACAAAATCTTTATCTTTAATATAAGGGCAAATTTTTTGCATTTTGTATATACATATTTACCCTTTTGTTCCATATGAATGAGATGTTAATTAGGGTTATATAAGTAAAATTACAAAAAACAATATGGACAAAAATGAGAAAATACACAAGACAATTGATTGGATGTAATAATTTTTCACATTTAACTTCCATCTTAATAGAAGTTATTTAATTCTATAAATTCAATTTTTTACTATTGATTGTGTCAAATTGTCTAAAAATTATCATACATAAATTTTATATGTTATTATATGATTTTTTTATTTTATCCATGTATTTGAAAGATTCTAATATAAATTTTTGTAATACTATTTTATTAATATTCAATCGAAGATTGAATAAATGATTCAAAATTATAGTAAAAATTATATTTTATTTTCACTATAATTATTTATTTATGTTTCAAAAATTTTCAAAATATTTTAATTTTTATCTGCTATAAAAGTATAAATGTAGAAGCAAATTTTTTGCATTGTGTATATACATGTTTACCCTTTTATTTCATATGAATGAGATGTTAATTAGAGTTATATAAGTAAAATTACAAAAATAATAGGAACAAAAATGAGAAAATATACAAGACAATTGATTGGATGTAATAATTGATTAAGTGTAATAATTCCTCACATTTAACTTTCATCTTAATAGAAGTTATTTAATTCTATAAATTTTATTTTTTACTATTGATTGTGTCAAATTATCTAAAAAATTATCATACATAAATTTTATATGTTATTATATGATTTTTTTAAATTTCATCCATGTATTTGCAAAATTCTAATATAAATTTTTGTAATAATATTTTATTAATATTCAATCGAAGATTGAATAAATGATTCAAAATTATAGTAAAAATTATATTTTATTTTCACTATAATTATTTATTTATGTTGCAAAAATTTTCAAAATATTTTAAGTAACAAGAAAAATATTCAATATTATCATTGTGTTTAATAATTCTATACTTATATTATTTTGTTCATGATTATGACATTAGTTTGGTTGTTTAAAAAATAGTTACATTATTTCAAAAAAAAACATTGGTCATGTCAATTTATTATTGAATAGCTTATAAACCAATAATTGTTAATATTTCTTTACGAAAATTACATTATGATATAAAAATAAATTATCATGAGGACAATTCAAATATTATATTAATAAAAAGTTTTGCAACATAAATAAAATGAACTTGCTGAAGAATGTAATAAATCCCTGATGAGTGGATAGTATAAAATATCAGCATCATATTTAACGCATAGTCAATGTAAGTTATTCTCGTGGACATCATAAAAAAGACATGAACACTGATAAAGGATCAAACATGAATCCAATAAGTTCTTTACTAAAATTAGATTAAAATCAACATCTGTTCAATGAAAAATAATATCCACAAAATGTGAAGTACTCTGTTAAGTAAATAGCCACCATTATCTGAATGATGAAATGTTACTTGATATTAAGTCCAGGATTTGGACCATAAGATCTATCACATTTGCATGAGTAAAGTATTTTCATTTGAAGGGAATTAACACATCTTTAGAAGGAAAATTCTCCACACTCCAAAGTTAATAATTCTTTCCCTGGGAACTTGAATTTAATCCGTGCAGTAAATTCTTAAGAAAAGCATTTCGTGAAAAGTAAAAGCTCACGAATTTGGAAATCCTGCCTGGTAACCTATTTTCACATTTCACGAGACAACGTAAGGAAGTTCGTGTTTTTAAACAGCTCAAACCATTTTGACACTTCATGCATTTTGTTCTCCCTCTAACAACAAATCTATAGAGTTGGGATCGGGTCGGGACCCGTCCCGTAACCCCCTTACCCGATTTCCGTCTCGATAAGAATTGAAATTTTTTTTTCCTCCCGATCCCGAACCCGAGAAGTGTCGGGATCCGAATTTTTGGGATCCCGAACGTCGGGTCGGGTCAGAGTAATCCCGAACAATATTTTTTTAAAAAAATTTCTATGTAAATTTTTTTTAAAAAAAAATTATGAAGAAACTCTAAGAATTTCTTAGTACATTACAAATAAATTAAAATTTATTTGTATATAACCATTAAAAACTAAAACATCTTCTTAGTACATCACAAATAAACTAAAACAAATACTTGATTAATACAATAATAACATATAATTATTGATAATAATAAAAAAAAACAAAATAAAAATTTATAACTCAATGTTTATATTAAAAAATATAAATATAAATATTTAAAAATAATTATATGGTAGATAATTATAGAACATTAATATTAAAACAGAAAATTAAAAAAATATATTTTTTTAATTAAAAAATATTATTAATATATTCGGGTCGGGTCGGGTCGCCTATCCCGATCCCGAAATTGATCGGGTCGGGAAAAATCTCGACCACTCGGGTTGGAAAAATTTCGAGACGAAAACGGGTTGAGAATCGGAAAGGATCGGGAATTTTCAAAATTTTGCCACCCCTACAAATCTATACATTTTAGCCACAATGAATCTAAGAAGGTAAAGAAAAGAGAAAAAGAAAATTAAACGCTGCATAATGAAATCCAAAGTTAACCATTTAGATTCAAAAGGCACAGGAAGATCCGCTGTCTTGCCGCAAGGGTCACTATCGAGTAACATTCTTTGCACAAGGCAAACTGGTGTGGTATATTGTTTATGATAATATTAAACTATTAACCATGATAATGGTATACGGGTTGGCACAGTAGAAAAACAGATGGTCTCTATTCTCTAATATAATATAGCTTCTTTCATTTCCACGGTCTAGTGGGCCAACTCAGGGAGATGGTTCCAAAAACCAAGGAACCAACCATGTTATGTCCTTTTTGAGGAATCTGTTTCTCAATTCCATGGTGGTGTAGAGTCAAAGAAAATGGAGGGTTGAGGTATCACCATTTAAAGCTCATCATTTGCATCCTTTAACTTCTTAGAAATTCAACACCAAACAGTAACAAAGTAGCACATTTGACATAGTGCAACGGGCACTCAGAGGTTTGATGGCTCTTAAATTTTTACATAATTGCATATTTTGGTTATGACAAGAGATATTTGATCAAACAGTATTTGTCAAACTAAGCCATCCTAGGAGAAAACAGTTTTCTTTTCCCCTCGAGTAATTGAAACAAAGATACTCAGGTTAATAAATATTCAACAAACATAAGTGTGCATGTCTGCCACCATTAGTTCCCTTAAATTGTATTACCATTATTGTTCCATGTAAAAGGCTGTATTTTTAGCACAATTAATCCCAAGATAACATTTTCATACAAGTTTCATCATAAAAATGCAACAACAGACTTTTTTCAGAAAAAACTTGTGCTGCAACAGGTGGTAGAAAAAAGTACATCTTCGAGATATTTTACCTAGTTTGACAAAGGTTGGGTTTGCTTCATTTTATGATAATCAGCATACTAACGCAAATCACCGACAGAACCATTGATCTGTAAAAGCCTGGCTATTCAGATTTTGGAGTTTCATGTATGCAAGACCATGAATAAACAGACAACATGGAACAAACAACAAATACAATTCAAAGTTAAACCACCAAATAGCATGGTAAAACAGAAATAAGCAAGGTCATTTTTCATGGTTATCAACGAAGTCCAATATTAGACAACATACACTTCAACACAGAGCAATTACATTGTGAATTATGCATGTGGCATTAGCAAGTCTAGCAAATCACAAAATATTGATGGTGTAGCTCAAAGTGCTATTATATTATCACTGTTAATCTGAACCCATAAACTCAAAAGCTCAAGATTGCCATGAATAAAATTAAGCATAAAGCACGATACAGATGTGTTTGCTTGATTTTGTTGACCAAAATAACTTAAAGCTTGCATATGAGCCGTCCACATAAAGAAGACGACATGGCAAAGTGGCCAGTACACAGAATCCAAGCCTTTTTCAGCCACACTTCCTCTGTTTTAAGCCCAACTGAGTCTTCTGGTATTTTATTAATATAAGAAATCTAGTTTTCCGGATCTTATTTACCAAAACTATCATTCAACCACCACCTCAAATGTATAATAATAAAGCAACACTTGAACACAATGAAAGGCCATTATAATTCCAGGGTGAACCCTCAAGCTATAAACCTCATTTTATGAGAACCTACCCAAAATTTATAAATCATTTACCAGTGCACATATATCTTTTTTTCCTAATAGGCGGACCCATATGATATGTATCTCATGTGCAGGACAGAGAAATGACTTCTTTTAGTTATCTACAGAAACACATTCCCAAATTTAAAAATATTCTAGGAGAAAGTTGAAAAACCAGGCAGTAACGGTGAACGAAAGAGAGAAAAGAATAAGAAACCCATGGGACCTCTTGGAGGAAATGAAGGCTGTAAAATTTTAGCTGTAGAAGGAGTGAAGAGCAGAATTGCTCGTGCACTTCAATTTTTTCAATACTTACACGAAATCACCATCTATTTGTTGCACTTTAATTAAACATGCGAAACTCAATAGTTCATAATTTTGATCAAATTAGAACCTATTCCTAGCACTCCCCTCAATTTTAACTTGTAAACAATAGAAAGTGTTCAACTTAGATACAAGAATCCAAGTCTTCTTCAACTTCTTTGGCAGTCAAAATTTTCCTTCAGGAGTTCAAGAAAAGTAGAGAAAAACAAACATAAACGATGAAAGCAGGTTAAACTCTTTCAATTGAAAAGACACTTGGCATGCAGAGAAACATCTAATTTTTGTGAGGATTGTGCAGCCCACACTAGGATTATCGAAAGACAATGAGATGTATGAATGAATATGTAAAAGATAAAAATAAAACACGTTTGATCATGCTTTATTACCGATTTAAATGACAAAATCATGATTTAAGACATGGAGACTTAAACCGATAAAGGTGGGAGGTATTGAGTATTGATTGCCTTTAACAAGGAACACCACAAAATATTAGAAGGCAAATTGAAAAGGTAAAGAATTATGGACCACACGTAGTAGGTCAACACTTTAATGAATGCAATTTATAATGGTAAAGATTCTTACATTAGTAAACCCCCAAGATTATAAATACTAAATAAGGTGTGCGTTGGAAACATTGTGTTTCAAAGCAAAATATCATCTCCCTTTCTTCTATCAAAAAACAATAACAGCAAACACACAGTCTCAAACAGAAATAAATTAATATCATTCCTTTTCTTTCAATGGCATGCATCCAGCATCTCCATATCTTCATATTTTTTATTGCATCTCTTGCCTGCCCAGAAATTCAGTTTACCGAGGGAAGGCAACTAAAAGATCTGATGAAGAATGAGTCTGGTGCTAACAAAAACCAGGAAGGGCTGCAACCTCATGCAACAAAACCCATTAACAGCAAGCAAATCCCAGAGAGCAAAATGTACAATCCACATGTCACTGAACACAGACAAATTCCCCCACCAATGACACCATATCACAGTAATGAAGTTGGCAGTTCAGATAAATCTCATTCGGATGATTTTCGACCCACAGCACCTGGAAATAGTCCAGGAGTAGGGCACTCTTTTACAGGACAAAAAGTCAGTGTGCAAGCAAAGGTGAAAAGTCATGAATCAGGTGTAAGACACACTGTCGCGGGAAGCACAGACGATTTTCGACCCACGGGACCAGGCCACAGTCCAGGTGTTGGTCATTATTATCAAAACATGGACAAGTGACCATGGGTTTAAACAAATGTTCACATTCATGAATATTTATGGTATCTTGTAATTATAGTAAATATTTTGTATGCCCAACCAAACTAAGGGCTCTGTTTCCTTTGTCTTGTATGTTGAAATTTGTCACAGGTGAATTATGTACTTATCTGTACGACTGTACCTAAATAACTGCTATTGCAAGAAATTAAATGCAGCCTCTCTCTTCTCTCCATGCATATTTATCAGCCAGCCATGCATACGTGCCTCTGAGCATTTACTTGTAAATAACAACTAGACAATACGCACACATATAATCCTATAATTAACTGCAAGTAAGAAGCAGTATACGACTAGGAAAGATGAACTATGTATAAATATATGCTACCCCAATCGTTTAATTAAGCCCATCCAGAGTCTTTTTGGAAAGCTATGCAAATTTCTGGTGCAAATCAATAAGCTTTTGATTCTGAGAAAAATTGGCAGACATCTCAGTCCTTCATACCTACACCTATCACAACACATGATAACTGAAAACGCTGTTAGCACCTCAGAATTTGTCATCTCCAATATTTTACTTAACGGATGTTTGACTGAACTTATTTTAATAGGCTTATTAGCTCTTAAATTTGCAAGATATTTTAAGATTTCTCAAGGTATATTAAAAAATAAGTTGTTAAGATGTTAGGATACAATAAGATAATAGAGTTTTAAAATGTGTATGTCTATTATCATGATTAGAAAATTGCACAGTATATTATGAAAATAATGCAAATGAAAATTTTGGTATATGTGACATTGTATTTTGGAAGGGCATAATTGAAATGTAATAAATTTGTGGGGGATATTTTGATCATTTAAAATATTAAAAAAAATTGAGATGATCCAATATTTTTTAAATCCTTATACGCTTTTTAAAAAAAATTTACAAAACATTTTTCCAGAAATAACCAAAGCTCTAAAAAGGTTTATAAGTTCCTTTAAAGAGCTTATAAGCTCAAGTGCTCAACCAAGTATCCTCTTAATTTTAGTATCTACGATTCTACATGCAGGCCTTCTCAATCTAAGAGTGACTCTTAACAAGTCAAAAGACCAAACATAATTACAAAAAAAATTAAAAAAATTCAACTCCATGCTTCGAAGTGAAAACAATTTGCAAATCATTATTCAATTTCAGCTTAATAGTACAAGGAAATAGGAGTAACGTGAAAAAGAGTGAAGATAGTCCATTGGTGAAAGTAATCTTGAAGATCCATTCAACATTATGGCTTTTTTCATTTTCCTCTTTTAACCAAGTCTACAAAATGATGACAGATTTGACGGGTACCTTTAGCAATATAAAAAACTAAGAGTAGTCAAACACGAGTGTCTTGATACTGAAAAAAATTCTAAGTTACAATCACATCCCCCAGATCCTCACTTTGCAAAAGTAATTGAACCATTAAAATAAAAAGATTCTGTTTTCCACTTTGTGGGATCTGAGTTTTATCGAAAAAAACAAGAATTCTGTCCAAGAAACACAATAATTAAATTCAGCAAAGCACAATTGAACAATCACCATATTGCTGTAAGAGAATTCATTGTTAAACATCAAGATAAAACATATTCGTACCACAAACTTATCCCTGCCGCCCTCTTCCACCACATGGTGGAGCTAATGACACAATGTGATCGCCATTCAA
The DNA here is from genome assembly GCF_033568475.1 of Henckelia pumila. Classification (NCBI taxonomy): domain Eukaryota; kingdom Viridiplantae; phylum Streptophyta; class Magnoliopsida; order Lamiales; family Gesneriaceae; genus Henckelia; species Henckelia pumila. Next base: position 30,956,802 of record NC_133123.1, on the reverse strand, counting down.
ATATAATTCTTTTTTTCTAAAAAGTTCAAGTTTTGTGTCATAGTATATTGAACATCCACATTTACTTTTTACTAATCTGAAAATATAAATCTTGTTCATGCATTTTACGCAGACACGTAAATAGAAGCTGCCAACCAAAATTAAATTTCAAAGAGAGAGAAAAGCAAAAGCTGGAATAGCATTCCCAAATGGGGCAAGAAAAATCCCCAACCCTAGGATTGAAAAACAAAAGCAATCAGCCTGTCCACCACTCCAATTAACCTTTTCGATTTTAAAAAAAAGGCCACCTTTTCAATACGAAGAGCCAATTAAAAGCTTTGTGCACTTGCATACAGGTCGATATCTCGCGCACATGCAAGCCATTAATTTTGAATTTAAATTCAACGAAATCATTCAATGAAATACAGGATAAATCGATCGTATTACCTTGGAAACTGAGTCCGATGATGCTAAACGAACCCTTCAATTGAAGGGTTTCTTGATTTTGCATTTAATTGTGTATCCTCCATTAATTTGGTGAGAAAGGTCCACACCCGTCCCTTTCTTTGTGAAGAGATTCTGCAATAATTTTGACTGGTACTAGTTTATTTTTGCCAGCCGCAAAAAGGGCGAATCTTGAAGAATCTCACACTTTTGTTCGAGTTGTCCTATGGATTCCTCGAACGCTAGCTGCGGTATTTGTTTTTTTAAAAAATAATAAATATTCATTTTGATTTCAAAAATATTACCCTCGTGATAGATGCGAGCTAAATGACATGATAATCCGTGGATCATCTCCCAAAAAATTTACTATTTTTTTATAATTTCAAACCGAAATACAAACTATAAGCTTATTCATAAATTTTTATGGCCATGTTTTGAATAATTTCTTCAAATTTGTAATTCACACTTTATGTGTTCTTCCTTAAAATTATAAGACAAATGTTTTTATATTTAAATAATAGTCGTTGTAACGTGACCTTACAAAATTATCAAATTAACATAATATTATTGGAATATATTCTATATCTTGGAATATATTCTATATTATCTTTTGTATATTTTGTAATTATATTTTTTTTTATCTCTTAGGTCTTCTAGTTGTATATAAACATTCTTGTATTCATTCTTGAAAATATATCAGAGAAATATTATTCCATCAGTTTCTACATGATATCAGAAGTCTCTGGCATACGCCAATAAAATTTTCCTAACCCTACTACACGCAGCCGCCGCCGCCCTCTTTCTCTGCCATGCCGACCGCCGTCGTTTCCCATGGCAACCACCACCAATTCCGCTGCTGCTCCTGTTACTCCGGTCTCCTACAATGTTGCTGCTCATACGCCCTTGAAGCTCACCTCTTCCAACTTTCTCTCATGGCGACTGCAGTTCACGACCCTTTTTACTGGTCATGATCTGCTTGGATTTGTTGATGGTTCTCATCCCTGTCCACCCAAAAGTGTCACCACCTCCACATCTACTACATTGAATCCTGAGTGCACCGTTTGGATCCGCCAGGATCAACTAATTTTGAATATTTGGATCAATGACTCCCTAATTGATTCCGTTGATTTCAACTGCCACCACCTCTGCAGCCGCTTGGAACACCATCACACTCACTTATGGCAAGCCCTCCCGGGGCCGCATAACTTAGAAAAAGACGCAACTTCGCAATTCTGTGAAGGGTTCTCAGTCCATAACCGAATTCATGCAGTTCATAAAATCCAAAGCCGATGAACTGGCTCTCATGAACTCACCAGTTGACATCGAGGATCTTACGATCAAAGTTCTTCATGGTCCGGATTGCTCATGCTATTCAGGCTCGTGATTCTGCAATCTCGTTTGAGGAACTGCATGATAAACTCCTCAATCATGAAGCGCATCTTACTGCTCGTCGGGACACTCATCTCACCCTTCCAGCCATTGCCAACACATCTGCCCAATCGGGTGGCAGCTACCGCCGTTCGTCGCCCATCCCGCCTCCACCTTCCGTCTCGTCTCCCCATCAAGTCCGCCAACCGGGAGGCTGGGCTTCACGGCCGCCTCCGCCATCCTACCCATAGGCGAACGACCAGCGTGTTCCCCGCCCTATCTTGGGCGCTGTCAGCTTTGCGGTCGTCAGGGACATTCCGCTAAACGTTGCCCGGATTTTACTTATCTGCCAGCACCTGCAGCATCCTCTGGGCAGTCGTATTCTGCATCTGGTCTGTAGTAACCCAGATACCATTTTAAGATAATAATATGTTAAACATGATTAAGGGTTGGTATTTAACCAATTTCGGAGTGTTATTGGACTTCAGAAGTAAAATTTGAGCTTTTTAATTTTGGGCCGGATAGTAAGTTCCGATCCCGGATAGTAAGCTCCGATCCTAGATAGTAAGCTCCGATCGGAACGAAAGCTCCGATCCTGGAACGAAAGTTCCGATCCCCAGCTGTAAAAAATGATCGATGACTCAGTCGCGAGTTTTGACAAGTGTCGGTCATAGAGCAGATCGGAAGCTCTGATCGTAGATCGGAAGTTCCGATCCTGGCGTGGCAGACATGCACGCAATGAGCTGGATCGGAAGCTCCGATCCCGAAATCGGAAGTTCCGATCCTAGCCGAGAAATTTGGCTATAAATAGGGCCGTTCAGAGTTCATTTCTGAATTACGAATTCCTGAGTTTCCTTCTTCAGTTATATAGTGTGAGTTATACACTTGAGGGCCCTATCGGTTATAATAGAGGTTCTGGAATAACCAAGGTGTGGTTATAGTCATCCGGGACTAGCGAATTCAAAGGGCTATCGACGGACGAAGGTATGGTCCGGGAATCTATTTAAGTTTTGGGAGTACTTATTAGCTTAGTTAAGGCTTATAGAATTTATGTAGTGATACGGTGAACTTTTGAATATAGGCTTGAAACCTAGGATCTACTTTACTTGAACTAGACTAGAGGTACGTACACATTGACTGAGATTGCCAGCGAGTATACATGTTTATATGTTGCATTTATTTGGCATTATTATATGGCATGATGTATGATTTACCGTTTTTTTATACTCATATGTCATGTGCATATACACGTTGAGCCTATTCCCTGTTATACCTGATTATAGAGCCGCTCAACTCTATACTCGATAGTCTGTCACTGAGAGTACCGCGACGGCGGGGGCATTTATGTCTGTCTACTCTGGTGTACTAGACGAGTGTGGTTGCACCCAGAGGTTGATCCGTGCGGTGGTAGCACTCATATGGCGCCGGTTCTGAGCATGACTTTTCAGATGATCTTTTACCAGTCATCATGTTGCATGCATTATATACATATGTTTACTCATGTCTATGTACTGGGCGTAGCGCTCACGTCCTAGTTGTTATCTTGGACACCTTATTCCATGGGGCAGGTCGCAGGATGGACGGAGCAGGTAGTTCAAGGCAGGACTAGGGAGCAGGAGCCTTGAGGATTTTATTATACAGCAGGATTCGATATAGCTGTATAATGTTTACTGTTTAAGATTTCGATTTGGTTGTATCACTACAGATTTAAGTCTGGATTATATTACTAAGCTGATATGTAAATTATGGATTATGTTTCCGCACGTTTTTACTCTGTTAAGTATTTTGCTGTATTAAGTTTAATGCATGCTATTAGTTGCCAGTTAGTAGGTGATTCCATGCAGGGTCACTACATTTTTGGTATCAAAGCATGCTTAGATTTTGGGATTAGTAATTGGGATTTAGTTTAGTCTTGAGTAATTCTTGCGCATTTGGGATTTTAATGTGCAATTCTTTTCAGGATATGGCTGACGAGAGTCACGGTAGTGTTGGCCAGGGAGGTGGTCATCATCATCGTCGCCATCATCATCAGGATGATCAACATCGTCCTCATGAGGGTCGACGTCGCTATACTATTAATAAGTTCATGCAGGTAGGACCGAAACCCTTAGTGGGAGGCGAGAATCCTGAACAAGCTAGAAGCTGGATGTCTAAACTTGAGAGCACGTTCCGAGCTTTCGAGTGTACTGAGGAGCAGAAACTGGAAGTTCTAGAATTCGTTCTAGAGGATAGAGCACGTTTTTGGTGGGATGCCAAGGTTGCTCAGGCACGTACTGAGAGAGGACAGGTGACTTGGGGGGATTTCTGTCGGGAGTTTCAGAAATTATATTTTCCTCCGGCTGTTCGCCAAGCACGATCTATGGAGTTGCTTACTCTGAGGCAAGGATCAATGACTATTGATCAATATCAGCAACGATTTCTTGATCTGCTACCTTTCAGTCCTCATATTAATGAGAGTGATGCATCGAAGTACGATATCTTTTTACAAGATTTGAACCAAGATATCTACTCTCAGGTTGTCGTCTGTGATGACCCGGTATCTTTTGAGACTTTGGTGAACCGTTGCCGTCTTGTGGAGACTAGCAACAGGCGTGCACAATTGATGATGCCAGCACAGCCTAGTGGATCTTTTGAGCCTCGAGCTCAATCTGTTGTGCAATCCGGACCTACGTCTTCTTCTACTCCTACTACTTCATCTGGATCTCGTGGTTCACGAGGTATGTTCCGTTTTGGGAAGAAGAAGAAGAAGGAGGAGTTTTGTAGCCATTGTGGAGGGAAGCATCCTGCAGCTTCATGTCGGAGAGCTACTGGGGTGTGTTATATTTGTGGTCAGCAGGGACATCTACGGAGAGATTGTCCTCAGCGTATGGGTTCTGCTAGTGGATCGGGATCACAGGTTGGATCTCAGGCTTCTATTGTTCCACGTCAGCAGCCAGCACCACAGAGTTCTTCTGGTTATCGTCCCCAGACTCAAGGGCAGGTGTTTGCTCTGTCTCAGGAGCAGGCTACTGAGGGAAGCGATCGCATGTTGGCAGGTAACTTCTTGTCATGTGGTATTCCTGCACTTGTATTAATTGATACTGGAGCATCACATTCCTTTATTTCTAGTCGCTTCGTTAAGAGACATAGATTACCTTATGTATCATTAGATATGGATTTAGTTGTATCTACTCCGTTGGAGCAAGAGATAGTAACTAAGCGTCTAGTGATGGGTTGCCTTCTGAAGTTTGAGGGTAATGTGTTATCGGCTAATTTGATGATATTAGCGATGACGGATTTTGACTGTATCTTGGGAATAGATATGCTGACTTTGTATCACGCTACTGTGGATTGTTATCAGCGTCTGGTACAGTTTCATCCCGTTGAGGGTGATAGCTGGTACTTTTATGGTGAGGGTGCGCGACCTCCGATGCCACTTGTTTCGGCTCTGAAGGCATGTCATGTCTTGGAGTCAGGTGGGGAGGGCTACCTCATTTATGCAGTTGATATGTCCATGAGTAGTACGGGTATTGATCAGCTACCGGTTGTCAGCGAGTTTCCTGACATATTCCCTGATGAGATTCCTGGTTTTCCTCCGGTTCGAGAGGTTGAATTTGGTATTGATCTAGTACCAGGAACTACGCCTATATCCCGAGCATCTTATCGTTTGGCACCGTCAGAGATGAGGAAATTGAAACAGCAGTTTCAAGATCTGCTTGATAAGGGATATATTCGTCCGAGTGTTTCTCCGTGGGGAGCACCTGTTTTGTTTGTCAAGAAAAAATATGGATCGATGCGATTATGTATTGATTACAGGCAGTTGAATCATGTCACCATCAAGAATAAGTATCCTTTGCCGCGGATTGATGATCTGTTCGATCAACTACAGGGTACTTCTGTTTATTCGAAGATAGATCTAAGATCTGGATACCATCAGATGCGGGTACGAGACTCAGATATATCTACGACTGCTTTCAGGACCAGATACGGACATTATGAGTTTCTGGTGATGCCATTCGGTTTGACGAATGCACCGGCAGTCTTTATGAATCTGATGAATCAGGTATTTCGAGATTATCTGGATAGATTTGTCATCGTCTTGATAGATGATATTCTTGTCTATTCTCATGACAAGGATGAGCATGCAGAGCATTTGAGGATTGTTCTACAGACGTTACGAGATAAGCAGCTATATGCGAAATTGAGCAAGTGTGAATTCTGGCTTGATCGGGTAGTATTTCTCGGTCATGTGATTTCTAATGAAGGGTTATCTGTTGATCCTAGTAAGATAGAGGCAGTGCTGAACTGGTCTCGTCCGACGACGGTTGCTGACATTCGTAGTTTCTTGGGTCTAGCTGGATATTACCGTCGGTTCATCGAGAATTTTGCACAGTTGGCAAGGCCTTTGACTCAGCTTACACGGAAAGATGTTGCCTTCATTTGGTCCTCGGATTGTGAGGAGTCATTTCACGAGCTGCGTAGACGTCTTACTACTGCACCTGTGTTAGCTCTACCTTCTGGATCAGGAGGTTATGTTGTCTATGCTGATGCCTCTGGTCAGGGGTTGGGATGTGTGTTGACACAGCATGGACATGTTATTGCCTATGCTTCTCGACAGTTGAAGACACATGAGAATAACTATCCAGTGCATGATCTCGAGTTAGCCGCCATTGTATTTGCGCTCAAGATTTGGAGACATTATCTTTATGGCGAGAAATTTGAGATATTTACGGATCACAAGAGTTTGAAGTATTTATTCACTCAGGCAGAGTTGAATATGCGACAGAGACGCTGGATGGATCTCCTGAAGGATTATGATTGTGAAATCAAATATCATCCAGGTTCTGCTAATCTTACTGCTGATGCCTTGAGTCGGCAGGTGAGACTGTCTGCACTTCAGACTAATGAAATATCTCATATGATTCAAGAGTGCTGTTCATTGAGTTTTACGCTCAAGCACAAGAAAGGGAGGAATGGGGTTCGTGTGTATACTATTCTATCTGAGCCAGCATTGTATTCTCGAATCAGAGATGCTCAGATATCTGATGTTAAGACTCAGCGATTGACACGTCTAGCCAATGGAGTTAATACATCTGGATTCCATTTTCAGGCAGATGGTTTATTGTGCCTATCCAATAGAGTGGTTGTACCTAATGTTGCGGAGCTCAGGAATGATATTCTATCTCAAGCTCACAGGAGTCGATTATCAGTTCATCCTGGAAGTATGAAAATGTATAAGGACTTGCGAACTAGATTCTGGTGGAAGGGGATGAAGCGAAGTGTGTATCAATTTGTTTCGAGATGTTTGGTTTGTCAACAGGTCAAGGCTGAACATCGACGACCAGGTGGATTACTGCAGAATCTTGAGATTCCCGAATGGAAGTGGGAGCACGTGACTATGGATTTTGTTACCCACTTGCCTATGACGTCACGTCAGTGTGATGCTATCTGGGTTGTCGTTGACCGTTTGACAAAATCAGCACATTTCATTCCTTATAACCGGGAGTATTCTTATGATCGCATGGCACGCTTATATATCCAGGAGATTGTGCGATTACATGGGATTCCAGTGAGTATTGTCAGTGATAGAGATCCGCGATTTACTTCACGTTTTTGGGGTATTTTTCAGCAGGCGTTGGGTACCACTCTGAGTTTGAGCACTGCGTATCATCCGGAGACTGATGGGCAGTCAGAGCGCACTATTCGTACGCTGGAGGATATGCTACGTTCTTCTGTCATGGATTTTGGCTTATCTTGGCAGGATCAGTTACCTTTGATTGAATTTGCCTACAATGACAGTTATCATCGTAGTATTTATATGACACCTTTCGAGGCATTGTATGGTCGACGATGTCGTACTCCATTATTCTGTGATAAAGTCGGGGAACGGCAAGTCGAGGGTCCTGAATTGGTGCAGCAGATTGTAGACAAAGTAGATTTGATCTAAGCATAGGATCAAAGTTGCTCAAGATAGACAAGCCAGTTATGCGAATATTCGCCGCAGGCCACTTCAGTTTGAGCCTGGTGAATATGTTTTTTTGCGAGTATCACCTTTCAGGAAGGTGATGAGATTTGATGTGAAAGGCAAGTTGTCTCCTCGTTACATTGGGCCTTTACAGATACTGGAGAAGATCGGAGATGTTGCTTATCGTTTGGCTTTACCGCCATCTCTTTCCAGTATACACAATGTTTTTCATGTGTCGTTGCTTCGACAGTACATAGCTGATGAATCTCATGTGATTCAGTCTACTGATATTCAGCTAGAGCCAGATCTGTCTTTTGTTGAACGACCAATCTGTATCCTAGACAGGAAGGAGAAAGTTCTTCGGAACAAGACTATACCACTTGTGATGGTACAGTGGCAGCGCCGAGGCGTTGAAGAAGCAACTTGGGAAACTGAGAGTCGTATGCGAGCAGAATATCCTGAGTTGTTTGCTTTGTATTTTTTATTACCATGTAAGATGTAATTACCGTTATTGTAATAAGACATGGTTTGATGTTTCATATTGTTATCTTGATTTGTCTTTAGATGTTATTTCGCGGACGAAATATCTAAAGGTGGGGAGAATGTAGTAACCCAGATATCATTTTAAGATAATAATATGTTAAACATGATTAAGGGTTGGTATTTAACCAATTTCGGAGTGTTATTGGACTTCAGAAGTAAAATTTGAGCTTTTTAATTTTGGGCCGGATAGTAAGTTCCGATCCCGGATAGTAAGCTCCGATCCTAGATAGTAAGCTCCGATCGGAACGGAAGCTCCGATCCTGGAACGGAAGTTCCGATCCCCAGCTGTAAAAAATGATCGATGACTCAGTCGCGAGTTTTGACAAGTGTCGGTCATAGAGCAGATCGGAAGCTCCGATCGTAGATCGGAAGTTCCGATCCTGGCGTGGCAGACATGCACGCAATGAGCTGGATCGGAAGCTCCGATCCCGAAATCGGAAGTTCCGATCCTAGCCGAGAAATTTGGCTATAAATAGGGCCGTTCAGAGTTCATTTCTGAATTACGAATTCCCGAGTTTCCTTCTTCAGTTATATAGTGTGAGTTATACACTTGAGGGCCCTATCGGTTATAATAGAGGTTCTGGAATAACCAAGGTGTGGTTATAGTCATCCGGGACTAGCGACTTCAAAGGGCTATCGACGGACGAAGGTATGGTCCGGGAATCTATTTAAGTTTTGGGAGTACTTATTAGCTTAGTTAAGGCTTATAGAATTTATGTAGTGATACGGTGAACTTTTGAATATAGGCTTGGAACCTAGGATCTACTTTACTTGAACTAGCCTAGAGGTACGTACACATTGACTGAGATTGCCAGCGAGTATACATGTTTATATGTTGCATTTATTTGGCATTATTATATGGCATGATGTATGATTTACCGTTTTTTTATACTCATATGTCATGTGCATATACACGTTGAGCCTATTCCCTGTTATACCTGATTATAGAGCCGCTCAGCTCTATACTCGATAGTCTGTCACTGAGAGTACCGCGACGGCGGGGGCATTTATGTCTGTCTACTCTGGTGTACTAGACGAGTGTGGTTGCACCCAGAGGTTGATCCGTGCGGTGGCAGCACTCATATGACGCCGGTTCTGAGCATGACTTTTCAGATGATCTTTTACCAGTCATCATGTTGCATGCATTATATACATATGTTTACTCATGTCTATGTACTGGGCGTAGCGCTCACGTCCTAGTTGTTATCTTGGACACCTTATTCCATGGGGCAGGTCGCAGGATGGACGGAGCTGGTAGTTCAAGGCAGGACTAGGGAGCAGGAGCCTTGAGGATTTTATTATATAGCAGGATTCGATATAGCTGTATAATGTTTACTGTTTAAGATTTCGATTTGGTTGTATCACTACAGATTTAAGTCTGGATTATATTACTAAGCTGATATGTAAATTATGGATTATGTTTCCGCACGTTTTTACTCTGTTAAATATTTTGCTGTATTAAGTTTAATGCATGCTATTAGTTGCCAGTTAGTAGGTGATTTCATGCAGGGTCACTACATGGTCCATCTCCTCCACCAGCTGCTTACTCACTTGCCTCACCTTCTTCGTCTGACTGGATCCTTGACTCCGGCGCAACTCATCATGTGGCCTCTGATCTTGCAAACTTTTCCCTTCATGACCCTTACGTAGGTTCTGATGGTGACATTGTTGGTGATGACACTGGTCTTCCAATCACCCACACAGGTTGTCTCTCACCGCCATTTAACCCTGCTTCTCTTCACTTTACTCATGCCTTGTGTGTGCCGTCCATTACGAAGAATCTTTTATCTGTTTCACAACTTTGTAAATCTAATGCCGTCTTGGTTGTTTTCTCTTCCTCTGATTTTCAGGTGACGGACCGTTGCACCGGGGCAATTTTCCATCAAGGTCCACTTAAGGACGGTGTCTACTCCTGGTCTGAGCGTCCATCGTCATCACCACTGGCTTTTACTTCCTCTGTCGTGTCTCTTCCTGTCTGGCATCATCGTTTAGGTCATCCATCTGATCGAGTCCTGCGCCAATTAGTGGTGTCAAAATCGTTGTCGTTCTTTAATTCTTCGTTGCGTCAGTTTAATTGTAACTCTTGCAAGTGTAATAAAAGTCATAAATTACATTTTCATGATTCTTCTTTATCATCCCAATTTCCTCTTGAACTTTTATTTTCTGATGCATGGACATCTCCTATTACCTCCTGTGATGGCTATAAATATTATGTTATTTTTGTTGATCACTACAGCAAATATATATGGCTTTACCCTTTAAAACGTAAGTCAGATGTTCTCTCTGTGTTTCGGTGTTTCAAGTCCCTAGTTGAAAAAAGTTTTGGTCGTTTCATCCTCACTCTTTACACTGATAATGGTGGTGAATTCCTCGCTCTAAAAGACTTCCTTATTCAGCATGAAATTTCTCATCTCACTACTCATCCCCATACTCCCGAACACAATGGCTTCTCTGAACGCCGTCATCGTCATGTTGTTGAGACTGGTCTTGCACTTCTCCATCATGCGTCTGTCCCCACTAAGTTTTGGCCCTTTGCCTTGGCCACCGCGGTTTACCTCATAAATCGAATGCCCAAATGCAACCTGTCTTACAAGTCCTCTTTCGAGCGCTTGCTTGGTGTCCATACCAATCTCTCTAAACTTCGTATCTTTGGATGTCTTTGCTACCCCTAGCTTCGTCCATATTCTCCCCACAAACTTACCTCGCGCTCATCCCCTTGTGTCTTCCTTGGTTACTCTCTCACTCAGAGTGCTTATCTGTCTTACGAGCTCTCTTCTGGAAAAATATACGTCTCACGTCATGTTGTCTTTGTTGAGTCTGAATTTCCCTTTGACGGTGGTGGTTCTGGTGTTGGCTCGTCTCTGAGTGTGCCGTCTGATGTGCCGATGGAGGACTCCCTGGTTGCTGATCCTTCACTAGCTTATCCCTCTGAACCATGCCCTGCGCCCCCCATCTGCACCCCTGCTAACCCAATCCCGACCCCTCCTCCTATCCTGTCCGAACCACCACCCCTACCAAACCCCACGGCCGAGCCACCTACCCATACATCCCCCACTCATCCTATGGTCACCCGGTCCAGAAACAACATCTTCAAACCAAACCCACGTTTTGCCCTCGCGGTTATTCCTGACTCCACTGCATCTGAACCCACCACTTATACTTCTGCGCTCAAGGACCCGTGCTGGCGTGCCGCCATGTCTGACGAGTTTGATGCTCTTATTCGCAATCACACATGAGATCTTGTTCCCTCTGACGTCTCTCAAAATGTGGTCGGTTGCAAATGGGTGTTTCGGATTAAACGAAAATCGGATGGCTCTGTTGATCGCTACAAAGCTCGCCTTTTTGCGAAGGGTTTTCATCAACGTCCTGGTCTTGATTACTCGGACACTTTTAGTCATGTGGCGAAAACCACTACTGTTCGCATTCTCCTATCTCTGGCTATCTCCAATGGGTGGTCTATTCGTCAAATGGATGTTAACAATGCATTCCTGCAGGGTGATCTAGCCGATTGTGTTTATATGGCGCAACCGCCTGGTTTTGTTGATACTTCGCTTCCCCGCCTATGTTTGTAAATTGAACAAGGCAATCTATGGTCTCAAACAAGAACCGCGCGCTTGGTACACTGCGCTTCGTCAGTTTGTACTCAGTGTTGGCTTTACTTGCTCTCACGTTGACACCTCTCTATTTGTTTTTCGCTCTGGCAGCATTACTATGTATCTTCTTGTCTATGTTGATGATCTCATTCTCACAGGAAATAATTCTGGTGCTCTCCAGACCTTCATTGATCGCCTCAGCAGTCGTTTCTCTGTCAAGGATCTGGGTTCCTTATCTTATTTTTTAGGTGTGGAGGTTGCTCCCTATGAAGGGGGCCTTTGTCTATCGCAGAAAAAATATCTACTTGATGTTCTCACTCGCACGAACATGGTTGACTCCAAACCATTTTCTACTTCGCTTGCCACGTCGACATCTCTGCACCTGCTGGACGGTTCTCCCCCTGCTGATGCTACACTGTATCGTCAAACAATGGGCAGTCTGCAGTATCTATCTTTTACTCGTCCCGACATTGCCTTTGCTGTCAACAAGTTATCACAGTTCATGCAGTTGCCTTCTTCCATTCACTGGGATGCAGTTAAACGTCTCCTACGCTACTTAAATGGTACACGTTCCTATGGTCTACTTCTTCGGAAAAGTTCCTCTCTGGTTTTGCATGCCTATTGTGATGCGGATTGGGCTGGTGATCTTGATGATCACACTTCCACTGATGCATATATTGTGTTCTTGGACTCTACTCCTATCTCCTGGAGCTCCAAAAAGCAAAGAACTGTTGCTCACTCTTCTACTGAGGCTGAATATCGTGCCATTGCCTCTACAGCTGCCGAAATCCAATGGGTTCGATCGCTTCTTCAAGAACTTGGGGTTGATGTTGGGTCCTCCCCAGTTTCTATATACTGTGACAACATTGGGGCTACGTATCTCTGTGCTAATCCTGTTTTTCACTCCCGCATGAAACATATTGCCTTGGATTACCACTTTGTTCGAGAGCTTGTTCAGAGTAATCAAATTCGATGTTCTCATATCTCTTCTTCTGATCAGCTGGCTGATGCTCTAATAAAGCCGCTTCCCAGTACACGACTGCGTCTACTTTGTTCCAAGATTGGTGTCTCTATGAGCTCACCATCTTGAGGGGGCCTATTGGAATATATTCTATATCTTGGAATATATTCTATATTATCTTTTGTATATTTTGTAATTATATTTTTCCTTTTATCTCTTAGGTCTTCTAGTTGTATATAAACATTTTTATATTCATTCTTAGGAATATATTAGAGAAATATTATTCCATCAGTTTCTAAAAATATAACTTGAAAAATAAAATAATGTTATTGATAGGTTATACCTAAAAATTCAACTGGGCCTAAGCCCAATCATTAAGGTCCACTCCGAATATTTTTAAGGCCCAAGCTTATTTAAATATTATATATATTTAATTCAAGCAGACCCTGAATTCTACAAAAGCCCATAAGAGGCTCAAGCCCATGAGGCTCTCCAAATATCTATAAATAGCTCAAGTCACCTCATTATTAAGGTACACACTTTCTTAAGCAATATATCGCTCTACTCTCGATTATTATTCCTTGAGTAATAACTGACTTGAGCGTCGGAGTGCCTTCGCCGGGAACCCTCCCGGCTCCTCTGACTTTGTTTTGTGACGTAGGAACAACCCACTGAAGATCTCCTCCGGGAACATACCAGGACTTACTGATACTCCGGACTTTGCGGAAGCATCGTGTCCTATACAAGTGATTTTTGGCTACATCAGCTTGGCGCCGTCTGTGGGAAACTGTTCATTACGTCATTGAGAACACATATTACTTCAAAAATGTCTCAAAGAAATATTAACAATGGAAACGCACCGCAGAGTATTACTCTCACCCGTGAAGACTTGACCGCGCTAATGGAAAACACAGCCGCACTCGCAGCAAAAGATGCAGTTGCTCAGTACCTAGAAACTCGCAAGCGCAAAAGCAGCAAGAAAAAGGCTCAGACTGAAGGCTCGTCATCTCTTGACCCTAATAACGGAGACCCAAATAAAGATAAATCTAAAGTGAATGATAAAGATCAAGGGGGGACCAAGAAAAATACTACTCAGAAAGACGGTGAAGCAAGTGTTCACACAGTTCATGACATTTCTGGCGAAAACAAGATCACTAATCCAGCTCGGAAGGATGGATCTCGCACACATGTAACTGGAGAGAATATTTCCGCAATTTTGCCGTCACGCCGAAGCCCCTTCACTGATGACATATTATCTGAAGCATTACCAAAGGGAGTCAAAATCCCCAGCTTACCTGAGTTCGATGGAACGAGTGACCCCCAAGACCATATTGACAAATTCTACGCGAAAGCGGATTTGTATGATATCACAGATGCTGCATACTGCAAAATTTTCCGAACAACATTATCAGGAAGAGCGCTCACATGGTTCAACAAGTTACCCTCCGGATCTATTGCCAATTTGGAGCAACTTACTGACTGCTTCATCCAGCAATTCTCAATTAACAAAAAATACCCAAAAACAGCAGCATATTTGTTCACAGTCATTCAAAAAGAAGGAGAATGTCTGAGGGACTATGTTCGGCGATTTACTCATGCGGTGCACGAAGTCTTACATGTGAACCATGATTTGTTAGCCGGAATAATGCAGCAAAACTTGCGTCATCGGAAGTTCAAGGAATCAATAGCGGGAAGGCCGCCCAAAAACCTAGAGGAATTACTGGAAAGAGCTGAGAAATACATTCGGGTTGAGGAATCTATTGAACCACACTACCTGAATAAAAGAAAGAGAGAAGAAGATAAACCAGATATTAGAAAGCGAGACGAGAAGCGAACAGCACAGAGCCCCCGTCTCCAGAATACACCCCTCAATGCACGTCTGACCGATATACTGGTAGTGGCTGAAAAACAAGGATTGTTACGTCCCCCTCGCCCAATGCAGAATAACCCAAAGCGCCTACGTTCGGAAAAGTATTGTCATTTTCATAAAGATAAAGGCCATACTACAGAAGATTGCTTCAGTTTGCGAGCAGAAATTGAAAAACTCATAAAGCGCGGACATTTGGGGAATTTCGTGGACAAGTCCCGCGGTGAAAAACGAGACGACAGGCGTCGGGACGAACAACCAAAACATGACTATCAAAAGCGCCATGACGAAACTGGGAAACAGCATGAACGAGCGGATGAAAATTTGCCCTCGGGAGGGGTAATCGCCGTAATCACTGGGGGGCCTGCTTGTGGCGACTCGAACAATGCAAGAAAAGCTCTTCTGCGAGCAGCAAAAGGAACCAACAATTTATCCAGCCCCACATCCTTGTCAATATGTGAAGTTGGAACCATTCAAGATGGATTATCATTCAGTGACAAAGATCTGGAGAACCCTCGGGGTACCCATAATGATGCTTTAATCATCTCAGCCACAATCTCCAATTTTTGGGTAAAGAAAATTCTAGTGGATTCAGGAAGTTCGGCCGACATAATTTTTCATAATGCATTCGTAAAGTTGGGTATTAGTAATGCACAGTTAACTCCAGTCAACACTCCACTAGTCGGATTTTCCGGAGAAATAGTTGAAGCTTTGGGAGAGGTAACGCTTCCTCTATCCTTGGGTTCTTACCCCAAGCGGTCTACTAAAATGGTGAAATTCCTTGTGGTAAAAGCTTCATCTGCGTACAATGTGATATTGGGACGACCAAGTCTCAATATATTCCAAGCCATCGGATCGACATATCATATGAAGCTGAAGTTTCCGACTCCAGGAGGAGTAGGAGAAGCCCTTGGTGATCATCGTCTAGCTAGAGAGTGTCATGTAGTGACTCTGCGGGGTTCGTCAGAAAATCGGAAAAGACAAGTCTCTAGCGAGGAAAAACCACCAAAACCCGGAAAGCTTTTGCGTGAAAACGGAATTCATTTGGTGGATGAAGAAGCTGAGAGCAAAGAGAGAATAACAGCAACTGAAACTCTGAAACATGTGGCAATCATTCCAACTGATCCCAAGAAAACCCTAAAGATTGGGACCGAATTACCTCCTGAGCTGGAAGAGAAGTTGAAAAATTTTCTTGGTCGCAATCTGGACGTGTTTGCTTGGGGTGATGAGCATCTGCCAGGAATACCTCATGAATATGCGCTTCATCACCTCCGTGTTGATCCGAAAATGAGACCGGTGAAGCAAAAGAAAAGAGCATTTGGTCCAGAGAAAAATCGGCATATAGCCGCGGAAGTGGAGAAACTCTTAGTGGCAAAGTACATCAGGCCAGTTTCATACCCAGATTGGCTTGCAAATGTGGTTTTAGTACCAAAACCTGGAGGAAAGTGGCGTTTGTGTATAGATTTCACTGATCTCAACAAAGCATGCCCCAAAGATCCGTTTCCACTCCCTCGAATTGACTTGTTAGTCGATTCGACAGCAGGATGCGAGCTGCTCACTTTTCTTGATGCATATCAAGGATACAATCAGATCGGCCTAGCGCCAGAAGACCGAGAAAAAGCAAGTTTCATCACTGATCGAGGAATTTATTGTTATGATGTAATGCCGTTTGGTCTGAAAAATGCTGGAGCTACCTATCAGCGTTTGGTAAATAGCATGTTCGAACAATTGATCGGGCGTAACATGGAAGTTTATATAGATGACATGCTCGTCAAAAGTATTCAAGCATCTAATCATTTGGAAGATCTTGAGGAATGTTTCAGTATACT
Organism: Henckelia pumila; assembly: GCF_033568475.1. Lineage (NCBI taxonomy): Eukaryota > Viridiplantae > Streptophyta > Magnoliopsida > Lamiales > Gesneriaceae > Henckelia > Henckelia pumila. The sequence continues at coordinate 30,940,274 of NC_133123.1, read as the reverse complement.
CAGAAAATACAGGATGAAACTTAATCCGGATAAATGCACTTTTGGTGTACGAGGAGGCAAATTTCTCGGTTATATGGTGTCAGAACGAGGAATAGAGGCCAACCCTGAAAAAATCAAAGCTATTTTAAACATGAATCCTCCGAAGAGTGTAAAAGGCATCCAAGAATTGACAGGACGTTTGGCCGCCCTCAACCGATTTATCTCAAGATCTGCAGACAAGGGTTTACCATTTTTCAAAATGTTGAGGAGTGGGAAAGGTTTTCAATGGACAGAAGAGTGTCAGCAAGCATTTGACGAGTTGAAAGTGCATCTGACCTCTCCGCCGTTGTTGGTGAAACCAAACGAAGGTGACACCCTGTTAATTTATCTGGCAATATCTGCGGAGGCGGTAAGTGCAGTATTGGTCTCTGAAGTAGGACGTGAGCACAAGCCAGTTTATTATATCAGTCGAACTTTACACGGAGCAGAATTAAGATATACAAAGATCGAGAAACTGGCACTGGCTTTGGTAATTGCAGCGAGAAAATTACGTCCTTACTTTCACTCTCATCCAATAATTGTACTCACCAATCATCCTCTCAAACAAATTATCTCGAGTCCTGAAGCATCAGGAAGAATGGTTAAGTGGGCTGTTGAACTGAGCCAATATGGAATTGAATATCGCCCGCGTCCAGCGATTAAAGCACAAATTCTGGCTGATTTTCTAGTAGAAATGACAGTAACTCAAGAAGAGAGTTCCACCCAAACATGGATGGTTTATGTCGACGGGTCATCAACCTCTACGGGAAGCGGTGCAGGTATAGTTGTGGAGAGCCCACAGGGAGATAAATTTCAATATGCCGTCAAATTTCTATTCCCTGCAACGAATAATGAGGCAGAATATGAAGCTTTCATCATGGGAATTAAATTGGCCCTGTCAGTCGGAGCAAGAAGACTGACGATACACAGTGACTCCCAACTTATCGTCAGTCAAGTTAATGGAAATTATGAAGCAAAGGAAGATAAAATGTTTGCATACCTCACTCAAGTAAACGAGCTTCTCTCGCGTTTAGACAGCTATGATATAAAGCAGATACCTAGAGGGGAAAATGAGTCAGCAGACCGCCTTGCCAAGTTAGCAAGCTCCTTGGCCAACATTGATAATAGGAAAATTACATTCCTAACTTATGGCAAGGAAGAAACTGATGGAAGTGATGTTACAGTCTTCTGTGCTGACAGCAAAGAGCCTAGTTGGAAAGATGAAATAATCGACTATTTAAAGCAAGAGAAACTACCTGCTAACCAAGTCGAAGCTCGAAAACTTAGAGTGAGAGCTGCTCGGTTCACGATCATTGACGGAGAACTGTACAAAAGAGGTTTCTCTTCACCTTACCTAAAGTGTCTAACGCCAGCTAAGGGAAACTATGTGCTCCGTGAAATTCATGAAGGAATATGTGGAAATCATTTAGCTGGCAGAGCTCTTGTGGGGAAAGCATTGCGCCAAGGGTACTTTTGGCCAACGATGAAGCAAGATGCTATGGAGTTAGCAAAACATTGTCATGCCTGTCAAGAGCATGCTAACTTCAATCACCAGCCGGCTACAACCTTACAGCCCCTGGAAAGTCCTCTACCTTTTGCTCAATGGGGAATGGATTTGGTAGGTCCTTTTCCTCCTGCTACCGGACAAAGAAAATTTCTGATAGTAGCTGTGGATTATTTCACCAAATGGGTCGAAGCTGAACCATTGGCCAAAATATCCGAGAGAGATGTAATCAATTTCTTATGGAAGAATATAATATGCAGATTTGGCATTCCTCAAACCTTGGTTTCAGATAATGGAACTCAATTCTCTGGAGCGAAGATAAAAGACTGGTGCAGAGGACTCTCTATCAGGCAGTTCTTCACTTCTGTAGGGAATCCTCAAGCAAATGGGCAAACCGAGGTCACCAACCGGACCATTCTACAGCACCTCAAAACACGCCTAGGCAATGCCAAAGGAAAATGGGTGGATGAGTTGCCAAGTGTTCTATGGGCATATCGAACCACCCCACGCTCTTCAACTGGAGAATCTCCTTTCAACTTGGCCTACGGAGCGGAAGCTGTGGCTCCTGCCGAAATCGGAGAGCAATCATGGCGAGTGAAACAGTACACTCCATCTAGGAATGACCAAGCCCTCCGAATTTCATTGGACTTGGTGGATGAACTGAGAGATGGAGCTTCAACACGAGCCGAGAGATATCGAGCTTGTATGACTAAAGCATACAATGACAGAGTCAAACCAAGATCTTTCCAAGTAGGAGATCTTGTATTGAGAAAATCTGACATCTTAAAGTCTGTGGGCGAGCTGGATCCGAAATGGAAAGGCCCCTACAAAGTAATTGAAATTGTGAAGATGGGAACATATCGCCTCAAACATTCAGATGGAAGAATACTTCCCAGGCCTTGGAACGTGGCCAACCTGAAGAAGTTTTATGCATAAACTGCAACTCTCGTCAATAATAGGCTAAATTTATCTTTTTTAGCATATTTTCCTTATGTTTTCATATTACAATTTTGTGATACATTGTTCAACTAATTTGATTATTGTTTTTATATAAACAGATTACTTTGTCGAAAGCATATCATATCTCCTCTCCTATACTAACGCTTACTTACGACATAAACGTCATAGACCCTAGCAATCATAAAAAATTCCCAACAGTAAGAGGCTTGGCCAGCCCCTTGGGACATTTGAACTTATGACGCTGTAAGAGGTCAGGACGACATAATAACATTATAAGTCCCGGGATACCTCACCACGCACCAAGTGGGTTTAGGAATTCCCCATGAGACAAAATCTTGGGAGATTGATCCCCTCCCAAGTACTCCATTGTTAAAGCGATAGTATTTTATTCATCAAACAAGTATGCAATAGCAACTTTAAAATGCAAAAGAGATATGATAATCGACAAATACTTACTTACTCAAAAAGAACAAAAAAAAAAAAAAAGTCTATGACTTTGACTCTGTCACAAAAAAAATTTTGCCCGAAAGTGGCAAGAAATAATAAAGCTAAACTGTTCCACGGTTTAGTCTCCATATAGTTTCGACACACACCGTCATTATTGGCTGTATAAGCTAAAAATTCGAACGCAAAGCTTCGATCATCTCCTCATCACCCAGACCTCCCAGTAAATCTCCTAAGGGAGGATCCGAGTCATCTTCAACTCTGGCAAGACTAGGCTCCGGAATCTTTGGGTGAATCATCATAATAATTTCCTCTGGAACTAGTTGAGTTTTCCGTAGTTCCTTGCGGCAATCCACTACAACTTCATCATGAATAACGATCGCCCGCTGAATCACTTCATCTCTAAAATCTGTGGACTCTCGGTAGCATTCAATTGCTTTTTCTCCAGTACTTCGCAAGAGATTCTTGCCTATTGACGAATTGAGAAAAGTCTCACCGGTCTCCGATTCATGGAAATATTTTCCCTTAAGTAGCTCCATATCCTTGCACATTGCATCATACTTTTTGGATTTCTCTTCAAGCTCCTTTTGCGATTTGAGAAAATCATCTCGGGCCTTAGCACCTTCCTCGCCGAGTCTTTTGCACTCTCCCCTTAATGACGCCAGCTCGTCATCAAATTTTCTCCCGGAATTTCGAGACCTCTCTTCTCGAAATTGAAAAGTTTGGGCAAGCGATAAAATCTGCAAAGACCCATAGATAAGGAGTATTGTTTACTACATAAAAATCATAACAAATATCAAACGTATAATAATATACCTGGAAGGCAGACGAGGCAAGAGACCGAGTTAATACTTCGGTAGGCTGAGGCAGTAGATGCAACCTGTCATGATCTCCAATGAGATTAGCTCCGTTTCTCCAGCCAATGTCTGGATCTTTCAAATCCCAAAAAGATCCAGCATTACTTTTATGGTTCACACCCTCCAAGAACAAGTGACAACCCTCACGAGTGTCGGGAGGAACTGTTCATTCATCTTCACGTCTTCTTTTTGGATTTATTCTACCATTAGCATTCTCCCTAGTACGGGTATCACGGTCAGCATCATTTCTTCTACCACCATTCCTTCGGTCACGAGTGTCAGTATTTTTAGATGGAGGACCAGAACAATTGACACGGTCGGATGGCCCGGGAGAATTCGTCCTCCTTGGAATCCCTTGGGAATTGTGATTACCTCGATCCATTGGTGACTCTTTTCTCGATGTCTTTGACGGAGTTTTCTCGTTTTTCTCTATGCAAGCGCGAACCTCCGCCAAACTTAATTTGTCACCTACAAACAAACACAAAGAGAAGAGTGACAATGATCAGTAAATAAATTTAATAAATTTTAAATTACCACGAGTAGAAGAATCCAAAGAAGACGCAAAATACAGTCATCAAAATTCAATTTGAACAAAGCATTACCGGCAGGAATCAAACTTTTTGGGTCAACCAACTCCTGGAAGAGGCCTAAGGAACGACATTTAAGTTGCAATTCACGGTGGATTTTGCTAAGAATAATTTTCCTATGGCCCGGACTCCAAACTATGGGAACCTCCCAACCATAATCCCATACATAAACAAAATTTTTTCTCCAATCGTTTTTTGGAGATGGACAACGAGATAAAAACTTACAATCTCCCCGAGGTAGAAAATAAGTATAGGAACCCGGCATGGAGCGACGCACCGAGAAAAGCGCATAGAATAAGTCTATAGTCGGGGACATTTTAATTTCACTCACTCTACGTAGGAAACACGTAAAGAGAAGAATCGCACTTGGTGTTAATTGACTTAAACTCACCCCGAGACTATCTACAATTTCTATCAAAAGGGCATGAGGAGGGAGCGAGAAACCAAAATTAAAGTACTCCAGATATACAGTAAAATATCCCGGAGGCGGTTCATGGCAAAGATCTCCATTTTTGGGAATCTTAAGGATATTTTTAGAGGATAAGTCAAATTTTTTACTTGGACTTAAAATCTCTGACTCGTCCAAAAGACGCACGCTCACTCCTCCCGAAGACTCTTCAGAACCACTATTATCGCAAGAATTCGGGTTACTATCAATTTTTAAATAAGGTGATACCACTGTTTTCAAATCACTCAAAGAATATAGACACTCGTCAATTTCACTGTCACCGCTAGACCCCACTGGCGAGAGGGAAAGAGTATCTCGGTTAGCAACCAACACCGAAAATACTTTACCCCGTGGAGGATGCCCTGCAATTATTTTTTAGAAAAAATATATATATATAAAATAAAAATATATATTTTACCAAAAAATAATATTTTGTATAGATTAATTAAAAATAATAAAGCAATAATAGCATCAAATACGTGGCAATTGATTATATATGTTTATTAATATGGTTCCTGTGTATATATGTATATATGCGTCTGTCCCTGTAGCCCGCGGTTTATCATCGTCAACTTCATCCACAACCGCCGGCCATTTTCTCCGACTAGCTTTCATCAACCGACCTCTGCGAACCCGCCACCATCTTCAACAGCCACCATAGCTCCGTCGAGTCCATATTTGGACAGCTTATATGCTAGTCCATGGCTGGAGCGTCGACGAGAGTTCTTCACCGGAACATCGCCCGTCATCGAGCCCGTGCAAGTTCCTTTCCTTTCGAGTCCAGATTTGGGCATATCCACGATCAGTGGATGCGATCCCAGGGCTGGCACTTGATTCCTCGGCATTACCACGCCTTCGCCGATTCGGGTCCTTCTACAATCACTTCCAGATTTGGGCAACTTCATGGCGGGATTGTGCAGAACCCCGTGTTCGTCGCCGTACCTTGCCGTTTCCTCGTCGAACGCTGCTGCTGGTTTGGTCATGGATGAAGGAGCCGAGGACAACTGATGGAGTGGGAGGAAGGATAGACACGTGCATATACATACCATAAACACATACGTACGACAAACAATATGCATATGGATAAGTTTGCACGTGAAGCAGATAATAAAACAAAGTGATAAATAATAAATAAATATCACATATCAATTTTTAAATCAAGTTGTGTCATTGCTACCTGCCATATTGATTGCCTTTTCCCTTTGATTATTTTTAATGGACCGTGAGGAAACGAATTCTGCAAATACAAATAAAAAAGAAATTCAATGGGTTAGCACGTTGTGGTAAGCATACTGTGCTGCTGAATTTATAATCACAGTAGTTGGTAGAGTTCTACTGGGATTCTATAATTAATATTCTAGTAGGATTTTGATTCCTATCAATTACGCTCTAATTATTATTCTGCTGGGATTTTAATTCTATTGCATCCCAGTCCTACTACGATTTCTCCATCTTGGTATATCCAGGTCGATCCCCGTAATTTTCGCAGTGGCTCATAATATTCGTTCTCGGAAATTAAATTTCTGGCAATACTCCGGTAAAAAATCTACTCTCGGTCCTCTCAATACATGCGACACGCCCGAGAGTGGGGGGCCTATGATAGGTTATACCTAAAAATTCAACTGGGCCTAAGCCCAATCATTAAGGTCCACTCCGAATATTTTTAAGGCCCAAGCTTATTTAAATATTATATATATTTAATTCAAGCAGACCCTGAATTCTACAAAAGCCCATAAGAGGCTCAAGCCCATGAGGCTCTCCAAATATCTATAAATAGCTCAAGTCACCTCTTTAATAAGGTACACACTTTCTTAAGCAATATATCGCTCTACTCTCGATTATTATTCCTTGAGTAATAACTGACTTGAGCGTCGGAGTGCCTTCGCCGGGAACCCTCCCGGCTCCTCTGACTTTGTTTTGTGACGTAAGAACAACCCACTGAAGATCTCCTCCGGGAACATACCAGGACTTACTGATACTCCGGACTTTGCGGAAGCATCGTGTCCTATACAAGTGATTTTTGGCTACATCAGTTATTTATATTCGTTTATATTAATTAGATTTTGAATTATATGATGAAAATATGATGAAAAACTTTTTTTGTATATACAATAGTGTGTTAGATTGTAAGGGATCTATGAGTTTTTTTTTTTTTTTTCCAAAAAATATAGGGCGTTAAGCACTATTTAGTTTTGTACGAGATTTTTAGCTCTTCTGAAATTTCAGAAATAATTTAATTTACTAGTTATATGATAAATTATTAAAAAAATTGAAAATTGCTAAAAAAATTAGGTGTTATATTTTTTAAAATTAATTAAATTTATCTCTTAGTATTATATTGTTTGGTTTGAACTTTGAATGATAAAATAATCATTCATCGCATTACCCACTCTTAAACTTAATTAACATCAAATTTCATATAATTAATTACACAACATAAATTAATTTATGTTTAATGTATTTTTTAATCACTCATATTACATATTCGTATCTTTTGATTATCTTATCTCACATAACAAACAGTCCTGAGAAACTTGTAATTTTTTTTAAGAAAAATATCAAATTTAATAAACTGAAAAATTATGTATAAATTTGTTTGCTTAAGCACACAACCTCATAATAATGTGAAAAATCAAGAATCATTAAATCTACATAATACTTTAGCCTCCAATTCGATCGACTTTCAATAACCAAACAATTTCAGTGGTCTCTAGCCCAAAAGCACCGAAACTGAAACGAAAAAAGAAAAAGAAAAAAAATAATTGCAAAATCAGATTCTGACTAGTTATTATATATGATAAGAAGCTAAAATAAGCCAATTTATAAGGCTAATTTTACAGTTTTTTTCTTAAAAATAAAGCGTCCCAGATTTAGTCTATGTTGATTAAAAACAAAAGAAAAAACAATATTTTTAGTCGTGTAACTTGCATATTTAAAAATAAAATTGTTCAACTCATCGATCAATTTACTATTTAGTCCACTAACCCATTTTCAATTTTAATCATTTTTTAATTGAATGCTGATACGAAATAAAATTCAAATACGTCAGCAATGTATGTGACCACGCTCTTTTTTCATGTCACATCAATATTATATTGAATGTTAATTTGAATCATAAAAATAAAAGTATTTTTTGAATGATTTAATGCATAAATAGTAACTATTTTTGGTAGGTTATTGTATATCAATTTTTGTCTCCATGATACTCTTACCTCTTAACTACCATAATTATTTTTAAATAAAATAAATAATAATAATAAAAAAAACATAGCATCAAATATAAATTACTTAAATATTATTATATTTCGTATAAGAGTTTCTTATTATGAACAAATATAAAACTATATTTTAAATAAAAGAATGTGTGCATCGTGTGCATATGTTTATTAGTACATATATACTATATATATATACTATATATAAAGCAAGAGCACTTTATTGGTCTCTTGGTATGCTCACTTTTATTTTATTTTTTTTCAAAAAAAAAAAAAAACCACCCACAAAATTATCAACTTGAAAAAAAAAATAAAAAAAAATAAAGTCAAATACTTAAAAAAATAAATTTAAATTATATACTCACAAAACATAATATTTGTATATAACATTACAAACACAATGAATTTGTGCTGCGGCTATTATATAATGAAGTCTAAATGAAATGTAACCTCAACTCTAAGGGCATTAAATATATTTGAACTAAAGATTGAAATTTGACTGCATCAATCTTCATCTAATAACTAAACAAATAATTAAGGTGCACAAAATACATAAATATATACTTAAATGCATGTGGGGATATATATCTATAATTAATCGGAACATAATATATATAACCGGAATTAAAAACGACCGCCCGTATAGTGTACTAATCGTTACATAATATTAATGTCGGGAGAGAATCTGCCGCACATTGAAAATAGAATCTAAGTGAATTATTTTGTTCTTTATATAAAAAAACAATAAATAAATAAATAAATAAATATCTGGTATTTTTAATTCAAGTTGTCTTAATTTCTACAGAAGAGGTATGCAAACGTAATTTGTATGGGAAGAGGCGCCATGTCCGATAATTGTTTCGCTGTTCAACAGCTATACATGTCGACCTCCTTTAAATTCTTTTTGGTACAACCACTCGTTTCCATAATTATTTATCATTGATCTTTACCGGGTTTGAAATTTTCCATCAAATATGAATATAAAATAAGCTAAAAGGTGTCAAAGTTTAGGGTCTAGAAATTTCAATTGTTAGTTATTACGTATCTTTTTTTAGAGAGAAAAAGAGATTCAGGGGCGTCGTCGGTATTTCAACGCATTTAATTAAAGAGAATTATAGTTTTTTTAATCCATTAATTTGTCTAGTTTCAGGTTTTATTTAATTACGTTTTCAAAGTTTGATTTTGGTGCATCGACAATTAATTTTGGATATTTTGGACCAATTATTGATGGCAAGGAAAAAACGTGACATTGAAAATGTTGAATATATATTTGTCATATGTCCCGCAACAATTGGATTAAAATAATCGAAAATTAAAATTTGTGTATCAAAATCAAACTTTAAAAACTCAAGGAATCAAAACTCAAACAAGTTAATAGACAAAAAAAATTATTTTCATGCAATTAAAATATAATGATGTTTATGTATATATGTATGTATATATATATACACACACATATATCGTGTATAGAACGAACCGCGATAGGAGAGTACTGTCTCAAGAACTTTGGTCGAGATGGGATATATAAACTAACGAATTTTTCCGGTCTGAAAGTTATAATTTTGCTAATTTTTACATGATAGCCTAATGAATGTAGGGTTTAAGTGGTTCAAATTCTTAAAGTATATTTCAAGAAAAGCTTGCATGCAACGCTCACATATGGAGGAATCTTTCCTAGGTGTTTGGGGGACCGGACCACATGCATTCTCCGAGCTTTTTCACTATAAATACATGGCTCAAACAAACCCTAAAACTCACAATATTTCTTCCAATATCTTCTCCTTCACAAACTTCCCTATACAATTTCTTAGCTTGTCGTATATATTTCACATGGCCAAATCCTTTGCTTGTTTGATATTCATCTTTTTCCTCCTATCGAACCAAGTTTTTCATATCGAAGGACGATTCGTGTCCCCAGGAATGAATTTGAAAGATGGCACTGCCAGCAATGGCAATAAGCTGATTGTAAACCCTAAACAACGTGGGTTGCGTAGGTTGGAACTGGATGATGGGTACGCGGATTCTTTTCGACCTACCGCACCCGGAAATAGCCCTGGTATAGGTCATTCTAAGCACGACTAAGAAATTAAACCTTGCATCATCCATGGTGGATTGATTCATTTGGATAATTGGATTTCATGTATAGTTCAGCTTGTTTCATGTTCATGCAATTGTGTTTTCGTTGATTTCATCTGCAGTATTTTATGTAATTTGAATTGATTTTTTTTTTCTTGAACATGTAATTTGAATTGATTTCTGTGTTGTGTATTTGTGGATTGTACTTAAAATATATATATATAGTCTCTGGTTCTTCTTAGGTTTTTATTCCCATGCATACACTGATATATACAATATACTACATTTATTAGACTTGAATTTCCATATAGTGTGTGTGTACAGTATCTGAATGCATATTCGAGTCTTATTGCGTGCATGTGACGATCGGAACCTAATTACATTCTTCCATATATAACGCCGCAATTCAATTATTTATTTAGAATATTTAAAATTCAATACCTCGTGGAGACATCGTACTCCCAGCTCTTTTGTATAATTGCATCATATGCATGCATGATGTTTTTTTTTTACAAAAATTATATTGATGAATTTAAATTAATTAATAACAACAATTTTAGTAGATTTTAAAAAAACAACAACAACAACAACAATTTTAGTAATAATACAATTAAATTTATACCACAAACTAATTAGATACCTTTCATCGATCATATTTCAATATCCCTATATGTTATATATTTATATTTATTTTATATATATATATATGTGTGTGTGTGTGTGTGTGTGCGCGCGTGTGTGTGTGTGTGTGTTTTTGTGCGCATGCGTGTGTGTTTTTGCATGAATATCTCACGGCTTGGAATATCATGCGTTTTTCTAAAATGCCCTCGATTTATTAGAAAAATAAATCATGCTACATTAACTAGCTAGGGTTTAAGTAATATTTAAAAATGGAAAGTACGTTTGGAAGACAATAATTTCAAATGAAGAAAACTGCATTTTTGGTTTTATAATTTGGAAAAACTGCAATTTTGATCCTGTATATTTGTCACTTTGCGATTTCAGTCATTTATGTTTTCATATTTCAGTTTAGTTTAGTCGTATATGTTCTGATTTTTGACAATTTTAGTTATTTTTCTTTGAAAATGTTTACGTGGCACTATACACGTCAGCTCCACATCAACACTGCATTGATGCCACATCAGCGTCACATCGGAAAAATGACTAAAATTGCCAAAAAAAAAAAACAAATATAACGGACTAAAACTGAAATCTGAAAACATAGAGAACTGAAATCGCAAAGTGTTAAATATACAGGACCAAAAAAACAATTTTATCTTTATAATTTTGTCACTTTGCATTTTAATAATTTAATTCCAGTTTTAGTCTTATCATTTTTTGATTTTTTGGTAATTTTATTCTTTTTTTAGTGTTATAGTTTTGTTATACTGCCCACCAACCATGCCCAACTCCGTGCCCACCATGTACAAGTCAACTTTTCTATTGTACTGGTCAACTCACTTATTGTGCATGGTGGGTACATAGTTGACCATGGTTGGTGGGCATCATAACAAAATTATATATATATAGAGTTTCTTTCAAGTGCCCACCTACCATGCCCACCAATGATGTGCCACTATTCTATTGGATGTGATAAATATGTGATAAATTGTAGGTCCAATAGAATAGTGCCACATCATTGGTGGGCATGGTAGGTGGGCACTTGAAAGAAACTCTATATATATATATATATATAGACATACACACACACACACACATCAGTACTGCATTGATTCTATGTCAGTGTCAAATCAAAAAAAGACTAAAATTTTCAAAAACATTAATGAATTAAACTTGAAATTTGATATAAATAAGATCAGAATCGCAAAGAATCAAACATAGATGATTATAAAAAATTCCCATTTCAAATTCATATTAGCAAATCAAATTTATCCCTCCCCTGTTAAGTTTTTTCGGTTATTTATTCTGCATTTATAATCTCGCATTATATATGATCCTTTTTAAGTTCTCTACTCTAAGGCCAACGAATATACGTGCAGTACATGGAAGTGATAAAATGTAATGGTTATAGTATATACAGAGAAAATATTTTCCCCTTTTTGAATAATTGAGATATATATACTTTAAATGGAAACTTTTTGTTAGTATAATATAGCTTCCATATATCTAAACACACCGTTCAATTTCATTTTTAAGTATTCCAAAATGTAAGGTCTAACCATTTCCAAGCCGAGTTGAGATTTATATATATTTTTTCAGAATTATGTATGTATTAAATTTGAAATTAAAATATTTCATGTCAATTATGAAAGTTCATATATAGGTCACGTAGTTTTTATTATATATGTGGTAGTATATAAAATAGGGAAAATAACAACTTGGGTCATATATATTTTCCTTTTTGTGATTTTTTTTAAGTTGCCTCTTTGCAATTTTGCAATTCTAGTAATTTCCAGATATAGAGTCGACATATGTTGTGCCACATAGACACTCATTGGTGAAAAAATTAAAGTTAAAAAATACATACACACATATATATATATATATATATATATATAAAAGTAAATTTATATTTGACATAGAATATCAGTATCACATAAAAAGAAATCATATATAACAAAAATTCTAAATTTTTCCAGTAGAGTAGCACTCGTTGTATTGTGGTATTGTAAAAAATGATACGATCCTACTAATCCAAACAATCAAAAAATCTATCATAAAAAGTACACCATGATTAATTTTTTAAAATACTAAACCCATAAATTCTAAATTTTAATAAAATAATACCTTGCTTAAATATTATACTTAATTAATGAATTATTAAAAAATATTTTTAAAAATTCTCTAGAGTTTAGAATTTTATAATAATATCAAAATTTTAAAACAAAAAATGAAATTAATACAAGAATAATCATATGAAACTAAGGGGAAACTTTAATTTTGGTCACTTATATTTGCATCTTTGCATTTTCCCCTATGTTATCAGATTCCGGTCTTTGTTTGCAATTTTTTTTTCTTTTGCAATTTAATTTTTTTTTCGATATGATGTTGGCACCTGACATGTCCAACGTCATGTAATCACTCTTAGAGAAATTACTAATTTTTTTTGAAAAAATGCAGAGATATTATTAATCAAGGACTAAAATTCAATTACAACAATATATAATCGATCAAAATCACAAAATAATAAATTTAAATTGTATGTTCGATCGTTTGTTGCTTAACCAAAAACTATTGTTGGTGGTAATAGTGCAATTCAAATTTTTTAAATCACACAACAATTTAAACGTCATAGATCCATGGTTCGTACTCTACGGTTGGTAGGGATAACTATTATATATACCAAATATATTTTTTCCGAAAAACTAATTTTTATGAGCATATAATTATTACATGTGCACAGGATTACTAAATGAAGCTGTCCCGAATAAAATTGGGTTAAATTTGAAATTTTTACTCCTCTATGCCATAACGTACACTAGATTGGTCCACCATAATTTTTTTTTTTGGTGCACATTGCATGCCACTCTATTCAGCTCCTGAAACTCCGGAAACCACCTTTTGGTAGCTTGTTTATTAGTTATTACTCAATTCACTTTTTTCTTTTACGTAGAGAGATGACAATGTAGTGAATTTGAAACGGGTACAGGGTTTAGCCGGCCTCGCTCCACCGAGAAAAATAAATATTTTTTTCCAATAAAAAAATAAAAAAAATACTGAACAAAAAATATGATTTTCCTAAAAATTAAATCCTAAAAAATCCTTAAGCTATCTGATCTCTCATTTACACAAAAGAAGTACTCTTGTTGTTACGTAATTAAAGCTCCATTCAAAGTTCTTGGAGATAAATACCTAATACACATATACCTTCCAAATGTAGCATGAGGTCGTCCGTCGTCTGTCGTCGTTGTCTGGGATTTATTTAACTAAATAACCTCTGTTTGATCATGATTTGGAAATATAACCTTTTCAATTTTTTCCTTTGTTTTGTTTTTGCATTCCTTTGTATTTGAAGGTCATTTTGCAAATTTTTTTTTAAAAAAGTTTATAAATCAAAAAATTTGGTTGAGCAAAATCATTTTTCAAACTCTCTCGTCTGAGTCTGTCGGATAAGTAACTCGTGCTCAATTGTAACTATTTTAAGACGTCGTATCATGGGAAACATAACCTCATTTGATTCCCAAAGCGTACCTTTTAAGTGGATTCTAGCTATTTTATGAAAACTGTGTTTACAAGTATCGATAAATTTGTCTATATTCATGTCATCTCTCCCGAACAAAAAAATTTATCGATCTCTATGTTGAATCGCACGCACGTCTCTTGATCACGAAAATTTGAATTCAGTTGTCTTCATGAATATGGAATTGAAGTCTCTACCATTTGGAAGATCGTTTCGACCACTAAATTCTCGACCGTCAACAATTTTATATGAAATTCAAGTACAACTTTATTTCAGAATTATAAATTTTCTAACATGCAACACACATTAAAAAGTTTTAAAAATTAAAGGAGGGAAAGATCATATAAAGAACCATCCTGGTTGGCTGTAAAGTAGGTCTTGTCCTTCTAACATTGCGGGATTCAAGACAAAATCAATGGAACGGTCCAAATTGTAATAAAACAGTATCAGTATTCAATCATATAATAACTAGTGGGGGGAGGCGCATGCAACAAGCAAGTGGGTACTATAAACTCACAAAATAATTCAACTTTATATATAGTTTTAAATGTCATTAAAGATGATTGTCGCCAAACATTAATTATATATTTTGAGATTTTAGCATGTTAATTTGATGTGAATGATGAGATATTAATTCTTTGCACATATTTGTTTCATCTTTAACGTTAACTCGGACATGTTTTTTTATATGATTAAATTCTATATACATGATTTATCATACATATATATTATACAGTGTTGTGTTCATCATTCTATTTCACAAGCCAAACGATGTACAATGGTATTATAAGTTGGAAATTAAAAGTCAATTGTAAAAGTGGGTGTTGTTTGTATGATTATAAATAAATATTACTATATATTCGAAAATAGAGGTAGTACCCCTTGAGTTCTTGAAAGGCAGTCTTTGTTAAGGTCATGATCAAGATTCCTATATATGTGAGCGTGTGTGTTCAAACGATCCAATCACCTTGGAAAAGATTCTATTTAACAAGATTTACCTGTTTTTAAAGCTAAAAAGATTTACTTTTTTTCCATTATACAACAATATAATACTAATATTCCATCCATTGCTTTAATTATTATACACTTGTACATTACCACAAAATTTAAAGTTCAAGAAAGTTTACATTATATTAATCTTGAAAAAAAAAATAGTAAAAAGTATTCAAGAAAAGAGCCAAAATGATAGGACCATTTAATTATATAAAGTGAAATTCAAAGGTTACTAAAACATATTCTAGTGCAATTTACACACACATATTACACACACATATATGATATATATATATATATCAATATTTTATATTACCAAAAACTATGGTTTATGATGATAGTGTAATTGAAATATTTTACATTGTATAACAGTCAAAACATAACATTTTAATCACTCTTTAGCAAAATCATTAATGATTGATCCATAGAAGAAAATATCATCCGATTAATAGTACGTACTTTATGCTTGAATACTACATTTCGGTTGTTAATCTACTCTCCAAAAAATATGAAATGTGTGTGTGTGTGTCTCACTTTATTTATAGTACTTATAGTTGATGATAACCATGTAATTCAAATCTTTTAAATTATACAATAGCTCATGTACTATGTTTCGATGACTCTCGTATAACATGAACAATTATATAATTCTCATCCAATTGTACATGTATATGTGTTTGCTTTATCGTAACTTATAGTTGATGATAAGACATCTAACTCAAGAGAAATTTTCAGCTGCCCAACCAATGATGCCTAACTCATTCCCGACTATTAAAACCTGGTACCGTGCATGTTTTAGTTATGCGAAAAATAAAAAAATAAAAAAAAAAAACTAAATCCCGATACCTGATTTTAGTGGTCGGAAACGAAGTGGGAAAATATTTTTGTGCAGCTGAAGAGTCCTCTCTAACTCAAATCTTATAAATTGTACAATATCAACAACATAAATATCAAGTTTCGATTGTTCTCTTAGTCAGCAGACGTTTATTGCTCTCCAACTATCTCCATCTTAATATATAATCACACTCCTTGTCAAACATTATCATGTTTCGATTGTTGTCCTGCCACGAACAATTATTCATCCTCAATAATATATACATATATATGTGTGTATGTATGTGTGTGCGTGATATTAAATTTTGGAAGTAACCGTGGGCACGCATACTGAAAAACAAGGAATTAATTTGAAAGTGACTGGCCAGAGTTGAAGAGTATGGTAGTTAAGTTAGTTTATAATACTTTATTTGTTTCAGCCCTAGCTAGGTTTGTTCAAAATGATAGGCTATTATATATAGTATTGTTACTTTTTTAAAAAAAAATTCGAGAAGTCCACATGGGGACAGATATTGGTGGGCTATTTATTAATTATTATTTAATTTTTTTGGTGGCCTCTTTATTTATTTATTATTCATTATTTTAATTTCAAGAGAGCGACAATCTGAGCTTGCGATGATTGAGTACGGCATTATGCTTTCGGTCGTCCTTAGAAATCATGCTACTTTGATTTTTATATTTTAATAATATATAGTTCCACTCAATTAATTAAATATATATTATATGCGAGTTTGTGTCTGCAAGATCAACAATATTGTTTAGGAAAATTATCAATAAATTAGACATGTCGTGTATTTGCTAAAACAAAATTTTAAAAATATATATTTATGGTAGTTATTAATTTTATTGCTCTGAATTTTTTTTTATATTTTAAAATAGAAATCATAAAATATAAAATAATTGTTGTAACGAAATAATTGTTCTTACCGGAAGAGCGATTGAACCAAAACGCTTAGTTAGATCAGACGTTAATTAGCATGTAACGGATAAAATCGGTTGCAACTCCGGTGCAATGCGCCATAGAAAGATATTACAGGCTCACAGTCCAGTACTTCAATGTGCATCAAAGGTCTTCGCAATGCTGCGAACGAGCACGATGAATATATACGTATTGGGCTGCTGTGTATAATTATAAATATAGTCCAAACTCCAAAGTCCATTTAAGAGACCACAACTAAAAGGCCCGTGGGCCTTGTCAAAATGGTTCTTTGATTGGACTATTCGATGGATGACCATTAACAGTAATCTTATCTTTTTAATAATATGCAGATAATATATGAGACATATTATTAGGTTAATTGATGGTAAAGTTCAACTTACCTTAAAATTTTTTTTCTAACCATAAATTCAATGCCTCGTGATTTGTCACATCAACAATATCTCATTAATTATGCTCATTTTTAGAGATATTGACCATCGGATACATGATTTGGGTAATACCCATACTGTAAACAACTTTAAAGGCGGAGACGACTTCATTAACCAACTTTATGTATGAGATTTGGCCAATCACCGTTATACCATTCTACAGTCGACGAATACATAAAATTAACCAGTATTATTTTTTTAAATATTATTGTTGTTGTTATCTATTGTAGTGACCCTGCATGGAATCACCTACTAACTGGCAACTAATAGCATGCATTAAACTTAATACAACAAAATACTTAACAGAGTAAAGCGTGCAGAAACATAATCCATAAATTACATATCAGTTTAGTAAAATATATCCAGACTTAATACTGTAGTGATACAACCATATCGAAAAATTTAAAAGAAAACATTATACAGCTATATCGAATCCTGCTGTATAATTAACTCCTCAAGGCTCCTGCTCCCTAGTCCTGCCTTGAACTACCAGCTCCGTCCATCCTGCGACCTGCCCCGTAAAATAGGGTTTCCAAGATAACAACTAGGACATGAACGCTAACGCCCAATACATAAACATGAGTAAACATATGTATATAGTGCATGCAACATGATGACTGGTAAAGATTCATCTGAAAAGTCATGCTCAGTACCGGCGCCACATGAGTGCTGCCACCGTACGGATCAACCTCTGGGTGCAACCACACTCGTCTAGTACATCAGAGTAGTCAGACATACATGTCCCCGCCGTCGCGGTACTCTCAGTGACAGACTATCGAGTATAGAGCTGAGCGGCTCTATAATCAGGTATAACAAGGTATAGGCTCAACGTGTATATGCACATGACATATGAGTATAGAAAGCGGTAAATCATATATCATGTAATATAATAATGCCAAATAAAATGCAACATATAAACATGTATACTCGCTGACAATCTCAGTCAATGTGTACGTACCTCTAGGCTAGTTCAAGTATAGTAAATCCTAGGTTCCAAGCCTATATTCAAAAGTTCACCGTATCACTACACAAATTCTATAAGCCTTAACTAAGCTAATAAGTACTCCCAAAACTTAAATAGATTACCGGACCATACCTTCGTCCGTAGATAGCCCTTTGGAGTCGCTAGTCCCGGATGACTATAACCACACCTTGGTTATTCCAGAACCTCTATTATAACCGATAGGGCCCTCAAGTGTATAACTCACTCTATATAACTGATCGAAGAAGGAAACTCGAAATTCGTATTTGAAAATGAACTCCGGAGACCCCTATTTATAGCCAAAATTTCCGGACACGAACGTTACATCCGTTCAAGATTCGTTGCGTCCGTTCCTGCATGTTTGACACTTGTCAAAACTCGTAGCTTAGTCATCAAGCCACCTCATGCCTGCCTGTATCTCAAGGAACGTTGCGTCCGTTGAGGAACGTTGCGTCCATTCTGCCCCTCCATCGTTGCGTCCGATGGCCAACGGAAGCTCCGTTCGTCAAATCATCTTTTTAGTTTATTAAGCGCCGAAATTGGTTAATTACTAACCCTTAATCATGTTTAACATATTATTACCTTAAAATGGGTTCTGGGTTACTACATTCTCCTTACCTTTAGACATTTCGTCCGCGAAATAAAATCTAAAGACAAATCAAGATAACAATATAAAACATCAAATCATGTTTTATTACAACAACTGTAATTACATCTTTACATGGTAATCAAAAGTATAAAACAAACAACTCAGGATATTTTGCTCGCATATGGCTCTCGGTTTCCCAAGTTGCTTCCTCAACGCCTCGGCGCTGCCACTGTACCATCACAAGTGGTATAGTCTTGTTCCGAAGAACTTTCTCCTTCATGTCTAGGATACAGAGTGGTCGTTCAACATACGACAGATCTGGCTTTAGCTGTACATCAGTAGACTGAATCACATGTGATTCATCAGCTATGTACTGTCGAAGTAACGACACATGAAAAACATTATGTATACTGGAAAGAGATGGCGGTAATGCCAAACGATAAGCAACATCTCCAATCTTCTCCAGTATCGCGAAAGACCCAATGAAACGAGGTGATAACTTGCCTTTCACACCGAATCTCATCACCTTCCTGAAAGGTGATACTCGTAGAAACACATATTCACCAGGCTCAAACTGAAGCGGCCTGCGGTGAATATTAGCATAACTGGCTTGCCGATCTTGAGCAACTTTGATCCTTTGTTTGATCAAATCTACCTTTTCTACAATCTGCTGCACCAACTCAGGACCCTCGACTTGTCGTTCCTTGACTTCATCCCAGAATAACGGAGTACGACACCGTCGACCGTACAATTCCTTGAAAGGTGTCATATCAATACTACGATGATAACTGTTATTGTAGGCGAATTCGATCAAAGGTAACTGATTCTGCCAAGATAAGCCAAAGTCCATGACAGAAGAGCGTAGCATATCTTCCAATGTACGAATCGTCCGCTCTGACTGCCTGTCAGTCTTTGGATGATATGCAGTGCTCAAACTCAAAGTGGTACCCAACGCCTGCTGAAAACTACCCCAAAATGTGAGGTAAATCGCGGATCTTTATCACTAACTATGCTCACTGAAATCTCATACAATCGCACTATCTCCTGGATGTATAAGTGTGTCATGCGATCATAAGAATACTCCCGGTTGTAAGGAATGAAATGTGCTGATTTCGTCAAACGGTCAACAACAACCCAGATAGCATCACACTGACGCGAAGTCATAGGCAAGTGGGTGACAAAATCCATAGTCACGTGCTCCCACTTCCATTCGGGAATCTCAATATTCTGCAGTAATCCACCTGGTCGTCGGTGTTCAGCATTGACCTGTTGACAAACAAAACATCTCAAAACAAATTGATAAACACTCCGCTTCATCCATTTCCACCAGAATCTGGTTCGCAAGTCCTTATACATTTTCATACTTCCAGGATGAATAGATAATCGACTCTTGTGAGCTTGAGAAAGAATATCGTTTCTGAGCTCTGCAATATCAGGTACAACCACCCGATTCGATAAGCACAATAAACCATCTGCCTGATAATGGAATCCAGATGTATTAACTCCATTGGCTAGACGTGCCAAACGCTGAGTCTTAACATCAGATATCTGAGCATCTCTGATCTGAGAATACAATGCTGGCTCAGATAGAATAGTATACAATCGAATCTCATTTCTCCCTTTCCTGTGCTTGAGCGTAAAACTCAATGAACAACACTCTTGAATCATATGAGATACTTCACTAGTCTGAAGTGCAGAAAGTCTCACCTACCGACTCAAGGCATGAGCAGTAAGATTAGCAGAACCTGGATGATATTTGATTTCACAATCATAATCCTTCAAGAGATCCATCCAGCGTATCTGTCGCATATTCAACTCCGCCTGAGTGAATAAATATTTCAGACTCTTGTGGTCCGTGAATATCTCAAATTTCTCGCCATAAAGATAATGCCTCCAGATCTTGAGCGCAAATACAATGGCGGCTAACTCGAGATCATGTACTGGATAATTATTCTCATGCGTCTTCAACTGTCGAGAAACATAGGCAATAACATGTCCATGCTGTGTAAGAACACATCCTAACCCCTGACCAGAGGCATCAGTATAAACAACATAACCTCCTGATCCAGAAGGTAAAGCTAGCACAGGTGTAGTAGTAAGACGTCTACGCAGCTCGTGAAATGACTCCTCACAATCCGAGGATCATATGAAGGAAACATCTTTCCGAGTAAACTGTGTCAAAGGCCTGGCCAACTGTACAAAATTCTCGATGAACCGACGGTAATAACCCGCTAGACCCAAGAAACTTCGAATCTCAGCAACCGTCGTCGGACGAGACCAGTTCAGTACTGCCTCTATCTTACTAGGATCAACAGATATCCCTTCACTAGAAATCACATGACCGAGAAACACTACCCGATCAAGCCAAAATTCACACTTGCTCAATTTCGCATACAACTGCTTATCTCGTAACGTCTGTAAAAAAATCCTCAGATGCTGTGCATGCTCATTCTTATCATGAGAGTAGACAAGAATATCATCAATGAAGACGATGACAAATCTATCCAGATATTCTCGAAATACCTGATTCATCAGATTCATAAAAACTGCCGGTGCATTCGTCAAACCGAATGGCATCACCAGAAATTCATAATGTCCGTATCTGGTCCTAAAAGAAGTCGTAGAAATATCTGAGTCTCGTACCCGCATCTGATGGTATCCAGATCTCAGATCTATATTAGAGTAGACATAATTACCCTGTAATTGATCGAACAGATCATCAATCCGCGACAAAGAATACTTATTCTTGATGGTGACACGATTCAGCTGCCTGTAATCAATACATAATCGCATCGATCCATCCTTCTTTTTGACGAACAAAACAGGTGCTCCCCACGGAGAAACACTCGGACGAATATATCCCTTATCAAGCAGATCCTGCAACTGATGTTTCAATTCTCTCATCTCTGACAGTGCCAGACGATAAGGTGCTCGGGATATAGACGTAGTTCCTATTACTAGATCAATACCAAATTCAACCTCTCGAACCGAAGGAAAACCAGGAATCTCATCAGGGAATACATCAGGAAACTCGCTGACAACCGATAGCTGATCAATACCCGGACTACTCATGGGCATATCAACTGCATAAATGAGGTAGCCCTCCCCACTTGGCTCCAAGACATGACATGCCTTCAGAGCCGAAACAAGTGGCATCGGAGGTCGTGCACCCTCACCATAAAAGTATCAGCTATCACCCTCATCCGGATGAAACTGTACCAGACGCTGATAACAATCCATAGTAGCGTGATACAAAGTCAGCATATCTATTCCCAAAATACAATCAAAATCTGCCATCACTAATATCATCAAATTAGCCGATAACACATGACCCTCAAACTCTAGAAGGCAACCCATCACTAGACGCTTAGTTACTACCTCCTGCTCCAGCGGAGTAGATACAACTAAATACATATCTAATGATACATAAGGTAATCTATGTCTCTTAACAAAATGGCTAGAAATAAAGGAATGCGATGCTCCAGTATCAATTAAAACAAGTGCAGAAATACCACATAACAAAAAGGTACCTGCCAACATGCGATCGCTTCCCTCAGTAGCCTGATCCTGAGACAGAGCAAACACATGCCCTTGTGACTGTGGATGGTAACCAGAAGAACTCTGTGGTGCTGGCTGGTGACGTGGAAAAGTAAAAGCTTGAGATCCAATCTGTGATCCCGATCCACTAGCAGAATCCATACGCTGAGGACAATCTCTTCGCAGATGTCCCTGCTCACCACAAATATAACAAGCACCAGTAGCCTTTCGACATGAAGCTGCAGGATGCTTCCCACCACAGTGACTGCAAAACTCCTCCTCCTTCTTCTTTTTCCCCATGAGAACCAGATGAAGTAGTAGTAGTAGAAGAAGACATAGGTCCAGATTGCACAACAGATTGAGCCCTAGGCTCAAAAGATCCACTAGGCTGTCCTGGCATCATCAACAATGCCCGCCTATTGCTGTTCTCCACTTGACGGCAACGGTTCACCAAAATCTCATAAGATGTCGGATCATCACATACGACAACTTGTGAGTAGATATCTTGATTCAAGTCTTGCAGAAAGATATCATACTTGGACGCATCACTGTCATTAATATGAGGACTGAAAGGTAGCAGATCAAGAAATCGTTGCTGATATTGATCAATAGTCATTGATCATTGCCTCAGAGTCAGCAACTCCATAGATCGTGCTTGATGAACAGCTGGAGGAAAATACAGTTTCTGAAACTGCTGACAGAAATCCCCCCAAGTCACATGTCCTCTCTCAGTACGTGCCTGAGTAGCTTTGGCATCCCACCATAAGCGTGCTCGATCCTCTAGAACGAATTCTAGAACTTCCAGTTTCTGCTCTTCAGTACACTCGAAAGCTCAAAACGCACTCTCGAGTTTAGACATCCAGCCTCTTGCCTGTTCCGGATTCTCGCCTCCCACTAAGGGTTTCGGTCCTACCTGCATGAACTTATTGATAGTGTAGCGACGTTTACCCTCATGATGACGATACTGATCATCACGATGGCGATGATGACGATGATGACCACCTCCCTGGCCAACACTACCGTGACTCTCGTCAGCCATATCCTGAAAAGAATTGCACATTAAAATCCCAAATGCGTAATAATTACTCAAGACTAATTCTAAATCCCAAGTACTAATTCCCAAAATCTATGCATGCTCTGATACAAAAAATGTAGTGACCCTACATGAAATCACCTACTAACTGGAAACTAATAGCATGCATTAAATTTAATACAGCAAAATACTTAACAGAGTAAAACGTGCAGAAACATAATCCATAAATTACATATCAGTTTAGTAAAATATATCCAGGCTTAATACTATAGTGATACAATCATATCGAAAAACTTAAAAGAAAATATTATACAGCTATATCGAATCCTGCTGTATAATTAACTCCTCAAGGCTCTTGCTCCCTAGTCCTGCCTTGAACTACCAGCTCCGTCCATCCTGAGACCTGCCCCGTAAAATAGGGTGTCCAAGATAACAACTAGGATGTGAGCGCTAACGCCCAGTACATAAACATGAGTAAACATATGTATATAGTGCATGCAACATGATGACTGGTAAAGGATCATCTGAAAGGTCATGCTCAGTACCGGCGCCACATGGGTGCTGCCACCGCACGGATCAACCTCTGGGTGCAACCACACTCGTCTAGTACACCAGA
This sequence comes from Henckelia pumila, assembly GCF_033568475.1. Lineage (NCBI taxonomy): Eukaryota > Viridiplantae > Streptophyta > Magnoliopsida > Lamiales > Gesneriaceae > Henckelia > Henckelia pumila. The sequence continues at coordinate 30,916,072 of NC_133123.1, read as the reverse complement.
GTAGTCAAACATACATGTCCCCGCCGCCGCGGTACTCTCAGTGACAGACTATCGAGTATAGAGCTGAACGGCTCTATAATCAGGTGTAACAAGATATAGGCTCAACGAGTATATGCACATGACATATGAGTATAGAAAGCGGTAAATCATATATCATGTCATATAATAATGCCAAATAAAATGCAACATATAAACATGTATACTCACTGGCAATCTCAGTCAATGTGTACGTACCTCTAGGCTAGTTCAAGTATAGTAAATCCTAGGTTCCAAGCCTATATTCAAAAGTTCACCGTATCACTACACAAGTTCTATAAGCCTTAACTAAGCTAATAAGTACTCCCAAAACTTAAATAGATTTCCGGACCATACCTTCGTCCGTAGATAGCCCTTTGAAGTCGCTAGTCCCGGATGACTATAACCACACCTTGGTTATTCCAGAACCTCTATTATAATCGATAGGGCTCTCAAGTGTATAACTCACTCTATATAACTAATCGAAGAAGGAAACTCGTAATTCGTATTTGAAAATGAACTCCGGAGACCCCTATTTATAGCCAAAATTTCCGGACACGAACGTTGCGTCCGTTCAAGGTTCGTTGCGTCCGTTCCTGCATGTTTGACACTTGTCAAAACTCGTAGCTTAGTCATCAAGCCACCTCATGCCTGCCTGTATCTCAAGGAACGTTGCGTCCGTTAAGGAACGTTGCGTCCGTTCTGCCCCTCCATCATTGCGTCCGATGGCCAACGGAAGCTCCGTTCGTCAAATCATCTTTATAGTTTATTAAGCGCCAAAATTGGTTAATTACTAACCCTTAATCATGTTTAACATATTATTACCTTAAAATGAATTCTGGGTTACTTCATCTATACTATATGCATAGTTTGGTAAATTAGATATGATAAGTAAAGGATATACAATATAAGGATAAATTAAGGATAAATAAAATGATAGGATACTATATTAAATATTTGGTATGATTTAAACTTTTAATAAGAGTGAATAAATTTATATATTGGATTGTAATGACGAAAATAACCTTACCATAATAAATTTTATTTTTCATTGTTATTCAAGATCTTACACATGCATAAATGTAATAATTAAATTTTTATTTTTGTAGCATTTTATAGCCTGTATTAAATTTATCACACCAAATTAAAGGGATACATAGTTCACTTGTTGAATCATTTATCATGGGCTCGTTGTCTTATCATGAGCTTTTAAAAAATGTACCAATCATGAGATGAGAAAAGATAATTTATTAATCACTCACTTGTCAAGTGTACCAAATTATTCCTAAATTAATTATTAGTAAAGATGACTAGATAGGTTAATTAAGGTTTAGGTTGTTTATTTAAATAAATTAGAAAAAAGAACGATTTGATGAGGGGTGTCTAACATGCGCAAATAAATATGTAATTAATGTGCATATTATTGTAATTTTTTCATACATATTGTAGCGACCCGACCCGGATCCACTACCTAATCAGAGTTAGCATAATTAAGCATGCATTAAATAAATCGCTGCGAAAGACTTAAATACAAGTAGACCGGCGGAATACAACCGGTTTAACATATTCGATTATACAACCCAATCGAATAACTTAAATAAAACCTACAGCTAATCTTGTTGTCTTCAAGGGTCACTGGCCTCTTCAAGCTCCTGGTGCTCAATCCTGAACCTATACCTGCCCCATCGAATGGGGTATCCAGATACACAAAAAAGACTGGACGTGAGCTCTAAGCTCAATACGCAAATACGGATAAACATACAAATATGATGCATGCAAATGACAGGGTATCTATATCAGGAATAACTGTATGCAAACTGCTCAAACTGGCGCCTGGGATATGAGCTCATCACATCGGGGTAGCTAACCACTGTGTGCGACCACTCACTCCCGAATCTCGTACGCGGACCACGGAGTCCTCTAGGTACCAGTATCAAAGGGTACTCGATATCAAACGTTCAAACATGGCTGAGCAACCCTAACTGGCTCATCTCAAAAGATGTGCAGAGGTACATGCACAAGATGATATGTACATGCCTATAACAATAATAACATGCAAACACAAAAATGCAACATATAAGCATGCATATCCGCTGACAATCTCAGTCAGTACTTACGTACTTTACTACGGGCAGTCCTAGTAGTCTCACTCTAGGTTCCAAGCCTATCATCTATTAAGCTTTAAAAGCCTTAACTAAGCTATCGCATACTCCTAAATAATTTAAGGAGATCATAGTTATACCACCTGCGTCCGTCGTCAGCCCGCTGATGGCGACTATCCTGCAACTAGGGGCACACCCCTGCTGCAGCTCCACAGCCTCGAGCACGGCTCTACTACACGAGCACTGCTCCGCTACTATGTCAAACACTGTCTGACTATGCTAATATATATTACTTACTCCAATTCTAAAATAAGAGTACCCAAAGCCCTAAAATTGAGCCACACGGGCGAAGGAGAGGAACTTGGTGCGACTATCAAATGAGCCTCTCGGCCCCTTTATATAGGCTAGGGTACGGACCGTCTGAACCTCACTTCGGACCGTCCGATCCTTGCATGCGTGACAAGTGTCCCTGCCAGCACTTCGGACCGTCCGATCCTGCACTTCGGATCGTCCGAAGTCACCTCCGTGATGTCACCGATGACATATTATATTGGGACAGCTGGGCGCACACGAACGGATCGTCCGATCGGACTTCGGATCGTCCGAACTCCCCGAGGCCTCCGATCCTTGGCTCCGTTTACGTTTGGATCCTCCGAACTCAGTTCGGGTCGTTCGATCCTCCCGAACCTTTCCCACCATTTTTGAGTGTTCTGGATTCATTTCTGAACTCCGTTAATTCTTTGAGAATTTTCTTAATCATGTTTTAATTAATCTAAACATGATCGTACGATTAAGTATTTTTTAATCATTAGTTTTGGATACGGGCTACTACACATATTGTTCTGGAAATATATACTTTCAAATTTACTTAATTCAAGTTTATTAAAATTCTGTTTTAATTTTTAAATTGATTTACTGTCTTTTATATCGAGATTCACTGCTTGCTCGTGTGATTGGATTAATTAAAAAATCAAAATACTATATATATATCTATTAAAAATATGAATAATTAACATAAATATTTTAAATTTTAATTATTATAAAAATTGAGTTAAACTGACAATAAATAAATAAAAAATGTGAATATAGTCTCGTTAACAATTATATTTACTAGATTAATAATTTTTCTCCTTATTTGTTATTTATTAAATATTAGCTAGCTAGTTAGCACAAAATACGTGAATCACACGTGGATAATATATAATTTATTGATTAGCAAAAAGCTCAAATGTCGCTTATGAAAATCTGGTATCGGTTATTAATTATTGTTGAAGGTATATACATCTTTGTAGTAATTTTTATCCTGAATCTAAGTGATTATTTATTATGTATTAAATAATAATCATCAAGATACACGTAAATTGCACGTGAATCATTTATTATTTATTAGTGAATAATACTACGTGCGTCACACATAAAAATTGTTATCGATGACTTATTTTAAATGAATACATTTGTTATCAAAATCATTATAGCACGGGTGTCATACGTGAATTTTTATATTAATAAAATGTATGGGTTATTAGCCAAAATGTTAAACTCAAAACACAAATATAACAGAAACAATATATTAGGAACAAATAATGATCACATTATAGTAGTATATCGAGTAAGTAAATACTAAACAATATTAATCAAATGAATAAGGAAATAGTTAAGCAAACCGAGGCCTTACAGTTTCATTAAAACAGATTCATCCCCTCCGGAGAGTGCAGCGAGGATTACACGGACGTCTGTTTTCCAGGATACAACGGAGAAACCTTGTAGAAGCCTAGCACGAAGATGTTGGAAAAATTGTTTGGACAATTGGTGGTGAGTGAATGAGATATAGATGCTCATTGTCCCACATTGATAAAATGTGAGAATAGATGTCTACATATATAGCCTAAGATGAGGCAAAGGGTTGAGACCCCAAGGGGTACTCATGTTTGTTAAGGGGAGCGGACCTAGACTATGCTAGGTTTGAACCATTAGCCACACGCGCGCGCCGCCGTCGTCCGAACGGCTCGGAACGGGGCTGGGCTGGGCTGGCTCTTTGACCCATATTTAATTTTTGGATGAAATAACAATTTATTTATTTTGTTTTGTTTTCGAAAAATAAATAAATAGATTAACTTTCATGTCTGAAGAGTTGTGTCCATTCCGATCCAGTGTGTCTCTTCGGCCTGAATCAGTATGCCCCTTCGCCTGAACCAGTGCACCACTTCGACTGAACCAGTGCGTCTGAAGTGATGCAACTCATCGAGGCAGTCTTCCAACTCCTATAAATACCTCGCGTCAGACTCCATTTGAACTCGCTCATTTCTGATTCTCTTCTTTCCTCTTGCATACTCATACTTTTGAGTTTAGAATCTGAGTTTCTAAAACACTTTGAAGTGTTCGAAGTACTTCGGTTTTGTAATGCTACTAATCGAAGTTGATAGATAGCGTTCTATCTTGGGAGACAATTTGATCAATCCGTAAGCACCTAGGCGGGCAAATTTGTCTTAAAGATAAATAGTCAAACTCTCGGATCGCTATATATTTTGTTGCTGCGTGCATACTGATCAAAGGTTGATAACAGAAGGCACTACATTGGCGAATAGAGCAGCAAAAGTCTGACAGGAGAAGCACCAAGGGACAACCAGCCGAAGGGTCTCATCGAGAGACGTCTGTTTTCCATGATACAACGGATAAACCCTGTAAAATCCTAGCAAGAAGGCACTACACTGACGAATAGAGCACCAAAAGTCTGGCAGGAGAAGCACCAAGGGACAACAAAAATAAAATCTCAAAAAAGGTGAGCAACACCAGGTAGGCGAAGATAAGGCTGCAGGTGAAGATATGTTACATTACATAATTTACATTACATTATAATGTTCATGAAGGTATATGTTACATTATATTTGTCCCTCCTGAAGATTTAATTCCTTTGTTCATGAAGGTATGTTACATTATATTTGATTATTTGTCAACTGTTTTATTGGATTTCTAGAGCATTTGGCAGGTGAAGATAAGGCTGCAGGCTACAATACATACGTCTCCTTTAATTTAATGAAGATTGATAGTGATGAGTGCTGATCAGCCAAGAAATGGCCTCCAATCAAGGAGAGGTGAGCCATCTTCGATCATTCAATCAAGGGGACCATTGATTTATTAACTTTTCTTTCTTAATTAATTCTTTCCCCACGAGAGCTGGCGGAGACCGTTTGCAGCTCGAAAACGAAATGACGTGCAAGGTTACAACATGATCACTCGCTAGCTCTACCATGTTTTCCATGGTCGTTTGATGCCCACATTCTCTCTTATCCAACAGTTATTGTTTCCTTGGTAGTCGAGAAACCCGCAGTTATTGTTTCTTGGGAAGTTGAGGTTTTTGCTAGCTATAGCTAGTTGTGTGCAATATGATCATGTGTTGTCCAAATCCAGTCTTTTTACTCGGCCATGCACTTGTACAAATTAAATCGGTTACCCTATTAGCTAGTGTTTTGTAAACCTTCTAGGAAACACTTCTCAATCTTTCGTGAATTGAAAATTTTATTAAGAAAAAGTTAAGAAGTACTTCCAAAAACCTCTACAAAACACTACCTTAATATTCTGTGGGTAACATTGCAGCCCACCTTAGACGGATCGGAGTTAACCCACTTTTCTTTCTCGCGTCAAATTTTTTCTATATCGCTACTTCCACTATGCAGACTCGCAACGAGAGCACAACGTTAGATTACAAACCCAAGATATGTTTTTATCCCAAAAAACTTGCCTATGGGATGATATAAACCACTCTTCATTTGTTTCAATATTTTCTGTGGCACAGTTTGTAACATGTACCGAATGCTCGCCCCTAGTCTCCTGTCGGATAGTATATTAGCGTATCATGATCTTGGGTCATGTATGTATCATAGGTGTGGATCATCTTGAGGAGAAGATGCTGGGCATCCAAATTTTAAATATTTTTATGGGGGCTCTAGTGTTGTTCTACTGCTAGATTTGTGCGTGGATACGAGTGGGATTGGGAGAAATGTTTGAGCAAATTTCTGCGTTTGAGTTAGAGAGGGTGGGGGCAGTCGGCAGACAAGTGGTCCAAAGAGAGCTACTTGGACCACTCTGCATTACCAGCAAATGAGAGGGACAAATCCATTGATTCACTCCTCTTGGGACCCTTTCAAGCTAAATTGATATATATCGAGAGGAGGAGTACTCAACAAAAAAAGTGATTGCATTAAATTATATGTGGACCAAATTTTAGTATTATTGCTCCTTTATATGTATATTCTTATAACAATCATTAATCTAGCAATTATCTCATTGTTGTCCCCATCTTGTCCCTAAGTACTTCTACGTCGAGAAATCTCTTGACTTAGGAAGTTAATGTGGGAAAAATTTATAATTATAGAACCTAAATCAAATGATTTCGTGCCCGAACCAACTTTGATTCGGTTTCTATCAACTTAGGTTACGTTTGGATTGTGGGATTTGTATTTGAGAAAATTAATTATGATTTGAAATGATTCCATATTGGGATGATGTTAAAAAATTAAAATCCACCATGTTGATTCATCACAAAATAATAGTTGAGATTTAAAATCTATATATTGTCAAATGAATTTATCAAGACTTAATGGTTTGGATTATAATCCGTAGATCCAAATTTATTAATCCAAATGCAAACTTAACGGTTTGTATTGGTCCTTGAGATGACTTTCAAATGCATCGATCCAAGATTGATGTTATTCAATTTGAAACCTAGATCTAAAATTTAAAAGATAAATTATTGTATTTCTTATTTTTTTTTATGAAACACGCGTATTGCATGTGCCACGATATGCCAATAATCTATTGAATTTTCATCGTTGTTAGCCTGTTACACATTTTAATTTACATTAAAAAAATTATGTTTTAAAACCAATTAAAATATTATTCTTTATCCCACGGGAAAGAATTTAGAATTTCAATTTAGCTCTTCGTCCTTGCTGGTACAGGACAAAATGCAATTCTTACCCTAATTTTGATCGTACCTCGTACGTTTAACTTTGAATCAAATTTCATTGGTTGGCCTTATATAAGTATTTAATCCTGGGTTGACACTTTTTTTTTCATTATTATTTATTTGTTTTTATATATCATAGCGTTGACACATTTCGATCACGCTAATAATGTATGATGTACTTGCAACAATTACCTAAAATAAATACCAAATTCTAAAAATGATACATTGCAGTAACGTGGCATGTTCGAATTTTTTTATTCACTTCTCGAGCTTTACGTCATTTTTCTCAAAACAAATTTATTCCATATTTTTCATTTAGTATAAATAAAAGTTACGAATGACTTATAGCTCATTTATCGTTATGGCCTCAAATTTGGGTCTCAAATTTGGAATGAGGTATTAGATTCAAAACTCCATTATAACAAATCACTCTTCTAATTTTTTTTAAAAATACAAACTGAAAATCTATCAAAATTTGGAGACGTTTTAGTCTTTTTTACGCTTTCATACCGACTTTTCATGACTCATACTTTTTTATTAAAGTGTGGTTCTCTTCTTGAAGCAATGTGTGACTTTAGCAACTTTTAAGATTCTATGATAGAGCCATTCTATAAGCTTCCATTTTCTATACTTAGATCTTGAATTTGATCACTCATCCCTCAGATCTCAATCATCACCGAAAATTAAATCGTAATTATCAAATATTGGATATATTAAAATTATAATAACACAAGTTTTGTTAAACAAATTCGAACAACCTTATAGTTATCGATGTTACAAGGATAAAGTTGTAATACATTCGGTTCTATCTATATGATATCGGGAGTGTAAGTTATTCTCTTCATTACGAAGACTCCTCTTAAAATACGAGGGATCTACTCAATCCAATTATTAAGAAGAAACCGAGTCCAATTTATACCACAAGAACAATGCTTAATTTAATTTTCAAGGGTTATTCTGGTAAGTGAAAATTATAAGACTTTATCCATACCATAGTTGATATTGAATCATTAGAAACATCACTTCATTATTGTTCAAATTCAAAAACCACTAGTCAAATATTAATAGCTAACTTGTTACGTGATATGGTTTCAAATAATTTTATATTTGTACACGTATTAATTACGTAAATTACTGAATTAAGCATGCCAATTACCTAAAGATTAGGTAAGTATGCATGTGCATTAATTGGACGGAGGGGGTTATCTTGGACCGTAATTAATTATGGGAGTTGATATTTACACTTCATTTTTTGTTATTTGCACTTCATTTGTGAATAAATTTTCACTCCACTTTACACATGAAGTGAAGTGTAAATAACACAAAATAGAGTGTAAATATCAACTCTCATTAATTATATGTGGAGACTAATTAAGAGTTCAAAATAAAATAAAAAATATATTGTTCATAATTGGGGGATATGATTAAAGTGAAAAATTAAATATTCTAAATCCAGAAAGTTGCGTGCGTGCATGTCATATTCTCACGTGCTTGCCTTTTAGTTTTTTTTTTAATGTTAATTTATTAAGTTTAAGTGAATTAACCGATGAATAAAAGAAATTAATTTCTCATCATAGTATCATACGCTATTTCTTGTTGATTAATATATGACAATCATAATTATTGTTTTTAACTTCTTTTCGATTTTAAAGCCAGAATTAAAGCAAACTTTATTCGTTATAATGTAATATCATAATTTTAACTGGCTATTCATGTGACGGGTACGACACATACTTCCAATAAATATATTATATCTTTATTTTTATAAATAAATTCTATATGATGCGGGCGAAATGATTATGTCCCTATTCAGCAAATAAAATAGGAAGTCGTACGTCCTCCTGGTCTCCTGCTTCTTCGGTCACCTATAGATGAGAACGATCTTCTGATCTCCTACTCCGTCGGTCACCTGAAGAAGTTGCACGTCTTCCTTTTGGGTGGTCACCTGATTCACGAACACACGTTAGAGGCGCCGGGTGGTCACCCGGCGGAAACCCTCCGACGCTCAAGTCAGCGATCACCTCCACACAAAACAGGAGAGCAGAGAGCTTTTGTAGGCTAAAGAGTCACTTACCTTGAAATGAAGAGATTCACTCCTATTTATAGGCAAAATTGAGCTAAATTGCACAATAACCCTTCTAGGCTCAAAAAATGCAATTTAATCATCCAGGACTACCAAATTAAGAATTAGTCCTTTAAAAATATTATTCTCGCAGATTGACCCACTCTATTAATTTATATATAAAAAGTATATTAAAAAAATATACTTATACCCATCATAGGCCTCCTACTCTTGAGTAGCTACAATTTTATTGAAGATGGTCGAGAGTATGCTATTACTATTATTTACTCTCTCCCTCTTTTTTTTTCTTTTTTTTTTATTTTTTATTTTGTACTGAGAGTGCAATATTTTCACTTTACACTCACTCATACCTTAAAACACCTTACTCTTAGGGTTTCACGCGGCCACTATAAAAAGATAGTGTACCTCAATTCTTTATTATATTGTTCTTCCCCAAAATGACAGGTAGCATTCTTGTTTTCTTCCTCCATTTACGCATTCTTTATATTTTATATTCATTTTGCTCGATACAATATTTGTGTTTCTTTGTCTCCTTCTTTTCTCTTCTTTTTTTTTTTGTTTTTCGTTTCACGCTCTGCTCCTCTTGTTTGCTCTTTTCTTTTTCCACTACGTCGATCACAACCTATCAAAGGTGAGTTGCCAATCGATTTCAGGTGGATGTGTTTGCGCGAAGTTTTTATTTGCATTTCTTGGTGGTTTCTCCACTATTTTTCTTCGGCACTTTTCTTCTTCCCTGTTTGTTTTTTTTTTTTTTTCTTCCATGGCGTCGATTATAACCGATTAGACGCGAGGAGCTAATAAATTTCAGGTGGATGTGCTCACGCGAAGATATCATTTGTGTTTCTTGGTGGTCTCTCCACTATTCTTGTTGTTACTCATCTCTGCTTCTCCTTTTTTCTCTGTTTTTCTTTTTTTTTGTTCGAGATTTCGAAGGAGGCAGAGGGATGGCTGGGGCCATGGGTGGTGATTGGTGCGTGATGGTGATGCTAGCGCGACGATGGCGATGGGTCGTGGGGTTAAGCTCATGAAGTGGTGGGGATAGTGACGGCTCGCGATTGGGAATGATGTTCTTGTGCATCGGCTGGGGCCGTGTGAAGATTGGGATGGTGGCTGGTGGAGGCATGATGGCGATGGGGTTGTTGGTATGGGCATGAGCAACGGCGTGTTGCTAATCTGAGCGGGCGTCGCTCTCTAGTTGGTGGCGGAGGTAGTGCGGAGAAGGTGTTGCGATTGCATCAATGAGAGATATGCGATGTTGGTTTGTTGCAGGAGGTGGGTGATGGTGCTGCTTCTGCGGAGAGCTGGTGTATTTTTGAGTTGAGGTGGAGTTCTGCTTGCGTGCCTTAGGGTGATGGATGGTGATAAGGGCAGCGATGCATTGCTAGGGGGAGAAGATGAGCGGGCGTCGCTCTTTGTTGATTTTTGGAAGTAGTGCGATGGTGTGTTGCTTGTATCGACGTAGTGGAGGAGTGGTGGCCGCGGTGTGTTGCTGGGCGGAGTAATGGGCGCGGCGAGGTGCCGTTCGGACTCTTTGAAGGGGAGCGGGCGTCGCTCACGGTGTTTGACAGGAAGTGTTTGAGCGGGTGTCGCTCATTTTGGTGCATCGGATTTTGCGAAGGGGAGCGGGAGTCGCTCATGACGGAGTTTTGACTGGAAAGCGGGTGTCGCTTATTTACTATTTTGACGGAGATGGGAGAAAAAAAGAGCGGGTGTCGCTCTCTTGGTTGTTGTTACTGTACTTATGTATTATGCAATTAATTTTTAGTTTATTGACTGTATATTTGTTTATGTATATATGTTTCATGTTTATGCATTAATTATTTTCGAGGAATATCTTCAAAGAAGTATCTCAAATATACAAAATTTAATTTGTGAGATCCCCGCAAAATTACGTAGGATGCGGCAGAGGGAAAGAATATTCCTTATTGATGTCTTTGCGTGAATCTCAGACTGAGTCCAATCATAGCCCTGATTCTGAGCGATACACTGAAATTGAATTGCCGGTTTACAGTCCCAGCTCAGGTGTAGGTATCGTCAATTTGAGTAATTCTGTCACACTTGACGTTGCGTCGGCATCATTACAGAGCCTAAAGCCTGTCGATTTTAATCTTGAGCCCGACCTTGGTTCTTCTAGCGAGTCAGACAGTGATGGGATTCCTGGTGAGACGGTGTCCCATCCTTTGTCTCGTGAAAGCGTTTCTTATGTGTGCCGCTGCAAAGGAATACCCAGATCTTGCGACATTATAGTTCCGTGCCCCGGTGACTCTCGTCACTCTCCGCCTGCTGGTTTTTTCACAGTTTATGTTGAACACTTAAACAGCGGTTTCTCAATTCCTCCATGCCCTGTCTTGATAGGGTTAATAAAAAGTTTAGGCGTTAGTCTCAGTCAGTTGACTCCTAATGCCCTTCTGTATTTTTTCGGATTTCGACATCAAGTGGGTGCTTTTGAATTGGATCCAAGCCTGGATTTATTTCATGCACTTTTTTCAGCTCGTCCCACGAAACCGGATTCTGATATATATTTCCAGCCCCGTCCGAAGTGTAGGTTCTTACGTAAACTTCGATCTCACCGAGGTGCTTGGAAGTCAGACTTCTTTTATGCTAAAGATTGCGGGTGGGGGGTGCCCGTGGATTGGAGCTCTGGGCTTACTATAATAAAGAATAAAGGATCTATTCTTGAGCTTCAATCACAATGTCGGTCTCTGGGGCTCTTTAAACGAAAATTTTGACCCTCGGTGTTTAGTTAGTGCTGGTACTATTTAGGTCTTTTGCTTGTGTAATCATTTACTTCTTGTATTTACTACTTATATTTGTTTGGCTCTGAACATTTTTTTTTATATTTTATGCAATCTTCCTTACAGGTAACCAGATTGACCTGAGTAAGCTCCGTCATCGGGAGAATACGTCCGGTCGCCCTCTTCCTTGGAGTGGGCCGAAGCACAAGGGAAATGGGAGAGATGCATCTGATCGTGTTTCTGAGTCAGTTCCCCGTGCTGGAGTGAGCCGAGGCGTGGTACCACGAGGACGCCAGGGCCATAGTATCCCTTCCTTGCCTGATGAGAGATCTTCGGGTGCCGGTGCTATTGATCACCGGAGGGGGGCGAGCAAGAGGCCGATGGAGGAGGGTAAAAAAGGGGGTGAAGTCCTTCCTGCTGATCCTGCGAAGAAACTTCGGGAGGCTTCATCCTCTTCGGTGAGGAAAGCGAGACCACACCCCTTGCTTCTTGACGGGGTGAATAGGGATGGTGCAGAGTCCTTCTGGGACTCCAGTGATTTTGAGATTGGCCTTAGGCGGGGGGCCAAGGTAGTAGGGGATCATGATTTGAACCATTTGATCCCTCGATCCTCTTCGATCCTACGCCACTCTATTGCCCTTGGTTCTTGTCAGGTATTCTTGAAGAGTTTATTTTTCTTATCTTGATATTATCAATAAGGTTCTTATTTATTTTTCTCTTATTGGCTTGAGATTTTGTCGGCTGTACGAGCTCTGGAGGCTCGAGAAGACAAGGCTCAAGCTGACGAGGCTAAGATTCTGAAGGAGTTGGCCAAACTGAAGGAAGATGTTGTTCGCCTTGAAGCTTCGGAGGTTAGGGCGAAGGAAGAGATTCTCCGTTTGGGAGGGGAGAATTCTAGCATTAAGGAAGAACTCCGTCAGTGGCCGGAGAAGCTTGGTGTGAAGGAAAAGGAGGGGGAGACTCTTCGTTCTGAGCTTAGTGCTCTTTATGAGAGGCACTATACTGAGGTACAGACTGGAGCTGGGTTTTTGTCCTCCCCTCCGGGGTTGCAGTTGCAGAGGAGTTTGGAGGAGAGGGCTGTTGAATCATTTTGCGCCTCCGCTGCTTTTGAGGAGGAAGTTTTTCGGCGTGCTTATGCGATTCATGATGAGTTGATACTTGAGAGCCGCCGAATTCTTCGCGAGCAGCATGTTTCGAAGAATGTGGTCAAGATGATTGGCGCTGGTTTTCCGGATCCGGACATGGGACCGACTGATATGCCGAGGGTAGCTGCGCCCCTTGATGATTTTGGTGACTTCGAGATTATAGAGGCTTTGAACTCCCTCCAGGGAGATGATGCTCCTGGTGTTCCATGATATTTATTTCATGTGTAGAGAGTTGTCCTTTAAACGATTTTGCGTTTTTTGGAATTTCTATTATAGTCTCTTTCCAGCTCCTGCGAGAGCGATATTCCGATGTTTTTATACTCTGTCTGTTTTTTGGAGCTGGTTTTTGTTATACTCTGCTATATATCTTGGTTTATTTTATGCTTGCTTCGAAATATTTCCTTATTGTTATACTCTCGTTAGTACTTGGAAAATGATCAGATTTCCAAGGTTTGTCGTGTCTCTTGGAAAATCGTACACCTACCTCATGGGTGGTGGGGGCTTCCTATTCGTCTTGACCTCTTACAGTGTCAAAGTACCTTAGCTGGGCTGGCCAGGCCTCTTATGCTTTAGGTGACCTGTTTTTTGACGACCAGGGTTTAGTGACGATTATAAATGCTTTTAAGTGAATAAACATGCGTGATTTACTCATGCAGTTTTGTGAAGGGAGAAAGCATGATGCGATGCTTTTACAAAAACTTTTATTTATATGAAAACGTATTACAACTACGGAACTATTACTCTTGTTGCTTAGCTAAAAAGGAAAAGCAGCTATGAGTTACTGAAAATATTTCTTTAAGTTTGCCACATTCCACGTTCTAGGCAGCACCTTCCCGTTCGAATGCTGAAGGCGATAAGCTCCTTCTCGGGCTATTTTGATTACTTTATATGGTCCTTCCCACTTTGGATCCAGCTTTCCTACGGGGTGTAGGACATCTGCTCTTCTCATTACCAGGTCTCCCACCTGGAAAGTTCGTTGTTTTACTCGGTGGTCATATGCCCTTGACATCCGTGCTCTGTGCCTTGCGGCTTGTACTGCTGCCCCTTCTCTAAGCTCCTCAATAAGGTCTAGAGATGCCCGTAAATCCTGCTCGTTTCCCTCTGCATTGTAATGTTTTATCCTTAGTGATTCTTCTCCGATTTCTGCAGGGGCAATGGCTTCGGCCCATAGGCCAGGCTGAACGGAGATTCTCCTGTCGAGCTTCGCGGAGTGGTTCTGTATGCCCACAGGACACTGGGTAGTTCGTCAACCCATTTTCCCTTGGCCTCCCCAATTCGAGTCTTGATATGTTGCAGGATAGTTCGATTGGTTACTTCGGTCTGTCCGTTGGCTTGTGGATGCCCGACAGAAGTGAAGAATTGTTGGATGGACAGTCCTAGGCACCATTCCCTCAACTTGGCACCGGAAAACTGAGTGCCGTTGTCAGACACTAGTGCTCGCGGAATTCCGAATCGGCAAACTATATTTTTCCATAGGAAATTAATCACCTCTTTCTCAGAAATTTTTGCAAGTGGCTCTGCTTCGACCCATTTAGTAAAGTAGTCGACAGCTACGATGAGAAACTTTCTTTGCCCTGCAGCAAGAGGAAAAGGCCCTACTAGGTCCACTCCCCATTGAGCAAAAGGCAATGGGCTTTCGAGTGGTTGAAGCGGTGTAGCTGGTAGATGCTGAATATTAGCATGTTCTTGACACGGCCTACATCGTTTTACTAGCTCGAGCGCATCTTACCTCATCGTAGGCCAAAAGTATCCTTGTCGGAGTGCTTTTCCAGCCAATGCTTTGCCTCCCAAATGGTTTCCACAAATTCCTTCGTGGATTTCCCTGAGTACGTAGTTTGCCTGAGCAGGTGCAAGACATTTCAAGTACGGCTGAGAGTACCCCCTCTTGTACAGTTCTCCGTCTATTAAAGTGAATCGAGCGGCTCTTACCCTAAGCTTTCTTGCTTTGTCCTGCTCTGGGGGGCGTTCTCCTTTTGACAGGTACTTGATGATTTCATCCTTCCAACTTGGCTTACCCTGATTCGCACACAGGATGTTAAGACTTCCAGTTCCTATTCCCTTTTTATCACACGTGATGAACGTAATTTTCCTGCTACTAATTCCTGTCGCGGAGCTGCCGAATTTGGCCAGTTGATCTGCTATTTCATTTTCAGCTCGAGGAATTTGCTTGATTTCAAAATTCTCTAAACGAACAAGAAGGTCTTTCACTTTTGATAAGTACTCCTTCATACTATCTTCTTTGGCTTCATAGTTCCCTTGAACTTGATTGACTATGAGTTGTGAATCGCTATAGGCGATCAGCTTTCCAGCCCCTGCCGCTAAAGCCAGTTCTATTCCCATGATAAGTGCTTCGTATTCTGCTTCATTGTTTGATGTTGGAAACTGAAATTTGATGGCGTACTGGAACTGATCTCCCTGTGGACTCTCTACTAACACCCCTGCTCCACTTCCTCCAGACGTGGAGGATCCATCTACGTGGATTGCCCAAGTGGGAGCTGAAACTCCTGCGCCATTGGTTTCCATTTCTACTATGAAGTCTGCTAGAACTTGCGCTTTAATGGCGGGGCGCGGCTGATATTCAATCCCATACTCACTTAGCTCGACGGCCCATTTGGTCATCCTTCCAGATGTCTCTGGGCTGGACAATATTCTCTTCAAAGGGTGATTTGTTAGTGCAACCACCTGGTGGGATAAAAAGTAGGGACGCAGCTTTCTTCCTGCCACTACTAATGCTAAGGCCAACTTCTCGATGTTAGTGTATCGGAGCTCGGCGCCCTGCAATACTTTGCTTATGTAGTACACGGGTTTATGTTCCCGTTCCCTGTCCACTGTCAGAACTGCGCTGATTGATTCAGTCGATATCGCCAAGTAGAGTAAAAGGGTATCTCCGTCTTTTGGTTTCATGAGCAATGGTGATGTTGCTAAGTACTTTTTTAAATCTTCGAAAGCATGTTGACACTCTTCGGTCCAACGAAAACCTTTTCCCTGCCTTAGGACTTTGAAGAATGGTAACCCTCTGTCAGCCGATCTGGAAATAAAACGGTTCAAGGCGGCCATCCTTCCTGCTAACTCCTGCATCCCTTTTATGCTCTTGGGGGGTGCCATGCTTAGGATTGCTTTAATTTTCTCAGGGTTCGCCTCTATTCCTCGCTGGGAAACCATGTATCCTAAGAATTTTCCTCCTCGAACCCCAAAAGCACATTTTTCGGGGTTTAACTTCATTTTGTATTTCCTCAATATCTCAAAACATTCTTTGATATCTTCCACATGCTTGAGAGCTATAACGCTTTTTATCAACATATCATCGATATAGACCTCCATACTCCGCCCGATCAATTTCTCGAACATCTTGTTTACCAATCTTTGATACGTGGCCCCAGCATTTTTCAATCCAAAAGGCATTACTTCATAGCAATAGATACCTTGATCAGTAATGAAGCTTGCTTTTTCTTGATCTTCAGGAGCTAAACCTATCTGATTATACCCTTGGTAAGCATCCAAAAAACTGAGCAACTCACATCCGGCGGTGGAATCAACCAACAAGTCGATTCGCGGCAATGGAAAGAGATCTTTGGGGCAAGCCTTGTTTAAATCGGTGAAGTCTATGCATAGACGCCACTTACCTCCGGGTTTGGGAACAAGCACCACATTTGCTAGCCATTCGGGATAGGAGACTGGCCTGATATACTTGGTCTTCACCAGTTTTTCTACTTCGACCGTAATATGTTTGTTCTTTTCTGCTCCAAAAGATCGTTTTTTTTGCTTTACTGGCTTCATCCTGGGGTCCACATTAAGTTGATGGAGGGCATACTCATGAGGTATTCCTGGTAAGGGTTCACCTTCCCAGGCGAATACATCTGCATTTTCCCTGAGGAATGTTGTTATCATCTGTTCTACTTCAGCAGGCATCTCCGTTCCAATCTTAAGAATTCTACCGGGACTTCCTGGAGTTACCTCTATTCTTTTTAGCGCTTCGGTTGCCTCTAAGTGTTTTACTTTCTCGACTTCATTATCGATAGTATGTATTCTATCATTTTTGGGCTCATCTGTCTGTGGATGTCTCTTCTTCTGAGTTGATATCTCGTCCACCCTTGACCTTTTCTTACAATTGGCAGGGTCTCGCAGGATGTTAGCATGACACTCCCGAGCCAACCTGCTATCACCAACAGCCTCTCCAACTCCTTCTGACGTTGGGAACTTCAACTTCATATGATAGGTTGATCCTATGGCTTGGAAAACATTTAGACTCGGGCGCCCCAGTATCACGTTATATGCAGATGATGCATTTACTACCAAGAACTTTACCATTTTTGTAACTCTTCTCGGATACGAACCTAGCGAGAGCGGAAGTGTGATCTCTCCTAGTGCTTCCACTACTTCTCCAGAAAATCCAACTAAAGGGGTGCTGATGGGCGTTAGCTGTGCATTGTCTATCCCCATTTTAACAAATGCATTAAGAAAAATGATATCTGCTGAACTGCCTGAGTCAACCAGCATCTTTTTCACCCAGAAGTTGGATATTGTAGCAGAGACGACCAATGCGTCATTGTGCTCAACTAAAGGGTATTCCCTATCTGACTCAGTGAATGTCATTTCTTTTGATATTTTCGATATTTCACACACGACTTGGGCTTGGTTAGGGTGAGGATAGTGATTCCCCCTAGAAGCATTACGCAGAATAGTCTTCCTCGCTCTATTTGAATCTCCGCAAGCTGGTCCCCCGGTTATAACAGCGATAACCCCTCCGGTCGGCATGTTCTCATGGAAATCTCCATTATGCTTTCCTTGCTTCTCATGATTCTTTGGGGGTTCTCTGTTTCGACGATCTTCATAAGACTTGTTGTCTCGTTGTTGGTGGTGAGACTTACTCACGAAGTCTTTTAAATAGCCACGTTTGATTAGCTTCTCTATTTCTGTTCTCAAGCTGTAACAGTCTTCGGTAGAATGTCCTTTGTCTTTGTGAAAGTGGCAATACTTGTCAGATTTCAGTCGCTTTGGGTTGTCTTTCATTGGCCTCGGAGGTTGCAGCAAGCCTTGTTTTTCCGCAACCACCAATATATCAGTCAAACGTGCATTTAGGGGTACCTGCTGAAGACGAGGGCCTTGGAATCCTCGTTTCTCTTCTTTTCGGCCTTCTCTTGGTTTTTCTTCTTCCCTTTTTCTTTTTCCTAAATATCGTGGTTCAATAGTCTCCTCAATGCGTATATACTTCTCGGCTCTTTCCAGTAATTCTTCCAAGGTGCTTGGGGGTTTTCCTGCTATGGATTCTTTAAACTTTCGATGACGGAGGTTTTGTTGCATAATTCCTGCCAAGAGATCATGATTGACATGTGGGACTTCGTGAACAGCCTGAGTGAAACGCTGCACATACTCTCTTAAGCTCTCTCCTTCTTTTTGCACAACCGAGAATAGGTATGATGCAGTCTTAGGGTATTTTCGATTAATGGAGAACTGATGAAGGAAACGCTGAGTAAGTTGTTCCAGGCTTGCAATGCTTCCTGCTGGGAGTTTATTGAACCATGCCAGTGCGCGATTAGTCAGCGTAGTCCGAAAGATTTTGCAGTATGCGGCATCACTGAAGTCATATAGATCGGCTTTTGCATAAAACCTGTCGAGATGATCCTGAGGATCTCCTGATCCATCATACTCTGGCAGACTTGCTATCTTCACTCCAGCTGTCAGTACCTCGGCTAAAATAGCAGTAGTGAATGGGCTTCGCCGGGCCGGTAAGATTGCTAGAGCACTTTCTCCTCTCTCCTCAGTCCGAATTCCGGGGCGCACGGGCCCGTGGCTATTTACCTCCTCCTCATGGAGCACTGTTTCCCTTCTTGCACTGGGGTTTGGTACCCTGTTCGTTCCAACTTCTTCTTCTAGTGTGCGTCTCCTTTCTTGGTGTTGAGGAGGAGGCAATTCACCATTTACATTTGGATTGTCCTCCAAGTTATGCTGTTGCGCTGCCAAAAAATGTGTCATGGCTTCCGCGACCGCACGCGAGGCAGCTTCCTCCAACATGGATTTCAAGGCATTTGGGGTGATCAGAAACTCCTCTTGCGGCGGATGGTTAGGAGGCGGGTGGTTAGGAGGCGGGAGCTCCCGTCCACCTTCAGTGTTACGGGTGGCATGTGATCGCGTTTGCATCTCTAGTGGATAGGTGGCTTTCCCACAGACGGCGCCAATCTGATGCGGGCGAAATGATTATGTCCCTATTCAGCAAATAAAATAGGAAGTCGTACGTCCTCCTGGTCTCCTGCTTCTTCGGTCACCTATAGATGGGAACGATCTCCTGATCTCCTACTCCGTCGGTCACCTGAAGAAGTTGCACGTCTTCCTTTTGGGTGGTCACCTGATTCACGAACACACGTTAGAGGCGCCGGGTGGTCACCCGGCGGAAACCCTCCGACGCTCAAGTCAGCGATCACCTCCACACAAAACAGGAGAGCAGAGAGCTTTTGTAGGCTAAAGAGTCACTTACCTTGAAATGAAGAGATTCACTCCTATTTATAGGCAAAATTGAGCTAAATTGCACAATAACCCTCCTAGGCTCAAAAAATGCAATTTAATCATCCAGGACTACCAAATTAAGAATTAGTCCTTTAAAAATATTATTCTCGCAGATTGACCCACTCTATTAATTTATATATAAAAAGTATATTAAAAAAATATACTTATACCCATCACTATATTTTAATATAATACGTATATCGTGTGTGTGTGTGTATATACATGCATAGACAATGAAACAATTTGATTGTATAATTAACTCCCAGCAACATCTCTATATTTTAAAATATGAACAAGTGAAAAGGATCATTTGTATGAAAGTCATGTGAAGCTAATAATTAATACGAGAAGTGAAATACAAAAGTTGCAAAGAGAAAACTTTTAAAAAGTAATTGCAGTTTTTATTATTTATCATTACCCAAATGAAAACGATGTATCAAAAATAAATAAATTAACAACGGAAAATATGAGAACGAGAGGTTAACTGGTTAACTAAACCGCAATAGTTAGCGATAATTGAGAATATATATAAGATATTTATATATATATATATATATATATAATATGTTTTTTGTGTAAGAGACTATATTATTGCCTTGTTAGTATTTGTAATTATGAGTTTTATAGTCGTATAAATCATAAATGATAATATAAACGGAGTTTTATCTATGCTATTTCATTCGGGCACCCGAATGAAAATTCAACGGTCCATGTGTTTTGAAATTTGATATGATCTCATTTCAAACAAGATTATATTAAATCCCAAAAAACTATAAGCGGATGCACACAAGAGGAAAAAAACAAACAAAAAATGGATATTGGTCGAGAGGAAGAGCATTGCTGCACGTTCAATCATATGAGGAAAGGCTGTTGTCTCTTAAAAGCACATCACATCAACACAAGCACAACTACTGCCAGGCCAAATCCCACTACTTTCCACCACCCCCCATTAGCTCCCTCACAATGCTTTCTAAGGTAATGTTCTCGACCTTCGGATTTGCGTTTTTGGTCTTATATATTTGTTTTTTTTTCAATTATGATCTAATTATAATTATGTATGTGTTGTTAAATTTTGGTTTTAATTTGTTATTTTTGTTTCTTTATGCTTCAAAAATGTATTTTTTATAAACGTTGTGGTGACATGAAACTGATAAGAACGGGAAGAGACATCATCTGAAATTTGATTTAAAAAAATTCTACACGGGACCAAAATTATAATTTGTCATTGTTTATTTAATTAATAAAATCTTGTCTGACATAAACAAAAATTGAACTATCAAAATTCATCGGTACAATAAAAGTCCCACAAAATTAAACAGTCAAGTATGATTTACAGAGATTATACAAGTACACGATGCATTCGAACACAATTTCAATCTAAAATCACCAAAAAAAAAAAAAATTACATTTTTGAATAATTTTGTTCAGGAAACAAAAAATTTTTTAGGACGCATTAAATCACTAAATCTCTGAGTACGAGGCAGTCCAAACAGTTGCATCGAAGCTCTAAAACCTCGTCCTTTTCTTCCCATCTGCCCTCAGTCAATCAGTCGCCAGAAGACGGTCTTTCTTGTTTATTACCATTGCCAACACCAAGATTTTTCACTCCCTCCAAGATTTTGTTTATATATTTATCCACAAATTAAAAATGAAGATACCTTGCTCTATGCTCACTGAACAATTTATTGATTTGCTCCCATTTCAGTGATTTCATTTTCACGTTTCGTCTTTTTCAACTTTCCCGCTCTCTGCCACTCTTTTTTTCTTTCTCAGTCAAATTGCAAAGTTCTTTCTTGCTCAAGGATCACTTGTGCTTTTTTTATTTACTCATTTCTTTTTTGTAGATAAAATGGGATTCTGTTGTTCTGTTTCTTGAGGAGAAGTAGGTTTTGTACATGCGTTTGTTGCAGAAACTAGGAGCAGATGAACAGTAGAGTTGGCACCATTATTAATTCCAAGAAAGCACCTTTGTTTCCTCAAAATGTGAGTTTTGTGTTTATGTTCCAGAGTCTTGAAGTTTCTCTCCTCTATCGTGTTAATGGGAACTGTGAATTTGGGTGATTTTTTTTTTCTTCAAGAATCCATTTTCTTGATCAGTAAATGATAAATCTGAATCTTGGTAGGGGAAGAAAATGGAAATGGATGGAGGCAAATTGCAAAAAGCGGACAAAACAAGGGTGAATCGGCGCCGGTCAGCAAGGGAAAGAAAACTGGCCTTGTTAGAAGATGTAAACTCACTCCATTCTCACAATGAAAGCTAAAACTTTGATAAGATTCAGCCTTTTTTTTTCTCTGTTTTGATTGTGTTTGTTTTAATGTTTTGTTTATGTTTCTGTTCTAATTTTAGCTCAATATGACAGGTTGATAATCTGAAGAAGAAGCTGAGACATGAAGAGAATGTCCACAGAGCTTTAGAGAGAGCTTTTAATAGACCTTTAGGAGCTCTGCCTCGTCTTCCTCCTTATCTCCCTCAATATGTAATCTCCTTTTCATCAATCTTATTAGAAATAAGAGTCAAAATTCTGATCAAGGGGGCAGGCGATCACCATTTGATCAGGTTAACATAGTGGTATAGAATGCAGAACACGAAATATGTGCTGAGTCTGGTTATATATTTTTCTTGGAATTACTAGATGAATTGGTTGTAGTAAATGATTTGATGTTTGGTGCATTATAATGCAGACACTCGAGCTTCTAGCCGAGGTGGCTGTGTTAGAAGAGGAGGTGGTACGGCTGGAAGAACAAGTGGTGAATTTCAGACAAGGCCTATATCAAGAAGCTGTCTGCTTGTCCTCCAAAAAGAGTGCAGATGATCTGAGATCATCCTCGGGCAAAAGGCACTCAAGATCCTTGTCACAAAATGAAGCTAGTTTAGGATCAATCGTCCCACGATCTGTTCCTCGTCTTTCAAGGAGTTCTACGACTAGAAAATCCGACGGTCTCAACGATATTGCAAGTTCTTGCTCTGAGATAACAAATGCGAAACAACTTCAGAACATTCCAGCTTTGAATTTAGAAAATAGGTTCGGAAAAGAGAATGGATCGTCACCAGATAAGAAGTCTATGGTTATAGGCACCCCTGTGAAGAGGCAACAAAAGACTGACTCGATAAATAATGATAATTCCCTTAAGATGCAGGTATTTTATTATTTTGAATTCAGACAGGTTGGAGAAACTGTTGCAAAAGGTAAGAATACTCGAAGACCGAGTGCTAAACGATATGATACTTTGCTGCAGAATAGAATTTTAGAGCAAGCACAGGAGAGCTCCACAAGTTCTGATGATCATATGGAGAGTGAGGCGAATAAAACGTCTGCGGAAATCTTGAAGTGTTTGATCAGTATCTTTGTTAGATTAAGTTCATCAAAAGGAAAAGATCCGGAGTCCTTTTCTTCTCTAGAAACAAGTGAATTTGGTGAAACTGCCCTTGAATCAGACTTCCGAGATCCTTATTTCAATTCTTCTGAATTCAAGAAACGAGATGTTGGTGCCTACAAGCATTTTTATGCAGTGGAAGCTGGTTCATTTGATCCCAATAGGAAAACAGATGCATCGTTTCAGATTCGTAGACTGAAGTATGTACTTAACTTATTGTTTCTTTTGGTAGCGTAGAAAACGGTGATGATAAATTTTTCTGTTTGCATAAAATTCAGGATTCTTCTTGACAAGCTAGCATCTGTGAAGCTGGAGAGTTTAAACCATCAGCAGAAGCTTGCTTTCTGGATAAATGTGTACAATTCGTGCATCATGAATGTAAGCCGCGTCTACTCGAAAAGAAACTTTTATAGATAATAGGATGGCATTCTGCAATTCTTAGCCCTTTTCAACATTAAAACATCAAATTTTCAGGCATTTTTAGAGCATGGGATACCCGAGAGTCCGGACACCATTGTAGCACTGGCACAAAAGGCAAGCTTTTTCTTCACTTTGAGACAAAACTATTTGTATTTAGCTAGCACATCACTTCCATTTTTATCTAAAGATAAAAGAATCATTATCAAGTAGAACTGTATGATGTATATTCCATCAATAACGCTTTCAACTTGACCTGGTATAAGTATCATGTGATTCATGGTCAAAGGCAGACCTGACGTGCTAACGCCCGTAGTTCCCCTGAGATGAAAATATTTCAAATTTTATGTTTTCCCTTCCTAAATACACTAATTGAAAAAAAAAAAAAAAAACCAATGCTTCCTGCAGGCGACAATAAATGTTGGGGGATTCGTTCTAACTGGAATAATGATAGAACACTTTATCCTGAGACTACCGTATCATTTGAAATATGTAAGTTTACTATGTCATTAGTGCATAGCTGTTTCTATTCTAATCTGTATTTCTGAGAGATTCAACAATTAATTGCTTCTCTTAAATCTTTGTATAGACGTGCGCGAAAGCTTGGAAGAACGAAGAAATGAAGGTTTTCAAAGCATTTGGTTTGGAATGGTCAGAACCTTTAGTCACATTTGCTCTCTCATGTGGAAGTTGGTCCTCCCCGGCTGTAAGCTCAACATCTCTCTTGTTTGTTAACTAAAAATTCTCTCTAATTTCTACTGAGTCTACGTAAAGACGAGGTTCACCACAATTCGTGGTGAAATGTGAAAGCACTTATATGACTTTTCAATGAGTTTTTTTCTAGCAGTACATATTAATTCATTTTCATTGGATGCATAGTGGTTGCTAGAACAAGTCATTGCATAGAATGTAGCATATGATTCTACAATTGGGTTCGGAGCATGACAAAAGTGAGAAAGAACCAATCCTGAGAGTACTATTTTGTAGGAATAGTCAACCGAGGATAGTTCTGAAATGTGAAGAAACACTGTGAGAACATTAAACTTGCGAATGGGATCGCTGTGTAGTCTCTTATCCATTTATCGGGTAGATAAACTAAGGATGGAGCCAAGGAAGAGCCGGTGGTTACACCTAGGGGTGCAAACGAACCGAACCTGTTCGTGAGCTTTACGAGCCCGCTCGATAAATATTTGATTCGTATTCGAGCTTATCGAACTCGAGTCGAATTCGAACATGTTCGAACTTTTTTTCGAGCCGAGCTCGAGCCGAAATTACTCTGTTCGATAGATCGCGAATAGTTCGCTAGCCTTAATATTTAATTAATATAATATAATTATATAATAATATATATACATTTCGAGCTTTCGAACCATAATATTCGAATAGTTCACGAATAGGTTCGAATATTTCGAACCGAACTCGAACTCGAACTTCATTTCGAGCCGAACTCGAGCAGAACTATTTGAAATTATCGAACTTCGAATCGAGCTCGAACTCGAATATACTCTTATCGAGCCGAATTCGAACCGTAAAATTTTACCATTATTCGGCTCGATTCGTTTCGTTTGCAATAACAGTTCTTTTTTTAAATGATTTGTCTATATTGTCCCCTCGATATAACTCACAAATATGGTTGTTTGATCCACAATTTTTGAATCTTTTGTCAGGTGAGAGCGTACACTGCATCTCAAATAGAGGCAGAACTGGAAACAGCCAAAAGAGATTATCTACAAGCAACTGTTGGGATTTCATCATCAACCAACAAGTTAATAGTTCCCAAGTTGTTAGATTGGTATCTTCTCGATTTCGCTAAGGACTTGGACGCACTACTAGACTGGGTTTGCCTGCAGCTACCGGACCAGCTCCGGAACGGAGCAGTCAAATGCCTGGAGGCAAAAGGGAAAGAGCCACTCTCAAAATTAGTTCAGTTTATGCCTTACAATTTTACTTTTCGGTATCTTATATATATGCCGCAAATGAAAAGCGTTCAAGTTCATGTATAACTTCATAAAAGATTTGAGTTTTACGGGTATACCGTATATGTCTATTATATTCTTGGCCCGGCCCTGGTCATTGTGCCTGGGGAAGTCAATACATGTATACAATAATCTTGATTTTTGGTAGAAACGGGAATGAATTTTTTAATCAATGGGGTTATTCGAGTTTTTGGAGGCTTTTTATCTCACGGATAGGGTGATGAGTATGATTGGTACGTTAGAAAAGAATAAGGCAGGAATAGAATCGATTTTGGAATGGAATGAGATTGAAAATGGAATGATTGTTTTATTCTATTACAACGATTGATACTATTAAAATGACAAAAAGAATGAAATGAAATAATGTTTAATAAAAAAATCATATTTTAACTACATATATCAAAATAATAGTAATTCATAAGTTTTTTTTATCATTAATATTGAAAATGTATCAATCATTATAAAATTATCATTATATAGTTTAACTAATTTAAAATTTTATTTTATAATAATAATTATTAAAGCAAGGGGTGTCAGGGTTGTATTAAAGCAAGGGTAACAGGGCTGTTAGTCAGGACAGCGAGTAAGGCTCTAGCCCGACTATTTTTGGGAGGAGTAGTGATACCCTGGTAAGCCAGGGGTGGCAGGGCCATGAAAGGCCAGGGGTGTCATGGCTGTATTAAAGCAGGCTAGGAGCTTCAGGATCCCGGGAGACCAGATCTGCATGACTTAGACAAAGTCCATGTCTCAAGGGCATGATCCCCACGATTGCCATAATCCCGAGCCTTCCGGCTCCATCGTGCGTCACAGGTAAACGCGGGTAACTCCTGCACCCACAATCTAGATCGTGGCCACTATCCTGGAAATGCGGAGTGACTCTCTCACTCCAAGGCCTATAAATATCTGGCCACAGGCATTTGTAGAGGTATGTTCATCTAAAATTCCAAAGCACTATACTCATTTTTCCTAAAAGCTCACTCTATTTCTAAGTCTGACTTAAGCATTGGAGTGGCCCCGCCGGAAAACCTTCCGGCGCCCCACTAACGTGCTTTCATTCCTTTCCCTTGTGTGCAGATCATCCTGATCCCAAAGGGACAAATCACATTTTACACCTATTAGCCCGGCCATCACGTCAGGCCCACTTAACTACCCTGACAACCCGGGCCCCAATTTGATAAACCATCATCAGATACTATTAAAATGACAAAAGGAATAAAATGAAATAATTTTTAATAAAAAAATCATATTTTAACTACATATATCAAAATAATAGTAATTCATAAGTTTTTTTTATCATTAATATTTAAGATGTATCAATCATTATAAAATTATCAATATATAGTTTAACTAATTTAAAATTTTATTTTATAATAATAATTATTATTTTATTATAATAATAAGATACAATTATAATATTATTTTTTTAATTTTTATAATAGATAAATAATATTAATTATTATTTTCAAAATAATATTAAATAGTAATAATATTTTTGTAATAAGTAAATAATAATATTTTTTATTAATAACTTAATAAATAATACAATAAATAAATCATAATACTAATAATTAATATTACAAAAATATTATTATTAATATAATAATAAAATAATAACATAATTATTTTTATATATATTATAATATATTGTTATAATTATATAAGTAAGTATTAGTTTAAATAATTTAAATATGGAAAAGATTGCATATAAACATGGAAATGAGAGGTGTGAATGGTCATTTCATCCAAAATGGATGGATTGACTATTCTCATGTTCATGAGAATGATAATTCTCATTTCAATGTCAAAACAAGCATGTGTATAGAGAATGAAATAAGAATACTCATTCTATTATCACCTTATTTCCTTGTATAAGTAAATATTAGTTTAAACAATTTACGCGACATTGGAGGTTCAAAGGGGAAATATCATGCTCTTAATGTTTCTTTTATACGATGGAATTGATGATGAAAGCTAACAATTCTTATTTAAGCCAATAGGTAGTAAGGTGATGGAAGTTTTTCGCCCTGAGCAGTTTTATATCCAAATATCATATGATAGAAATTTTATTAGTAAGAATAATATGAGAATCAATAAGGTCATATTTATGAATTAAAATTATTTATTTTTTCATATTTTATTATAATATTCATATAAAATTTGAAATATTTTTTCTATAAGTACGCTAAAAAAACTCGTGTTGGTATATTAAAAATAGTCATTGAATTTGGAACATTAAAAAACATTTAAAAAATATCGTGAAATTATTTCTCCCCGAAATTAATGTTGACTAAGTATTGGATTAAAACATTTAAGGATTAAAAGTATTACGACAATAATGATATTATAATCAAAATAATTCTACAGTATCAATTTTAATTTATTTATCTTGTTTCGTTTTTTTCAAATTATATTTAGAGATCCTTCTCGTATGGGATTCGAGTGTACTATCCGTGATTCATTGGGTGATGTCATCTCGGCAGTGTGTGATAGTCTTCCTGACTCGTTTTCTTCGGTCACAGCAGATGCCTTAGCTATTCGTGAGGCTCTCAAATGAATTAAGGAGCTCAATCTTACAAATATTATTGTGAAATTTGATGCGCTCTTAGTCATTGATGCCTTAAGATCGGGGTTCTGGATGTTTATAGTTTGGGCTTAATATTAAAAGACTGTAGTTCTCTTGCTTTAGAACTACACTCTTATTCTTTTTATTTTGTACGTAAATCAGCGAATCAAACGGCTAATAGCTTAACTAGGTCGATTGATTCTTTGTCTGATTTTTTGTAAGACGAGTGTTCTCCCAGCTTTCAGTTATTTTTTTTGTAAGCGTTTTATGGTTATAAATTTTTATTAGCTTCCAAAAAAAATAAAATCTTTAGCTTGTCGTCTTATGACTATATTTATGAATAAAAGCTTTACCTTTTTAAATAAATTTACCCAAATTATTTGACATTATTCAAGTTCATTTATTTATAATTAAAAGCATGAGTATCCATCACATTAGTCTAAAAATCATTCTTTTGTGTTTAATACAAAGCTTATAAAATATCAAATAAAATATAGTTTAAAAAAATATAAACTATATTACTTGACTTAATATTTACAATATTTGATTTTTTTTACTAATTGAAAATTACACTATTACAAAATATTGTAGATATATCATAATAAAATATGTCAAAATAAATAAATTTATATAATAAACGTAAAATTTACCATGTTTATCCTTATTAATAAATTTTTTTATTGTTAACATAATAAAATTCAAATGTTACATAAGTTTAAAACGTATGACAGTCATTTCCGTTAATTTTGTGGTCAAAAGATAATAGTATGGATTAAATATATCATTTAAAAAAAATTAGGGACCAAAAATGTTACATAAAAATGTTTAATGACCAAAGCGTTTTAGAACACACGTATGATGACTATAACCATCATTTCCCCTCTAGAACATTCATTTTCTGCCATTATAATCTTCGTTTAATTCTCTGTGTAATCAAAGTTATTATGCAAATTAATCATTTTGGTACCGTTTGAAATGAGTGATAAGATAATAGATGATAGACAAAAAAAGATAATTTACTAGGATTCAAAGTATAAATAGATGTATGATAAATTATACAGTGTTTGTTTTGATTATAAAAGGTTGGATTATAATGTCTTGTTGGAATGAAATAGCCAAAATACCATTGGAAGAATAAATAAATGTATACAAGGAAATGTGAAATTTTTGTACCAAGTAAATTGGTTTAATGTTATTATTTTGATATATAATTAAGAAGTATTGACTACATTTGTATTTTTGTTATGTTTGAAAAATAAATTTATTAATGGATAAGGACGTAAACGTAAATTGGTTTAATATTATTATTTTGATATATAATTAAGAAGTATTGACTACATTTGTATTTTTGTTATGTTTGAAAAATAAATTTATTATGCATTTATTGATATAAATCGTTGAAAATTTATTTTGTAAATTTGAACTTTTCAAACAATGTTTAGTTTTTTTAGTAAATATATTTTAATTTTTTTATAATTAGACTTTCAAATTTAAATTATAAACTAGTTACATTCACACGCGCAATACGTATGTTGTGAAAACATGATTATTTATTATTATTGTTATTGTTGTTGTTATATTTTTATTTTTAATTAATTTAAAATTAAAATGGAGGCAAAAAATATATTTTAAATTTTCGTCTTTGGTTTCATCAAATCAATTTTTATTCAGTTACTAAGCGATGTTTTTTCTAATAATACAGTAAGATAAATTAGATTTTGATATTATGAGCCCGTTTGAATTTTGTAGAGATTTTTTAAAATAAGTGCTTTTAAAAGCTACAATTTTTGGCTTTTAAAAAAGCTCTACCAAAAACCTTGTTAACTGAAAAGCACTTAAAAAAGTGCTTTTTTGGCCTGACTTTTGAAACCAAACGGGACCTATATATAATATATTTAATAAACTAAAATATCACTATTATTATTGTGTTTTGTATTTAATTATTCTGTTAAAAAATAAAAAAAATCAAATCGGATTGGTTCGAAATGGTTAGTCGGGCTCGAGTTTGGTTTGACTATTTTATGGTTGATTCGGATTCTGGTTGATTCGGGTTCGGAGCGAGAACGTTTTGTTTTTAACTTTTTGTTTTAGTACCTCCCTCGATCCGATGCGAGTCCACAAGTAGCTGTAGGTTGCGCACTTCTCTTGGGTCGCCGGCCCTATTAAGCCTTCTCTACTCTGTGTTATGATTATGATTTTACCCTAAATCACTCACACTTGCATTCAAATTGATAATCTTCCTCTCTCGCTTTCACTTTCAGTTTGAATTTTGAAAGCCTCCTGCTCCTCTCCGTCGCGAGCCTCCCTCTCACGTTTTGAGTCGGTTTCCCCAATTTATCTTCTTTGTGTGTATCAGTTTTGTCTCCTATTCAGGTAGTAATTATTTCTTACGATTTGAAATTTTAATATTCAATTGAGGATTACCGTTTGTAACACTTTCTATGATTAATTTGGGTTTGGAATCTTTTACTCGTTTTTTTTAAAAAAAGTTTCAATGCTTGACGATTTGAGGTTTATAAACTGCTATATTCTAGAAAATCTATTTTGTAATATAAGGGTAGTGAAATTAGTTTAGATTTACGAATGTGAGTGTATTTTTTCTGGTTGAAAAACCGATTCTTTGCATTTCTTATTCAAAGAGGCGATGAAAAGTGTCTTTATTTCTAAATCTGTGAGCAAAAGCTCTCTCTTACCTTTGTAAGAAAAAGCTTTTTAGCTGCATAATTGTATTTGTTCAATGTTTATGATACGATTTTCATTTGGGTCCTGTTTTTCGAGCCGAAGTCGAGCTTTAGACTGAGCTTCAAATGGGCCATTATTCTAGCAGTGGCTCCAAAAAAGCTGGAACTCAAGCTCAAAAATTTGAATTGAACTCGAGCCGAAAATAATTAAAGTTCGAGCTCAAATATGTATTTGAATACGGGCTTGAACATTAAAATTTTCCTAAAGTTCGGCTTGATTCATTTACGACCTTAGTTATATGGTATAGATACTATTTAAATAGCATTTTAGTTTCGGCATACTCTATCTATTTGAGATTTATTCTGTTTAATGTGTTCGTATATGATGTTTGTTGTGGCTTTCTTATTGTTCTGTTTCTCTAGATTCTGATTAAAAATGTTATTTTTCTCTTACTTACTTACTAGGTCATTTTTGTCTTAAAAAATCTTCATAATGTTTCTTGACAACCATAAATGTATGCATCAGTCCTGGGCGCTGAATGCAGCATGGATTTTTTTAAACATTTTGCTAATATGGGCCATTAACTCTAGTAATAGATCCCATGTAATGCTTTCAAATGGAATATTAATCATTTTGTGTAAATTTAGAGGAAAAAAAAGTTATTTACAACTATTTAGATTGAATTGTTTCACCCACTTGTGTTTTGTGAAGGCATCTTGGTGTTTTACTAAGGACAATGTTGAAAAGGAACACGAGGCTGAAGAAAGAGTATCTTTATAGGAAAAATTTGGAGGTCAAAGAGCGATTGCTCTATGAGAAAAAGAGAAAAATCCGGGAAGCCTTAGCAGGTTATTGTTATTTCTTTGTTGATGAATAACAAACAGAATTAAGGATTCTCTTTATCAAATTAATTTTGTCCTTTTGACCTTTCCCCTCCTTGTGAACAGAGGGAAAGCCAATTCCCACTGAGCTCAGAAATGAAGAGGCGGCCCTTCGCCAAGAAATTGATCTTGAAGATGAGCATACTGCTGGTATTTATCCTCCTCTACAATCCACATTGGTGAATTTGCTCATTGTTTTGTTTCTATTTGATTTTTTGTTATTCTGTAAAGTTGTTTGACTACACCCAATGTACATAATGATAGCATTTCCTCACATGTCCACAACCAGGCAATTAGTTTTGTTGCACATTATGACAATTATGTGATTATATGATGGCATGTAAGCCTTGGCTCGTGATTTTGATGTTATTTCTCAGATAATCTTGTCATGTCACTTATCAGGAGGATCCTCAAAAGAAATTGTTAATCATGAGCCTATCAACTAAATTCACAGAATGCTATGTTCTTGATGTTACTTCCAGGGAAAAATTGCCTATGTTCTAAACTGATGCATGGATTCTTCATTACTTGAATGCAGTTCCCCGTTCAACCATTGACGATGAATATGCTAACGCAACCAACAGAGATCCTAAGATTTTGCTTACAACATCACGTGATCCTAGTGCTCCACTTACACAGTTTGTGAAGGTGGTCAAGTTTGATTTTTCCAAAGTTTTAGCTGTCACTTTGCACCAAAAAATGCTACCTTCTTATCGCCTTTGGTTTTAGTTTCCTTGCTTGTGTCATGTGTTCATAGATGTTATGTCTGTTACTTCAGGAATTGAAGTTTGTCTTTCCAAATGCACAACGAATGAATCGAGGTGGTCAGGTTGGTGTATTGTTAAGCTTGTCGTACTTTGCTATTTTTCCTTGCTCTTTGGATGCATCGTTCTATCTTTAATGAAACCCATTAGAGCATAGAGGTGATAAATTGGCATCCTTTTGATAGATGGTCTAAGAAGGACAATTGCTATTGACTGATTATCTTAATCATTCTTTCAGCATTATTGCTGCAATGCACAAAAATTCTGGAACTCCAATTTTTTTTTATTTTATGTAAAGCTTTTCTATTTAACTTGCATGCATAGAAACTGAGCACTAAAAGTGCACAAATTAAAAGAGTTTCTTTGGTTTCAGGTGTTATCTGAGATTATTGAAACTTGCAGAGCTCATGATTTCACAGATGTTATCTTAGTCCATGAACATCGTGGTGTACCAGATGGTATGATCATAAGCCATCTTCCTTTTGGTCCTACCGCTAGCTTTGGATTACTCAATGTGGTTAGTACTATACTTTGTTTGACATACAACTTTTTATCCTGTTTCCATGTGATATTGTAATCTAGCATTTTCTCGTAGGTTACAAGACACGACATTAAGGATAAGAAAGCTATTGGAACAATGCCTGAGGTTTACCCGCATCTGATACTTAACAACTTCTCTACTAAGGTTATCTTTCTTTTTCTGATTCTTTTTTTTTCTTGCCTCTGTTGTCTCAGCTTGAGATTTGACTCGAGCAACTTGAACCTAATGAGGGATCGTGCCTCCGCTGTTTTAACCTGTCACTTAACAAGATAATCTTAGTAATCTTGAATGATTTTTGGCTGCAAACTTGCGGTTAGTCAGATACAGAATTTTGAAATTTCAAAATCCATCAGCTTTCCTATCTAATAGAACTGTGTAAAATTCGTGCTCAATATGCGACCAGATATTGTGTATCATAACTATATTTGCACCTCTGTGGGTTTCATAGCACTTTACTGCATTGTCATTTGGATACATCTGTAATTCTTGTAGACTTTTTAGTTAACTTTCTTAATGGGCATGATCCTTGTGTTGACTACCTTATGTGCATCTTGACTTTTTTTTTATTTTTTATTTTATCACTTGGCCTTATCTTCTATTTCTCTGACTCTCTCTCAACATGTGAGAATATGATATGTGCATGCACATGCTTGTTTTGCAGGTCAATATTCTTTCGTGTTCCCACAAAGCCAACAATTGAATTGTAACGATTATAACACCTCCAAAAGTTTGTTAATTTTAATGATTATAAAACCAAAAATTATGTTGTGCACTGGACTGCTGACATCAGGTTTCTTAGCCAAATTGTGCCAGAACTTTCTGTTGCCTTTAATCTAATATGAACTTTTTATAATATACTTGTGGAATTTTTAATTGTCGGTCAAAGGACAGCAAACATTTTAAAGCATCTATTTCCTGTGTCAAATTTCTGTTTCCTTTAAGCTATTATGAACCTTTTATAATATTTGTGGAATTTTCAATTGTTGGCAGCTCGGTCAAAGGACCGCAAACATTTTAAAGTATCTATTTCCTGTGCCCAAGCCGGATACAAAGCGAATTGTGACTTTTGCAAATCAATCAGATTATATTTCATTCAGGTAGTTATCTTGTGAAGCAATGTTCCACCAACTAATCTTTTCATGGGTGCTGTAAGTCTGGTGAAATCATGCAGGCATCATCTCTATGAGAAGCGTGGAGGTCCCAAGTCGATTGAACTGAAAGAGATAGGCCCCCGGTTCGAAATGCGGCTGTATCAGGTAAAGTAGGTTCAGTCTAGATACAAGACCGGTCAATTCGGATGAATAGAACGTTGTGTTTGTTCAACCTATAATTATAGGGTGTTCCCAAACTGCACAATCAGAACCATTGCCACCATCTCGACCGAGCTTTTTATAAAAAATTCATATGATTTTTAAAAATTCAAAATTTGACTACTCTCTTTGACTATTGCCCAACTCATCTAAACTCTGGAGTCTGTCTTAGCTTTGTAAAATTTTTATTCATCTCCAACATGAAACTCATTGTGATAGAGACCATTAATCTTAATTCGGGTGTTGTCATTCAACCGTGGTATACTTAACATTTTGCTGATATTTTTCACGTTGCAGGTTAAATTAGGAACGATGGAACAGGATGAAGCTCAGACTGAATGGGTCATCAGGCCTTTTATGAACACAACAAAGAAGCGCAAATTTCTTGGGGATTGATAGTTCCGATGTATGTGCTTATTTATTGTATGCCAATTGCCAACTTTTTTTCTTGCACCAAAGAAATACAACGGTAACTGTATGTTCAACAAAATTTTGTCCGGGTTATTTAAATTTGGTAAACCGTAAAAGCTTAGTTACTTCTGCCATGAAAGGTCCTTTAGTGGTCAGTATCATATCGTGTTGGTTGACATATTTTCATCTTCATTATATTTCATCATGTGGCTTACTCGGAACCTTTTCCTCTCGGTTGTTATTTGGAGTACTAGAATTTTTTTTTTCATGTGGCATTTTTCAAG
Organism: Henckelia pumila; assembly: GCF_033568475.1. Taxonomy (NCBI): domain Eukaryota; kingdom Viridiplantae; phylum Streptophyta; class Magnoliopsida; order Lamiales; family Gesneriaceae; genus Henckelia; species Henckelia pumila. Next base: position 30,881,321 of record NC_133123.1, on the reverse strand, counting down.
TAAAACATGATTACTTGATCAGAAAAAGAAAGCAGTAAACATAATTAATTAACATGAGAGAGGAAAAATTACGCCATTTGGAGACCTAAAATAAGAGTCAAGTTTAGTTTAAAAAATTAAAAATAAATAAGAACCAGGTTTTGAAAAATGAAAAAAGAACTAATTAACACAAGTGGCACATTGGCAGCAGCTTCGCGATTAAAATTACATTAACAAAAAAAGAAGAAGAGAATACTACACTTCCTACCTTCAGCAATATTCATCAGAATATTCAAGCAGAGAAATGGCACATGAAGCAATTTTGTAACTTTAGCAAATACAAGGAACATGGTGAAAAATGGTAGCCTATCTGCATTCCGTCTCCGATATGGGAACGGTCCTGACTCGATATTTATCAAACTCACCAATAGCAGCAACTGTATTTGATACAAATATGTCTAATTCTAACAGTCGTCCACAAAATACGTAGAGAGCACAGTTACACAGTAACAAAACCTTCTGTTAAGTTAATGAGATAAAATGGCCCATATATACACACAAAAAGATGAAAATTATAAAATATTAAAATACAAGAGAGGCCGTGATATGAATATATCGATTTTGTACCAGGTGGTGTTGGTAAGGAAATCAAGTGTATTGCTAGATAACCTCAGCCAAATGGTGAAGGAACAGGTCCGGCAATTGCATCTGATCTTTTTATGCTTCCCATTCCACAGATAATGCAGCCGGGACTCGACACAGCTGAGAATTTAGCACCACAAAGATCACAGACATCATATCCAATAGTAGATAGACGGCTCAGTGTGGCGGCACAGAATTGGGATGGATCTTCCAATGGATCTATGGACTTATTGGACAAGCCTCTCTGAATGCATATGTCGATTAGGCTTCTCAACTCATCTTGCTTTCCTGGAGGTGCTTTTGATAAGAGTAATTCGAGCATTTGCTTAGAATAGGCATAGTTCTGCACATCCATGTTCCTTTTTATGGCAGTTCGAATGCAATTTATTCTGTGCTTGGCAAGAAGAGGCAATGAGCCCAGATGACGCGACAATCTAGCCATCTCATCTTTTGCGCTGATTGCACTGGGACCTTGAACTTTCTGCAGTCGGTTGATCTCCTGCAATAACATAGAATAGTTAAAATTGTCATTCACATGAAAACACTTAAATGGATGAGCAGGTTCTTAGGTAGTGTTTGGAAGAGCTTCTAGGAAGTAGGAAGCACTTATCAGCTTTTATTTGACAAAATTTTGAAAATTTTGTTAAGAGAAAGCTAAAAAGTGTTTTGTAGAAACTCTCCCAAACACTATCTTAGTACAAGTAGATGAGACTAGTTCGCATGATTTTTGAAGTAGAAGGATCACTTGGATTTAATGCAAAACCTCTGGGAACAAAATGACAATCATTCTACTCTGACTCTATCGAACCCAAAAAGAAAGCTACAGCTTTCTCTGTAGTACCAAATGACAGGACAAACCCATGCAAGTGTTAACTAGCAACAATTATTTCACACAAAATTTTGCTTTGACATTACTTCAATGAGTCAATTGGTCAAGTTATAGGTGCATCAAGTCTATGCGTGAGAGGAGAAAAGGTTTAGTGAAACTTCCGAGGGAGGATGTAAGATGATAAAGGAACTAAGCTTCCTTCGTCATACTTCTTTTAAAGTTTCAACATAATTGCTCTTTGCACGAGGAAATAAAATAATAGAAAAAAATTGACACTAAAATGAGTGAATCTCGGTAACTCTCAAGGAAAATAGAACCATAATAACCTGAAGAAGGGTGACGGCAATCTTGTATTGGGCACATATAGTAGCTTGTGCCTTAATGTCATCTCCACGAGATTGATCCTTGGCCAGAGCAAGGAAAGCCTCATCGAAGCAGGATAATGCATCTGAAAGTTGATTCTGCTCCAGATGCACAAGTCCAATCTTGAAACAGACTGCCGCAGCAGCACCACGGGGGACCTAGATTAAAAGGAAACCAGAACATAACTGAGGAGTTCTGATGCGCCCAAAACAAAATTCTACCATCTAAAATATTAGAAACCCAAAACATATAAATAAATGAATTTCCGAGTTCAACAAATATCTCGGAGCTTCCACATACTTTAACTACAGATTTTATAGTATATCCATTCACTGGAGTATTATAAGCCGAGGGTGGAGAGAGGGTGCCACATGGTAAACAAGCCACAAGGACAATAAACTGGAGGTCAGTTAAGGCCTAGTCTCATCTAAAACATCTCCTCGAGGACATTCAACCAACCGAAAATAATGAAACAGGGTGATGGGGGGCAAAGAGAAAAGAAGAGAAGAATGAGAAGAAAAGCAGGTATCAACACCACCCTTGCACATAAATATAAATTATATAATACAACAATGTCGATCAAATTCAGTTGTGAGATGGCCAAGGTTTTTAATTAAGTTATGGCAAAGAGACAGATTCACATGCACAACCCTCCTAAGACAACTTTTACATGCACAATTAAGGGCTCAGTCAAGCACAACAGTTACAATATCTATGTTCAAGATATTAAATAATTTTTTTCTTGCACGACATTAGGAAAAGGAAAGAAAGAGTTTCACCCATTTTAAAAAAGATAGGACAGCATGACATAGCTTATGGTTCTAAAGATTTTATTTTATTTTATTTGGATAGGAAATGATGCATATGGTTTTAGAGAATTAACTTTAAAAGAAAACAAATACTACCTGTCCAGGTCGCACAGCCTTCGGAGGAGAAGCTGATCTTTCAGCAGGTTTTGCAGATGTTTTGGACCCAGGAGCTTCAAGCGAACTGAGATCAAGGGGCTGCGTAGAGACTGGAGCTTGTGACATCAGAGTGGGTGGCTGTGATGGTGCAGCAGGTTGAGGCACAGAATGTGGAGGAATACCTCCATCTGGAAGCCCAATAGACTCATGCGGAACTGGTTGTTGAGTGACTTGAGGGGGTACACCACCACCAGGCAGACCAATATCCACGGCAACTGCACTACCCTGGGTAGCAGGGACCTTGTTGCTTTCAGTACCTTGAGGATTTTGATCAAATCTTGAGAGCAATCTCCCGGCAGGAGGCAGTGATGCTGCAACCTGAAGGGATGATATTGTGTTCTGGAAAAAGTCCTCTGGTATCGGCCCGGCTGTAAGTCCAACACCAGGACCCATGGAAGTAGGCTGTAACACAGGTGTTGGATGGACGAATGCATCGGTGCCAAACATATCAGCTGGAAAAGAAGTATGAGCTGCAGCAGTTCCACTGCCTGTAGGAGCTGGTTGAGGTACAAGAAGCCCAAGATCTGGTGATGAACTAGTTAATGATTTGGTCCTACTAATTGGGAGACCCAACTGCTTCGTGGCTTCTTTAATTTTGCTAACATCTACTTTAGCAGACTCAACTGGTTTGTCTCGGATTCTAATATGTAGCCTTTTGGTTTTTGAAGTTCCTTCCTCATCACTGCTGCTACCATCAGCAGCAGAATTATATATTGACTTTTTGAATTCTTCTTCAGCTTTTGCCTGTGCATCTACAGCACCGGAACCTGCAGGCTTCTGAGAGAGACTTTCTAGTCCCATCAAGGAAGCACCTTCAGGTGTCCCCTTGGATTTGTTAGATGTGGGGGAAGCAAGCAATTGCTGAAGCCCATTTGTCTTGATTCCTCCGGTTTTAAATGTTTTCACCAAGCTATCTTCTCTCACTTCCACAACATTCCCTCTTCCTTTGATCAAACCTAGATAAACACCAATATGGTCTGTAACAATGGATGGGATGGTACCATCGTCAGTTTTCATGTAAGGCATGACCTCAGCAGCCAGTTCCCACTGAGGTATGTCCTTCAAGTTTGTGGCTGTTTTAATTTCCCAGTTTCCCCCACCCCATTCGGATCCTTTAGGAACCATACTTTCAGCAGCGAAGTTTGCAAAGATGCCTTGGGTCCACCCAGTCGAGCGAACTCTCAAAATCCTCTCACAATATCTCCTCAACTCTGAATTAGTGCCCTCTTCTTCCAACTTTTGGGCAAGACGCCGCATTGCACTAGGGTTAAGATGGCATATAAATATATCGAGCATACTTTCAAAGTCTGCTATAACTTCAAAAGTTTCTTTCGCACTGTCATACTGGCCATATCTGTAATCAAACAAGCCATTGGCAACATCATAGAGCGAGAAGAGGTTGAAACATAAAAATGAAGATGAATAAAAGCCAGAGAGCTGAGCTTGTGCTGCATCCAATGAATAGAAAGATTAAAGCTATCATATTAAAACAAAATGATTCCTGGGTACGAAATAAATATGATGCATAATAAAGGCCACATTTTCCGTGTTTCAAAGTTTTCTGGAATACGACTTTTACAAATGCAGGATTTTCTGGTGTTTGCCGTTTTAAAACACTTGATTCCGGAAATATCATAAAATATATAATAGAAAATCTAAAGGTATATGACTTGCGACACAAATCTTTCAAGTTTTACCAGATAAAATCAGTGAAAAAAATGACTCTGTCACCACCCACTAGAAAACATTAATACTTTAAAAAAATGCAGGCATTGAAATGTAATTATCAACAACAGTTCAAACTAAAGAGCAGAAAATGTTCTAATAAAAAAAAACTCTAGAAAATTCAGAACAACAGACAAAAAACTACAAAATCAATTTTTTTTTTCCATTTAGCTAACTTAACAAAACCACTTTTCAAGCATTGTCAGGATCAAAGATACAAAGAAAATTATTTACGCAACGTATATGCATGCAATTAGGTATGAAAGGACTTCAAAGATAAGCTTCAATTGAGTGTTATCAAATTGATAGCTGTATGATTTTCATAGGCTACTAAAGCACATAACAACACACCTTATGCATGCATATCCCAACTGGCGGAACCGATGGAACAAATGTGAGGTAGGGGGACATCTAGGATAATCTCTTGACCGCAAGAATTCGTCTTTCAATGCAGACAAAGCAGTAGAAAAGCGAAGTGCTTTGATTGCATATTCTCCTCTCAACACCTTAATGTAGACACAGAAAGTTGGTTAAGAACACACTTAAAGTTCTCCGACGAAAAAGAAGTTTAAAAAATACCTGAGTGAATTGTGGGCCTGATTGTGACAGCGATACCGCAAGATCACCACATACTGGAGAGCCTCTGGCAAGAACATCAAGTGATCGAGGAGTAATGCGCAAGCTATCGAATCTTCATTAAACAATCACAAAATCTGTCAATCAATAAACTTCCACAAGTGTGGAATATTAAACTTTTGCAAGCAAAAGATAAGAAGTATGATGAATACATTGTTTCACCAATCACATATTAGCACCATAAGTGCTTATACTGCTAAGGCATGTCTATAAGCCAAGAAAAACAACCTTGATGTTATTTGATATAGGACTTCTGACAGATCAAGCTTCTGCTCAAAATGTTGTTGCATTGTAGAAAATCCAACCAGAAGAGGTTCAAGTAGCCCAACAAGACAACTTTTGATCTCATATTTCTTCTTTTGCCTAACATTTACATCAGTAGGGCTTGCAAGCAGAAGACGGTCATTCAGAGCTCCAACCAGCACTGTACTTAAGTACATCGTAAGGAGTCAGAAATAGGGTGACAAAAAACTCAAACTGGCAGTCAAATGCAAAACAATACACAGACAGAGGCAGCTAAGGACACCTGTTTGGGAAAAGCATCAGATCTTACCTGCGTTAGGCATACTGATCGAGAGTATGGTCCTCACTTTTCCATCCCAACCAAGTACATTAATAGAAGTTAAAGTAGAGAATAGAAGTGCGGGTCCAAGCCATAGGAGGGATCTAAAGTAATCACAAGTCAAGGGCCCACAAGGGTATAAAAACATCATTAATAAGAGAAAAGCTACAGGGTACAAGTAGAGAAGGTAGAGAGCGAGAGACGGGAAGAGTTAAGAGACAAGGATATTGAAGGAACTCCTTTATCAAATTTTGCAGAACTGCTAGCCAAAATGTCCAAATCTGCTGTGACAATAAGCACTCGTTGTGTGGTCAATATACCTGCCACAAAGCCCCTGAGTGTCTCTTGCCATTGTACCTGACATGAGAAGCTTTCATCTTTTATCAACACTTTTTACATGTGGTCAATAGAATGAAGAGAATATAAAATAAACATATTCAAACTTTGGAAAGCTGGAACGGTAATTAGAAAAGAAACACTTGCACATGTATCCGTCAAAATTGCATGCTGAGCTAATACAAAAGCACTTAGATGGAAAAATCAGTTTTATCAAATTGTATACCTAGAGAAAGGAGAGAAAAAGAGAACCAGACAGAAATTCTATTCATGAGGATGTTTTAAAGTCAAAAAGCTTAAAATCCAGAGCAGCCAGCAGTTGCTCCTTAGATTTGTAATGAAAAAAAAAATTTAAAAAATAATAATAAGACAACCGCTACATTTCACACAGAGTCAACTAATTGACAGCAGCCATTTGCAAGTTCTTATAATTTTCACACGGAAAATTCATCAGCAAGTCATCCGGTTAGATGGAAGTTTAACTAGGACAATCCTGCCTCTACATGTTTCTGATGCAGAACTGAAGCAGTAGCTTTGAGGAACACAATGAAACAGGTCTGCTGATGATATGCAACCTTAAAGAAGATGGGACCAGCCATAAGATTATAGATTCGTTTTCTGTAGCTTAACAGTACTATTCGAACGACTACCTGAAGTACAGTTTCATTTGCCTTCAATTTAATGAATTTTCTCCCTTCAGCTTTCGTTGAGATGTAATGTCCATCAGCATTTGAAAGGCGGTATCCTTGGATGAGTTTAACCAAGCCAATCTGGTCCCCTTGAGAACAAAACATCAAAGTTGATTCTACAAAAGCAGAAGGTCTGGATCAAATTCTATTCAATCTGTTCAAGCACATAGATAAATAACAACAACAGCCCATTAAGCACCTAGAGGCGTAGAAAAGATACGATCAACATCACTTTCGAACAAAAATGACATAGGACCCTTGATAGAAGCAACTTCAGAGTCCATGGCATCATTTTTATTAACTGATCCATTCTTCTCAATGGATTCTTGTGAAGCAGCTCCCGGTAACATATACACCGAAAGTCCAGTCTTATCCTCATCAAGAATAGCAAATTGATTTTCGTTAAGACCAATGAATGCTGCATCTACACCTGAAAAATTTGCAAAAACAGAAGCATATGTTTATTGCACAATATAAAGGCACAAGAATGGCAAGCAAAACCCAGGAAAATACCTTTGACATTGGTAGCTTTACTATTCGCCAACTGGGAATCAGTGTTTTCCCAATACAACACAACTTCGTTCGCAGTACCACTGAACTCATAGACTACAAGAAACATGTGTTGCTTTTTACTGTATGCCACATATTTTGGATGGAATTCTACATTTCCAGGGATCTGAAATTGCAAGAAGGGGTTAGGTCAATATCCTCATTGATTTGGTCACAATTTGATGAAAAAATTAAGATTCAATTGATTGAATTTTACCGAATTGTAAAGCTTCTTGTATGTATTTTCCACACCAGAAGTGAGATTATAAGCCACAAGATTTGCTCCTTCGATATAAAAAGCCCTGATGGGATAATGAAGAACACGGTTCTCTTTATTGAAGAAATTTAGCTCCAGATGAAAAGGCTGCCAGATTAACTTATTAGAGATGGCCCAATCTGCATTATAATATCTAATATAAGTTTAATCTGCTATACTGGATAGCTAATTACCTGGCAAATAGGGAAGTCTCTTAAATGATATTTAGTATCCAATGCAGTGATTAGAGGTAATCTAGATATTGGAGAACTCTTTGCATTGCCTTCCATGAAATGCTGCAACAACCAGATAAGGTTGATAGTTAAATGATATTTAGTTTTACAAGTACAGAAATTTTCTCATTGTAACTGCTAATCTGTGTTTTTCTTATAATGGCGAACAATTTTCAAAACATGAGCTCCAATGTTAGGGATCATGAATTGTCCCCTGACCTTTAGCTAAATATCATCTGAACAAGGGACCTTTAACTAACTATCATCTGAATATCAAGCATGAATATTTCTCATGCACGTGTATGTTGAGGTACCAAACTGATCCAAACACAAACTTATTTCATTATGAATAAAAGTCTAAACCTAAAATTTAAAATATATCAAGATTACATACTCCCACATCCTAAACATCAATAAAAACTGGCCAACAAGTACATCATGAGACAGCATATTTACGTACACTGTAAAGAAAAGCCTTCCTTGCTATGTCCGAGATTGTTAGCTGGCTTTGGCTGATGAAAAGATCAAATAAGGGTTAATAATGAATGTCAAAGTAAAATATTCTGCAATCCAAGTCCATGCATCAGGATGATATTTGACAACACATCGACAAAGTTCAGTCTGTAATTCAGTTAATTTTACTTCTTGAAATACTCTACCAAGATGGTATTTGGTATTGCCACCACATAATTGATAGTGTTATATTTTAAAAACTTTCCTCAACTATAACTGCTCAAGTCACAATATAGCAGGAATATAATGAGTAAATGATCATAAGCTAGAAACTCAATCCTTTAGATACTAATTATTTAAAGTGGATAAACAGATTTAATAGGGCTAGTGTGGGCACTGCATGTCATCCCTATCATCCAATCAAGCAGCCATTACCTAACACCGAGAGAGAGAGAGAGAGAGAGAGAGAGAGAGGTTGATAACTAAGGCCAATAAATCATCTTGCAAACAGGCAAGAAGAAAACAGAGGAAAATATTGGGAATAGATACAGGAAAAAGAATATAAAAGTAAACCAACCAATTACAAAGAAGCTGGATAGAGAACTTACAGAAAAATTTAAAAAATCACAGGGAGGGATATATATGTAAAACATAAGTTCAAGCTAGAGCTAATCTTTTTGCGACAGACATATTCAGTATTGATGGTGATTCAATGACTGGAGATTGTATCGAGGAGCCACATCAAATTTCCAGACTCACCCTTTCATATGATGCTCTTGCAGCTGGGCTTGCAATTGGTGATCAGCTAATACACCAGATGAACCAAGGGAAGCAAGTTTTTCCTTCAACACGGACGCTGTTTTACATGTCAAAGACATCAAAATAGGAATCATTTTACCATTCAATTAAATTTAATACACTTTTCACAATTGAAATAAATAAAATAGTATTTAAAATCTCTGAATATGAATTTTCAGGCTTCGCTCCTTTAGACCTCAAATCAGTATTTCAGGCTTCAGTTGGTACTTGATGACTTTATATTACCCCCTAAGAACCTTTAGAACTAAAATCAGTTATAATTCAAGAAAAATAATGCTTTTGTGTACACGCATTTCCCAAGCTAAATCCTACCACACAATAAATCTAGCCCAATTGAAAGTTCAAGATAAAAACCTAAAACAGTTCAAATATTTTCACTCTTTTCTTTATTGAACAAACTGCTAGGTATAATAACCCGGGAGTTGACTCTCTCAAGAAAAATAGGTTCATAAATCAAAATCAAAATCAAATTCATTATACAGAGAGGTACCCAAATAACAAGAAATATCTGCCATGTCATGCTAGACAAAATATACTATCGGCACCTCATCTGCCACAAAGCAAGTAAAGATAAATATTATTAAGCAATCACCTGATGATCCCCTTGCACTTTGCAGAACAGCAAAGAGTTGTTTCCGGCCTTCTCTAGTATAAGCAGCTCTGTTTTTCCTATTATCTCCACCAGCCATGCTCTATAGAGAAGCATACAACCGATTTATGATAGTTAACTAATCTGAATGTGACCCACATCTAAATAGTACGATGATGCTTACTGAAAAAAGAAGTGCTGCTAAATTCAATTTTGGGTGTACTTCCAAAGCCCTAATTCTTGGGAGAGGATAAACGGCTTCTCCCCCTTGCTGGGAAAGAATACGAGGAATATCCATGGATTCAATAGCTGCATGATAAGATACAAGCAGAATAAATGAGATTATTTGTGCGTGCTTAGCTAGCAAATAATTGAAGGGAGAGAATACTTGCTAAGAGGAAACGGATAAATGTTTACTAATCATCCTTAAAATTTTTAATAATCCAGTAAACTAGTTGAATAAGATTACACAAAGAACCATCAAATTTTGATGGATAAGAAAATCTCCCGTGTTACATATAATCATGCAAATAGTTTAGAAGACAAACAAAATTTACCTAATAATCTAAAAGGACGCATAAGAATTACATTGAAACAACATGTGCACGGCCAAAAGGTAGAATTAAAGATAGGACAAATACCTCCCAAACTTCTAAGTCACATCAGATACAGAACACTGGACTAGAGCAATTGAAAAATCATCACAGATAAGTTAAGTGCTCAACTAACCTGCAGGCTCGAAAAAGTTTACTTGAGTTGGAGGTCTATTAGGATTCACAGTTACACGAGTTTTCCACACTTGAACACTTCCATCTTTGGACAAAGTGACAAGAAACCTCAACATTGGGAGCCAAGCAACTGAGGTGATTGGTTGTGAACCGACTTGTGTACTGTATTCCAACCAAAGAGCATAGTTTAAGATGACACAATGCACTAAAATACCAAAAACAATAAAGCTGCAACATAAATTGTGAATAAGTTTCCTAAACTTGAACAAACAGCATAAGATACAAAAAATAATTAATGAAGTGGAACAAGGACATACTGCAGAATTTGCCACCAAGTAGGATGACGTTGGACATAATTGATGGGATCAAGATATAGGCAGTAAATGTTTGACAAGGGTTTATAAGCATGCAATTCATCAATAATAACCAATGATACTAGGTTTTATCTCAGTTAAACAACTTGTGAAAATAGTCATAGATGATATAATCATGTGTAAAGAAAAGGGTAGTGTACGTATACATGTTAGCTTACATTCCAATCATCATAGGCCTCTCGGTGGATACATCCCATGCCAAAAGTGTACCTCGTCTGTCACCGACAAAAATCCATTCCAATGTCGGATGAAATGCAAATGCTCCAGCACCCTGTAGCCTGATGGTATTATCAACTGCAAAGGAGTCAATATATTATTAAGTTCGAATCTGAAAGAAAAATCAATTATTTTGAGAAGTTAAATTATCATCTGCTACAATGTGGAAAAAGGAAATATGAACATAGAAGTATTGTTCAACTCTTACGTTGTAGGGTGTAATGAACAGCATATGTGTGGATATTGTAAGCTCGAATCAAACCATCTTGATAAGCCACGTACTGGTACATGCGCGGGGAAGAGTAAGCTCCATAAATTTTGGGAACTATATCATAGATACCAGAACTAACAAAGCAATTTTATACGTCAAAATATCATCTTAAATTAAAACTCTTACCAAAGCTGGAAGGCGAGGATGACAAGCAAGATTGACGATGGGTTTCTTCAAATCAGTCTTTATTTTTGTCGGGGCCTTCCCACCTTCCACAGTTCCAACCACTAGGCAATAATAATGATAACAATAAATTCAATCCAGGGGCCTGACAGACTTCGAAATACTTGACATAGTAAATGTAATTAAAAAAAATATGCAGAGCTGCATAATACTTGAATTTTTATTAGGGCTTGACCAAATTAGAGGTAACAGAGAGAGAAAAAGATGTATACAACAATAATTATTAGACCCTTGTTTCTTAAGATGAACAAAGGTTATCCATCACTCATGCCACCAACTGCATCTCACAGTAACTAAAAACTATCACTGTCAGATTTGTCATCATATCTTCAAGCACTGTCAAACTGCCTTAGTTTGTAAAAGAAAGATAACCACCTCCCTCCCACCCTCCTTCCGTATGGTTTCATAGAAGTAAACACTCCAGGTTCAAATATAAAAAATAGATTTCCTTAACCTTACCCCAACCCCAAACATGGATGCCAAAAGAATAGATCGGCTTAACCTGTTACACTCATTTTCTTATGGAATCCAAAAAACACTACAGGTTGAAGAGGAGTCAAGGCAAGATGGACTTCAGTGTCAGGGGTAATCTGTTCTGTCCTCTTTTCAGGCGAATGCAACACGCAAGTTTGCTCACTGTCAAAATCACAGGATCGAATTGTACAATCCTAAATATAAACAAAACGAGTGTCATCCACGAGCAAAGGGAGCATATCAATTCTTATTAACGACATGAATTGAGATGTAAAGCGGTAAGTCAAAAGAATAAAAATAAAATGCACATTGAGACACGGATACGTAAAAAATGGACGATTCGAAAGGAATATAATTAAAGTTCTTTTATCAAACAAAAATATATAGAACAAAAAAATGTTAATCCATAATCTACTTGATGTAAGTGGATGCTTCAAAAAGCACATCCGGCGACTGGCGAGTTTCAGTATAAACAAGACTCTGGTATGACTAAGTTTGAGCAATAACAAAATTTTGGAGAAAGAATAAACCTTTTTAACCATTGAGTCAATGACACAAACATCAAAACCGGTGGTAGTCTAGCATTCATGAATTTGGAGAAGAAACACCCCCAACATCCACCCGGCAGCAAAATAAAGAAAACGACAATAATTGCTATTGCTAATTTCGACAAGAAACAAATTTCAGTCACCAAATTATAACAATAGTATCCCTTTTCCTATATCGAGTTTAGTCAGGGCAACAAATTTGGCATCTGTTTATTGTATTCATATGCAGAGTATTCAATTTAAGAAAGAATGAAGGTCCAGCGTGAATCATTGATCCTCTTAATCCCCTCTCTTTCAAACAAATCCGGTGTACTGTGAATGATCAATGACGGTTTTCTATGTCTCACCCGAACACTGGCATTCGACGTAATACCAGTACTTTCTCACTTCACTGACATATTAACTAAAGTTCATAATTAAACAGTTACGATTATTGTGGAGTATAAGATTGAGCACTAACCTCAAGTATAGCAATCAGAGAATGCCCACCAACGGGATTATATGCCATGCGTACAACAGGTGAACCAATGTCCACAGATGCAATCTTGCTTCCGGTGTATGCATCAAACTCTACGCACACATTCACATTAATAAAAATTATTTACAAACTCCATGCCTTTACTTTTTTAAGAAAAAAACTGAAACTTGGAGAGGGGAATCACGAGTATACCAACTATACAACTGCCTATGGCGGCGGATACAATTGCCTGAGTCGGGTGAAATGCAGCGGCGTGTGGTTGTAAAGGCTTGGAGCTCCGATCCGCATGTCGGAGATCCAAATGTTGAACCGTCGCCCACTCCATATAAAGATAGTTTCAGCTATATATTATAAATTTCAAGTCCGCGTACTCAGCAGCTGTCGAATCGATTGAAACATGTACACGGAACTACGAAATCATTCCAGGTACAATCAGATCATTGAAGAAAGCAATTTCAGAAAACTGGCCCAGAGATCTCGGATCAATCGGAGGAAAATTGAAGTACTTTGGATAATTTGATCGGATTTTGAAGATTTCAGCTAAGGCAACACGATTTTTGCTGAACATTCAAATGAAAATAAGAAAGAAAGGATGAATTCCGAAGGAAAAAATTTAGAAATGGAATGGAGCAGCAGAGTCGTGGAAATTACAGAACGAACCCAGATATTTGTAAAATTTGCAATTACACCCTTTGGGCTTAGATTTGGATCAATCAACTAATTGGGTCTCATTTATTGAGAACGTTTGGGCTTTAAAGATGTCCAGGCCTATTAGTGGGACCCAATTCACAAGAAAAAAAGCTCCGGTGATCAATTAGGTGAAGTGTTCGATTCCAATACAATTGATTGCGAGTAGAGAAAATTATCAGTAAGATTATGTGCATTGCAAAACTTATTAGGTTGAGACAGATAATGTTTTGTGTTAACTATAGCCTATATTATATATTATCAGATTAATACAAAATAACTAACTAATAAGATTTGATTCGGTCAAGTCAGATTTGGGTTAATTCGTTATATATTTTTTTTTTATCTTTAATTGTTAATATATATTCAGTAGGTTTATGTGAAATGGTTTCACAGATCTATATATGTGAACTGGTTAATATTTGCAGAGTTGCAGTGAAAAGTAATCATTTGACTTTAGAAGTAATAATTTTTGATAGACTAGGTCGGGTTAGATATTAATTTCAAAAAATTGACCCGTAGACAATTTTTGACATAATTATTAGGGTGAAACATATAAGGTTTTGTGTTAGTTTTACTTTTAGCCTTTGTGGTTTAATATCGGATTGATAGCAAATAACTAACGAATAAGAATCGTTTTGGTTAAGGTCAGATTCAGGTTAACTCGATATATTTTTAAAATATTTTCTTAATAAAAAACTAAAATAAAACAGTATAAAATAGTGAAAAATAAGTTCCTTGAGTAAATAATTTTTTTTCCAATATGATTTATGAAATTATTTTTTAACTTGTAATTGGGTAATAGGATTGGACCACTTGTGATAAGGATAAGAAAAAACATTATACGTCCCTAAGGGGTGTACAAATTGGTGAAGTAGGTGAACTCGACCAGAAGTCAAGAGATCAATTCCCCTATCATGCTATTGCGTTAGTCTTGAGATTTACCCAGTACGCACCAAAAATAGCGGATGCGGGTTCCACGTCACAAAAAAACAACATTATACATATATTGAATTTTATCGGGCTGGATTTATTTGTTGTTTGCCGATTTTAGAAACTATAAATTTAAAATACTCGAAAAATTGAATTTTTTTTTATTCCAGTCTTGTTTATTTTGGTCTATTTAGTGATTTATTGGAGAAGAGCAGGAATTCTTACTTAGGCACGTCCGCACGTATAAAATTATTACAATAAAAGATGTAACTGGCGCAGAAAATTTGAAAAACAGAAACATATGACGTTCCTTAACCATCTGAAAATATTCCCACCAGCAATCAGACACAAAACTATCATTTTACAATGGGTACATACATACATAAGGGCTCAAATTCGGACCTTGTTAGACTGCAGCAATGCCACGCACTAGCTCGGATCCACGACACGGATGAGGCCACAAGAACACATATCATTAGGAAAACACAAGCACGATGCATTTTGCAACGGATGTGAGGTCAAATGGTTCATTAAGACCGCGTGGAGAAGAATTCGGACAAGCCTTTTCTGTGTTTTCAGGAAGACCATCAAGCACGCTGAGGAAATGTCAAGAGTAGTCAAGGTTTGCACAGTAACCACAGGAGTCAATGAACTTTGGCAAGAGACCGGCTGGAAACACCATGCAACAGCTTGACGAATCCGAGGAAACTGAGCTTTCCATCTGTGTGTCTGATCCAGTCATGGAGAACGGCGTGAACAGGTACAGATGGGCTGAGGCCAAGTTCCTGAGAAACAGAAAAAATAATAGAAAGATCTTAATAAAATCTTTATAGAATTTGCAGGTATTGATTCAAGAGCTTGTGGAATCTTCCATTTACCGAAGCTAATTCTTCGATCATGATGGTTCTGTTCCCTTCCTTTTCGAAGAGTTCGTAGGCACAACGAGCGTGTTGTTCCCATCTATCTAAAGCCTCTAACTGATAGACACTTAATGCAGCGGCACAGAATTCTACAAAATCCATTCTTCTGTATTGAAGGGCGTTGAGCTGTTGAAACAGGAAATGGACAATTCAGAACAGGAGAGTAAATGGAAGTTCGACGAATAAGAGAGTATAATAATTGGTCGGAAGCATACAGAAGCAAGAAAGTCGTAGATGCGTGATTCATTCATGGCATCAGTCGCGTATTTCTTCAAGGCCTGGGCAAGTAAAAAGACTCAGACACAGTGTTCATTCGAACAAAGAAATGATTAGAACAATGGGCAGAAAACCAACGGCTTTAATATTGTCTAGACTTATGGTGCCATTCTTGTTAGGTTCCAACATGGCAAATTGCTCCTTCAGATAGAATAGTTCATCCACTGTAAGCGTTTTTGATAAAGCCTGCCAAAGTTCCAGTGAAAGAAAAAGAACTAAATAAACCATAATAGCTTGACGGCCCAGAAAAAGAAAATAAAAATAACTTGGCACTAGAATCCTCTAATGAAAATGTTCAGGACTTCTCTTTTTCTTAAGAATATTAACAAATTTGGCACACAAACATACCCTTAAAGCAGCTTTCCGGAGGGGAGATGACCGCATATATGCTTTCATGAGTTTGAATATCGATATATCCAGCGGGACTTTTATGTCGTTGGTATTTCTGATCCAAGGATGACCTGAAGTCCATATTTCGTAAGTGTTGTTCCATATCAAAATCATTTTTCTCGAGTTTATCAGTGTAAGAAACTCACACATGGCCTGAGCTGCAGTCATTCTTTTCCTTGGATCTTTATTTAACAGACGTTTGACAAAGTCCTTTGCCTCTGAAGAAAGAGTAGGCCAAGGTGGTTCATCATAAGTTGGTTCAGCTTTTACAACAGCTCGAAAGATGCCAGACTCAGTTCTAGCCCAAAATGGGCGGCTTCCACACAATAATATGTAAGCAATCACACCAATACTCCAGACATCAGCCTCAGTACTGTATGATCTATGCAAGACTTCTGGTGCCACGTAATATGCACTGCCAACAATATCATTAAGCCGCTCATCTGCAAAGAAACTGATTACTACAGCCACCTGGACCATAAAAAATGTTTGAAATAACGAAAATATAATAAAATAGAACAAACCTGGTTTAACAAAATCTGATAATCCAAAATCTATTGCCTTCAATGGCGAGTTTTCATCCTTGGAAGTGAACAAGAAATTCTGATCCGGTAACAAGCTAATATTAGGCCAGACAATAAAGAATAGTTGCAAATCCAACGGACAAAGAGTACATAACTCTTCAGGAAAATAACGGTGATAGGAATATAAACCAACTCTAAAAGGGGAAAATCAGTATCAGCAAACTGTCTGCCATCATCACACGACCTAACAGCCTAAAACTCTTACCTCGGGTTTAAGATCCCGGTGTACAACCCCTTGGAGATGACAGAAAGAAACAACATTCAGTATTTGCATCATCACAGTCTTCGCATCATCTTCTGAATACTTGCCACCCCTGTGAAAAGAAACAAGTTATTTTACCATCAACAGAACACATAAATCTGTTGCATATTATTCGATTCCTCGATGAAAAAAATAGTCTGCTCTAGCCTATGCTGCATCGAGGAGAGTACTATTCATAGGGCATACACGTATTTTATGTAAAAAACAGAATGTATTATTCATCCAACAGTCTATCCTAAAACGGTAATGTTTCTTCTGGTGTAACACAGACAGAACCAAGGATATCAAAAACCAAAGAAATACCTTGAAAGTATTCTATCCAAAAGCTCGCCTCCCTCACATAACCTGGGAATATAAATGAACACGTGAGGGACTACCTCAAGGAGATCATCCAGAGATGTTTGCGGGTCATAATATGTCACAACCAAGAAGATTGAGCAAAGAGAAGAAATGAGGCAAAGCTAAAATTAAGCAATCAAAGCTTACTCCATCACTACGTAGACATTGTCATGGTCTTCATAAGCATCATAAAATTGTATCAGGTTGCTGTGTCCAGTCAAAGCTCTCAATATTTTCACCTCCTTTCTCACATCTTCTATAGCTATTGCAGTGGTCATCTGGAGATATAAACAAAACCACACAAAAACGTTAAGAAGAAAATCAAGATAATCTCTGAAAGAGTAAACACATTAACTGATTACGCTAAATATGGTGTTTCAACATATGAAGATCCAAGCCATCTGAAGTACCAAATTCTGAAGCTAAAATAAAGTACAGCCCATCCTACCATCATGATTTTTTTCTCAACAAATCACAATCCATACGTAATACTTTCGATAAAAACATGGCAAATACCACTAAAGGGAAAACTGATACATGTTCGTAAATAGTTCGATCTACAGGTTAAACCATAAATACCATCTAGAGACACCGTAACAGATACAAACTTCTGCATGAACTTTTTTCCCAATTCAAGGTGGCACACAACTGAGCCCTCCTCCATTAATGAAAAAATACAAGGTTCCAGTGACTTGGCTCTTACGTATGTTTCCTATATCAGAATTAGATGCTCGATCCACCCTTTACACACCCGCTTCTTCAACCTCAGCTAGCTCCCACATTATTCCATATAAACAGCGCCATCTAATGCAAACTATTTCTACATACTAGTACAGTAAAGAAAAACACTGTTGCATATAAAAATTTAAAAAAAAATCAAACGAGACGAAGACCATACAAAAATCAATCTTTTTCCTGTAGATCAGATCGCCCTAAACCCAATTTCCCATAAACTGAACAAATCCAAGCAATATCAAACATTAGATCACCACTAAAATGGGCAAAAAACTATAGGAAAAACAAGAAAGAAAGTACCTTTGCTTTCGGTATGACCTTAACAGCAACCTCCTGCCCTTTAAGCTCCCCCTTCTTGAACTTAGCCCTGCAAGTGTATCCAAAATGCCCTCTCCCCACCTCCTCTCCCAGATCATATTTATTGTAAAAATTCTTCGAAAACCCAAAGCTCTTATCTAATCCCGCCGCCTCTGACACCTCTTTCCCCTCCGGTATAGCTGCCTCGTTCGGCTTCACAGACCCGTGCCGCCGCGCCAGCACCGCCCTGATGTGCTTCGCCGGGGACGGCGGCGGGAACGGCCTCTTAAAAAACCTCAACGGTGTACCGCTCGAAGGAGCTGGAGATCTCGCCGGAGACTTCTTCGAGAACAAGTAATGCGCCGGGCTCGGGCTGTAGAACCGGAAAAAAGGTGACTTCTTACCTGCACCTGCGTTCTCCTCATTTTTCCCACTCTCCTCAAAATTCCCCGAAGTCGATGCATCTTCTCCATTACTCTTGGCCGGGATCGAATTACCATTTTCCCCAGCTGGGATCTTTTCGGGCTTGATTTCATCCGAGGATTGTAAATTGGGCTCAGGAGACTGCTTGCTTTTCGAGACACAAATCCCCATTCCCACTTCCTAGCTCCCACAACACAAAAAAATTGCTGCCACCCGAGCTAAAAATCAGGGCTTTTACACAGAACCCAAATCTTCAAAATCCCGAAAACATCAACCTAAAACCGCACGTAATCCGAAAAATCTTGCAGCAACTAGAGAATGCGAATTCGAGAGAAGGGAGAGGGAGATCTATGGAGGAAGAAGCTGATAAAAAGTAAACGACGATGTTTGCTTTTGTTATTTCGAAGAAAAAAATATTTAAAAAGAATTATTACAAAGAAAAAATTGAATTTAAAGAACTAATTCTGGCTAAAAGAAAAGGTGATAAAAATAATAATCATATTATATTATGTTATTAAAGAAGATGATGAATGTAAAGGGCAGAAGAGGTGGGTGGTCCAGGCTATACAGTTGATTGAAGTCCACGTGGCATCAATTTGGAAGGGGTTGATTTAATTGCCAATTTTTTTTAAAAAAAAATTCCTAAAAATAATTATTGGGATGCGTGGTGGTTGAGTTTCTTGATTATTAATATTAATGTTACTCCTTTGCCATAATATTTTATTTCATAAGTTTTCCACGGCCAAAACATTTTTAATGAAGATCCAAATTTTGACTTGAATTTTTCCATTATTTTTTGGTGTTACAATGTTTTTTTCTCACTTTGAAGGAAACGTCGGTAAGAAGCATGAGTTTGAGCTCACCCTTCATTAGTAAGACAATGATCTTAACAAGATGAAAAAAAAAACTATACAATGAATAGTTTTCAATATATTGTTTTATCATCATTTTATTCGAATCCTAGCTAATTAAATATCATTTTATTATAATCACCCATCAATTTATTCGAACAATAGAAGTGTCATTGACATCTAACAACAATAATATTAAAATCACATATAATACAAGTTTAGAAATTCAGAACACACATATATATAACATATATATAATATGTATACATGTAGTATGTATATACATGTCAAGGAACAGAGTTTTGTCTGATACATTTGGGCAAAGACAGAAGGGAAGTGAGAAGAGACAATAGTTTTGTCTTGGCCTTGAGCCGCAAGGGAATCCTCAGATAAAATTCAAAGTGATAGCCATTGCTTTTTCCTCAAAGAATATATCAGAAAGTAACCAAAACTGCCCCATACACATACCTAGAAGGATTCACTTTTTTTTTTCGCTTTATCTTCCCATTGGTCAATTCCAAATTTTCAAACTATTTGGTGGGATTTTGTTTTGCTCTTTTAGATTTGAGTTTGTTTAATCTAGGGAATGCAAAAATATATGATTTCATCATATATATTAGGGTGTGTTTAATTTAGATGCTTGATTAGGTCTTGATGGATAAAGATGAACAAACACAAGAAAAGGTAGGAATATACAATATTGAATTATTGATATGGAAAATTTTGTGGCTTACTTTTATATATCAGCTCCCATCATGCAACTTTTTAAATTTTTTATTTCACAAATTTTTATCAGGTTGATTTCTAATATGTCCAAATATTCGTTTCAAAATTCGATTCCCACAATGTATAGAAAGTAAATATTAATATATATTTGATTTTACATAAATTGTTGTTTAAAATTTTTGGATCATATCATGATATATGGAGTCTGGACTTGTCAGATCATATCATGAGAGTTGAAACCTAACCTCTTAAACATTTAACGGATTCATATATATCCCGATTTATATATGAAGTTTTGTATGCTATACTCAGAATTTTCAGATAATATAATAAGTAATATTTTTGACATAAATTGTAATACTTTTTAATGGATAATCCATATAAAAGATTCGTCTCATAAATATGACACTTGAGACCGTCTCATAGAAGTTTTTGCCATAATTATATTAGTTGTTTTTTTGGATTTTTATTTTTAACGAAAGTGACAAAATCATATTTTAGTGAAACAAACAAACAAATTAGAGTGTTTCTTATAACAAAACCAACACGATCAAATAAATTAGTCTCATTATTGTCTTTCAATTGAGAATAATTACATTAATATCATTTGCTTCCCAAGCAATAATTATGAAAAACCGCGTTAAAAAAAAGTAGCATTTCTGTGAGACGGTTTTATCCGTGAGACGGGTCAACCATACTCATATTTATAATAATAAGTAATATTTTTGACATAAAATGTAATGTTTTTTAATGAATAACTCATATAAAAGACCCGTCTAAAAAATGACTTTTGAGACCGTCTCATAGGAGTTTTTGTCATTAAAAAATTTATAAACATGAATAAAAATTCAAATACCTTAAGATATATTTAATACATTTTATTTGATTTTAATATACGAAATATCTATTAAAAATAATAAAACTTTATAAAAAAGTCTAATAATTTAAAAATAATTAATACAGATCATTGGATTTTATCGTATTTATGGAAACTTTTTTATTGAATATTTTTATTTATACTCAATATTTTTTGTGAATTAAAATAATTTACACATGAATTAATAATAATTTACATTCTTCAATAAAAATCACAATCTTAATTTTACAAATACAAAATAAAAGTAAGATTATATATTATAAGCAAATGACAAAATTTAACTCATCACTTAATCATAGCTTCAATCACAAAATTGATCGATCGAAATAAACATCTTATTGCTTATCTATCATTATTTCACATCCTATGAAATTAATTTAATAATCTCAATATTATTTATCCATATATACGCAACCATAGAGTACAAGAAGTTAGTAAATTCAAATTTGAGTAATTTGACTTGCAAACAAATTAAAAGTTTCATATTAGAGTAGTGTTTTCTTGCTAAAGTTTACTCTTTCATTTTTTTTATTTATTAAATTTTATATTTTTATATAAATGTGAATGAATTGTGCGGTGAATGTGGATCTCTTCTTGGCGCAGAAGCAACCAACGCATCGGGCTGCGTCATATAATAGAACTATTCAACCAAGAATCTCAATCATGCACTTAATTTTATTTTTTTAAAATAAATTGAAGAATATAATAAAAATGTCAAATTACAGAAATGTATGGTCAAAATTAGTTGAGCATAAATAAAATTTGTATTCTTCTCCTTGTTTCACTTATCATTGATCCCTATATTTACATAAGCCGCAAATTAAAAAGATGGAGCCTTGATATGGATTGGTCATTTTTTGCTTATAAAATTTTAGTTTAAGTGGATTAGGTATTTTTATAAAACATATATTAAATATGTATCCGAAGTTAAAAAAGAAAAGAAAATGATGTCACTTCTATTTACAAGTATTTACTTGGAAAGTGGGAGACCTCACGAATTCTTTGATGACACAAATTTTTAATTTTTAGTTTTTTAAAAATCCCATCAACTTTATTTGCCACCGGCTTAATTTTTTTTAATTAAGGAATTTGAAAACTAATCATCTTGCTCACATTAACGCATAGCTTAGTACACTTAATAAATGAGTGATTAATAAATTATCATTTTTAATCTCATACTTAATATATTTTTAAAAAACTCATGATAATTCAATGAATCCATGATAAATGCTTTTACAAGTGGACTATGTTTTCCTTTAATTTGATGTGTTAAATTTAATACAAGAAAAAAATACTACAAAATTTCAAATTTAATTATTATATTTATGCATGTGCAAGATCTTGAATAACAATTAAAAATAAAATTTATTATGATAAGGTTAATTTCGTCATTACTTATCCTTAATTTATCTTTATATTATATATCATTTACTTATCATATCCTATAAGAAGTTATGTTTAACTACGGCAACAAACGTCATGGATAATGATAATTTTAGAAGATTAAATATTATTTATTTTTTTCTTTTATAAATATTTTAACATTTTTTCCATTGTACACAAAAAATCTAAAAAAATTAGGGTGATAGTAAAAAGAATTTGTTTAAAGTTTTAGATCCTTTCGATTCAGGTTGGTGTAATCAGTTTGTTACAATATAATATCATAACAATTAACAATCAGTATTCTATCAATCATCGAACTGTATGATATAATAAATAAAATAAAATTATATGTATACGTAACAAATTGAAGATGCTCGGTAAAAATGGACAAAATCCTTATTTCACACTATTGTTTAGGTAACGTGAGATGACAATTAAATAACATCCAAATCGGCTCACGACACAAATAATACTAGAAACAATATAACTTTTTGATTAAGTACCCTAACTTGTAACCACCATTTTGGTAATATGTGCCTAAAAATGTGATATTTCCCACTTTTCTTTTCTTTTTTGTATGTTCTAATGAAGTTATCATGTACCATTTGAGATATAGATATGCCAAGATGACAATGACATTTTGTCTAGAAGGACTAGATCATGCAACTGCTATAGTTGTATGCTTGTATCATGTGTCATGCCCGTTTTGAGATAGATTATGATCCACTCAATATTTTAAATCCGAACAATTAAAAATTGCTTCCAACTTGTATATCAAGAGCATATCCACTGTAGTTTACAGGAAAAACAATGCCAACTTAAAAGTGGTAAAAAAAAATTAAAATAATGGAGGCGATTTAATAACTTTGATAGTTAATATAGTATTATTATTCTCCAAAATATTAAATAAATGTTACAATACTGCAGTTGAGTTTTATCTCAAATGACATAATATTTTTATAATAAAATTTAAATTTTGAATATTAATTATATTAGAATGATAATTTTAAATAGTTAATGAAAATCTACGAATTCTAATATAATCACATACAATTACATACCGTGCATCGCACGGATGAGATACTAGTTTTATATAAAAATGATAAATTATGATTTTGTCATTTTAAAAATAAATAAAATATGAATAATATTATTTATAAGAGTAATATAGTAATTTAAATTTAATTATTTGATTGATATGATTAATGATTTGATTGATGTAAAATAAATAATTAATAGATGAATAAATAGTATAATGAAAAAAACGCAAAATTAGATAGGATAAATTATACATTTACTAATAATACTCGTATCAAACAGTACTCTATAATTTATTTTTCTTTTTGTTTTTATTTTTCTCTCTTTTATTTTTTATTTTTTATACATGAAGCATGCATATATATGTCAAGAGGTTGATTGTGGACTATTATCCCACTGTAGATGTAAGTGATATTTTTTTCTTGTATATTGTGATTTCATCTGAAAACAAAAACCCCATTAAATTTTATCCTTTTAACTCCACTACTCTCCACACAGTACACTCATTGCACTTTTTTTTTGCCATATTGACTACAGACACTGGATGTGATAATTCAGCATGATTTCTCTAATACATTATGTTCCAATTCAAAGTCAAAGTGATGGACCCCTTCAATCCCAATATCGATTTTTATTGTTCCATGAAAACAAAAATATTAAATATAGTTTTTTTAGAGTAATATTAAATATATTTTTTGAGTAATGCTAGATGTACACCTTGGTGTACACCTTGGTGTATACCCTTCCTTATTAATTATAAAACTTTCCTTGATCAACTAGATATTTATTTCTTATCATGGATATTTTGCAATTAATGAGGAAAATTAGAAAAATTTTAAGTAAGGGTGTAAACCAAGGTGTACATTACAGGGTGTACATCTAGCATTTTTCATATTTTTAAAGGTCAAAGAAATTTGATAATAAATCAGGCTTAGCTCATGTATACATAAATAGGGAAAATTTTAAAATATTATATGTATAATTATTGATTTTGGAAAAATTATAATTTCAACTAAAAATATGATGTTATAGGTGGTTGTGAACTAGAAGAAACAGAGATGGAACATTGAAATTGTCAACATCTTGGACCAGTAATAACCAACTTATCTTGTACTCTTAAATAGCGGCAACATCCTTTAAAAAAAAATGAAAAAACGAGTGGCAACATCAATAACGGAGAAGCGGGCCTAACTTTTGGACAGGCATGTTACCTTAATTAAGGATGGGATTACAAGGCCCACATAGGAAATTGGGCCCGAGTCTTGGGGTAGAAATGACAAAACACAGTGGTGGAAATATAATAAAATGGTGATGATCTATTAGTGTAAGTTGTTTTTTTTTAATGACGTGGGAACCCTCAACCGCTACCTTTCTTTGCGTATAGGGTAAACACTCAGACTAATGCAATAGCCTGTAAACTACGTTAGTCAGGTAAAGGTAAACCACACTATGCAATCCCTGTGTGACAGGCTAGTCCAAGAAGGTGTTGACAGAAGGAATTGAACTAGTCCAAGAAAGTGTTGACATGAAGAATTGAACTACTAACCATTGGTCAAGAGTTCACCTACTCCACCAACTTGGATACCCCTTGGAGACGTAATTTGTTCTTATTTGGTTAGGATTGCCATCTTTCGAATTCAATTTCAATCAACTTATCGTGGTTTCTTTGATTTCAAGGAGGACTTGATATTTTTAATCTTTGAATTATTGTATTGGAGTCGATGGATTTAATGTTAAAGATTTAAAATACATAATAACAAATATATCGATTTGTTTGGCTAAATTCATTTGCTGAATTATGGTATTCGAGTCAATTGATTTGATGTTAAAAACTTCTAATCCATAATAACAAATATGTCTTTGTTCTGTTAAATTCATTTGCGAATGAATTTTGGACTTCTGATCCATTCCATCAAAGAGAAAAAAGAACAACAATCTTTGATCACATAAAAACAATGAAACATCAATTCCGAATTTAACACGAGCGATTGATTTAGTGTCCAATAGAATCCAATTATGGAACACCAATCAAACCAAATTCTTCACCAAAGTTACCCAACATATTTTGTTTGACAATCTAGCGAACTAAAATGACCAATATTTCTTTAAAAAGTTGTAAGATGTTATTTATAAAATTCAAATGAATCAATTTTCCTTTTTGAAAACAAGTATGTAACATACCGACGATACCATTTGTTATTAAATTAATCACAAAATAGGAATATTTTAAATTATTAAAATCACGTGACGTCAAAATAGACAAACATAAATAATTCTAAGAGGAGAATAGAACGTTTCAACAACCAAAGAAACCAAATGAAATTTGTGATTTGATCGATTGGGTTGATTATTTTGGTTAAATCGAACTTCTGCTCACTGCTTAATCCTAAAAGGGGACGAGAACAAACTGATCTGCAGAAACCTTACAGTTGAGTAAGATGCCCCCGAAATACGTAATTTGATCATAAGATATAGTCAAGAAACCTTGTCGTGAGTATTTTTTCACATCAATTCTACCGAATATGCAACATCATATAATTGATGGTAATGATCGAACAATCAAATGCTTATGATAACTTTTCGTTTGTTAGATTTCGTTGAATTTAGTATTTAATGTATGAACTAACCAGAATGTCTGTCCCCACCAAAGCCTGACTTGAGGAATCCAGTCTGGTTGAGGTGGCTCACATCACCCCAGGATTTAATGCTCCATTCATCCTCAGCAGATATGTGAAATACATTGAGAGATGTATTCATGACCCTACCAACGGACCTCCCATGTGGAGAAGCTCTTCTATAAAGAGCTCGGATTGTACCACCATGAGAGACTACAACTACTCGCTCCCCTGCATTAAAGCAGAAAATGAGCAAAACTACATGTTTGGTGTCGAAGTGAAATTTAACCAACCAAACCAACCTTGGTGTTTTTGCGCGATTTTTTGTAGTGCTGATGTACAACGTGCATAGAGTTGATTCAAACTCTCTCCACCACCCTGCATACGTTGTAAATTAGCTTTAGATTGCAAAGCTCCTGAGACAGAGTTCACTCTAAACAAATTGAAAGTGGGAAACATTGGCCGACTGGAGAGAGAGGGAGAAAGAGCGTACTGGGATTTCTTGATCCTTTCGGTTAGATACAAAAACTTTGTGAGCCTCAGGATGAGCTTTGGCTATCTCAGAATAAATAACACCTTGAAGATCTCCGAGATGTCTTTCTCGCAAGTTTGGATCTTTAGTTACCTGATGGCAAGACATTCAGAATGATGTTTTTGCAACCAAAAAATTCTACAGGCTGTGTCATATATCTACTTTATTAAATATTATCGTTCACTGAGATCAACTTCTCCTTGTATCTGCCATTACAGCACACTATATGTGTGCAATGGAATAAAAAGTCAAATGTTCAGTAGTTGACAATAGGGGGTAAAAGATATACTAAGTGGGAATTCAAGGTTAAAAATTTATCAAGCAGTCTGTCCTTAGTTTTCACCAGCTGCTATCCTAGCCATAAACAACCCATTGCCACGACACCAAAATATCAAGGTGAATTTTCAAAAGAAACTCTGCAACCTTCAAGTTCTGAAAAAGATATCGATGCACATTTTACGAATTCCATAATTTAAACATTGATCCCTGATTCAGACCTCAAGCACCCCACAGCGTTGTGCTATTATCTCCGCAGTGTCAAATGCCCGCTTCAAGTCAGACGAATACACTGCAGATATTTTAGGCTCCCTTGAGAGCCGTTCAGCCACCTTCACCAAATGATCACAAATTATCAAAAACTAAACAAGTATAACCAGATATTTGATGTTTCTTCAGGAGAAATGGCTCACCACAATCGCTTGCTGCCTCCCAGCATGATTTAAGTCCACATCTAGGTGCCCCTAAACATACAAAGGTATTCATTAATCACACTGCAACTACCAACAGAATTGCATACATGCGCATTTGATATTCTACTGATTCTTAGCTGATCAATAGCATGATAAACATAGTTTTCTTTAATCCTAATCAGAGTGAAGCAGCATGAACCAAAATGAAGTTATTGCCTTCCGTTCATCCACTTGATAAAAAGAATCCATGCAAAGTGACCAATAAACCAAACCAGAGAAATGGAAGTAGAACGAAACCTGAATTCTACCATCAGCATTCCATTCTGTTTCACCATGTCGAATAACAATAATCTCCGCATAATTCGCACCAACACCAGCTACTGGTCCACCGTTCTCCACACTTTCAGTACGAGACAAAACCGAATCCCTGATCACAACGCAATAGCTAATTTATCACTAACCAAACTTTCAAATGCAAAAAATTCCTAATTCCTGCCTCGGATATAATATACTGTTCACTTACATAAACCATTGCGCACAAAAGGAACACTATATCACGAAATACCGATAAAAAAAGTAAATCACATCTGATAAAATCACTAATCGGAGATCGGAGATAAAATAAAAGCAAAATAAAAAAAAAAAAAACCAACACATTGTACACAAACGGGAGTTTAGAAACCTGGAACCGGAATCGGCCATGAAGTTACAGAGATCGAGCTTCGATCGAGCTGCTGAAAAATTCTTCCGAAGTTGGAATACAATTCGATTCAGCTGATTGGCAAAAATGGGCGGAGGAGGAGGAGGAGAAGGAGAAGTATGGCGCGGAGATATGCGATTCGAGCTGAGGCCGATCATGCTACGCGAACGAGGCATCTCATTTAAGATTCGCAGATTGTTTGGGCCGAAACATTAGTAAGCCTGTTTCGTTTCTTAAATGGATCGATGGCCCAACATTGTTCTCTTCCTTTAAAACTTCGAGTGGTTTTTGTTGAAAATATATTATATTATATTAAAATTGTTGAAAATTGAGTTGTATTATTTTGAAAATTAGTGTGTGATGATTGATGATGATTTAATTTTTGGACTAATCTCCCATTGAGATCTATAAATAGGTCTCTCAATTTGTGTAGAAAAACACAATTTGAGAGAATAAATTTAAAGTGTGGAGTTTAAGAATATTTTGAGTTTTTGAGTTTTATAAATTTTACTTTTCACAACACGTTATCAGCACGATCGCTCGAAGGTTCTCTATAATTTTCGACGCTCCAAAATACAAGAAGAAGTCAAAAATATTCAACAAGTAAGAATTTTTATTTTACTGTTTATATATTTTTATTGTGTATATATTAATATATAATATCATGTTATGAATTTTTAAAAAAAACTTGTTATAAATCCTGGGAGAATGTTAAGACGACATCCCACACTCCCGGTAAGGGATACGACAAGTATAAAAACCTCTAAGGTTTTTAAACATTATAATCATATTTGTATAATGTCATGTTATTATATAAAAGGTTGTCTATGACACCGATCTTATAATAATGTGATATGATATACTATACCTGACTTTATACTAACTATATTGATATAATTTCACAATATTATATAAAAGGTTGTCTACGACACCGATCTTATAATAATGTGATATGATATACATAATTATTTAATTATGATTATCATTATATGCATTGTATCATTATCACAAATTTTTATTCAACACATACTCGATTTTTTTTACCCCCAACGGTCACAAACGGCTAGTTTTTGGCCTATAAATATTTTTACTCAAACTCATTTTCAATCACACCAAAATTCATTCTTCATCTCAAAACATTTTCTCCTCGGTTTTTTTTCGAAAAAGAAGAAGATGGAGTTTTTGGCTTTTCTAAGGATATTTTTCATAACGATTATGATCATCATGCTCACGAGTTTTGTACTCACCAGCGATTTTCCACCACATGCTTTTTCTCTATTTGTACACTTACTTGTACTCATCGTTTATCCATTATTTTGTATTGTCATATTAATGGAAATTAACTAATAAAATGCATTGTTATTTTTCTAGTACCACCATGTCAAACTTGGCAAAACTTGAATTCGTTGCACTCGATATCACTGGAAAAAATTATATGCCATGGACTCTTGATGTTGAGATGCATCTTGAGTCATTGGGTCTAAGTGAAAGCATTAAAGAAAATAATATAGCAACCTCACAAGATAAAGTAAAAACTATGATTTTCTTGCGCCGACATCTTGATGAAGGGTTGAAATGTGAGTATCTCACAGAAAAAGACCCAATGACTTTATGGAAAGGGCTGAAAGAAAGATTTGAGCATATAAGGGAAGTGATACTCCCGACCGCCCGTGATGAATGGAATACGTTGAGATTCCAAGACTTTAAAAAAGTCAGTGATTATAATTATGCGATGTATCGAATAGTCTCGCAATTAAAATTCTATGGACTTGAAGTCACAGAGATGGAAATGCTTGAGAAAACATTTTCCACTTTTCACGCATCGAATATAACTCTACAACAACAGTATAGAGTGCGTGGATTTTTGAGATATTCCGATCTAATCGCATGTCTTCTTGTGGCGGAAAAGAACAACGAATTGTTAGTAAGAAATCATCAATCCCGACCCACGGGACCAACGGCATTTCCTGAAGCAAATGTCGTAATGAAAAATAAAAACCAAAATCAAAGGAATAGACCAGATTTTGGTCGTAGACGAGGTCGAGGACGTGATCGTGGACGTGGACGTGGACGTAGAAATGACCGTGGTCGTGGACGCGGTCGTGGATATGAAAATAATCGAGATAGTTATTTCAGTAACTCATCTCAAAAGAGCGTCACGCACCACCCACTAAAAAGGCAGCATGAAAACATGAGTGAAAATGAAAATCACTCAAAAAGAACCGAGAGTGTTTGTTATAGATGTGGCACTCCGGGACATTGGTCACGAACTTGTCGAGCCCCCGAGCACCTTTGTAAGCTCTATAAAGAATCGATAAAGGGGAAAGGAAAAGAGACCAATTTTGTTGAAAATAGTGACCATTTAATTGGTTCAACTAGTTTCAGTGCTGCAGATTTTTTGAATGATTTCGAAGACATTGATTAAAAGATTGATGGGACTAGATTGTAACAAATTTGTATTTTTCATGCATTTTTGTATTATAAAGCATGTTATATTTTAAATTTGTATTGTACTTAATTTTTCTTTATTACATTTTTGTGAAGTTTGATATGGAAAATGCTATGAGCAAACATGGAAATAATATCATGGAAATTTGCATACCGGATAGTGGTACAACGCACATTATTCTGCGAGATGAAAGATATTTCTTGGAACTAAAACCAACAAAAACAATGGTGAATACAATATCAGGTCCTATAGACTTGATTGAAGGTTTTGGTAAAGCGAAATTTTTGTTACCTAATGGTACAAATTTTTTGATAAATGATGCTTTATATTCACCACGATCGAAAAGAAATTTGTTGAGTTTTAATAACATATATTCTCATGGGTATGATACTGAGACAATGACTGATGGAAATCAGAAATATATGTGTCTTACCACATATAAGTCAGGAAAGAAATTTGTAGTTGAGAAACTACCAATGCTCCCTACTGGATTACATTATACACATATAAGTTCAATTGAATCAAATATGGTGATGGATAATTCATCAATATTAACAAATTGGCATGATCGATTGGGACATCCTGGTTCAACAATGATGCGAAGAATTATTGAAAATATACATGGTCATCCACTGAAAGACCAGAAGATCTTTCAGAATAATAAGTTTCAATGTAAAGCATGTTCACTTGGAAAACTTATTATAAGACCATCACCAGCTAAAATCCAAACTGAATCACCCATATTTCTTGAACGTATTCAGGGTGATATTTGTGGGCCAATTCATCCACCATATGGACCATTTCGATACTTTATGGTATTGATCGATGCCTCTAGCAGATGATCACATGTATGCTTATTGTCAACTCGAAATGTGGCATTTGCAAGATTGATGGCTCAAATAATAAAATTGCGAAATCAATTTCCCGATTATACAATCAAGAAAATAAGACTTGATAATGCTGGAGAATTTACATCCCAGACTTTCAATGATTATTGTATGTCAATGGGAATCACTGTTGAACATCCTGTAGCTCATGTTCATACGCAAAATGGATTAGCTGAATCATTGATTAAACGTCTACAACTGATTGCTAGACCAATAATTATGAAAACAAAACTCCCTATTTCTATATGGGGACATGCAATTTTACATGCTGCGGCATTAATTCGCATCAGACCAAGTGCATATCATAAATTCTCCCCATTGCAACTTGCATTTAGTAAAGAACCAAATATCTCTCATCTAAGAATTTTTGGATGTATGGTATATGTGCCTATTGCACCACCTCAACGATAAAAAATGGGTCCTCAAAGAAAAATCGGTATTTATATCGGTTATGATAGTCCATCAATAATTCGATATCTTGAGCCTCAGACAGACGATGTGTTTACAGCACGCTTTGCTGATTGTCATTTTAATGAAGAAATATTCTCAGTGTTAGGGGGAGAAAAGAAACACTTCGAAAAAGAAATCACATGGTATGTACCATCATTGTTACATTTGGATCCAAGGACCAAACAATGTGAAAAAGATGTACAACAAATTGTACATTTGCAAAGAATAGCAAATCAAATGCCAGATGCATTTGCACACACAAAAGGGGTGACAAAATCATATATACATGCTGTAAATGCCCCAGCTCGAATTGAAATTCCAAAGAAACAGATTGAAGACACTCATGATGTCATTAAACGCCTGAAGCGTGGAAGGCCAGTCGATTCCAAGGATAAAAATCCTCGGAAAAAAAAAGGCATAGAGAAGCACGATGATCATAAAATAGAAAATGGTGTTCCAGAAGAAACACCTGATGATGAAAATGTTCTGTCAGAACCACAAACTGACGAGAATCGTGAAATCTCTATCAATTATATTAATACTGGAAAAATATGGAACCGAAAAGACATAGAAGATATTGATGAGATATTTTCTTATAATGTGGCTTGTGACATCATAAATGAAAATGAGGATCATGAATCAAAATCTTTTGGTGAATGTAAAACTCGTCATGATTGAGACAAATGGAAAGATGCCATCCAGGTTGAATTGGATTCGCTGAATAAACATAATGTTTTTGGACCTATAGTCCTCACACCTGAAGGTGTAAAACCTGTTGGATACAAATGAGTTTTTATTCGAAAGCGAAATGAGAAAAATAAAATAGTCAGATATAAAGCTAGACTTGTTGCACAAGTTTTTTCTCAAAGACCTGGAATTGATTATGAAAAAATGTATTCTCCTGTTATGGATGCAATTACGTTTCGATATTTGATTAGTTTGACAGTGTCTGAAAATTTGGAAATGTGTCTTATGGATGTTGTTACAGCTTACTTATACGGATCACTTGATAGTGATATATACATGAAAATCCCTGAAGGATTTAAGATGTCTGAAGCACAAAGTTCAAAACCCAGAGAATTTTATTCTGTAAAATTGCAAAGATCATTATATGGGTTGAAGTAATCAGGCCGAATGTGGTATAATCGGCTAAGTGATCACTTGATGAAAAAGGGATATGTAAATGATCCAATATGCCCTTGTGTTTTCATCAAGAAAACAACATCCGGATGTGTAATTATTGCTGTATATGTTGATGATTTAAACATCATTGGAACGAATAAAGAAATTCAAGAAGTTATGATGTACTTGAAAGAAGAATTTGAAATGAAAGACCTTGAAAAAACCAAGTACTGTCTGGGTTTGCAAATCGAACAAAAAGAATGTGGAATTTTTGTTCACCAGACAAATTATACAGAAAAGATCCTTAAACGTTTTAATATGGATAAATCAAATCCATTAAGTACTCCAATGGTTGTAAGATCATTAAACATAGAAAATGATCCATTCCGTCCATGTGAGGATGATGAAGTTATTCTTGATCCAGAAGTACCATATCAAAGTGTCATTGGTGCCCTTATGTATCTTGAAAATTGCACTAGACCTGATATATCTTTTGCTGTAAATTTATTGGCAAGATTCAGTTCATATCCAACAAAGAGGCACTGGAACGGAATTAAACATATATTCCGTTATCTATGAGGAACGACAGATTTGGGACTTTTGTACTCAAAAGACACCAATCAAAGTATCATTGGTTGTGCTGATGCTGGATATTTATCTGATCCACATAAGGCACGTTCCCAAACCGGATATGTATTTACTCGTGGAGGCACCGCAATTTCTTGGCGTTCACAGAAACAAACACTCGTAACAACTTCATCAAATCACGCCGAGATTATTGCATTACATGAAGCAAGTCGTGAATGTGTGTGGTTAAAATCAATGACACAACATATCCAAACTTCTTGTGGATTATCAGTAGACAAGAAGCCTGTGACGTTGTATGAAGACAATGCTGCATGTATTTCTCAAATGAAAGAAGGATACATCAAAAGTGACAGAACCAAACATATCTCCCGGGAGGAATCATGCTTGTGCAAGCGTGATTGCGTACCATTAACTCACTATAACAACTATTTCATATTTGTCAAGTTATTATAAGATTAACGTGCTTGCATTTTTCATATAATTGTTTGACTGAGATTGATATTGAATTTATTTGGTTACAAATGATACACTAGTTATTTTTAGGCGACATCTCGTTCAAAACTTTGTGTATTAGAAAATTTAAGGGAAACTTAGAGCATTTCCAACCAGGTGGATTGCTCCAAAGGGGACGCTATCTTCTATCCATATATAGCGCAGTGTGTTTGGACTCACGAATTTTCATTGGTTTGGTGGGATTTGGAATCGAAAATACCGTTTTAGAGTTTGGTAAAACGGGATTTCAAAACGGGATTTGTATTTGATGGGATTTCATGAGATTTCATTTAACTAAGTGAAATCCTTATAAAATTGGTAGAATTTCATGGGATTTCATGGGATTTGGGTTTATAAAAATAATAAAATTATTTTTAATAATAAATTTATATACGTTAGTTATAAATTTTAAGTTTTCTTCAATTTTTTTTTACAAAATATCATTTATATAAAATTTATACTATCAAATTCCAAAATATATTTTAACTTTTTGTCAAACACCAAAATGGAATTCCAATTCCATGTATTTGAAATCCAATTTCAATTTCAAATTCAAATCCAATTCCAAATCCCATTTTTTAGGTATCCAAACACACTTTGAGTCTTGGACTCATGCGTCAAATTTGCTGCAAAATTTTATTATTATTATTTTTAATTTTTAAAGATTATAAATAATATTTATTATTTTTAAATTTTTTAATGATTATAAATAATTGATATTATATAATTTAATAGTTAAATGTACAAATATATATTATATCATGTTATTTAATTG
Organism: Henckelia pumila; assembly: GCF_033568475.1. NCBI lineage: Eukaryota > Viridiplantae > Streptophyta > Magnoliopsida > Lamiales > Gesneriaceae > Henckelia > Henckelia pumila. The sequence goes on along the minus strand of NC_133123.1, from coordinate 30,846,404 downwards.
AATTTTTATGTATTCAAGTTATTTATCTATTTTAATAATTTATGTGCATGTATTAATTCTCATATTATATAACATTTAATTAGTATATAATAATTAAATCAACAATTTAAGTATTATAATAATTGTATTTATTCATAATATAATATTTTTATATCATATTAATAGTAGTAATTAAATTCATAAATAGATATTAAATACGTACATTATAAAAATTAATATGTATAATAAAAAAGAATATTCCGTATATATATTTTTTTGCGTAAGATTTAAAAAAAATGGGGAGATGTAAAAGTTGTGTTTGGTGCAGAACTTACACTATTACGAGATCTCCTCTCAAAAAATAATAATAAATAAATAAATACTATTAATAATAATGAGAATTAGTTTAAATAATATTTATGATGAAATAAAAATTGATATAATATGTGTGTGTGTGTGTGATGATGATCATTATAAATATAAAACTATGATATTATTGATAATATGAAAAATAAATAAATAAATAAATTGATTAATTAATAATATTTTTCATGAGAAGAACGATAATTTTAATTATAAGAAATAAGTATAGCGGCATATTTGCATTTTTCAATTTATCATCTATATAAGTTGATCAGATAATCATAACAAAAACAACCACAAAAATTCTATATCCAAATCAGAAGACATCATATAAATATTTATCTTTTTTCTTTCTTTTTTTATCCACACTTATAATAATAATTAGTAAAGTTGATATTTTTATTAAGTTATTAACTAGTAAAAGCTTTCAATTTCGGTAGCAATAATCGACAATATTAATTATATTGGATTTGAACCAAAAAAAAAAAAAGTATTTTGTTTTTAAATATTTTAAATGTCCGGTTTTGATCAGATAATATTTCAATGTCCAACAAGTTCGCTGAGGGCTGATAACGGAACCAAAACCATTTGTGATGCAAAATGTACTGGTAGCATATATATGGTTGAAGGAGAGTCACATTCGGAAGAGAAGATTAATGCAGTCAGAATTCACATAATTTGGCCTATATATTCTCGATCGATATATCCATTTTTGTGAATAAATGTAACTGGAATAATTTACATAATTGTAAATAAGAAAAAAATGGACAAAAGGGTTGTCGTTTTTGCACTCATTTTGACAAACATATTTCTCCATTTTTCTCTGTTCCCACTTGTTGATGCCAATGCTAAAGGTCGAAGGGTCACAATTCTGAGTATCGATGGAGGTGGTATAAGAGGAATTATCCCGGGAATCATGCTCGCCTTCCTTGAAGCCAAACTCCAGGTACTTAACATTAATTAATTGTCGCGAATTGGATAGATCTGCAGTGCCAAAATAAGTGTTTTTTTAAAAGTTCATATTTATATATTTTCAAATGTTTTTTTATAATTCAACTTATCCAAACACAAAATTACTACAACTTTTACTTTAAAAAATACTTTTAAAATCCAACTTAAAAAAAAACTTGTTAAAGCAAAATGCTTCTATAATCAAATTGGCGATAACCAAATTCTCTAATATTTATGGTTAAAGACTAATTTTCTGAACAAAATTTTCATGATCCAGGCTTGTTTTAACAACTCTTGTTTTTTTTTTTTTTTTTTTTTTTTTTTTTGTGACAGGAATTGGATGGCCCGAATGCAAGGATAGCAGATTATTTCGACGTGGTAGCGGGAACGAGCACAGGGGCTCTCGTTGCTACCATGTTGACTGCTCCTGGTAAAGATAATCTCCCTGTATTTAACGCAAAGGACATAGCAAGTTTCTACTTGCAGCATGGCCCAAAGATCTTCCCCGAGAACAGGTATGCTTGCATCCATGCACCAAGTATATATATATATATATATATATATATATATATATATATATATATATATATATATATATATATATTCTCAAAATATAATGTGACCTTATATATAATTGGTTAGAGGACTTTGAGATTGTGACATTATTTCATAATTAATACCAGCGTCCATTACACGCATATGCATAAATTTTTTTATATTAATAAATTTTCATGTTATTTTAATAAATTAATTAGATATCAAAAATTTTAAATGTGATAACTATCTAATCTAAAACTTGTATACAAACAAAGATAACGATCGTTATTTTGGTAAATAAGATAAAATCTAATAATAAAGAAAGAGGTGAGTATGTAAAATGATTAATTTGTCTAATAATATTTGATTTTGTTGGGAATTAAATAAGGATATAATCGTAATTTAATCTCAACTTTCATCAATCAATTGAAATTTGGTTAATTAAATGATCTTTACTATACTAATATAGTAAGATATGTTATTATATACATATAGCTCATGAAAATTAAATCTTACACACTAAAGTGCGTCATATCAAAACTTTGTATATATATATATATTTTCTTTATCTTTGATTGAAGTCGATGGAAGCAATTTTCTGTGAAGGGTGCCGAATTTGATCGCGGGGCCGAAGTACGACGGGGAATACTTGCGGTCGTTGATCCAGGGATTGTTAGGCAATCTGACGGTGAGCCAAACCTTAACAGATGTGGTGATTCCAACGTTTGATATTAAGCAACTTCAACCGATCATCTTCAGTACAAAAGATGTACGTAAGAAACTGACGTACACAATATCTTTGATTCTTTTTTTGTAATATATATCATCAACATTTATTAATTATTGTATGGAACGAATTATAAATATTGATTATTATTTTTTGTAAAAAAAAAAATAATAATAATAATCTGGATTGATATATAGGGGATAGCAAATGCTTCCAAGAATGCATTGTTATCAGACGTTTGTTTGGGTACAAGTGCAGCGCCCACATATCTTCCACCACACTATTTTGAGACTCGGGATCATCAAGGCAATATACGCACATTCAATCTCATCGATGGAGGCGTCGCGGCCAACAATCCAGTAAGTATTAATTGTCAAATTCTGATGAGTTGAAAATTTTATCAACAAAATATTATAAAATAATACGTGACCGCAATTAGATTTTTTTGGGTTACAACGTATAAAATTTGAGCTATATATTTTGGCAGACCTTATTGGCCATAACACACATTTTCAAAGAAATATTGTTGAAAAAGTTCAAGACTGTACACATGAGACCATTGGACAGCAGCAAGATGCTGGTTCTTTCATTAGGCTCTGGGTTAGCCAAAAACGAAGAGAAGTACAATGCCAAAGACGCTGCGCAATGGGGCGAACTCTCCTGGGTATTCAACAATGGTGCCACTCCCATCATCGACATGTTTGGAGCCGCCAGCTCCGATATGGTCGATATTCATGTCTCTACTCTTTTTCAATTGCTAAGCACCGAAAAGAATTACCTTCGTATCCAGGTACATATGTACTATATATATCTCGAACAAGATATTTAAGTAGCGTTTGCAAATTCTTGGGAAAAAAAAAAAGTGATTATGAACTTTTTTTTTAAAGCGTCTTGCAAACAGTACCGTAAGGTATATTTATCAAGAAATTAACTGTGTACTATATTTATTTATCATAAGGAGGATACGTTGACGGGAGATACATCATCTGTGGATATTACGACCAAAAGGAACTTGGATGCTCTTGTGCAAATTGGTCATAGCCTGCTGAAAGAGCCCGTTTCGAGGGTTAATTTGGAGACAGGAAGATCAGAGGCTGTTCGAGGAGAGGGCACGAACGAAGAAGCTCTTGCCAGATTCGCCAAGTTGCTTTCGGATGAAAGGAAACTTCGATCAAATTGATTTCATATATTACCTGTAACGATGTAACATATTGTATATATAGCGCCTAGAATAATACACACAGTTTTTTCATTTATATATAATATGTAGCTGGATCCATCCATTTTCAAGTAAGAAGTATATATACCTAGCATTTTCAGTAGTTTAATTTATCCTAATTAATCTTCGGGTAATCAATAATCACGCGGGGAAACAACAGTTGTTAATAATATTAACGTTATCTTCTTTATTCAATTCATTCGTAATCCACGCTTGAATTAATTAATATTGATCACTTTTTTTTAGTATCATTATCATCCATCCGTAGATAGATAAGTTGTTCTACGTACATTATTGTACGTAGTTTTGATTTTCTTGTTTCACATTCATATATCAAATCATCATATATATGTTTAATTCTTCCCTCGTTGACTTCTTGTCGCAACTAATTTCAATATAGCTTCTTTCTCACTATATATGAGTTAATACATCTGATCATTATTAATTTTTTTTGTGCTTAGACAAATGTTTTGGAATCATATATACCGACCATATCTAATGCATGGAAATTAGAATAATATTAATAAAATTTTCTTTCTATATCTTAATATAAATTATATAACTTAGTAAGTACTCTCAGAAAGCAGATATAAATTAATGAGAGAGTTTGAAAAATGACCTTGGTCAACCAAATTTTTGGGTTTATGACCTTCCTTCAAAAAAGATTAGCAAAATGACTTTCAAATACGTAGAAAATGCAAAAACAAAACAAAGGGAAAAATTGAGAAGGTTATATTTCCAAATCATGGTCAAACGGAGGTTACTTAATTAAATAAATCCGTAAAAAAAATTAATGTATATATATTATAGATATCTCTATATGTTTCAATTGTCACACAAATTATCGGGGATTTTCATCCTAGCTAGCTAGCTAGCTATTAGGCAGCTAATAAAACCAAAGTAAATTTGGTACTTGGACAAAGTTCAAATGTAGGAGTAAAAAACTAAACATAAAACCAGATAGAGGATAAACTTAGACAGTAGGACACAAAGACCGGCCGCTCAAATAACACAAAAAACATGTGGATAAACTACCAGCTTTATAATAACAAGGATCAGTCTACATTAAAATAACTCAAATGACAGAACATATATAATATATATTGTTTCGCGCGTCATCCAATTAATGTTTTATTGAATATAAACTAGCCAACAAACATGTAACTCATGATCATTTTGCAAGAAAAGTAAGATCATATGGAGTCGCAGAAAAGAATGGGGGAACTGGAAATGATCAAAGAGAAGCTCAAGCATGCAAAAGATGAGGCAACTCAGTCATGGCTAGACTCCCGTCCCTTAGTCGACGAGCTCGAGACGATGCAGGCCGAATTATCGAGAGCCAAAGAAAGAGCCACCAAAGCAGAAGCCACCACTTTCGAGCTTCAAGCTCAGCTGGCGACCATAGATACTCGAATCAAATCGGCAAAGGAAGAAGAAGATAAACACCACGCGACGATCAGCAACGTAAACCAAGCGCATCACAAGACGCAGGAAGAGATGGAGCAACACAAAACGAAAGCAGACGAAAAACGAAGGCGAAAATCGAAACTAAAACAAGCCTTGCGCCTGAATAATCAGACTCTCGAGACATTGGAGCTCACCCTCGAAGCAATAATGTTGGAATCAGAAGCTTCCGGGACTTCGGCAGCTCAAGCACTCCATTACATCAACAACTGGGAAGCAGCGGCCCATGTCACGATCCAGCTACGCCAAGAGGAGTACGACGTGCTAAAAAGAAGAGCCGGCGAGCAGATTTCAAAGGCGGAGTGGCGAGTTTCGGAGTCCCATGAAGAAAAACTCGCGGCGGAGAACAACCGAGACGCCGCGTTTGCGAGACTGAAGAAACTGAACCCTCGCAAGGGACACGAACGAAGAAATATACTCGAGAAAATCATCGGCGAAGAAGATATCCAGACGAAACCCGTAATTACCCGCGGCATCGATCTGAAAAAAGCCAAGGCCGTCAAATCACCTGGTGGAGTAGATTATAATAATACTGATCCAATCGATGATAATAACAATAAGAAGAAGTATTTGGTGAAGAAGAAGAGATCTATTTTCGTTCGAATAAAAACTTTTTTTGTTGGAAAGTTGTCCAAGTATTTTAAATGATTGGTGGCGTAGAGACCAATGTTGATAATAAGAGGTATTCGAGTTTACTTACTATAAGCTGGTATTGTGAGTCTCGTATTCTGGTAAAATTTGGATATGGAATCCAGTATAAATAAATAATATTGTTAGCTATGAATATTCCTCTTTCTTTTCTTTCAGGACAGAATTTAAGCCATATTTTCACGTACGATAATCAGACACAATTCAATATAATTCCTTCTTTTTCTTTCGAATTAATTAGGCAGAACATTATTATTTCCATTGCGATGGCTCCGCAAGTGATCAGAGTCATGTACCTAGGCAAGTTTGCAATAAAACCATGTACAATGAGCGTTTGATTTCGCGGGGCGACGAAATCACACAAGGATTTCGCCCACAGGCCTATCTTGCACGTACGGTATCTTTAGTGTCATGAAGTGCCCGCCTTTTTGTTAAAAAAAATTAACTAAAAAATTTCAACGGCCAGATTAATCTGGCCTTTGAAGATATACGATCAGATTTAATCTGGTTTTTTTAATATTTTAAAAATAACAAAAATTAAAAAAATATAAATGTGAATAACGGGGATGATTAATGAATAATTATTTTTGTGCAATAAAAAAAATTGTATTTCAACATTTTCTCACTCCCGAAAAACCATCTACGGTTCCGATATATTATAATAACTAGTGTTCTCTGTACGCAGTGCTTTTTTTACATGACTGGAATAATTATCATAGTTTTTTGCATTTTTTTTATATTATGAATTATGTTAAAATATCATGGTATAGATAGGTACAGAGAAATAAAAACTTTATACATTTAAAATATTTTTGAATTTATTATGAATAATATCTAAATATTTAATGATATACCTAGATATTGATAAATAAATATTCTTATAAATTTAAAAGATTTTAAGGTGGATAAGATATGTTATAAATATAAATAAAACCATGATTTAAAAAAATTATTTATTAAAAAAAAACAAGAAGTAACCACTAGAAAAGAATTCACAATAATAATGAATAGTGATATCAAAATAATTACAATAGCAATAATTAATCTATATCTATATCTATATCTATATATATATATATATATATATTTTATATTATTTTATTTTTTATATATAAAAGTGTGAATAAAAGGTCAAAGTTTTACAATTGTGAAATAACAACTTTGTCCTTTTATTTATACTATAAGTAAAATCATATAAAAATATATAGGGTTATAAAAGTAAAAAACAACATTTTGGTTAGGATATAAACGTAAATAAATATTTTTATTATTATATATAAAATTAATGATTATGATAAATTCAAAATTTACAAAGTGTGTGCATATTAGATAAGGATTCAGTTTCCAAAGAAATTGAAATACCAAAATACTTTGTTTTTTTTATTTTCTTGTAGATAAAGTGAATATATTTTTTTCACAAATATTTTTAAACTTCACAAAAATCTTAATTAAATACTAATTAAACATATTTTTTTATAAACTGAATAAACATATTTTTTTATATTAATTAATGGGCTTGATCTCAAACTGTGATTAAGTTTAGATAAATGGGCCAGCCAAGCTTACAATGACTTGTTCCACTGATTCCAAGATTAGTCTGTCTCGGCCCAATCCATTACATCACCCTCTCGATTCTTGTTATTGCTTGCGGCGAGATCCAAAATCATTGTAACCTCAACATATCAAGAACGACGAATTGCTATTGAACAGATGCCCACCGGCCATCTATTCACACCGAACAATCTCACATCCTTGAAAAGTTCGTCCAAAAAGAAAATTACAGATTTTGATGGGTCGAAAGCCATCACTTTTCTTTCACAAAAGGTTTGAAGACCTCGTTTTTCTTCCAAAAATTTGATCCGCACGTCGTATGGGGGTTTTGCTCATTATTCAGAATTTTTTTTCCTTCCAAAATAATTTTGCGCACATCGTATTGCGGTTTTACTTCTTTCTTATTGTATCATCAGTTACCTTTAGGATTTAGAATCATTCTCTTACATATGTGTTTTCAGTTTAAATTGTTAACATTGTTTTGCACCTTTTGTTTGTAAATTACTGGTCATAGTCTCTGATGTTGAATTCCTCACGATTTAATCTCTAGAATTTGTCTACAAGCTCAATGTTCTGCTTCGATATAGAATTGATAGTTGATGCTCATGTGTTGATTTGATTTCCTGCCTCCAACTGTGTCGTGCAACTAGCACAGAATTTGTGTTATCTTAGTCTTTTGTGAATCTCGAAACTTTCGTAAGGAGCTTGATTGATTATTTTTCACATTCTCCTCACATCTCTCTCTTTTTACGATACTTACACATTGCATAGCTTGAATAGACATGCCAACCTCATGAGAAAGCTGCCTGTGAAAGCCTTTCAGTGCCTATGAATTTATTTAAAATTATTTTAACTGATAGATAGAAAGAAAGTTGATATTATAACTAGCAAAGTTAAATGATGTGTGCCAATTTGTTTTTTTTAATGATATTTTCTCTTCTCATGTTAGCATCTTTTTTTCTTCTTTTTGTTAAAACCATAAGGCATGATTAACTTGAATTGCTTGTTCTACTTCTCACTTTGAAGGGTAAACGGTTGAACTTTCTGCGGATATCAGTTAACTATGTAAATAGCTCTATCATGTGTTTTTTTGATATAATAAATGAGCTATTCGAAGATTCTTTTTTCTAAAGTAAGCTTGACCAATTGTCGCTATGACCCCATTGGCCAATGCATTTGCACCAAATTCCTATAACCAACCGTTTATGTTCTTAAAATTCAGAAAGACTGTCAGTGTTGTTGTTTTTGGTAAATTCCATGAAAGGTGAAATCACCTATGCATCAAGGTGATAAGTCATTATTTGGGATAAAGACCTTTTTTCCATTCTTATATATCTCTTGTTACAGATTATTGTTCAATGGAAGTATTGCTACGGATCTCAATGATATACACGAAAATTCACCATCTCAAGGTCTATTTCTACAAGTTAAGATGTATCACGTATATTTTAGAATAATCATTGGTTTATGGTATTTTATTCGATTTCTAAATTATTTTAATTTCAGAACCATTGGTAGGAAGTACCCCATAATCCATAAATTTTGCCAGAAATTCTCATCTCAGGGTATATTTTTTGGCAGGTTATGATGGATCTCATATGTTGTATAGTTATTTTTTAGTCAAACTTCTCAACTATATAATTTTTAGGAGCATCTATAGGAATTACCCTTGAAGAAAGGAATTCGGTTTCAAATTATTCAAACTGCAGATTGAAAAACGTCGTCAACGGATTCAGAATGCATCGGAGTCAAGGAAGAAAAGAAAACGATGAACTTTGTTTTCATGAAAGACTTCTTTTATATAACAAATAAACAAATAATAATAGTATTTAAAATAGCATGTTCCATAGTTTTGTTAACATTTATTTCATTTCATTGTAATTTATTTTCTGGAGATTATATGATATTAATGTTCATAGCTTATGTTTCAATGTCATGTTATTAAATTTATCTACAGTGTTTTATTGGAGGGGGATAGTTCCTCACTTGTCGATTGTATGCAAACAAATTCAACGTCCCAAGGTATCATTTTAAACTTATAAATTTTTTAAAATAATAAGTTCCTTATCATAAAAATTTTTCGTCTCAATTATATTAACTGTATGTATCTGTAGAAATTAATTTAGAGGAATCCAACTTGGTATCAAGTTTTTCAACCTTGATTGATCAAACAAGTTCTCAACGGATGAAACGAAAAAAAGGAAAACAAAAAGATTTTTGTACCTTGCTTAATGCTGTTAAACATGAAGGTAAAAAAAATTTATCTTTAGCCATACATATGCAGTCCAATATATTTTTAGATTTTTGTATGCTCTCTGAATTCTTGAATAACATATATATAATTTTCGCATGATGATGATTCAAAAATAAATAATCTATACATGATTGTGCTTTAAATATATATTATAAACAAAAACATACTCATTATGGTATTTTATCGATTTGTTAAAAAAAATTACGTGGTTTATGATTTATTTATGAGTGTGATTTTTATTATTATTATTATTACTATTATTATTATTATTAGTATTATCCTTTAATATAAAAAATAAAAAATATATAACTTATTATATTCATAAATAAAAATTATACTATATTTTAGTATATAATTTATCAATTGATTATACATCTATAATTGTTATAGAACACACAAGACAATTATTTAGGATAATATAATTTTTAAATAATTTAAATTTATTTTTAGACCTTTTATCAATAAAAAATTGAAATTAATGGTTATTTGAATTTATTAAGAAATAACTGGATTTGAAATCGATTTTATTAAAGAGTATAATTAATTTTTAAATATAGCTAATGTATTAATCAAGTCATTCATAATGGTTCCTGTATCAAAATTTCAATTTATCATTATATATGCATATGAAATAAATTTTACTATATGTATGTCATGAAAATAAATTTTAAACTAGTGAGGGATGAGGTGATAATTGAATTAATGAACATTCAATTTTGGATACATGGTAATGTAGGCACTGCCTCAACCCACAATCAAGGGTTTAGATTTATCAATACATATGGGGTCTACAATTTTTTCAGTGGATCTCACAAATATTGATAAATCTTCACCTTTAAATGCATCATTGGGGTAATGCTTAGGATGAAATTATCCTTATTTTAGATTGGAATGGTTATTCTATTTTCATGTGTATAAAAATATCTTTTCCATTTTTTAGATAATTTAAAATAATATTAACCTATATAATTATAATAATAGTATATTATAGTATACATAAAAATAATTATTTTATTATTATATTAATAATAGTTTTAATATTAATTGTTAGTAATATGATTTATTTATTTACTATTATTTATAAAAGTATTAATAAATGATAATAATATTATTTATTTATTATAAAAATTATTATTTAATATTATTTCAAAAATAAAAAATAATAATGATATTTAATTATTATTATTAATAATAAATATTAATATAATCATATCTTATTATTATAATAAAATTATTATTATTATTATAAAAATATATATTTAGATTAGTTAAACTGTATAATGATAATTTTATAATAATTAATACATCATCAACAACAACAACAATAATAATAATAATAATAATAATAATAATAATAATAATAATAATAATAATAATAATAATAATAATAATAATAATAATAATAATAATAATAATAATAATAATAACGTATGATTAACTATTATTTTGATATATATAGTTTAATTAAATGTGTTTTATTATTAAAAATAATTTCATTTCATTATTTTTTCATTTTACTGGTACCACTCGTTGAAATGAAATATAACAACCATTTCATTATCAATATTATTTCATTGCAAAGTTATTTCATTAGTATCCAGTTTCTTTCTAACATACTAATCATGCAAGTAAATTTTTTTCCCAAAAAGAATTGTCCAAAAAAAAGAGAAGGAAAACAAAAGTTTAAAAAAGAAAAGGTTGAAGCCTGTCTTGTGAGGACAGAAGTCACAGGACAATGTGCTCTTCACAGGTGACAGTAGAGGATAGACTCACCCCAATTCAATTCATATACGTTTGCTGCCATTTTTTTCAAGTAAAAGTACAATTTTAGATCTAGATATTAATTATAGAATGAACTTACTAAATTTAGTTAACTAAATCTACTTAAATAAATTAAAACAGCTACTCGCGGCAAGCGAAAATCAAATCTTATATCAAATGGTCTCAGGGCTTCAGCCGTTAAATAAGGCCTCATCGGCCGTTTGCTGCCATTTTCTTGTTTTTTTTTTTTTTGAGAATTTTTCGATGTCATTTTCAGTACAACTTGGAATGGGAAGTTTACATAAAAGTGGTCAAATACCTGCTTTCATGTGTTGGAATCAGTGTCGGACCTGAGATTTTGAGGCTTGAAGCGAGCACCAAAAATGTTGCCCCAAACCTTAATATTCATATAGAAATAATAGTTTGTAACATGAATTCTAGAAATAAAATTTAGAAAAAATAAATTATAAAAAATAATATGTTATAAGAGGACGAAATTTGCTCTATAAATTTGAAATTCTTCACCAATGTGTATCACCATTAACGAATTAACAAAAATTACAAGAAAAAAATAGCTAAACTAAAATAATATATTAATATATACCATTCGAAATATTGACTATACACGAATTGAATATTCAAGGCGTTCTTCACATGACCTCTCAAGTATTTGTATGTAAAATTTGTTTCAATATGAAGATCTCTTCTCCCTCACTTTGATGTCGAATCACCTCATTTTTTTCTTAATATATAACTAAGATAGGATTTTTTTATTTGGAAAGAAATAAAGGGCTTATCAACTATTATTTATGGGTTTATTTAAAATGGGCTCATAAATTAACATATATATTAATTTTTTTAAAGATTTTGGAGCCCAAAACTTTTTGGGCCTGAGGTACTTGCCTATTTTTTACATTACAGGTCCGGGCCTGGTTGGAATGGGCAGCTGGAGCATCACATTTAAGGAAAGACAGAACAAAAAAAAAAATAAAATTCAGCTGCAAAATGGGTGCTTTTCATTCCACCGGTAAGAGAAGATATATTAATAAATTAGCCTTCTTTTTTATTTTAAAAAAAAATTTAGCCCAAATCCCCCCAATAACAAATTTTTATTTTTACCCTGAAAAAAGCCTGCAGCCGGCACTTCATTCGTTGTGTATTTTTACAAATCACACAGATGGCGTGTACCAAAATAACCGTATGCATGATATGATTCGTTTACCTAAAAAAAATTGTCCTATGCTGAAGTACTTGGACTGATCAATTAAAGAAACGTGAAGGTAAAAGGTGGGAGTATATGCTATAATTTTGTGCACTATTATATATTACGGGTTAATCTAAATTGGTTTATCTTGTAATATTGGATAATTTTAAAGAAACCATTGGAAAAAATATCAATGAATTATTTAAAATATATACCACAAAATAATGCAAAAATAAAATCACGTCGCATATGTCAATAACTCTTTTGTTAGGTCATATCCAACTCATTACCTTATTTTAACGAAACACTAATTTTAAAATAATGTAATTTTTACTCAAAATAAAAAACTCATCTCCAACTAGAGCCGTCAATTTGGGTTAGCCCGTCGGGTCGACCCAGCCCACCACACAATTTAAGTGGGCTGGGTTGAAATTTTTTCAACCCAACAAAAGGTGGGCCTAGATAGGCCAACCCGCCTAGGCCCGCGACCAGCGCAGGTTGGTCCGCGGGTAGGGATGGCAACGGACCGGGTTAGGGCAAACCCGAGACCCGCCCCGCCAACCCGTGGACCCGACGGATCCAATCCTGGTTAGACCCGTTGGATTCGTCCAATTAAATATAATTTAAATTTTATTAAATAAAAAATTAAATAAGCTAAAAATTTAACAAATCATCATTAAATTTATTTTTTAAATTTATATTGTTAATATTTAGGACAAAAAAATATTTCTACAAGTTAAAATATATTATTTTTTATTTAATTAATAATTAATAACAAATGAAAAATCATGATAATATATTTTCATATTAAAAATATCATAATATATTAAAATTATTTAAATTCAAAAATATTATAAACTCAAATTAGGGATAAAATATTGATTATGTAATATAAATAATATAATTATATATTATTAATATATATACATTTATATTTTATATTTATATTTAATATATATATTTTTGGCGGGGCGGGTTCGGGGCGGGTCTGACCAAATCCGGGACCCGACTCGGACCCGCATGTGGACCCGCTTGGCCGGGTCTAAACTCGTCCCGCCGTGCCGGGTTCAATGGGGGGCCGGGTTTAGACCTGACCCATTGGCATTCCTACCCGCGGGCCTGAAGAATTAATAATTTATTTTTATTGTTATATATGTATTTTTTAATAAAAATTATGATTTTTTTTTTGTATTAATTATTTTATATAAAATTTACACACATGAAATCAATAATTAATTTTTTTATTAATATGTTTCTATTAATATTTATTTATGAAATAATATTTATAATTAATTATAATACTTTTTATTTATTTTTATTTGTCGTGATTCAACCCGTGGGCCGGCCCGCCTAACCCGCAACTCACCTTGGGTTGAGTTGGGTTGAGGATTTTCAGCCCGCCAGGATGGTGGGTCGGCCCGCCTAAAAGTGGGTTTTTTGTGGGCCGCCCCGCCCCGCCATGAATTGGGCCGTTTGACATCTCTATCTCCAACCCTTCAATACTTAACTTTACACTAAAAAAATATTATCAGAATATTTTATATATTTTTATTTATACAACTAATAATTTATTCCACAAAATATTTATTAACTCAATTAAATATCAATAAATTAGATATATATTTAATTAATTTCTATAATGATAAAGATTGAAACATTTAATTAATTTAAATTAGTAATTAAATTTCAAAAAATATTACTTTAAGAAATTTATATAATAAATTTAAAAATTACACCGTATGTATAAATTTTTTAAAGCTTTCATTTTTATATAGCATATTAACTAATTAAAATTTGTTTATTTTAAGCAAATAAATATGCAATTATAATCAACAACACCAATTTTGTGTTGGATTGGAGATGTTTATACAACTTAAAAGGAAACTGCTAAAGGTAAAAACTATTACGTACAAGAAACAATATATATGGAATCATAAATTGTATTATGAGGAAACGATTTGATTGTATTAATTAAAGCATGTAATCTCAAAGATGTAGTGATGAAATATAATTCATTCATCCGACGTATTCCCCAACATTATTTTTTCTCAGTTTTCCTTGTCAACATACCCTACACACAATCAAATAATCCCTCTATTGGGCATAAGTAAATCCTGAAAACTCCTGTGCATGCACATAAAAAATATATATAATCTTTTAAAAATTATAAAGAAAGTTTAATGTTATAACAAAAATTTTGTGACAAGATTCACAAAAATTCCCATGCAAATCATATCACGTGTCAATTTTATAAGATAAAATATGAGCCGAAATCGTTTCACAAGAGAAATATTCTTTTATGATGATTATACGTGAGTGTGAGTGCAAGTTTAAATGGAAGGTTTCATGATCTCGACTTCCAGGAGGGAGAAAAAAATTAAAGTAACATTTCATAGGTGACTCAATTAAGTGATACACCTTACAAAATTTATTTGAGCAACGCTAAGTAACAGAGGTTCATTAGTCATCTGATTTTTTATTATTTTTTTTCGACTTTTTTTCAAGAATTGATGGATATTTGAATTTACTTATAATAATTTTTCTTTAGAAAAATAAAAAAACCCAGATTTGCCAAATGTCTAACATCCCAAATTATATGTATGTTCTGTGAAGTTGAACAATAAAAATATTATTTTTATTTAAATTAATATTAAAAATTAAAAACGTTAATATAGTGCTTTTTTTCTTTTTCTTTTTTTTAAGTTGAGGGAGAGGATTGTCGCAATTGGGTCTCGAACTCGAGACCTCGTCTCATATTAGGGCCTTGGTGTTAGATGAGCTACACGTAATAGACGTTAATGTAGTGTTTTATTACCCGTAAAATTTGTAATTTAAATATCTCATTTCAGAAAAATATATAACATGATATTGCAGATGGAAAAATGAATTTTCTACTTCCAGATAGCCTTAGTATTAGGGTCACTCAACCCTACATTCCTTGATATATTGTCTGATACTGGTAGACGTCGTAATGACGAGGACTGACGCTACGGTGGTTCAGAAACTGTGGAGGTGCCCTGGGGAGTTGACACCAGATGGTACTTATACACATACTCATTGGTGCCCAGACTGAGCAGATATCATGTTAAACAGTACCCAGTCATTCACATCACTAGTAGAATTTATGCCTTTTACTTCGCATATTAACTGAAGTCGTAGATAGATAAGTACCGAAGTAGATGCACGTGAAGTAATAGGTACCATTTTACTTCGCTTAATAACCGAAGTATTAGGCATGAAATTACCGAAGTAATAGGGTACCATTTTACTTCGCTTAATATTGGACCGGTTCTGAAGTAAAAGCATGCCTTTTACTTCAGCATTTACATTATGTGACGAAGTAATATAACATTTATAACTTCGCCATTTACGTTGACTGACGAATTAAATGCGCGTATTTTACTTCGGCAGTTTTCTTAAGTGACGAAGTAATAGAACATATATGACTTCCGTTGATTCATTAAACGACGAAGTAATAGAACATATATGACTTCGGTATTTACATTGAGTGATGAAGTAAATGCTCTATTTAACTTCAAATGTTATGTAACTTGGCGAAGTAAAAACATGCCCTTACTGCAGCAGTTTCATTAATTGACGAAGTAATAAAGTACATATGGCTTCGGCTTTTACATTGATTGATGAAGTAAAAATATATGTATCACTAAATCAACATTAAACAATTTTAATTAGATACAATAACACCATTAATATATATATATATATATATCTGAAACGTAAAATACACTAATTAGATTGATAAATTATCCATCCAAAAGTACATCCATCAATAAAAAATAATGCATCCACGAGTAATTTTACAAAAGATTGATAAATTATCCATCCAAAAGTATATCCATCAATAAAAGTATTATGCATCCCAACGTGCATATGACCAATTTATGAACCTACATAGGAGTAGACGAATTCGCTCCATTCACTTCTAATTTCGTCAAATTGAGCTTGGTCGTAATATTGGTTCCTGATGGTTCCTGAATACTGAAATGTAAAAAAAATAAAATACATTAGAATAAAATTTAAGATCGAGGATTCATATTTGCCAGTTCACAAATAAGGGTAACGACATATGCAGGTACTGATCACAGGTTGTCATTGCAACAGATGATTAAATTAAAACATTACTAAATTGAAAACACAGTACTCTATCAAGGATACATATATATTTGTCATTTCACAAATAATTCCAACAGCTAGCTAATGAAAAGCTTGAAGCTTCAACATAATAGATCTAAAGAAAAATTAAATAAAAGTATTTGTGGGTCTATAGCATCACAAGCCTTGCCTCGACCATTTGCAGCACCAATTATTGAAATTCTTGCAATCTTATTCCTTTTTCATATTACATTTTTGGTTTGGAAATGAGTGCTAAATTTGCAGAAGTAGGGAGGCAGAGAATGCGAGAACGAATGGACAGGTGGTGAGAGATAGAGAAATAGCCAATAAGTGCAGAATCAAATGCCCAGAACATAGAACAGTCGCACGAAATACCATTGACCCAATCCAAACTAGAAACAATAATCCATACATCATAGAGCAGTCGCAAGTAATCTCAGACAATTTTGATTCCAACATTTATCAGCATGGAATAATGACCTTTTTCGTACGAGAAAATATGATATAAACCAGCGAGCAAGTACAATATGTCAATATCTCTGAAAAAGAGTTGTTTAAAAAATAATTATAAAACCCTTTCACCACTAACAGTGCTAAGACAAAAATTTTGGAAAGAAGAATGCCAAAAATGCCAATTTCAAAACAGAGCCTACCATAAATGCCAACTTCAAAACAGATGCCAACTTCAGATTCATTTATGAGCAACTAAGTAGCAAAAAAGGATGGAAACAGATTTTCCTGTAAACCAAATCATAAAATGAAAAGGAAACTCACCATTTTATCCAAATGTAGATTTTCACATTCAACTATATCTTTCATATACTTCATCACACAAAATCTGCATTCAACCGAACCACTTTGTTTTATATTACCCTATAATGAAATAAAAAAATATTTCAGCAATAAGTTTAGAAAAAAAAAACTGAATTAGGTAAGCAAATGAGTAAAGTTCTCAAATATAATATAACACTATAACACTAAAGTTCTCAAATATAATATAACACTAAAATTTCCGAATTAATAGAATACATTGCGTGGATCAAGTTGCACAGGTAAATAATAACCAAACACAGTAAAACCACAAACATAAGGAATTGATTATTTGATAGGAACAGTTGAAGAAACACAATTCTGTTTCTTCTCGATTAAGATTTCAAGGGACATGAACCTTTTGGATTTGCTCCAATGCACCTCAAGTTATAAAAGTCTCCTTCCCATTATCATCCACTGTTATCGCTAAAAGTTTATCCAAGGTTACACCAGCTGCGAATGGATGACCTGGATTACTGGTAAACAGTGGCACTATGAAATGGTTGCTTTGGGTTACATTCAGAGATCAGGGGAGAAAGAAGCAGAGAAAGGGGGAAGAAAGTAAGGATGAATCCGGTATAAAAACCTGCATACCTCTCAAGATCCTCGTATTTGATGTGAATGTTTGAAATTGAAAGCTTTAAATTTCCGATCACCGTATTTATTAACGATCCAAGCCAAGATTTATTCTAACAGAAAGAAAGAGCGTGAAAAAAGGTTAAGAAATCATGATCAAAACAATTCACCAAGAGCCCACAAATTATTCTCAGTCTGCTTTGAATATGATTCAGTATATGCATATATGTACACATACATACACATGCAATAGACCACCACATTCATGCATGCTCCAAGTAAGTTTCTAATTGCATTTGGTTATTTTTTTCATAACAAGAAAAACAATGTACAGGGGAGGAGGCCTGCCAGTTCCTCCCAATAACTGAAATAGACCAACCGATAAGGATTACTAAGCACACGAAAATAAGATACAAGCAAACACCACTAAGTCATCCTGATGGTATAACATAAGCATAGGCACCCAATCCATGAATATCCTGTGCCTCAAGAAACTTTTTATGCTCCTCTTCCGTCCATTGTTCCCTTTGTTTTGTGATCGTATACTGCTTCCTCACCTGTTTGAACATCACGACAAAAACAAAATAAGCTGTCAAAATGCAAGATAAGTTGAATATTAGCACAAAATTGTTATGATATATACCTAGGGAGAAAACTCTTCCCCATTATGAAAACTGCTCATTCGAAAGAGGTTTATTTCTGCTGCCTGACCCCGTGCCCCCATCTTGTTCCTGTGGTATGAGAAATTGCAGCGACATGACGATATCCATAACCGGTGTCTTCAATACCATTTTGTTTCAAAATCTGGAAATCGATGCTGAGGTATACTCCACAGATTTCCAACAAAAACCAATACAATCCTTTGCAAGAGGACCATAAACCTTTTCCTGACACAGTCGACCTCTCCGAAGTTGCGCTGGACCGATGGGATCTGGCCTCAAAGTGGAGATCGAGAATGGAGATCGAGAGAGGAACCCTAAAGCATGCCATATACATAATTCTCATTCCCATTAAAACTCTGCTCAAGTTTGTGTGAAAGAAGAACAAGAACTAGCTTTTGGTGCACTTGCGAAAAAAAGTTAAGAGAAGTAAACAAAGGATTCTATTACAAAATACCTTTACTGTCCAATTTGAAGATCTTGCATACTGATTATTTGTTCTGAACTTCATAATCAAGGAACAACTAATTTAATGTAGAGTTTCATAATGGGAATATTGCCAAAAAAAAAAAAAAAAACCTTCTCATTACATCTTTAGGAACATCCTTGGGACAGTCATAAACTGCATCTAATGGGTAAAATTTTGTAATTTCCATCAAACAACCATCTGGAAACCTATAGCATCAATTCCAAACCATTAAACCACACATTAATAAAGAGAAATATTAAAATTATAAATGATGGATATAAGAAAATCCACGCATACACGGGTTAGAGCCTGAAAGAAGATATTGTCATCAAGAATATAGAACATGCCAAAAAAGTTCAATTAACACTTGAATATTGAAACATAAATCTCATATACATATAGACACCCATGTACCAATAAATTTCAGCACCTGCGGCTACAAGAGATTTTGTAATAGCTCATCCATAGCCATTATCATCAGCTAAACTAGTAATAAATTCCCTTTTCCCGGAATAAAGTATAATCTATTATATGTATGATTCTCTGTGTGGAAATACTTTATCCGTTTCATTTCTATTTGGTTTTAATATTTTGAAAAAATTTATAAGTGACATGCTATGATCGCCAAAGATCAATAATCACTCTGTATAAAAAAATAATTCAGGTTTTCTCTCATTTTGATTGGATAACATTGGCTTCAAATCAAGTTTTCATATTTTATTGATCTGTTTCCGAAATAGTTATCTGTGACTACACACAATAAGAAGATATTTGAAATACTGTCACGGAAGCGTAAAACAATTTCAAAATCATAACTGGAAATGAAGTCAATATCCGAGATTGGTTCAACCATAACTTCAACAAGTACCTGTTCTACAAGTCTCAAGTGACACAATATATCTAGGAAAATCTTGTAAGAGCTGTAACAAAACCAATAGAAAGAACCTTAAATCATTAGTACGGATTATATGTAAATATTTACATATTTTAGTTTAAACATCCAAAGCAGTCTGAAACTCCAATAATAATCACATCATGACCATAACAACATAAATTACTTAATAAATTCATAAAATTTAAGGAAAAAAAAGCAATGAAGTAGATAAAGAAAAGGAAAACAGAGAGTGATCAAGATTCAGCAGTAACATTGGAATGCAACTCCACGGCCAGATCATCGTTTCTATCAGGAGAAATAAAATACAGCAAAACATCAAACACAGATTTCTCATACGGACAAGCATGATTCTGTCCAAATTCAAAAATTCCATCCATCATTAAGAAGATAAGAGAAAGAATAGGTACCAGAAAGTAGGAAAAGCTCAATTATAAGAACCTAAAACCAAACCCATTAATATTATCAAATCAACAAGATATATACGAGATAAGACTTGGCTGCCTCAACGTGCGGCGGAGCACGAGGTTAATCCGCTGAGCAGAGAAAATGAGTTGCCAAATGTTTCCAAGGACACATTGTGGATCGCTTTTTGGAGCATCCAATATCTCAGACCTTTTTTTTCCATGACCAAGCACCTAAGAAAAACGCAAATTCAAGAACTCAATCATTCCAAGAAACAAGAAGGGACAAAATATAAGAAGTAAAAGGAAATGACATTTTACATAAAATCATTCAAGGATTCCAAAAGCCACACCATAAATAAATTTTTTTTAAAAAATGCATTTCGAGTAATCAAAGAGCTACACCACAAATAACATCTAGAAACCAAAGCTCTTTAGGACCAAACACTAAATTTACCTCTACATCTGCGCAGCAAAACTGGACATGGTTACATAAGTTACATAGGAGATCAGTCGAAAATTCCAAAACCAAGCTCTTTAGGATCTGTTTCGACCATCCATGGAGCCCTGTGAAACGACACTACAGAATTAAACAAGTTAGAAACGTGCGACGAAAGTTCAAGACTGCTAGAAAAAATTCCTACTAATTCATCACGAACTTGATGGTCCCTTGTGCAGCACGATTAAGAAGAGTTTTCCTTGCCTCAACTGCGATCCCTTCAGGCTAGAAACAGAGGAAGAAGCTTTGATCAAGTAAAGTTTACACATAATTTCGAAAAAATGCAAGTTTTTGCCCCATCCCCCTCCTTCCAAATTCAATTTCTATCCCTGGTACTAGAGTGTACCTCTTCTGGAAACCAAACTCCGGGGCGAGTGCTTCCCTCAAGAATGGCTAGGACAAAAGCAGCTGTTGAAAATCCCACTGACCTGAAATCACAAAGATACAATTAAAAATAATAATTATAATCGTTTGCATGGTTTGAACAAATAATAAAAAATAATTACACAGATAGTTTCTTGTGGCTGAATATCCCGATTCTGTGGTATCCCTCGGAGCACTCCAAAAACCTGTTAATATTGAAAGGGGAAATATGTCAAAACGATCATATGGAGCAAAATTGAAACAACATGAGATATACTAAAAAAGTAAGCGTACTCGCATCGACACCTTCTCTCCAGCAAATCCATCTACTGCCCTCACTAAAGGGTCAAATAGTTGAACTAATTGCTGGACTTTACTTTTGTCTCTCAGGAATTCCTGCAGATTATACAAATCTTCAATAAATGCATTCAATTTAGATAATCTTACATCATCAATAACATTACACACAAAAAACTATTTTAAGTTGAATAATATCATATACCATTTGGGAAGCAAACTTATCATGACTGCCGAAATATAATTTTAAATGAATCCATGTAAAATCTCAATTTTCAGAATTTGATAAACATACAGGTGGAAGAAAATCTGTCATTGCTCCCATTCCCCAATTCCAGAAGAAAGGTGAAGTTCCAAACCGAGTGCTAACAGTTGGAACTCCAAAGACCTCGTGAATGCTCCTGCCCTCAGGCAAATTTCTGAAAGAATATATTCTTTTAACTGACTAATGATTGTCGCTTCTTGGTAGAATTTAGTATAAAAATAATAAAATAACATGCATTCTAATACAATAACAGGATAGTAATTTCCTGAATAAGCTTTTTCAAAATCCAGAATAAAATGATTTTCCAGAAACTTACAAGAGAAAAACATCCTTCTTTCCAATTCCAAGTCCAAAATTAATGTTAAGCATCCCGCTATAAGGTTTTAATTTGACCTTCTATCTTGTCAATTAAATTACTAAAATCAGTTAAATATTTAAATTCATAAATGGTGAAAACAAGAATATTTGATCATCAACCTTTGTTGTATGCAAGAAATTCCTCTCCCAGAAGTAAAAAGCTTGTGGATAATATAGTCGGGCCAGCACCCCCAGAGCCAGCTGTGTAGTAGTAGAACCTAAGAACAAGTAACAAAAATGACATTACCAAAAGTAACAAAACAGAATGGATTTTATGGAAATTTGAATGATATAATTGTAGGTTCACGAAAATAGTTACCTTAGTTTCTTTGGCTCACCTTCGGTTTCAAATTTTGATGCACGAACTAGCTCTGCTGCCATAACTAAGGTAAACAAGAAGCAGAAAGCATTAGTATTTGAGAGCAGAATAACTCATTGTTTCCGGCACCGAGATCAGATAAATCTTCGATGCGATGCAGACAACATCTGAAAATTTGGAAAATGGTGGGGCTCCACTGGAAGTTGTCTTATACTTCGAATACAGACTAAAGATGGTCTGAAACACCAAAATCAAAGCTGGAATCATCGAAAAAACGCAGGTGAAACAACGTGAAGGAAACAGCTCGCAAAAAGGCTCGGTGTCGGCACTAATAAGCATAAAAAACAGTGATTCATAGCCCAAAACGAAGCTACTGATGTAAGGAAGAAAACCGTCAAACCGTTTGAAATTTCGTCTCCGGATGAAAGAGATACGAGCCAAATATTGTGGCTGCTCGGGTACTAGCGAGAAATACAGAAAATGAAAAACAAGAAATAGATATCTGGCTATGGACATCAAACCTGGAGGAACCGGTCAGTGCTGCTAGGATTCAGACCTTGGGCTTTCCAATTACGGCATTGACGAGCAGTTCCTAGCGGTGGTGGATGGCTGGAGATGCAAAGCGGCGGCCGTAGGGTTGAAGAAGAAATAAGATCGATGGCGATGGGTTTTTTTCACTGTACGTACGATAGAAAATATATAAGAAAGTTAAAAGGCGAATGGGAGATAGGATCTGTTCATCTATTTACTTCAGCAAGTATCATTATATTTTTATTTTTTAACCTTTATACTTCATCAAATATAATATGCCGAAGTAAAATATGACACAAAATTATTAGTGAAGCCCGGGTTTTTTAAAATCCGAAGTAAAATGTGTGTTTTTACTTCGGCAGTCTAATTACTGAAGTGTATTGTTACATATTAATTCGTAATTATTAATTGACGAAGTAAATAGTGGCGAAGTAAAAGCTGAAAATTCTACTAGTGCATGCATCATATATAATAGGTAATTTGTATACTCGCGCCTATCGTATTGACCTTAGTCACTGACGTCCAGTGTTTTACTTAATGGATACCCTATTCGACGAAACATGTCTCAGGTTGGACAATATCAGTGGGTCGAAACAGGGTTGAGAGCTGGTGTTGTGGATGCATTGAGTTTCCATTAGTTCAGTAGTGTTATTACATGTGGGTCACTTCAGTTATTTTTATTAAATACGCATGCTGAATAAATTATTAACATTTTTTAACCAATAATAAATTATTAACATTGATATCATTAACAAGGAGAAAATCATTGATTTCTAATTTATGTTACTTTTAATTTTTTTTTCCTACTACGTACTAATTAACATGCAGTTATTTATCTTCTAGCTAGGCAATTATATATACACGTGCACGTACACACATATTGAGTTATCTTGGTAGTTTTGTAAATATATATGGGAAGAAATATACTATACCGGGAGTTCTACTACCACGACTTTGTATAAAATTTTCATGCGAATACCAAAAAACACCGATAGACTTCATATGTTTTGTTTTGCAACAAGAAATTCGTGCGAACTTATAATTATCAAAAAATTTATTATTAATTAATTATTTGTGGCAATTGGCATAGACTGATCACCCCAATGCGTATACGTACGTTTGCGGCCATATATTTTCAGCAGGACTTGGAATGTGAAGTTTACATAAAAGTGGTAAAATACTTGCTTTCGTGTATTGGAATGGGCAGCTGGAGTACTGCTTGAGGCCTGGAGCATCCCATTTCCATTTAATGAAAGTCCCTCAGCTTTAATTTATTGCACGCGAGCTGTATTCATAAAGTTTTTATACTAGAAAATGATAACCATGCAAAACAATGGGCTGCAATATATTAATTACAAGAACCTCTGACGTACGTGCATGATCTTCCTTTATTTCGTACTGCATGCTCTTCAGCATCAATATAATTAATTCTTGATTTAAACCCCAACAACACCATGTTTTAGTTTCGGGTTCAATTTCTTTTCCATCCATCTTTGTGATTTGTTTGGTACTGTCGCCGTTCATCTGCAAAAATGTGTGCTAATTTCATTCGACCGGTAAGAAACAACCGGCCATTGGCAAGGGAGGAAGAGAAGCTGGCCAAGATCTCAATCTGGTGGGATATCGATAGCTGTCCGATCCCCCCAAACTACGATGCGACGACGATCGTACACAACTTCACAGAGGCTCTGAGAGGATCGGACTTCGACGGAGAACTCTCCATCAATGTATTTGGAGACGTCGTTCGAATCAACCGTGATGTTATATCTCAGTTAAACCGAGCCGGGTTGAATATTATTCATGCACCTGTTAATGGTATGCATTTTTTTTTTCCTTTTTTTGTTTTTGTTTCGATTAATCAGTGATGTATTAATACGATGTGTGCTATATATTTCATCAGATTCGGACGATGCAGCCAGTTATATATTGATAGTTGATATGTGGTTTTGGACTCACGGTAATCGGCCTCCAGCAAATATATTATTGATATCTGGAGATTACGGTGTTTGGAATTCCTTAGCAGATTTGAATTCTTATGGATACAATAGCATGTTGGCATATCAAAGGACTACACCCATCGTGGATCCTCCCATTGCCATTGATATCATATGGCAATGGAGGAATTTGTTGAATGGAGAGCCTCCCGAGCCCATTCCAGATTAGTTTGCTTGTTCGATCAACAGCAAACTTTGATGTAATTCTTTTTTTTAAGGCTCTAGCTAGCTTAAATCGTGTAGTTTGATAAGTTGTTATTGTTAGTGCAAGTTAACTTATTTGTGTGGTCTTAAACATTATGTCGAATTAGTTAGATATATATTAAGTCTCATATTTTAGCAAAGTAATCTTTGGGGAAAAAATTAAAATTTTACAAAAAATATTTACAATGGGTAAATTTCTCAACAAAAATTAATAGATAATGCATATTTTAATATCAATTCTATAATGATAATTAAGATGGGAAACGCAATTACAAAAAGAATTCCTAAAAAGAAAACCATTATAAAAAAAATAGAATAATTAATGACATAATACGTATATACGCTGAGAATCAGCTCTTGGTGGTTGGGGCTTTCTTACTTGATTATCAAGCTTGTTAACTGTCCCCGCCCGTATGTTCCGCAAAAGTGAAATAAAATTTAAATGTAGTGTTTTATTTATCCTAAAATAATTGTAACTTTAAATGTATTATTTTTTTAAAAAAATTCATTAGCAACCATAATAATAACAATTAGTGCCTCTTGACATATGTAGAATAATCATTTTTATTAATTATATTGTCAAACTACACGATTTAAGCTAGCCTTAAAAAAACATTCAAAAATATTGAATTTGTTTCGTTGGAGCATCCAGTATTTTTTTCAAGACTCTCGTGTAGTTTGATCAATTGTTATTGTTAATTAGTGCAAATTTGTTTGTGCGTGGTTTTAACTTTTTCTCGTCTTAACATTATCTCAATTAAGTCAAGTATTGTGGAACTGAAATTTGTCGAAAATCAAAATCTCGTATTTTACAATGGTAAAAAAATTCTCAACAAAAATTTATAGATAACGCATGTTCAAATTTCAATTCAATATTGTTAAGATGGGAAAAGCAATTACAAAAAGAATTCCTAAAAAGAAAACCATTATAAATAGAAATAGAATAATTAATGACTTTGTTTATACGGGACAACATTTGACTTCTATACGATATAATATAACTGGCGTTTCAAGAAATGATTACACTTTTAATTACAGTGACATGATATATATGTATGTTCCGTAAAGTGAAAACTGAAATTTAAATGTAGTATTTTTTTTTAAAAGCCAAATGTAGTGTTTTATTTATATATCCTAAAAATTTGTAATTTAAATGAATTATTTTATAAAATAACATGATATTATATTTGGGAAAAATAAATTTCTATTTATTAATTTAAAAATAAGAAAATATAATATTTTTAAAACATATGGTCATTTTTTTATTAACTCAACTCATCAATCCGAAACGAAAAACATCAAGTTAGAGTTTGAAGTTTTAAGATTTGGGGTCAAATTGAGTTTAACCTGAAATGTGACGAAAAAAAATGTGTTGGGTTATGTGTTATTGCCTTATTGGTGATATGATTATTTAAACATTAAAACATATTGAGCCTTTTTGGTTGGATCATCATTAATCAGGAGATGCACTTTAATTATTAATTTTTTTAAAAAAATACGTGCTTTTGAAAAATATTATAAATATGTATTTTAGAATATATAACTTCTTCTATTTTTAGCTTTTGCTTCTAATTAAATTAAAAATAAAAGTAAAAATAAAAATATTTATCGTCGAAATCGATTATTTTTTTTTAAAAAAAAAACTTAAAAAAACCAAAAGTTTTTTAATCCTTTTTTTATATTACAATTTCTGCATCCAAATTAGCTCAAAGAATTTTTTTTTTTAAAAAAAATCATAACAATTAATACGGTGGTTATAGACTCATTTTTATTTTTATTTTTAACTCAAAATCAATCTTAAAAAATTTATTATTCCTTTCATACACCAAAAATTAAAACAAACTCATCATATCTTCCCATCTCACATTAATTTATCAGGCAATCGCAATAATACAAAATACAATTTTTTTTTCCAATATCCGTTTCTGATCAATTGTTTTACTATATTATAAATTATATAATTGTATTTTACTAAGTGGTTTTATGATAGTATAATTGTATTTAATTTTATATTTAATTTTTATTTCTTATCATTTAAATTAAAAAATTTAATAACTTTTATATTAAAATTTTGTTACTTCATGATTTGTTGTGTATTTTTACAAATCACACAGATGGCGTGTACCAAAATAATTGTATACATGGTATGATTCCTTTACCCTGAAAAATATTTGCCCTACTTGCTAAAATAAAGTACTTGGACTCAATTAAAGAAACGTACATGGCATGGGAAAGGTCAAAAGCTGCAAAAGGTAATTGACGTACGCGGTACGACGGTACATGAATTAATTTTGTGTACTATTATATAATATTACAGTTTAATCTAATCTAATTTGGTTTAGATTGTAATATTGGATGATTTTAAAGAAACCATTGGGAAAAATATTAATGAATTATTTCATTAATATACAAAAATATAATGTAAAAATAAAATCAGAAAACATATATGTTATAATTCATTTGTTAGGTCATCTTCAATCCATTTACGTTGTTTTAACGCAACACTAACTTCAAAATAATATAATTTCTAATTCAAATATAAAATTCATCTATAAATAATAATTTATTCCACATCATATTTATTAACTTAATTAAATATCAATAAATTAATTATATATTTAATTAATTTCTATAATGATAATGATTTAAACAATAAATTAATTTAAATTAGTAATTAAATTTTACAAAATACTACTTCAAGAAATTTATACAATAAATTTAAAAATATTTACATGGTATGTATAATTTTTTTTATAGCTTTTAATTTTATATTACACATTAACTAATTAAAATTTGATTGTTTTAAGCAAATAAATATGCTGTTATATTATTAAATTAATTTAAATAAAAGTTTAAATTTACGACATAAAATAATGAAATGATTATAAATAAAATCATTATTATTATTAAACTTAAAATACATGACATTAAAATAATTAAATAAATAAACCGGATCTTCAAAATCGATATAATTGGCTGCCTGCCTCCGTGTTTTTAATGCAATCTTCCCGAACACTTGTTTTAGTTTCGGGTATTTCTTTCTTCTCCATCTTTTTTCATTTGGTACTGCCGCCGATCATATATCTTCAAAATGTGTGCTAATTTCATTCGACCGCTAAGGAACAACCGACCATTGGCAAGAGAGGAAGAGAAGTCGGCCAAGATATCGATATGGTGGGATATCGAAAACTGCCCGATCCCCACAGACTACTTTCCTGCCTGGGTCACAAACAACTTCTTGCAGGCGTTGCGCCAAGCCAACTTCCAGGGACCTGTGGACATATCTTTATATGGAGACGCGATCCAAGTTGGAAATCGGTTGACGAATTGTGGCTTGAGACTTTATCACGTGCCTAGTGATGGTATATATGCTGGTTTTTTTTTTTTTTTTTTTTTGGGTTCGATCTGATCTTAAAAATAATATGTGTTGTACGATCGAACATGTTCTAATGTGTTTTACTTTACCTACGTTATTTTTATCTGGTGCAGCAAGTGTAGGTAGGGTACTGATGAACCACGTGTTTTCATGGGCTCACGACAATCCACCCCCAGCGAATATTTTGCTGATATCTGGAGATGTCGATGCTTGGAAAGAATCGATCCCACTGAAAGAGTCGGGATACAATGTCATGTTGGCGCATCAAACCACTTCTACGCCTACCATGAATCCTCTCGCCGATGTCGTGTGGCAGTTCACTAGTCTGTTGAATGGAGAGCCGCCCGAGCCTATTGATCATGTTCAATAGGCGTAAATCATCTTGCTAGTTTCTGTTATGCTATTTTACTTTTTTTTTTCTTCTTTTTTTATGGAATTATGTTGAATGGTTTATGGTATGTTTGTGAGCACAACTTTCTTTGTCAAACATTTGCTCTAACTTATTTTTTTTTCTTGGTTTAAAAAACTCCAAATCTATCATACAGTGTGATTTGTGCGAAACAAAAGGTTCGTTATGAAACTTAAAAGTAAAGTTAAAATCAAAGTCTCATATTTTAACAAGTTTATATTGAAATATAATAATAATATAAGCGACATATTACAATGGTTGAATTTCTCGACAAAAAGTAACTGATAATGCAATGTTCAATCTAACGTATTAATATGTGAAAAGCAATTAAAAAATCCTCAAAATTAAGAAAGCAATTAAACTATTAGTCAGATTAGAATAATTATTGACTTTGTTTATGCCGACAAAAATTTTGACTTGTATAAGATGTAATATAATCGGGAGATCCGATCCATTGGCGGATTCTCGAACCCAATAATTTTATCTATATGTATGTATTTGCAGATAAACTATTTATTATATTGTGAGCTTGGACCAACAATAAGAAATAGAGGTTCATTTGTCTTTGATTTTATTTTAACTTTTTCTTTTCAAGAATTTCAGAATAATTGATTTCATTAATATATTTTTTTCTTTAAAAAAGAAGTACTACAAACGTCCCAGACTTGCCAAGCCTATGGCACCAAATGTCTAACATCCCAATCTGAATTCGCAGGGATACAATAGCATGTTGGCATATCAAAATACTACACCGATCATGGATCCTCCCATTGATATCAATGTCATATGACAATGGAGGAGTTTGTTGAATGGAGAGCCCCCCGGAGCCGATCGATTCGAGATTAGCTTTGTTCAACAACAAACTTTGATGTATTTTTTATAAGGCTCTAGCTTAAATCGTGTAGTTTGATAACTTGTTATGGTTAGTGCAAGTTAACTTGTTTGTGTGGTCTTTAACATTATGTCGAATTAGTTAGATATGGTAAAATCTAAGTCTCATATTTTAGCGAAGTAATCTTTGGAGAAAAATTTAAATTACACAAAATATTTACAATATTTCTCAACAAAATTAATAGATAATGCATGTTTTAATTTCAATTCAATAATGTTAATTAAGATGGGGAAAGCAATTACAATAGAATCAATCGAAATATTAGATTCTTTCGGTTTTATATGCTTTCAAATACGAGAAAAAGATGAACCGTTGTTGATTTGAAGAGGTACGTGGCATGAATGAGAAATAGAAAGAGTTTGCCAAAACAATAAACATAAAATAAAGCGTGAAAAAACACAAATAATATTTTTGGGATTCTAAAAGAAGCTTCAACATAATGACAAGATACGTATATATTTTTTGGATTCTAAAAGAACTTGCCAGATAACACTTTCTCTGTAATAAAAAAAAAAAAAGGAGAACTTGGGATTCGGTTCCTAAGTTGATTCAATCACAATGTCAGAAAAAATTTGTTTTAATTCTCTCGTTTCACATTTCTTTTTATATATGAAAATTGATATAAAATATTAAATATATGATACTAATATAATATATTTAAGTTGTCTCCAAAGCCAAAAGTAATGAATCGAATGACACGACATTCGAAAGGAAAATATACTATTTTCCGCGCGTGTGACCGGAAATAAAACTCAAAGTTAATAACATAATATGGTATCATATTTGTAAAAAAATTATTACATTTTGATTGTAAACATATTTGATGTATGCTTCTAGTTAAAATTTTCGTACACAGAAACACATAAAATGTGAATTACACATTATCTTAAGTATTGTAAACACATATATTTAAAATTATGAAATAAAGTTATTTGAGCTTCTTCTTTAAAATAAAAAATAAAAAGAGGATTACATGTCTATTTATTCTTCGCCAAGTTATCCATTATTTTGATATTTCACATGAGGATTGTATTCATTTTACCATAAAATGTCATGTTTTACATTTGCAATTTTTATTTTTCCGATTGAAACAAGATATTATCAAAAAAATATTATGATAATATATATAGTAAAATATTTATTAATATATATAATACAAAAATACATTTTACTACAAGGAGATCTTCTGTGAAACTATCTCACGAATATATATCGTGAGACGGA
Source organism: Henckelia pumila (assembly GCF_033568475.1). Taxonomy (NCBI): domain Eukaryota; kingdom Viridiplantae; phylum Streptophyta; class Magnoliopsida; order Lamiales; family Gesneriaceae; genus Henckelia; species Henckelia pumila. The sequence continues at coordinate 30,815,072 of NC_133123.1, read as the reverse complement.
TCGACCTAATATACAGTTAGAATGAAAAACATTAAGAAATGCGTTGGGTTATGTACTTATGTGTTATTGGTGATATGATTATTTAAACATTAAAAAAAATTGAGTTTTTTTGGTTGGAGCAGCCAGGACTAGGAGATTAAAAACACTTATTTCTTTAATAAAAATATGTGTTTTTTAAAAATATTTATAGAAATGTATTTTAAAATCTATAACTTATACTTCTGGATTTTGTGTCTAATTATATATTTTAAAAAACAAAAATAATTTTCAATATTTATCCAAACTTTGAAATCCATTATCTTTTTTTACAAAAAAAACTTAAAAACCGAAGTTTGAAAGAATTTTTTTATATTACAACTTCTGCATCCAAATTAGCTCAAAGATTTAAAAAAAATCATTTGAATTGATGGATTTGATTTGAAGGGTATTTCCGAAAACAAATATTGAAAATGAACCAAGTGTTTTCCTTGGTTTGGAGAAATGAGGTATTTACACCTCAACCTAGTGGTATTTTAAAAAATATAGATTGCAATCTAAAATGACCATAATACCCACCATTATAAATATTATTTGGAGTGCAAGATGTATGTTTCTCTCCTTTCTCTTTTTTGGTTTGTTAATCACTCTCTCTTTCCTAATTTCTCATTCCTTCTCACTTTGTAACGGGATGAAATCCTCTACTACACTTTGTGCTATAAATAGTGCTATACTTTGCTAAAAAAACTTTGTTTGCACAAATTATAAAAAATTAAATTCACTAAACAACATGGATGAACAATATTTAATTAATCATTGATAAAATTTTTGATTCACCTATTTTTTCAATTAAAATTTGCAATAAATCGTGTCCCAAGCACAATAAATGAGTAAAACAATGTATTGATGATTTTTTTAATTGAAAAAATAGGTGAATCAAAAATTTTATCAATAATTAATTATATTTTGTTAATTCGTGTTGTTTAGTGCATTTAATTTTTAATAATTTGTTCAAACATCGTTTTTTTTAGTAAAGTGTAGCACGGTTTATAGCACCAAGTGTAGCAGAGGATTTCGTCCCCTTTGTAACATACTTCCTTATTGTGATATAATATTATTTTGTGTGCATATACCAAAATCAACCTATCAATTGATCTATTCTACATTTTTATCTATTAAATAGTCCCAATTAAAATTCGTGTCTCAATAAGATATCTCTTTTAATAAGCTCTTGTTTGTGTATAATAAAGTATATACTTGTTATAAATCATAATAGAAATAGAAAGATGAGTAAAGAGAATTCATGAGATGAGAGAGAATTCATATGAGTCAATACTCAGGTGCAATTATTATTGAACTCAATCACCCTATTTATAGGGAAAGATTACAAGATATAAATCTTTACAGATATTATCTTGACATATTTATAAAGATCACGAATCTTCCAAATCTAACTAAATAAGATAATCATCTATAATAATAATATTTTTTTAGAACACTCCCCATTAGATGATTATTTGCACAAGCAATAGATTCTTGAAAATCTCCATTTGGCAAGATGGATGCTCGGGAACTTCATTGGGACTCAAGTGCTGCCTCGTTAAAACCTTGACAATAAAACCCCGTGGAAAAAATTTGAACGAAGGAAAAAGAGTACATCACCATATACTTTCTTTGGATTCCCGACGATGGATGCGCCTCGTTAAAATCTTATCAGGAAAAACCGAGTGGGACAAAATCCTAATGAAGGAAAAAGAGTACGACATCTCTTGATACTTGTTAATTGCCTCATTAAAAACTTTGTTATGAAAAACCACGTGGAAAAAAAATCATAAACAAGGGAAAAAGAGTACAAATTTAATTGACCGCCCTCTTGCAAGCATCACTTTCAATTATTAACTCTTAATATTTCAATCTTATGCACTATTTTGCCAAAAATTGATTCAGGTGCTGATTTTGCCATATATATGGTACTTCAAGACCAAATATTTTTTTTTCTTCTTGAAGTTGGCAAAAACAATATTTTGAGCATCGAATCTTTCGATGATGTTTTTATATGTATCACCATCAAATCAGTGCATCCATGATAAGTGCAAATATTTTCTCATAATCTAATTGAAATATTTTGAGAAACTTTGCTAAAATTTGCTAATATTGCCACATATCATTGTTATTGAAAGTTCAACAAATTTTAGTTCAAAATAATCATCATTTTGCGTAATAGCAAAACACACGAATGATTATATCATTTTGATCCCAAATAATTTGTGAAATCTCATATTTTGATATACTTGTTATTCTTCATGAATAACATAATCCAAATTGGATTCATTGAAATAATTGGTCGTTCACGCTTCTAACGTCCTTTTTCATTTACTTGCAAGTAGTATAAGATATGGTCCTGCATGACGTCGATTTATTTCATAAAGACCAGCCTCCATTGTTCTTTTCACATTGAGATATTCACACATTTTCTTTAAAGGGGTTTCGTCACTTAAGACGATTTAAATTATTCAACTTGAACATAAATGAAGCTAAACGATCTTATACACAAGATCAAATAATGTATTTGAGATTTAAACTTTGAACATCATGTTCACTTTATATTTCATTGGGATTGATCTCAAATATTCTTGTAGCTTCTATTTTCTCCCCCTCAATGTTGGAAACATTGTTTTACAAGAATAATAAATGAGAATATCGCGTCATAAAATCTCATTTTTCAAGATAATTGATCATAAGATTCAATATATTTCCAACATATTTACAATCCCTTCAAGAGATTTATTGTAGTTCATTTCTCGCACAAACATTAACTTTCAGTACATAATCATTTGACATAATATTTATAATATATCTTTCAGATATCCCCAAATATGAAGCATTTAATCTCATGGTTTAATAGTTGATTGGAGGCAAAATAAATCAACTAAACCAACATATTTATAATCATAAAATTGATATATATATCCTCTTTTGATCAAGCTTGTCTTGATTACATATTCTGGAAGTTTTTTTCAATACGTATTTTCGCAAACATCTTGTTGTACTTCGTAGGCCCACGTTATTTATTCAATCCAGATAAAATGGGGATTCTCTACCAATTTGATCTAATGATAGTGATATCGAATTTGATAAGCCAATAAAAATTCATAAAATCTTCTGGATTTTTGATTCAAAAACATCCATATTTATCGATCCAGGAACTTTTGGCTCGTTCATTAACAACTTTGTGCACTATCAATAGTTTTTCAACTATTTATATAATTTGAATGCTCAATTCAATCCATTATGTCAAACTCTGAAAGTATTTGTATCAATGATATTTTTGGAGCTCTTTAGCTCTTCTAGAAATATTGATTTGTAATATACTATTTAAACCAAAATCAATATCTACTAGATTAAAAAATACATATACGTCATTATTGCGTATCACTATTTTATAATATCAAGCTCATCATCTTTTTTCATCGTCAATCAAGCGATCTTATAGATCTTTAAAACATTCATTCAACATACGATGAAACATATGATTTGGATAGACATCAATGGTCTCCACAAACTTTTATATCTTGCTTGATAGATATCAATAAATCTTTTTACGTACTTCAGGTACGATAGTGATACGAGATACCGATGTATATTTATTACAATACTTTATTGTGACATATATCTCAATATTTTGTGCCGAATACATAATTCATATCCCGCTTCATACGAGATAACATATTCTTCCTTGAAGAATTAAACTACAGTGTATCAACTGTGTTCATTGACACTGTCATATTCACTTAAAAGAATGGACCACATTAATCAGACAACTTTCATAATTGTCTTTTCTTGAACAAAATAATATAAATAAGATATTATAATTAAAGAATAAAAAATCGGGCGTACCTTTTCAAATACATGTATGCATCAAGTAGATCATTTACCTTCAAAAGTAACATTCGATCTATCACGAATATCATTTTACATTAAATTCATGTTCCTACATGTAAGATAATAACATGTAATAAAAATACTCTATCGTTCATTTAAAAATGATAGCTTTAATCAAATGATTGAAAAAATTCAAAATTTATATCCACAATCAAAATTGAGAAATTTAAAATCCATAATCAAAATTTTATGGAATAAAGATGTAACAACCCAATATGTCCTTAAAATGTATATAATTTCTCAAATAAGAAAATTTATCACCAAATTGCATAATCAATATATCATGATATATATTGACTAATAGATTCATAAAATTTGTAGTTCTTATTTTATATCATCAAAATAATTTATTTGAATCAAAACACATGCTAGAGTTTTTCAAAATTTAGTTTAAACATAAATAAAAACTCAATTTGTCAAAAATAAACCAGTTCAATAAATAAATAAAATGGCTTGAAGTTAGTCATATATTAACCCCTTAATATCATCATGCATAGGCTACCATCAATCTATCGTCGTCGCTGCCCAATATAGATGATGATCCAATTCATTGGGTTTAACGTTTATTTTTTTTTCGATTGATAATGTTGCGATCTTACTACCGCAAATTCATAATCGTCAATCAATAGCCTATGCAGTTCATCATTGAACATCAAGTCGTTATTCATAAAAATAGTAAAAAATAATATATCATGCTTCTTCTAGAGCATTAAAAACAAATATATGATTTGAATCGATATCAAGTCAATATCTTTTGATATATATCCCACATATATCTTTAATAATATTTTCTTATGGATATTGACAATTTTAGATCATATATCGATATTCATTGAGAAATTGTACTAAATTTCCCAATTTATAAGATGCTCAACAACCAAAAGGGCATTAAATTATATTCTTCGAGAATATTTCCAAATCTTGGATCTTATATTAATATTCTTCATGAATATTATCAAATCTTGCATCTTTTATCAATATTTCAGTATTGATATATTTTGACATGAGATCAATTTCTTCAATGATATTTATAGATATTTGTTATCATATCAGATATCAATCATGATTTCTTCACTTTCTCAATATACGAAATCATATATCTCATCTTTATCATGAATCTATTCAGATTGTTAATATATTATATTATAACTAGGAATCTCTTTAGATTCTCAATATATTTGATCTTATGTCAGATCTTAATCTTGATATCTCAATATTCAATATATTATATCATGAATTCATGAATATCTTTCGATATATCAAAATTGTAATCATGAATCTCTCAAAATTCTCAATATATTATATCATGATCATGAATTTCTTCAAATTCTCAATATAAAATCATGTTATGCTACTTTATAGTCATCAACATATTCATGATATTTCATGGGCACCAATATATCAATTATTTTATTTGTGCTACTTCTAGAGCACCAATGAATATATCTTTGTGCTACTTCTAGATCACCAATGAATATCTCTCATAAATTTGAGTATTGACAACACGTTGTGTTATTCCAATAGCATCAATAAAACGAGAATTATTTTCGTTCTCAGTTGGTTACGTGTTATAAATCATAATATAAATAGAGAGATGAGTAGAGAGAATTCATGAGATGTGAGAGAATTCATGAGAGTCAATACTCAGGTGCAATTATTATTGAACTCAATCGCTCTATTTATAGGAAAAGATTGCAAGATACAAATCTTTACAGATATTATCTTGACATATTTATAAAGATCACGAATCTTCCAAATCTAACTAAATAAGATAATCATCTATAATAATAATATATTTATAACAATACTCACAATTCAATTCATATACGTTTGCTGCCATATATTTTCAGCATGACTTGGAATGGGAAGTTTACATAAAAGTGGTAAAATACTTGCTTTCATGTGTTGGAAGGAAAGTCCCTCAGCTTTTTAAAACATTGCGTAAAAGTGAAAACTAAAATTTAAATGTAGTGTTTTTTTTTTTAAAAGCCAATACGATCACCGACATGTACTATTTATTAAATTTAAGACATATATAATAATTAAAAGTTTCAAAAATTAACTCAACTCGATCATCATCCCTATACGAAAAACATCTAATTAGGGTTTGGAGTTTTAAGATTTGGGTCAAAATGAGTTTAACCAGACATGTGACGGAAAAAAATGTGTTGGGTTATGTGTTATTAAATATTAGTGATATGATTATTTAAACATTAAAAAATATTGAGCTTGTTTGGTTGGATCATCCATGAGATTAAAGCACTCTTATTTTTTTTTTAAAAATACTTATAAAAATATTTATCCAAACACCAAAATCGATTATTTTTTTTATAAAAAAATAACTTTAAAATATTTAAGTTTATAAAGTAGCTCAAAGATTAAAAAGAATCATCAGAATTAATACGGTGGTTATAGACTCATTTTTAATTATTTTTTATACTCAAAATCAATCTAAAAAAATTTATTATTCCTTTCATACACTAAAAATTTTAACAAACTTATCATATCTTCCCATCTCACAGTAATTTATCAGGCAATCGTAATAATAAAAATACATTTTGTTTCCAATATCCGTTTCTCATTGTTTTACTATATTATAATTGTATTTTACTACATGGTGTTTTATTATAGAATAATTGTATTTGTTTTTATATTTATATTTATTTCTTATCATTTAAATTAAAAAAATTAATAACTTTTATATTAAATTTTTTTTACTTCTTTCCTTGTGTATTTTTATTAATCACACAGATGGCGTGTACCAAAATAATCGTATAAACGGTATGATTCGTTTACCTAAAAAATATTGCCCTACTGCTAAAGTAGTTGGATCAATTAAAGAAACGTACATGGCAATATGGCATGGGAAAGGTAAAAGCTGCATTAATTTTGTGCACTATATTACAGTTTAATCTCAATTGGTTTATCTTGTAATATTGGATAATTTTAAATAAACCATTGGAAAAAATATTAATGAATTATTTCAAATGTATAAAACAAAATAATGCAAAAATTAAATCACGAAAATATGTATATAACTCATTTGTTAGCTCGCATGTAATGATGTGATTCTTCCATTTCGTAGGCTCGCCTGACATTGGCTATAATTAAAATGTTAAAGGTTGGGATGTCTTGTTAAATTTTTATTGGAAATTAATACTTTATTTTTAATATTGTACTGGAAATCACCGTAATTATTATTTTTATTATTATTATTATTATTATTTTAAAAATGAAAAAGGCTGGACGGCTGGACCGTTGGGGACCTCTTTTTTAATTTAATACCCCAAACACTCTTAACTTTGTATTTCCTTTTTTTATTATTAAAAAAGAAAAAACGAAACCTTCTTAAATTTGCAAGTTCCAAGGGAACCCATATCTTCTTGGCGGAAACCCAAAATCACGGCCGAAGATCCCAAAACCTAGAACATGACTGCTTGAACGAATCCCTGAAATCACTTGGTTTTTAAGGGTGAGAAAGCTATATTTTTCCGTTTCCATTGTTTTATTATACAAATGGGGGACTTTTTCTTCTTGTTTTTAAGGGTGAGAAAGCTATATTTTTCCGTGTTGTTGATTATATTTTTTCTTGATTCGCGTGGCTCCGATGTAACTTGGAAGCGTTCAATCGATGCGGGGGCAGCGATGAGATGATTTGGTAAGAAATTTGTTTCCCCTTAATTTTCAGTGCGCGCGAGTTTATATTCATATGCACACTGTTCATTTGATATAATGTGTTAATAGAACGTTAAATTTTTAAATCATTTGCATTTCGGAGAATTACAAACAGAACAGGAAGATTTTTAGTTTTGTAGGCTCGGTATATATATATATATATATATATATATATATATATTTTGCAAATTTAGAACACTATAGTGTAATTTATTAAACTGGAGAGATCTAAAGTACTATAAGTTAGAACTAATTAAGCTTTATGTCATGAAGGAAGGACAAAGTTTCCAAAAATCATCACTTGACTTGAAAGAATTGAAGATTTACAAAATCAATAATACACAAATTTACAGAATTGTTAGTGTAGCAAGCCACATTATATATATACCTTAAGATGAACCCTGGGGGGAAGAGAGGAAATTGTTGTTTGTTATTTTCTCTTTGTCAATGGAATTTGTTTGTATTTTAATTAGTTTTCTAGGTTTTAAGTTTTTTAAAGCTTGAATTTTGGGTTATTATATTTAACATTAACAGCATAAGAAGTGTGAAAAAAATGCGTTGGGTTATGTACTTGTGTGTTATTGGTTATATGATTATTTAAACATTAAAAAATATTGAGTTTTTTTGGTTGGAGCAGCCAGGACTAGGAGATTAAAAACACTTATTTCTTTAATAAAAATATGTGTTTTTTTAAAAATACTTATAGAAATGTATTTTAGAATCTATAACTTCTACTTTTGGCTTTTGTTTCTAATTATATTTTTTAAAAAAACAAACAAAATTTTCAATATTTATCCAAACTTCGAAATCCATTATCTTTTTTTAAAAAAGAAACTTAGAAAACCTAAGTTTGAAAGCATTTTTTTATATTACAACTTCTGCATCCAAATTAGCTCAAAGATTTAAAAAAATCATTTGAATTGATGGATTTGATTTGAAGGGTATTTCCGAAAACAAAGATTGAAAATGAACCAAGTGTTTTCCTTGGTTTGGAGAAATGAGGTATTTACACCTCAACCTAGTGGTATTTAAAAAAATATAGATTGCAATATAAAATGACCATAATACCCACCATTAGAAATATTATTTGGAGTGCAAGATGTATGTTTCTCTCCTCTCTCTTTTTTGGTTTGTTGATCACTCTCTCTTTCCTTTCCCATCCCTTCTCACTTTGTAACATACTTCCTTATTGTGATATCATATTATTTTGTGTGCATATACCAAAATCAACCTATCAATTGATCTATTCTACATTTTTATCTATTAAATAGTCCCAATTAAAATTCGTATCTCAATAACATATCTTTTTTAATAAGCTCTTGTTTGTGCATAATAAAGTATAAACTCACCCCAATTCAATTCATATACGTTTGCTGCCATATATTTTCAGCATGACTTGGAATGGGAAGTTTACATAAAAGTGGTAAATTACTTGCTTTCATGTGTTGGAATGGGCAGCTGGAGCATCACATTTAAGGAAAGTCCCTCAGCTTTATAGTTTCGGGTTTTTCTTCTCCATCGATCTTCTTGTTTGGTACTGTCGCCGTTCATCTGCAAAAATGTGTGCTAATTTCATTCGACCGGTAAGAAACAACCGGCCATTGGCAAGGGAGGAAGAGAAGCTAGCCAAGATCTCAATCTGGTGGGATATCGATAGCTGTCCGATCCCCACAAACTACGATCCAACGATGATCGTACATAAGTTCACAGAGGCGCTGAGAGGATCGGACTTCGACGGAGAACTCTCCATATATGTATATGGAGACGTTGCTCGAATCGACCCTCAAGTTGTATCTCAGTTGTTCCAAGCCGAGTTGGCAATTATTCACGTACCTGGAGATGATGATGATGGTGGGCATTTTTTAATATTTTTATTTTTATTTTTTTCCGATTAATTATAAAGTGATCATAATTTAACTTGTGTTTAATATATATATATATATATATAAATTGATTAGGTGAGAATGATGCAGCCAGTTTAGACATGATACAGGATATGTTGATATGGGCTTCCAATAATGAGCCTCCAACAAATATATTAGTGATATGTGGAGAAGACGATATGTGGGGTTCTCTACTCCATTTGAATTCGATGGGATACAATAGCATGTTGGCATATCAAAGGACTTCAGCAGCGATCGTGGATCCCCCCATTCCTATCATATGGCAATGGAGGAGCTTATTGAGTGGAGAGCCGCCCGAGCCCATGCCAGATTAATTAGCTTCTTAATTGCATGGAGATCAAACTTTAATTTGATGTTTATTTTTTTTTTCAAGCCTCTCGTGTCGTTTGATAACTTGTTATGGTTAAATATTAGTGTTTATCTAAAATCAAAATCTCGTATTTTAATTGTCAAAAAAAAAAAAAACTCGTATTTTAGCGACAGAAATTAAAAAATTATACAAAAGATTTACAATGGTTAAAATTCTCAACAAAACTTAATAGATAACGCACGTTCAAATTTCGATTCAATATTGTTATGATGGGAAAAGCAATTACAAAAAGATTTCCTAAGAAGAAAACCATTATAAATAGAAATAGAATAATTAATGACTTTGTTTATACGAACAACATTATTGACTTGTATTGACTTCGTGGACCCGTATGTATTGATGAATTATCACCTTAATTGGATATATAATGGGATAATACCTTTGTAGTTAATATAAAATCAGCGGGCCTAGGCAAACTAGGAGGGACTAGCTAGGCAGAAATGGTTTGTTTTTTTGGGCTTTTAAATTTAAAAGTCCAATAAAAACCGACGAAATTTTTTATTCACTCATCCACCAAAACTTTCTCCACGTCGTTTTCAAAGAGAGGATAAGAAAATTATGGAAAATAATAAGCAGAGAAAATTATGAATAATAATAAGTAGAGAAAATTTGTGATATTTTATTATTTATGTAATTTTGAACTCGTTTTAAATTTGATGTTATTGTGATAAATATTTGGATATTTAATAGAGAAATACTAAGATAAACAAAAATAATTGGATATTTAGGCTAAAAATAAAAAACCGCCTAGGCGGCATCTAAGCGTCTAGGCACTAGGCGGTAGGTGACCGCCCGCCTACCGCGTAGCGCATTTTAGAACATTGCGTAAAATTGAAAACTAAAATTTAAATGTAGTGTTTTTTTTAAAAGCCAATACGATCACCGACATGTACTATTTATTAAATTTAAGGCATATATAATAATTAAAAGTTTCAAAAATTAACTCAACTCGATCATCATCCCTATACGAAAAACATCTAATTAGGGTTTGGAGTTTTAAGATTTGGGTCAAAATGAGTTTAACCAGACATGTGACGGAAAAAAAATGTGTTGGGTTATGTGTTATTAAATATTAGTGATATGATTATTTAAACATTAAAAAATATTGAGCTTGTTTGGTTGGATCATCCATGAGATTAAAGCACTTTTATTTTATTTTAAAAAAATACTTATAAAAACATTTATCCAAACCCCAAAATCGATTATTTTTGTTTAAAAAAATAACTTTAAAATATTGAAGTTTTTAAGGCTTTTTTTGTTTATATTACAACTTCTACATCCAAAGTAGCTCAAAGATTAAAAATAATCATCAGAATTAATACGATGGTTATAGACTCATTTTTAATTATTTTTTATACTTAAAATCAATCTAAAAAAATTTATTATTCCTTTCACACACTAAAAATTTTAACAAACTTATCATATCTTCCCATCTGACAGTAATTTATCAGGCAATCGTAATAATAAAATTACATTTTGTTTCCAATATCCGTTTCTCATTGTTTTACTATATCTTGATAGTTTTGTAAATATATATGGGACTATATATAGGGAGTTCTACTACCACGCGCGAGTTTGTATAAAATTATCATGTGATTACAAAAAAAACATCGATAGACTCGTTGGCGGATCTATTAAGGGGCAAGAGATGACATATGTCTCTCTTTTGAGTTTTTATATCAAAGTATTAGTATGTTTTTTAGATTTTAAATTAAAATTATGCACATAAAATTAAGTCAATGTTCTAGAAATCAAAGTTTACTACTCCTTATGTCATTTAAGAATCGTCTCCGTAATCCAATGAGAGATGAATATATGATTGATAGTTCAATTACGTGTATTGAAAACGAGATATTTCTTAGTTTGTTTGTGTCTCGATTATATACGTCACATTTTTTTTTGTTTTTCTCAAATATATAGGCTTATATAATATATTTAGTAATCTTAATCTTTTACTAATATATATACTCTTATTAATAAGTTTTGAAAAAACGTGTAATCATTTTTGAATGAATTGAGTAGGATAAAATATGAATTTTGTGTGTAAATTTATTTTTTCAATGATTTTTCTTAATTTGTGAGTTTGAAAAAACAAGTTTATATAATTGAAACATATTTTATCATCTTTCGACAAAATTTCTGGATATAAACTCTATCTATTTACTTTTGCAATGAGATATTCGGGGAACATCTTATTAAACACAAGAAGCTCTGACGTACGTGCTCTTGCTTTCGTTCGTACTACTCTTCAGGATCCATAAATTGGCTACCTGCCTCCGAGTTTTCAATGCAATTCTTGATTTAAGCCCCAAAACTTGTTTTTGTTTTGTTTTGTTTGGTACTGTCGCTGACTATCTTCAAAATGTGTGCTAATTTCATTCGTCCGCTAAGAAACAACCGGCCATTGGCAAAAGAGGAAGAGAAGCTGGCCAAGATATCAATCTGGTGGGATATCGATAGCTGTCCGATCCCGACAAACTACGATCCAACGACGATCGTACATAACTTCACAGAGGCGCTGAGAGGATCCGACTTCGACGGAGAACTCTCCATCTCTGTGTTTGGAGACGTCGTTCGAATCAACAGTGAAGTTGTATCTCAGTTGAACCGAGCCGGGTTGAATATTATTCATGCACCTGTTAATGGTATGCAATTTTTTGTTTGGTTTTGTTTCGATTTAAGTGATGTATTAATTAATACGATGCATGTGTGCTAATATATATATTTCATCAGATCGGGACGATGCAGCCAGTTTAAAATTGATACTTGATATGTGGTTTTGGGCTTACGGTAATCGGCCTCCAGCAAGTATATTAATGATATCTGGAGATTACGGTATTTGGAATTCCCTAGTCAATCTGAATTCGCACGGATACAATAGCATGTTGGCATATCAAAGGACTACACCCATCGTGGATCCTCCCATTGTCATTGATATCATATGGCAATGGAGGAGTTTGTTGAATGGAGAGCCTCCCGAGCCCATTCGAGATAATTAATTAGCTTGTTCGATCAACAGCAAACTTTGATGTAATTTTTTTTTTAAAATTAAGGCTCTAGCTAGATCTAGCTTAAATCGTGTAGTTAATTTGATAACTTGTTATTGTTAGTGCAAGTTAACTTGTTTGTGTGGTATTATGTCGAATTAGTCAGATATTGTAAAATCTAAGTTTCATATTTTAATTACAAAGTAAATCTTTGGAAAAACAAATTTAAATTATACAAAAAGATTTACAATGGGTAAATTTCTCAACAAAAATTAATAGATAATGCATGTTTTAATTTCAATTCAATAATGTTAATTAAGATGGGAAACGCAATTACATAAAGATTTCATAAAAAGAAAACCATTAAAATAGAAATAGAATAATTAATGACATAATATGTCTTGGTGGTTGGGGCTTTCTTACTTAATGAACCAAATGACACGACTTTCAAATGAAAAATATACTACTTTTGGTGTTTGACCGGTAATAAAATTCAAAGTTAATATTATTTGATATTCGATGTACTTGTGTATATTAAAAAAAAAACTCACAGTTAATATTTTATCATATTGTAAAAATTGTTATATTTTTAATTGTAAAACTATTTGATGTATGCTTCAGTGAAAATTTTCGCACACAGAAACACATAAAATGTGAATTACACGTTATCTTAAGTATTTAAAACACATTTTCTCAAAAAAAAAAAAAAAAGTATTCAAAACACATATATTTAAAATTATGAAATAAAGTAATTTGAGCTTCTTCTTTTAAAGACAAAAAAAAAAAAAAAAAAAAAAAAAGATGATTACATGTTAACACGTCTATTTATTCTTCGCCAAGTTTGCCACTATTTTGATTATTCACATGAGGATTGTATTCATTTTACTATAATTAAAATGCCATGTTTCACATTTGCAATTTTTTTATTTAAACAAAATATATATTATCAAAAGAATATTATGATAATATAATATATATACTACAATATTTATAAATATATATAATACAAAAATAGCTTATACTACAAGGAGATATTTCGTGAGATTTTCTCACGAAAATATATAGTGTGACGGTTGGACCTAATCTACATTTACAATGAAAACATTAAAGAATATGCGTTGGGTTATGTACTTAATTATGTGTTATTGTCTTATTGCTCATATGATTATTTAAACATTAAAAAATATTGAGTTTGTTTGGAGCAGCTATGGAATTAAAAAACACTCTTTTAAAAAATACTTATAAAAATGTTTTTTAGAATCTATAACTTCTAGTTTTGGATTTTGTTTCTAGTTATATTTAAAAATAAAAACAAAAATTCTTTTCAATTATATTAATCTAACTGTTAAATCAATTATTTTTTTTATTGAAAAAAAAACTTATAAAACCGAAGTTTTTAAAGTATTCTTCTTATATTACAACTTCTGCATCCAAATTAGCTCAAAAATTAATAAAACAAAAATAATCAGAATTAATATGGTGGTTATACTCATTTTTAATTATTATTTTTTTACTCAAAATCAATCTAAAAAAATTTATTACTTGTTTCATACACCAAAATTTAGGACAAAGTTATCTTATCTTCTCATCTCATCTCATCTCATCTCATCTCATCACGTAATTTATCAGGCAATCATAATAATAAAAATACATATTATTTCCAATATCCGTTTCTCATTGTTTTACTATATTATAATTGTATTTTATTTTTCTTTCTTATCATTTAAATTAAAAAAAGTAATAACTTTTATATTAAAATTTTGTTACCTCAATCATTGTGTACTTTTACAAATCACACAGATGGCGTGGACCAAAATAATCGTATACATAAGTAACATAACATGGTATGATTCCTTAAATGATACTTCATCTTCATGGGTCTTCATCAAATCTCCACATCAAAAGAATATTTCATAGTATTCTCTATTTTTGCATATATTTTATAATTTATTTTTATTATATAAATTAATGTGGTAAATTTAACTAAAATTTATAAAATTTCGTTATATTATGTAATTTTTTTATAAAATTTTAATTATCCTATCTTAATTTTTTTTTATCATATATGCCACAAATTATTTTAAAAGTATTATGTAAAATATTATTAATGTTTTTAAAAAACAAATAATATAAAGATTTTAAAAAACGCAAAAAAAAACGAAAATAATGATAATATAAACAAATAAAACATAAAATAACAAAACAAAAAGAAATAATTTTTTTTAAAAAAATATTTATACCGTTGTTGAAGAGTGCAACTCCAAATTTCACAACTTCAAAAAATTAAACAGCATTTTGCAGTTAATTATTGGAGCAAATTTTTGCCTTAATTTCCAGAAGCACGCTATTTTTGTGTGCTGCTAAATGGTCTGAACAGTTGGACTGGATTAAAACGCACATGGCATGGGAAAGGTAAAAGGCTGCAAAAGGTCAAGGTCATTAACGTACGAGCATGGAAAGGTAAAAGGTGGGAGCACAGGCATTAATATTTTTTTTCTTTTTTTCGAATCCAGTACATGCATTAATAAAAAAAAAATTGATTTTGAAGGGAATCTTATTTCACATGAGTTAGAGACACATTGACTCATACGAGAGTTAAATCGAGTAATGTGTATGAGTGGTAGGGACCTGAGGGAGGAAGCAATATAGTCAACCCCCAGAGAACATGACCCCCGCAATATTTCAATAGAAAATATTCTCCACGTACATGAGGATCGAACCTGTAACGCTAAATTTTTTTTTCCCACATTCAAGAAACAATATATATGGAATCATAAAATGTATTGGAGGTATTTGAATTACGTAATACAATTATGGGAAAACGATTTGATTGTATTAATCAAAGCATGTAATCTCAAAGATGTAGTTAAAAATAAATAATAAAAAAATCTCAAAGATGTAGTGAATTAGTGATGAAATATAAATGTATCCCTCAACATTATTTTTACTTTTTCATATATAATTTAAATAAAATATTTGTATCATAAAATTGACTTATAAAACCGTCTCAAATGAATTTTTATAATGAAATAATACCTTTATTTTGGCATAAATAAATCCTAAAAATCCTGTGCATAAAAAAAATCTAAAAATTATAAAGAAAGTTCAATATTGTAACAAAAATATTGTGACAAGCTTCACAAAGATTCCCATGAAACATGCATGTTAATTTTATAAGAAAATATATGAGTAGAGATCGTTTTACAAAAGACGTATTTTTATGTTTATACATGAGTGAAAGTTTAAATAGAAAGTTTCAGGATTTGAGTTTCTACGAGAGCGAAAAATATATAATTTTTTTGAAGACAATTTTAAAATTTATATTTAAAAATGAATCCTTAAGATGAATGTGATTCCTGAAAAACTGAATTTTTAAATAAGTAATTTAAACACCATAAACAAAAAGACGTCAAGTTAATTAATTGTATATATAGTCGCTTATAAACTATTGATTACGTTTTTTTTTTTTTGAAATGATCCTCGCGAATCCGTGAGATTAATTAATCTTGTTTATATTTACATAAAAAATAACATTTTTTATATGTGACTCAATTAAGTGATACATTTTACAAAATTTATCTGACCAACGCTAAGAAATAAGTAATTTGATTTTATTTCTTTTTTTTTTTGCCCACTTTTTTCAAGAAATGTTGGATATTTGAATTCACTAATAATTTTTCTTTAGAAATTAAAATCAAAGATTTACCAAATGTCTAATATCCCAATATAATTATATGTATGTTCTCTAAAGTTGAAAAATAAAACTAGTATTTTGACTTAAAATAAATATTGAAAATAAAAAACGTGAAATGTTGATTTTTTGTTTTTTGGAAAGGACGTAAATGTAATGTTTTATTTGCCGTAAAATTTGAAATTTAAATTCCTCGTTTTAGAAAAATATAGCATGATATTGCATATGAGAAAAGGAAATTTCTATATATCCTTATTTAAGTAAAGAAGGAAAATACAATATCATCAAACGACACGTGACGCTATATAATTTTTTTTTTTAAAAAAAAATCCTCAAGTTTTGTTCTGGGCTTCCATAGATCCCCAATTCCGAGCTCTCCATCTGAAAACTCCGAAGCCCGCTCCAAATTTCAAAGAGTCGGGATACAATGTCATGTTGGCGTACCAAACCACTACTACGCCTACCATGAATCCTCCCGCCGATGTCGTGTGGCAGTTCACGAGTTTGTTGAATGGAGAGCCGCCCGAACCTATTCAATGACGTTAGAATGTTCAATATATAGGCGTAAATCATCTTGGTAGCTAGCTAGTTTCATGGGTTGTTATGTTATTTTACCTTTTTTTCTTTTTTATGGAATTATATTGAATGGTATGTTTGTGGGTGAGCACAATTTTCTTTGTCAAACATTGCTCTAACTTTTTTTCTCTTGGTTCAAAATTCAAAATCTAACTGTGATTTTTGCGAAACAAAAGGTTAGCATGAAACTTAAAAGTAAGTTAAAATCAAAGTCTCATATTTTAACAAGTTATAATATTGAAATATAATAATCATATAAACAAAACATTACAACGGTTGAATTTCTCCAAAAAAAAAAAAAAATAACTGATAATGCAATGTTCAATCTAACTTTAATATGTGAAAAGTAATTAAAAAAATCCTCGAAATTAAGAAATTAAGCAATTAAAATAGCTAGATTAGAATAATTATTGACTTTGTTTATGCGTAGAAAATTTTTGACTTGTATAAGATGTAATATAATCGGGAGATCTATTGGCGGATTCTCGAACTCCAATAATTTTATCTATATGTATACTTGCAGATAAACTATTATACTGTGAGCTTGGACCAACAATATAATAAATAGAGGTTCATTAGTCTTTGATTTTATTTTAACTTTTTCTTTTCAAGAATTGCAGAATATTTGATTTCATTAATATATTTTTTCTTAAAAAAGAAGTACTGCATACCCAGTGAAAGGGCCCGTGTACTGATTAACATTTAATTATCAATCAATCAAGATTACTTAATGTAAACAGCGAAAACGAGTTAAAAATTTTCGATTAGGCCTACAAAATTTTCGACATGACCTATCTATAATTAGGACATCCCAAAACCTGTACAACATAACTACACTCGAAAATAGAGTCACGCGATCAATTTACAACCTATAGCCGCACTAGCCAGGACTAAATACATGCACAACCGATAAGGCTCAATCACACCAACATTAATTCAAAACAAAATTCAAACCATCAATACAGATACACGGGACATCTCCCCGGAACATGTAAAACTCCTTAATTTAACATATACATATATCTGGGAACTCACGCTACATCAACTCACTGGGTATCACTAGACGCTCCACCAGACGCATCAAATCCCCTGAACAACCTGCTATGGAATCACAAGCAACCACAACATAAAAAGAAAATAGGGGTCGGACCCCAGTACGACGAACTAGAAAAATTACGACAAATATAACTGACATGAATAAAATCAAGTAAAATGCAATGCAATGAGATGTAATGCAATACGTGACAGGTATCAATGAAATAAGGGATACCAAATGAAGTTCAAATAATTGTATCACAATAATATCAGTGGCCACCCGTGCCAGGAACGCAGCAGACCTCGAATCATTACTGCTAATCCACACACGTAGCATCAGAGAGTGACAGGAGCGACCCGTCCAGCCTCATGCTGTCATCAGAAGTGTCGTACGTAGCATCGAGAGCACAGTTGCTACCTGCTCGGTCTCGTGCTAACTCAGGAGTGCACTAAATAATGTCACTCGCTCCATCAATGACTCAATACATCTCAAGAGATCAATATCAATAGCAATCAAAAAAGTCAAGGCTCAACGTGCTATGAAAAACTGTTAACATGCTTATTTGACGAATATCCCTTAATATTTTCCAATAAAAATGTATTTTATTTTATTAAAAGAAATAGGGATTATTCTCAATTCTGCACATTAACAATCAATGTAAATGAGTGAATGCAATCATATAACTCACATAAGCACATAAAGCACGTTATCACTCATTACAAAATACTTAATATCATTACATGTCATTATATGCATCGTAATATAAACAACTCATACGTACCTTAACCAAGAAAGTACCAATGAATTAAATCCTCGGAATATGTCTGATAATATCAACTCAAACAGATCACCTCGAATCAATTGTAAGTTCATGATATCAGTAACCTATTGTTAAACAACAGAAATCGGTCTTTCTAATGTAATTTCAATTTTATTAATCAAATTCAAATCACTAACTTAACCAATGATTACTAAGTTATTACTAGACAAATAACCATGTACCATGAGATTAATCTGACTCTTTGTTAACTGAACAATTTGAAAATATCATTTAATATTTTCTCACATGATTTCACATCTATCTCATGCTAAATTCGATTATATGATAATATATCGTGTTTGGAGCAACCTCATGTTACTAATTTTAAATTGCACAGTCAGAAAAACTTAAGAACTCACCGTAATTTAGAGCTTACCAATTAAGATTAATTGTTCATTCCTTAAACAAGCTGTTAGCTAGGCTCAAGTCTTGAAGGAAACCGAAGAAAATGTAGCTTCAAGTTTTTTTTTTTTCCTTCTTCGACCTAGCTGAGACGTGTGTCTAAGTGTTTGGCTAAACTTATTAAAAAGAACTTATAAGTTCTTAAAGCTTAAAAGTTCTTTTACGAGCTTATAAGCTATTAGAACTTATTTTAAAAATAAGCTGTTAAAGTGTTTGGGTAAACTTATTTTAAACAACTTAAAGATGTTGATATGTTTGGTATTATAAGATCTTTTTATTGTCAAAATTATCAAAAAGGGTATAATTCTATGAAAATAATATTTCGAGTTATATATATACGAAAGTAGTTTTAAAATAGACCTATATTAAAAAATAAAATTGTTTTAATATTTTACTTTTAAAAAAATTTATGTGATTTGTAATTTTTTTAAAATAATGTTTAATATATAATGAGTGGAGGATAAGATGGAGATTTATTAAAATATTCAAGGATATTTTAAAGAGATAGAATATTAAAATAAGATCTTTTTTTAAAAAGTACCTCCCCTTACTTTTTTAAAAACAACTTATAAGCTGTCAAACAACTTATTTTGACAGCTTATAAGCTGTTTTTTAAAAAAATTTACCAAACACATTTTTAGAGCTTAAAAACTCTAAAACAGCTTATAAGCGGTTTGAAAGAGATTTTAAGCTCTGCCAAACATCCAAGTATATGCTAATGACTGAGATTTATCAGATGCCACGTATTTGTAATATATCCTAATATATATTAAGGCGGTTTGCACTCCTATATATATATATATATATATATATATATAAAATAAAAACATATCTATTCTTTTATAATTAGCATTTACCCACCATGGTGAAATTGCTATAATATATTAATCCACGTACGTATCTGATCAAATCAATCATTACATTTCAATTTTTTGTTGTCACACTTCACCTGATATACATGTCTCACACACACACACATACATATAGACTAATATCACATGATTTAATTACGTGGATTAATAATTTTACATCAACACTTCCAAATATATATTTCTTATATCTTATCAATTAATTATAAAATTAATATCGGATCCTTAAATGTCTAACACCCAAATCGAGACTTCAAACTTAAATTTTAAGGTCTAAAATTATATGTATGATATGTTCCGTAAAATTGCAAAATAAAATTATATTTGCTACTTAAATGAATATCGAAAATTAAAAAATTTGCAATTTAAAAACCTCATTTTAGAAAAATAGCATGATATTGCATTTGAGATAAGGAAATTTCTATTTATTCATTTAGATTTTTTTTAAATGATAAACAAGAAAATATAATATTTCTAAGAAGAAATATGGTATTTTGGGCAAACAATAAATGAAAGATAAGTGGGTATATCAATAGTATGTGACACCTCTGGGCTGAGACTCTGAAATAGGGGAGGGGCTATCACCCGGTGCACCATCCACCATTTATGGGGTTTGACTGTGTGTGATCTTCATCCGGTAGAGCATAGTCCTATCCTTAAAAGTGTGTCCATACTTCTATAATATCAGCCACCCTCTTGTTACAACTTACACGCATTGTGTGTTGAATAGTTTGTTTTTTAATAAAATTATATTTTAATTAAAGCTGTCAAATAAAAAGAGTTTTTTATATATTAAATACAAAAATTAGAGAGAAAAAAAAATAGTTAAATGAAAAAAAATAAGAAAAAAAATCATAATTGAGTAAAAAAATTGAGACAATAGAGAAAAGAGGTTTTGTGTGTGTGTTTGTTTTTCAATTTATATTTTATTTTTTAGGCGTATCAAGAGACCGAATTAAGGAGTTCTTATATAATAGATAGCAATAGATTATGGACAATGCTATGTGTACATAGAGTTGTATATAGAGGGTTATATGTCAATTAAATTAGAAAAGTATCTTAAATTTTTTTTTCTCTTCAACCTACAATTTTTTGTCCTCTAAAACCTTTCTCTAAAATATTATTATTTTTATTCTATTACTTACTTTTAGAATTAATTTACTGAGTTCAACAAAAATAATTATTTTATAATATTTAAAAAAATTATTATGAAAATATATATAACTTTTTACTGAGTTCAACAAAAATAATAATTGTTTATTTTTTTAGTAAATATATTTTATAATTTTTAAAATTTAACTTTCAAATTTAAATCATATATAAACAATATTTTATTATTATGTATTTAAATTAAAATATATTTATTATTATTATTATGTGTAATAGTTAATATTTTGTTAAAAAAACAAAATCAAAACTCAAACATGTAGGTTTGAATTGATCGAGTTAGTCGAGTTCGGATCGGTCGCTATTGATTTATTCGGGTTTGGTTTGAGAAATTTTTAAAAAATTTTTGTACTTACTTATAGATTAATTAAGAAGTATTTACTATATTTTTATATATTATATGTTTGAAAAACATTTATTATATATTATCATAGATTTTCCACATGTAATAATTATTTTTTAAAACATTAATTTTTAAAATTAATTTTTATTTTGTGTAGCAAGTATATTTTAAATTTTGTACAATTAAACTTTCAATTTAAATTATATAAAACTATATAAGTGAGATTTTGTTATTACGTATTTAAATTAATATATTGATTATTATTATTATGTGTATTTAATTATTTTGTTAAAAATAAAAAAAATCAAATATTTCAGGTCAACCCAAATCCCAAAACCTCAAAACCTTAATCCGATAATTTTCTGGTCAGCTCGGGTCGGGTTCAATTTTGACACCCCTAAAACTCACAATAAATAATAAAATAAAAAATAATAATATTTTCGTTAATAGTTTTTTTGAGCAAGACATACTATTGAAAATAAAGTTATTTTAAAATATTTTTGATATACTTTTCTAATTTATAGGACGTGTAACCCTCTATATACAATTCTATGTACACATAGCATTATCCATAGATTATTAACCCACCGTACCCCACACAACACAAGGGAGATCATCAATTTTTTTTAATTTTTATTATTAAATATGATGTATTTGATCATTTGTAAATTTTTATTTTTATTTTTATTTTTTTAATTATTAAATATTATTTATTTTAGTTTTTGACCATTGAATATTTTGTATTCCTTGTTTTGAGTTCTATACATTTTCAATCATTTCTTAAAAAATATATATAAATTTCAACTAATAAAAATTATATTTATTTTTATTAAGTTTATTAGTGAATACTTAAAATAAATCCATGATAAATTACGTATACAGAAATTTATAAAATATATAAATTGATAGTGTGAGTTAATAGAGAGTCTCACTAAATAATTGTTGAGACATTTGAATTGAGTGTGATGTCCATAAAAAAATTGTTATATATTTTATTATAGTAGAGAGTTGAATGATGTTTTTTTTTTATATGACATTGCTGTTGCGAAATGTATACACCCCATGATTCAACAAAAATACATTCTTATAAAACCAACTACCGAAAGAAGTAAATAAAAATATATTATTATACAACCAGATATTTTGATGGAACAGAAGAACAAAGAACGACACACCTTTGAACAAATTTCGAAAAATTGTTGGAATAACCGATAAGTTCAACCTAATCTTGCCAAAATCCCAACAAAACGACATAGGTTCGTAAGAAAATCTCAAGCACGACAAAAAGGACACGATAAGATCGATGCAAGTACATTTAAGTGATCCATGTCCACCTCGTTGAGTGTCAAGAAAAAATAATTAATCGGCAATATAAAAAATATATAATTAATTCATATATATCTTTCACATTTGAAATAAATTTCAAAATCCCTAACCTTTTAATTTACTTCAATATTTTTATCATCTATGTTTTTGATTAAAAATCTCACAAAAGTAGTTGTCTTTTTAATTTTTTTATTTAACTATATAATTTTTTGTTTTACTTGAACAATGTAAATTTCAAAAATATATTATTATTATTATTATTTATCGTGTTTTAACTATTTTACTGTTCACCATTAAATTTTACTTTTTTTTATGTATTTGTTATATACATATATATATATATATATTTAAATAAAAAACTTTATAACATAATCATAATTATATAAATAAATATTTCTATGTAATTAATTTTCAAATCTCCACAAATAAATTATAAATTTATATTCTATATATTTTCAAATAAGTTTTTTTTGAATTAATTATAAAAATATTATAATATTAATCATTATAGTTTTAACTAATTTTACATAAATATTTTTTATGAATATTGAAAAAAAATATATTACACCATATTTTGTTGAATATAAGTTGACAATAAATTTATAACTAAAAATTGACGGGTTGGTCCGTCCCGCACCATCAAATAGGCGGGTTGCAAGGGTTGATAATTTTTCAATTCATCTAAATGGTGGGCCGCCCCGCCCTGCCAAGCCTTGCTCCGCAATCGATGGGTTTTGGTGGGTTGTGGGTTGGGCCGCGCCATAATCTGTTTTGACAGCTCTAATCGCGAAAGAAAGAAAAATGGTTATATAAAGAAAGAAAAGACCGTGTCATTTAATTAAGATTTAGATTAATTTCTCAACTGTCTCGGTTCTGCTCGAAAACCACCGGATCGGTTCTAGCGTTATTAGCCACTGCTTCCATATCTTCCATATCCATGCTGAAGAAACTAAAGTATTTATCAATATATAAATTAAATTTCATACTAGGATTTTGAATTTATCATATCTATTACACCACTTGTTTTTGTTTTTGTTTTCCCGCAGCTCATACTCATGTGATAACCGATAATTTTTTGGAAATCGCCAGCAACCAAAGCGGAAGAAGCCTTTTCTAGGACATCCTCGATTCAAAAGTCTTTCAACTGGAAAGCCGACTACATATTATCTGAGCAGTAATAAAAATGCATATCAGTTGTCTCAACATCCATTCGGGTACGTACGCATGAGCGTATCCTTTAAATTTGCAACATCCAAAACCCAACATTTTCCCTGTTCCAGGCATTCTGTTGTGTCTCAATAACATATATTTTTTAGTAAGATCTGTTACGTTGTTGAATAAAATTTTTATTCCATATATATATATATATCACAAAGTTGAATTCCACTATGAATTTGGCATTAAATTGTTAGTGGAATCCAAAGAAAGCCAAATCACTAATTCACCACTCTACAATTTTTCCTTATTTGACCATCCTGGCCGGTAAGAACACCAATATTACCCATCTTTATCATTGAAACCCCAAAATCCTTGAAGAACACAAAAGGGTATTTACTATAATTCAACACCAAGGCAACAGTCTTATTGTCGCTCATCAGAACTTGATCCGACTGTAAGACACCGGAGCTGTTCGCCAGATTCTTGAAGTAGCTGTTGTCGAACTTGCTAGAAGTAGCCGAATCTAAAGGAACCAAATTGGTGTTAGAATCATCTTGATTCGGGCAAACACCCCGTAAAATGGTCAGTAGCGATTCATCCAGAATCGGATCCGGGTTACCGGCTCCGTCAAAGTTGAAGAGCCTCGATTTGAACGTGAAACATTGAGCAAATCCAATGGTGTGGCCACCTGCATGGATTGACATATCTACTAACACATGGAGGAATATTCATTGACCAATATAATGGATATATATTTGCATGTAATAGATCGTGTATTAATTCTTAGGAAATTTGTAAAATAGCAATTTGTATTATCTTTTTCCATCCTGACGTGGCGTTGATGTTGTACCGCTAATGTGATGCTGACATAACTCTGAAGTGACGCTCAGGTTGTAGTGTCATATTAACAATCTCGATGAAAAAAGACTAAAACATCAAAAATTGAAATATAATTGAAGATATTAGGATTTTTCACCTGACAGCACAACCACGTCTTTCGAATCAAGACCCTTGGAGATGAACTTTGCGGTGATATTCACCAAGGACTCAAAAGGCGATGGGAGGTCTGTGTTAGCTGCGGTCTCATTCGCTGTCAAGCCGTCTCGACGGCCCAAGGGCACCGGCCAAAAAGGCCCGCCGGTCTGATGAAACAATACACAAAATCAGCTTTTTCATATATAAAGTGTTTCGATGCTAGAATAGTTGAGAGTTTTTAATTACCAGAGACACAGCATCTCTGGCAGCAAGTGTCAATATATCCGAGCAAGAAACCGTGGACGGGCAAGCTTTTTCAACGTCCGCTTTTATTGCGTCGATGACTTCAAATCCATGGACTGAATTCCGGTTAGGAAACGCATTCTTCTCCCCCTTGAAATCGCTGCCCTCATCAAGCAAGATAGATCCTTCACAACCCTATATTATATATGCGTCAAAAAGGTAAACAATCAAAAAACAAACCCTTGCACTTAAATGAATATTTATCTTTTATCCTTTTTTTCAATGCAAGAGAAACTCTTGTGACTGAAAGAAAAGTTGCATGGGAGCTATATATAGTCATTACATTAACAAAACAGTCATGAAAATGCAGGCGCAAAATAGACGCGGCGATCCTGGTTTCGTTAGCTATAGCCGACCAAACTCCTCGCCTGACAATCTTAGTCAAGTTTGGACATGTAGCGTCATAAAATTTGTAATCAAGTTGACCACAGCCAACAGAAAGCAAAAGAAAAAGGCAAAGAATAGCTGAAAATGCAGTAGCAATGTGACCCATATTTTGAATGGAAACCAAAAGTTTCAAATATTTGAAGCATGAGCGGAGTAGACATGAGGATCAGAAATTTATAAGAGAAAACAATTATGTCAGTTTGTTCCTTTCACAAGCTGAGAGTGACAAAGCCACTCAACATGTCCCTTTCACTTGGAAGTTTGGTGAAATTCCTCAAGTTCTCATCAGTGGGTAGAGAAACCAACCAAATCCACGTACACTAGCAAAATTTAGAATTCTAATTAAATCCTCCAATAAGCGATGCATATATATTCAATTTTAAAGATTATGAAATGATATGGTAGACGCATGTTGACTTACTTGACTGTATGGGACAATTCTGGAAGAAATGGGATTCGGACTGTTGTTAAGGGTGTTCAACGGTTAGTTAATTTATTATTTTTGTTTTTCAACTTTAAAAATATATAATCCGATCTTTTGAAAAACGTTTGTTTCAATTCGATTCGATTCGGTTTTCTACTAAAGGGTTCCGGTTGGACAATTATTACACCAATAATTAAATTATATTTTAATAGTCACTTAGTCAGTACTAAAAATTAACAAAAGTGGCCCCATATCAACTTCGGTTTTAACATTTGTATCCAAAATAAAAATTTTGGTTTTTGTTTGGTCTCCTGTTATTTCGGTTTGGATTTTAAAAAAATTAAAGTTTGAATACCCTAGCTAAGTGCCATTTTACTTTTGGTTTACATATTTCAAATTTCAACTCCTCGTGCGAAGGGACCCAAAACTTTAAACTAAAGGAAAATTATAATTTTGGGGAATATAATTTTTTTCTTACAATTCTGGTCATCCAAGTTGTAAAATTCCATTTTTTTGTCTGCTATCTTTGTTTTTTGATAAATTTATTTATTTTTCAAACATGACACTGATTTGTGTATTATTACGTTAGCACTATAAATGAAAAAATAACTAAATTTACACACACACACAAAAAAATGCAATACCAAAACTTAAATTTGACGATATAGATTATAGAGTACCAAAACTTAAATTTCTTGCAACATACATGCATGATGCATTGCAATATTCCCTATGTATGTAATATATTTTTTTTTTCTTTTTTGCAATTATTTTAGTCATTTACGTTGTCGAAATGAAAACTTAGTCGATCCAGCATGTATCTTTCAATTTTGAGATATTTTTAGTTTTTTTTTAATCGGTAGTTCTGTTGATATGCATGTTTCACTGCACATTATTGCTGCATTTTCATATATTCAGACTCTTGCTGAATATATCATAGTTTAATTATATACATATAGAAGGCAAGCCAATTCAAATAATCCCACTAAAGCGAAATGATAACTATGTCCAAATAAAATAACTCAGTTTAGTTTGATGGTCATAAGTCAAAAGAGTAAGCGGAAAAAGAGAGCATTAATACTAAGTTAAAACAGTGCAAAATGAGGTCAGCCACTAGCTAGCAAATAAGTACTTGGTTTATAAATCAAAAGTTTAAGCCACCCAGTGGAAATTTATCACCCACTTGCATGTGGGATGTTAATTTAGGTTTTAAGTTTGTGTTTGTTGTGTTAATAATTTTGATGTGCTGTTGGAATCAAAAAATAATAATGTGACATGAAAAATTATTATTTTGACATTAAAAATCATGATTTAGCGTCGAAAAATATTGACTTAAATTTGTTATCAAGTTAATAATTAGATCAAAATAATCGAAAATTGAAAGTTGATAACTTCAACGTCTTCTGAATAATTTAAAATATTTGCATAAATATGAACGGAGGTATATATATATACTTCTGATATTGTAAACTTTACAAAATTATTTTTGAATTGAAACACGCTCATAAAAAAATTAATTATCCATATATTCACTTTATATAATCGATGATGATGTTGGATAGAGTCGATGGATTATTTCCCTATTTCTAGATGGGGTTCAATTTTGTAAATATCGTGAGATATTTAGGTTGAGACTTGAGAAAACAAGATTGATGGTTTTCTCAAATTAATTTAAAATGTTTCTAATATATATATATAAAATATATATAATAATGCTATACAAACAATATTTTTTGGTCAGCCCTAGCCACATAAAATAATTAATTTTGATATCTCTTGATGTGGACAAAAATATACCATTAGAAGCACAAGAGAGATTAGGAAGAAGTGTATAACGATGAATCATTTGATTTTTACTATTTATTATCTCACATTTTATATAATTTATTTCATAACTTATCTCTTTCTCTGAAAAAATGGCCATAAATATTTAAATTTCATTTAACATGTAATGTCATATATGTACTTTATATAATAAATTTAACATCAAAAGACGTTTAAAAAAAATCACATGTATCAAGATGGACACGTAATATATATGGGTAGACATGTACTCAAAATAAGTTAAGCCCGCTCCAACATATAAAATCGATGGATTTGGTTGATAATTTAACATTCCCATCACATTTATTTTAAAAAATAACCTACTGTTGCTAAAAACATCATTCTCCAAATTTTTTTCCGGATATACAAATTATGTTCTTCAATATTTGTTAGTCTTCTACCTCATGAAAAAAAAGTATAATTAATACGAAACTCTCGTGGTCCAGCATTGATTGAGATGGGTCTCAATTAAATCTCTTAGGTCCTTTATTAGTCATATTCATATTACGTGCAGATGTGTCTAAGTTAATTACCAGCAAAAATAATAATAAAAATAAAAAAATGAGTCAAGTATCACAAAACCAACGATTAAACAAATCAAACTATAACAAATTTATCGACTCAAATGCCATTACGTGAAGGGACTAAGTAAATAAATAAACTAAATATTTTAAACAAAATGAATAAATAGAATGGACGTGACAAAACAGATCAAGAAACAGAAACAATAACGTTGTATAATTATAATAATGACAAACTCCAGAATACAAGCAGCTAGTAGTTAAATAACTCGGATTCAATCTCACATGCACTGAAAATTCACAGGAAACTAACGGCGAGACGAAGGTTATTTGGTTAAATATTTTTCGGGTTTATGCACGAAGAACACTTCCCCTGCATCGAATTCTTGGTAGCTAACAGAAGTCGCAGAACAAGAAGTCGAGGCAGTTTTCCATACAGCTGTAGCAGCAAGAGCAACTGCAGCATATTCAAGATTTCATGAGAATGGTGTAATTATTTGTTCAAAAGAAGAAGTTGAAAGAAATATTACCAATCATCGACGATTTTGTCTCGTTCATCTTTCTGCGGAGGATAGTTGATGCTGCCGGAGGTGTCGATGGATTGAAGCGGCGGCGGATCCATTGTTTTCTTGGGATTGATCTGATGTGAGATT
This sequence comes from Henckelia pumila, assembly GCF_033568475.1. NCBI lineage: Eukaryota > Viridiplantae > Streptophyta > Magnoliopsida > Lamiales > Gesneriaceae > Henckelia > Henckelia pumila. The sequence goes on along the minus strand of NC_133123.1, from coordinate 30,785,743 downwards.
TTGGAGTGGCTCTAAAAAGATGATCGGATTTCTTGAATCACTTGCTTTTTTGACTTGTGCTTGACCCACCACTCGTCGAGCATATTAGGTGAATCGGCCACTGACGCGTTAAATTTTTTTAGCTAATTGACGTCATTTTTGGGGCTAATTGTATTTATTTAAGGCTAATTGCATTAATCTCTCACATAAAATACATAAAACCATCTAAGGATTGCTACAAGATAATCGAACCTACACAATAATACTAGCGAATTAATCTTACACAAGATTTGTTGGCTTTGTCATGTGGCAAGATCTCTCGACTCTTATCGTAAAGGTGACAAGGGTGGCATCGAATTAACAACTTTGGGCTTCTCGCAGAACAAAAGGTTTAATTGATAAGAACAATTTAATATATTGTAAGACGTAGTTTTATTTTATTTTTCCAAAAAGATTTTTTGTTGAGAATGATTATCATGGTGGCTTTATCAAATGGATATACTGTAAAATATATAATATATTAATTTGTATGTATTATTGTGATTGTAAATCATGATGTGAAACACATCTTTATTGAAGGCGGCCACATTTTATAAGTTGTGAAACACAACATTTATTGCTAGAAGATTATATGAACGGATGGAATTTAAGCATAGCTAGTGTTTGTCTTCTTTCATTTATTACTTTCATGCTTGTTGAATTTGTAGTGTTCATGTTTGAATTGTAATCATCAATTGCCTATAAAAGGCAATACTCAGTATGAAGAATGCATCGTGCAGAATAAAAATCATTTCCTCCATTCTTTTTCTGACTCATTCTTTCGCATATTTTTTGCTCAGTGTTCATATTAAATCAAAAGCTTCCAATATCATATTAATTGCTCGTTAACATCCCACATACCACCATATATATTACTGGTACCCAAAAAAATTATGGTATCAAAGCCACGTCCGATTTCTCATTTGCAAAAATATTGTAAAGACAAAAAATGTCTAAAGATTCATTAACTACACCCATTCCCGTATTTGATGGGGAAAGTTATGAATTTTGGAGAGTCCAGATGAAAACTCTATTTATCTCTCAAGATCTTTGGGAGATAGTAGAGAATGGTATACCCAGAACCAGCAGATGCCGAAATCTTGGCCACGTGGACTCAAGCAAAGCAAAAGGAGTACCGGAAAAATATCAGGAGAGATGCCAAAGCCTTATTGTTCATTCAACAAGGCGTAAATCGATCCATTTTTACCAGAATCATGGGTGCCGAAAATTGCAAAAAAGCCTGGGATATTCTAAAAATGGAGTTTCAAGGGTCCGAGAAAGTTATCTCCATCAAACTTCAATCTTTATGGCGAGATTTTGATAATTTAGCCATGAAAGATAACGAAGAAATCCGTACATTTATTTCACGTGTAGTTGAAATAATAAATCAAATAAAAAGTTACGGAGATACCGTTGAAGACAAAAAAATTGTTGAAAAAGTCCTACGGAGCTTACCACAAAAATTTGAACATGTTGTGGCTGCAATTGAAGAATCAAAAGATTTGTCAAAACTCACGATGGTGGAGTTAATGGGTTCTTTAGAAGCCCATGAAAAAAGGATGAGTAAATTCGTTAGACCTTCCATTGAGCAAGCCTTTGAGTCCAAGCTCAAAATAGCGGAGAAGAAAAAATATGAAGGTGGAGAATCAAGCACATCCCAACAATTTCAACAAAGAGGAGGATTCAAAAATTATCGATACCATGGACGAGGAAGAGGAAAACCATGCTTCAACAACAATCAAAGAGGCAGTGGTAATATCAATTCTAACTCTTCTTGTTTTGTTTGCAAGAAACCGGGTCATGAATCAAAAAATTGTTGGGATAGATGCAAAACTTGTAAAATTCCAAACCACTCTTATAAAGACTGTTGGCACAGACAAAAAAAATGAAGGAAACGAAGCCAACTTCATGGAGGAGAACGATCAAAAAATTATGTTTTATTCATGTATGAACATGACCAATAATTCCTTGAATATGTGGTACTTGGATAGTGGTTGCAGTAATCACATGACAGGACACAAGGATTACTTCATCAAATTTGATGAAAGTTTCTCATCGGAAGTCAAGATGGGAGACGGAAAAATGCAACCTGTTGAAGGCAAAAGAACTGTAGTCGTAAGGACAAAGGGATGTAACACAAAATTTATTGAAAATGTCCTATATGTCCCTGATCTTACTTCAAATTTACTGAGTGTTGGACAATTAATTCAAAATGGTTACTCAGTTAATTTTGAAAAAAGTGAATGCAAAATAAGGGACAAAGATAAGAAACTGATTACGGAAATTAAAATGGCTCCGAACAAAGTATTTCCGTTGACAATGCCACTGGATAATAATATCTCATTAAATGTTAAAAAATCTAAAGAATCACTTTTATGGCATTTGAGATATGGGCATTTGAACTACCATGGACTGAGATTGTTGAAACAGAAAAACATGGTGATTGGACTCCCTAATATTGAACTTTTGGACCAAACATGTGAAGGATGTATATATGGTAAAATGCACTGATTACCTTTTCCTAAGACTGCTTGGAGAGTAAGACAACCACTTGAACTGATACATGCAGACATTTGTGGACCAACAAGGACATCATCATTTCAAAACAAAAAATATTTTCTTCTTTTTGTTGATGATTTTAGCAGGATGATGTGGGTGTACTTCTTGGAGCAAAAATTAGAAGCTTTTGCAGTATTTGTCCGATTCAAGAAGATGGTTGAAAGAGAGAGCAATCTTCAGCTCAAGACACTCAGAACTGATCGTGGTGGGGAATTCTTGTCTAAAGAATTCTCAAATTATTGCAGTCAAGAAGGAATCCGAAGGCAGTTGACAGCTCGCTACACACAACAAAATGGTGTAGCTGAAAGAAAAAATCGAACAATTGTCGAAATGGCCAGAAGTATGTTGAAAGCAAAAGGTCTTCCCAACACCTTTTGGGCGGAAGCTGTCCATACTGCTGTGTACATCCTCAACAAATCACCTACCAAGGCCAATCCAAATAAAACTCCTTACGAAGTTTGGCACAAGCGCAAATCAGAAATCAGACATTTTCGAGTTTTTGGATGTCTGGCTCATTCTCTCATTCCTTCACAACGACGAGAGAAATTCGACGAAAATGGTGAAAAATATATTTTTATTGGCTACAGTGATGAGTCAAAAGCCTATCATTTGTTTAATCCAAAAACAAACGAGTTGATAATTTCAAGATATGTACACTTTGATGAAATGAAAGCATGGGACTAGAAAAACAAAAATCTCATTGAATCAAAACAAACAGAAGATTCTGGTGCAAGTTCTTCAGTGGATCCAGTACACGGCCAAAATATATTTGACTCAGATTTTGATTCAGAATCCCCTGTGAGAAAGGTACGTTCACTAAGAGAAATTTATGATTTATCAAATGTTGCATTTTTCTTTTGTGAACCACAGAATTTTGAAGAGGCCGTGAAAAAAAAAAATCTGGCAAAAAGCCATGAATGATGAAATGACCACTATTATGAAAAATCAAACCTGGAGCTTGGTTGATCTCCCAAAAAATAAAGATGTGGTCGGATTAAAGTGGATCTACAAAAACAAATTCAATGAAGATGGATCAATCCAAAAACATAAAGCTCGACTTGTTGCAAAATGCTACTTACAACAGCCTGGGATTGACTTTAATGAAACATTTGCACCTGTTGCAAGAATGGAAACAATTCGCATTGTTCTTGCTATTGCTGCACAAAAGGAGCTGTCAGTCTATCAACTTGATGTCAAATCAGCTTTCCTAAATGGAGAATTGCAGGAAAAAGTCTACGTAGAACAACCAGATGGCTATGTAGTGAAAGGAAAAGAAAACATGGTTTATCGTCTTCACAAAGCACTTTATGGCTTGAAACAAGTGAGTCATCTCTTTATGTCAAAAAAGGAGGTACAAATGAATTTTTTATCGTGTGTCTTTATGTTGATGATTTGATATATACTGGCACTAACCATGTGATGCTAGAGGAATTCAAAAAGGCCATGATGAAAGAATACGAGATGACAGATTTGGGCTTTATGAAATATTTTCTTGGCATCCAAGTGCAACAGAAGAAAGGAGAAATATTTATTTCTCAAGAAAAATACACAGAAGATTTGCTGAAAAAATTCAATATGTCTATGTGTAATCCTATCACAACTCCAATGACCTTAAATGAAAAATTGCAGCAAAATGATGGAGCAAAAAAGGTCAACGCAACAATTTATCGAAGTTTAGTGGGTTCTTTAATGTACCTCACTAACACCAGACCAGATATTGTTCATTTTGTGAACATGATATCCAGATTCATGAGTGACCTAAGTCAAATTCATTTTTCCGCTGCCAAAAGAATACTGCGATATTTGCAAGGAACAAAAAATCATGGTATAAAATATACCAGAGAAGATGACAATAGCCTAATTGGTTACACTGACAGTGACTGGGCTGGATCAATTGATGACAGGAAAAACACATCTGGATATGTATTTTGTATTGGTACAAAACCAATTTCTTGGTCTTCAAAAAAACAGAAGACAGTTGCACTTTCATCTGCCGAAGCTGAATAAATTGCTGCTACTGATGCTGCTTGTGAAGCAATATGGCTACGAAGAATTCTCAAAAATTTACAACAAGAGTCAAAAAGTCCTACGAAAATATTTTGTGACAATATGCCTACTATTGCTATGACGAAAAATCCTGTTTTTCATGTCAGATCAAAACACATAGAACTTCGTCATCATTTCATCAGGAATCTCGTCAATGACGGAGAAATTCAGCTAACTTTTGTTAGCACTGAAGAACAAATAGCAGATCCATTCACAAAGGCAGTATCTTCAGAAAAATTGGAACATTTTAAAAATCGCATATGCATTACAAATTAAGGAGGAGTGTAAAATATATAATATATTAATTTGTATGTATTATTGTGATTGTAAATCATGATGTGAAACACATCATTATTGAAGGCGGCCACATTTTATAAGTTGTGAAACACAACATTTATTGCTAGAGGACTACATGAACGGATGAAATTTAAGCATAGCTAGTGTTTGTCTTCTTTTATTTATTACTTTGCATGCGTGTTGAATTTGTAGTGTTCATGTTTGAATTGTAATCATCAATTGCCTATAAAATGCAATACTCAGTATGAAGAATGCATCGTGCAGAATAAAAATCATTTCCTCCATTCTTTCTCTGATTCATTCTTTCGCATATTTTTTGCTCAGTGTTCATATTAAATCAAAAGCTTCCAATATCATATTAATTGCTCGTTAACATCCCACATACCACCATATATATTACCGGTACCCAACATATACTACTTGCTGAGTATCAATGCAGATTTTGGCCATCACTAACTTCAAAAGTACAACCCTTTTTTTGTTACCAACTTTATAACAATGTTTGTCCAAAAAATCATATCCTGATAACTACTTTCTTTTAAATAGCGATCAGGTTACAAGGAGGTACATTGTGATTGTACCAAAACCTAAAGCAATAAACAATACAACTTGATTCATTTCGATTCCTATATCTAACTTGCCGAACCAATTTGAATGGCGTAAACACAGGTGCGCACGGGTCAATCTCTCTTCAGATAACCAAGACACTGCAGCAGCTCCATATTCCCCAATGTACCCAAACCCTACAGCTAAAATCTCTACTCGAGGGACGGAAGCAGGTCCCCGTCTCGAGTTGTCATTGACACGGTAAAAAAATACCGGCTCAAACTCCCTAAGCTGCACGCTATACCTAAAAATAGTTGACTAAGACAATCATGGGTCAGGCACTTGGGAGGGGACACCAAATGAAAAAGACGTGGCAATTCCCTTGTTTTATGATCATATACCAGCACCCTGCTTAATAGAACCAGGAAGATTTGCTGTAGTGGTGCGACTGTTTGAATATTGTCCCATGCTTGGTGGTGATAATGTAGGAAGAGACTCAAGCGTTGAACGAGGAGAAACGAGGGGGACAACAGCTAATTGGGGTGTTTGGTGATGACTTCGCTGGCCAGTCATGCTGGAGAAAAAGAATTACGCATGAAGCTGGAGCTGGAGACATAGTAAGTCAAATGCCAATAAAGAATTTGCATGCATATGGTTCAAATGCAAGATACGGAACCAGGGGGTAAAGAGTGAAGGAACAAGTCTTACTTATTCGACAGTTTTGCCATCTTGATCTGTGAGTCAAATGAAACAGGCACCGAATCAGATTTCTGATTCAGTCGCTCTCTTATGAATTGCATATCATCCTGTTCAATCATGCACTTAATTTCAAAAATCATTGTTACATAAAATGCTCGATTAATCTAACAAAATAAGAAGGGTAGTTGGCTACGTTTCTGTTTGGATTGGGAATTGATTTGAGTGGAGATATTAGATTAGAGGATTAGGTTCCGAATGATACTACTAGTTTATTTGAAATCCATCACATTTGTTGATATAAGAGCTTTGAGGAAGGATGAATTTGGAATTCATGGTTAGAAAGTTTGATTTCAAACAGCTAGATCCATTAACACTCTTGAAGGAATTTACCATCAAGTTTCTCTCTTTCCGTGTCTGGGAGCAAGCTTCAGGCTGCTGTGAATAGTTCACAAATGGATGATCCAGTAACTTGCTAGCAGTTGGCCTGTCAGCTGGATTTCTACGAAAGCAGCGCCGCAAGAAATCCTTGCCATCTGCTGACAGTGTTTCAGGTATTGGAGGAGTCTCCTTTATAGCCTTGAATAATGCTGCAGCCTGAAAAAAGAAAAGGACAAAATCCCTTCATAAAAAGTCTAGGAACCCCATCCGCGCTCGGTCTAAATATAGCTAAAGATGAACAAATTGACGTGCGGATACAACACACCAGCGTGCAAGAATGCAAAAGACAAGCTAGAGAACTTGCACATTGTCTAAACATAATTGCAGAGTTCAAGTGTAATCTGATCAATTAGTAAGTTCATAATAAAAGATTTTTTTCTCGAGGTGAAAGCCAAGCAAAATGAGCCTGCTTACAGATATTTGGTGCTTACCCCTTCATACTCACTCCAAGGGGGCTTTCCATTCAGCATCTCAATTATGGTACAGCCCAAACTCCATATATCAACTGCTAAAGCAAGATCAGAATTAGCATCCTTTTGCATCCCAAAATTCAAGAGCTGCATAAAAATATGTAAATTAGTATATTCTGGCAACGGTTGCTAGGATAGATAACATAAGGTTGAAAAACATACAAACCTCTGGAGCCATCCAATATGGACTACCCCTCATTGACAGATTAGCTGCCTGCCCACTCAGCTGCAAATGAAAAAGAAAATGGAAAATGATAGCCCATTTTAGCAGTGACTTTGGAAATTGAATAATACAAGCACAACACACAACATAAAACACAATAAGAAAACTTTTCTGGACAAAGCAGTAACTAAGCGGATTTTATTGCTCGTGGACAGCAAGTATCTGATAGACATGCAATCTTGTTTTAAATATTGCTCATTCCATCAAAAGCTAATTAGTCAATATCCTCCAGAGTAACTATCTTCCAAATACAGAAATTGAAAATAATCATTTTTTTAAGAGAAATCATAAACTCACATGCTTAGCCATCCCAAAATCAGCAAGTTTGACAACTCCATATGCATCAACAAGTAAATTAGCACCTTTAATGTCCCTACAAAAGCCCCGATAGCCAACCAAGTCACATAAGAGTTGATGCTCTAAATATATTTAAAACAATTCTAAAACTACATACATGGTTCCTCAAGTTGCAGAATATGAATCAAAATAACTAAATATATATCAACATTATCTACAAATAGGATACCAATATAATATAAAATTAGCTACATACATTATACATTTCCCTCCACCCAAGATGTGCTGAGAACCTCTGTTGCCGACACACTAATGTTACCATCCATTATCAATTGACATATGTTCAAACATTGAACAATTGGAAAAGAAATTCTTCTGCATTATCATGACAGTAAGACAGTATAAAAATTACCTATGTATGGTTTTTTTACTGTGCAAATAGGCCAACCCACAGAGAATGTGACGAGTAAAATTGCGAACCACAGCTTCTGTTATAGCCCCACAATGATCATGGATGAACTTATTGATTGAACCAGGATGGACATACTCCAGGTATATGTAAAACTTTTCTCCGACCTACATGAAGATGAAGTGCCATTTAACTTGAGCATCTTACAGGAAGACACGATAAATATGGTTGGTAGTAGTGAAGAAAATCACTCACTATTTCACTACCAAAATACTGAACGATATTCGGATGCTTCAGATGGCTAAGAACTTTAATTTCCTGAAAGCATTTGGAAATATTAAGTGTCCAGTCCAGTTGCTGATAAAATAAATGTAGCAAGAAGAATATGCAAATCGTGCATGAAAGTCTCGGGTAAGAAATCACTACATAGAACAGCCTACAAAAAAGAAGATAATTATATTTCATCATCAATGAGGTTGATTTCACAAGACTCAGAAAATCAAAGGACAATTAACAAAATGTCCATGGGATGGAATGAGAGATTTAGACCTTTTAAACTCTTAATGAATATTATTTCTGATTAACTACCAATATTTTTTTTCAATCTCCTTCCTTGTTGTACAATACTATTACCTTGTTCTGCCATTTCTAGTATGAATAAAATGCGAAAGTATGGAAGTAAGCAATCACATTCATTGATATCTCTGATTTCACGTATAACTTATAAGTCAATTCAAAGATAGGAAATAAAAAATTTAAACAGTGGCATTTGGATGCCAAAAGTACAGAAGGGAGTCTAGTATCATCTACACTTGAAGAGAGATTATCAAGAATCTAAAAAACCAAAACATCGCAAGCAAATAAAGTGAAAAAAAAAAAAAAAAAACCTGCTCCAGCTGTCTTATACACTCGGCAGATTTTGCATCATCCGGTAAAATTTCAACTTCTTTCATTGCACATAAGGCTCCAGTCTCTCTGTTGCCAGAAAGAAAATAGTAACTAAAGGGAGTGATAATAAAAATTGGAAGTAGTGTTCAACACAACATACCTGTTGGAAGCCACATACACACTTCCAAATGTCCCCCTCCCTATAAGCTTTCCTTTTTGCCACTGCTGTTTGATGGGTACCAATTCAGGTTTAGCTACAAGTGGAACCGGAGAGGGCCATGAAGGGATGACAGCTACTGAAACTTCAGGTTTTATTGCAAGTGGGGAGATTGGAGTGGGATATGAAGGCATGGAAGCTCCTGAAAAATCAGATTTAGCTGCTGCAACTGGGGACAGTGATGCAGGATGTGAAAAATTGACAGCCCCTGGGGGAAGTGGTAAGGGATGTACAGTGGCCTGAGCATTACTTTCCCAAGGTGCCAATGAGGTTTCATGGGCCATTTTGGTAGGATATGGTGATGTTGTCATAGGAGGACTTGTTCCATAGACATGAGAACTTACTCTTGGACTTTGAAGCGGAGAGTTATCCACACTTGATGCAGCTTTCTCGATAGCCAGTTGAGGATAGAAACCTAGACCTAGATTCCCATCCGTATGAGGGATCTCTGGGGCAGACCAAACTTGGAAAATACCAGGGGGAGTTAAATAATGATTTGCGAACATATCACTTCTAGGGGGACTCAGCACAGGGCTTGAATATGGACTGGTTGGAGCACTTATAGGGATACTAATACTGTAGATATTAGATGATCTATCTTTGACTTTTAGCTTCTGAGGCGACTTCCTGGACGACCGAATATCAGAAAGTATGGAATTTGCTCTTGTATCTTGGCCTGCTAGTCTGCTGGCATGAGAATAAACAAGTACACGACATAGAAACAACATTGAGTAATGTTTAAATAAAAAAATCTTGATAGCTAAATGAATGGAACCTAATATACTAGTTCCATAATAATATTTAGCAACTTGATTCAAGAAATAACACTATAAAGCTGCAATCACAGCAAGAAAATTTGAAGCATTAAATAAAATTAAAGCAACACCTGTCGTTAAAAAATTGCATGAAAATTGACCGGAAGAAGCTAAACTGGTCAAATTCAGAATAGAAAGAAAGTTTATAGGTTCATAAAATTGTTCCTAACCAGTTGAGACCAAAGGTAAAAAACATCAACTTGAAATGAGAAGAAACCAGTTATCTATGTCAAACACAGGAGGTGCTGATTCAGGATTGCTTGCATGCCTAAGCCAATTGCAGTGTGTTAGGGGACGTCATTACCAACATCATTAGAGTTAAAAAGAAATGAATAAAATGCACATAAATATATAAACGATTTGATGATGACAACCAATGCCACAAAACATATGCATTCAATAAAACGAGGTGTTGTATTATATTTTTTTTCCCAAAGTACGATATTGAATCACAATTCAATCAAAATGATTTCCATTCTGTAGCAATCGATTCCATTTTCCCCATACCTCTTAAGACCATTGAGTCCATCAATGGCTTCGGCATCCAATCCCTCCGCTGCCTCCCTTTCTCTACTTCTTCCAACCTCCTTCTCCTCGCCTCCTCTTTGATTCTGAATCACATCTCGCGGCGAGGGCAGGGGAACGCCGTTGGAGCTGGATGAGGCGAACTTGGGGTCACGCCTTAAAAGCACCTGCAATTCCGGCAAAGGGAGCGGCTGAGGTGACGCGGATGGGGTCCTTGAATGGATACTGTGGCTAGGAGACCGCCACATTTGGACGTCGTTCTCCGCAGCCTGCCGCAATTTCCTCGCGCGCGCGAGGTGGCGGCTCCGCCCCGAGGAGAAAAAGCTAGGTTTCAAGGAGTACCTGCTATCCGGACCTCCGACGATGACGCTATCATCGTCGGAATGCGATTTCGACGCCGACGTAAAGGCGCCTTGCCACCAGTGCATGGCTATAGGCAACCGCGATTCCTCGTCACAGATTTGGGTCTCCGGATAGGAAATTGCATTGGTATGACGACTGGATTTCGTTCAGCAGAAGAAAATGGGGAATCTTTCCTCCGAGGATGAAGATGAAAACCCTGGGGTGGAGATGTTTGATGCTCCAAAATCAATTCAAATTTGCTATAAATAGTGTGCTTCATATTTCGTACGGAGAATAGGGGTAAAACGGGAAAGAGATTAATTACGCCTTCAATCTAGTTTCGTTTTTTATATTATTATTATTATTGAAAAATTATTATTATTTGAATTTCAACCAAATGCTAGTTAGTTTCAATATCATTCTATTAAATAGTATAATCACTTAAATTAATTATATGTGCGAGTATTATAATATAAGTTGTGAGAAATTATTTCAATAATGGATCCCGATAAATTTTAATTTTTGATAATTTTTAGATCTAGTGTATTTTATATATATGTGAGTGTTTTTATTTTTTTGGATATTTATTTATAAAAAAATAAATTCATTTTTTATTTTTATTTCACATTTTTTTCGGTGAAAAAAATCGGATTGTACGTTTAATCACGTAATGGATGCATTCGAATATTAGTATACACTCGATCAATAATTATGTGGGAAGCTGCAACTCCTATTATTTATTTAAAAAATAATAATTAAAAATAAAACTGATTCAAGAGTTTAAAAAAGTTAAAAGAAAATTGATTTGTAATGGGGACAAATTTATAAAACTACCACAAGCACCAACGTCATTGTGTAAAAAACATTTATGTGTCAAGAATTACATAAAGTTCTTAATTGATTACTTAACAAAAGCTATGTACACAAAATGAGGGCATTACAGATGTCAAAAACAAACTAGTAGAACGGATCGTCGGTCTTTTAGATGAATTGAGAAAACACCAACTCATCCAACTTATTTTAAGTGGCGGGCGGCCAACCCAACGATTTTATATGTCATTTCGCAGGTGGGATAAACCGTATCATCATTTGGTTTGGTGGGTTGAGATATTCTCAATCGAAATAACCTAATTTATATAAGCGAGACAGGCCAACTCCATCGTGATGCATGTGTGTGTATGTAAGTATATATATATATATATATATATATATATATATATAATTAAAAAAATTTGTTTTTAATTAGTTATATAAAATATTTTTTCTTTAATATTAGTGGATCTCACGACCAAATATTTAAATAGAAAAAGAAAATCGAGGTCCAACTACATAGGCATGCTTACGATTCATTCCCTCCGTCAAAAGCACTTGTGCATTAAATATCAATTCTTAAGCTGAATATATTTTCCACTCTGTTGAATCGTGATGTTATATTTAATTTATATATATGAATCTCACTTATTTAATATAAAAGCTCCTAACATGTAAATATACGTCCCCATCCATATTATTGTAATTTAATTATTATAAGTCAATTTTCTTGAAAGGGGATAGGGTGTAATTTTCCGGGTCAAGAATTTTAGTTCGTAGTATCACCATGTATGTAATTCAAAATTTGGAATTTTGATTGGGTATTTGGTCGTATACATTGTCATATACTCAATTCTATTCTCATTATACACAAATAATTAACTCAAATTGGTAAACAAATATATAGTTTTCCGACTGAAACACATAAAATTTCGTAAAGTAGTACTTAATTTGTAAATGACGGATGATTGATTATAAGAAGTTATTATATTTTAATTATTTTTCCCCATTTTCAGTTTATATAATTAATTAATTCGTTGAAATCTAGATTTGGTTAGTTGGAAGTGTATACTTGCATAGAGTGCGTGATGACTGAAACGTTCAAAAATTAACCGAGCCTATGATTGAGTAAGTGTTTGGGTAGGTTTCTAAGAAGTACTTCTCAGCTGATCTTCACTCATAAAATTTTACCAAATTTCAAAATTTTATGAAATAGATGCTGAGAAGTGTTTTTTAAAAGCTCTTCCAAACAGTACCTAGCATCTAGCTAGGCTTTTTTCCATTTGTCTTACATCTTGGCTTTGGAAGGAAAAAGAGCTCCAGGGAGTTTATTTTTTTTGTTTTGTTTTTATTTTTTGATGTTTTATTACAATTGGTTTTAGCCGATAGCACTTCATTTCAAATTCAATATTTTGATGTCAGATAAATTATAAGCTTTTGACGTAGTGTTTATTAATTTATAGTTATTAGGAATATTATTGCAATGAGTTTTCGATAATTTAAATATTCGATCCTATGTTAAACCTTTAAGTGTATTGTTTTCTTTGGATACATGTGTATTGTGATTGGAAACCTGCAAGTGCTATCTGTTGGGTACTCGGGTTGATCTATAAATAACGGATATACTGCATTATATTAGTTTAGTACGACAGAATCGATAGAGAAAAGGTTTGGTGAGGAAATCAAACCGTGACCATTTGATTTTACGTTTATCTACTCTATCAACTCAGAAACCTTCTTAACTCAGAAACCTTCTTAATTTATATATATATATATATAAAAAGAAGAAGGCACTTGATATTTATTTGTATAGTTTGTGGTTTTCTTCGATTTTGCACGCAATTCGAGGGATATTTTAAGACGACCTTTTACAAAATAAATGAGATGGGTGATATAGTAATAAAAGGGTATTGGAGTGATTTGTGCTGGAATCTAGGGCGTGTGTGTGGTAGACCTGTCCATGGTCCGGGTCGGATCGGATCGGCGGGTCTGGGTTAACAAAACCGGACCTTTACCCAGCTCGTCCATGGCCATTTATGGTCCGGGTTTGGTTTGCTATCGGTTCCGGGTTAAAATTCACCCCTTAATTTTATTTTTTTAAGAAAAGATAGATTACAAATCTACGCGAGCTTTCCCCTCTCCTCCTCTTGATTTGGTACGGGAGATTTGAGTGTAGCACATCTCCCCAAAGTAGGAGAGACCATTGAATCATTTTGTAACTTGGCATCAAGTGTGTTGTAATATTTGTATCAATCATGAATTCATGACAAATAATCCACCGATTTTGTTGGGTTCTTTATGCGTTTAATATTGGACTTTCCGGGCACTTTTAAGAATATTTCAAACGATCAGAAGTCCGTTGAATTATTGGGCTTGAGATTTAGCCTAATCCAGGATAAATTTCAACTGTAAATCATGAGAACCACTTTCAATCTAGTCAAATAATGAAATACTACTGCTCTGAACGTCAAATCTGTATAGTTTGAACAGTTACTGTACATGATTTAGATAAAGATGAGATTGAAAAATTGTAAAAAATAATAATTTAATAAATTATTTCAGCGGAAAAAACTTTTCATCAATAAAGTTATATAATGAGGATATACATGTAATTTTAAATAAGACTTTTAACAAATTAATTAGAAGTTAATTGGTATACGAACAATTAGTTTAAATAGTGATCGGCAAATGCGAATGCGATGTATGCGTTCGGGCAATTTTTTGGTTTCTGGAAAAACGATTTTTCAAAATCATATAATATTTGTTCATCTATATTAACTAGTGGAAGTAGCAAACCCGTTATATATGTGATATAACATATGAAAAAAATGTAATATTTATTTATTTTTTTAAAAATAATAGTTTTTTAAAAAAGTTTTTATTTGGTTTTTCGTATGATAATTAATTTTAAAAAATAATAATTTTTACTAGAAATTTTTTTATATTATTTTTTTAATCAAACAACTAAGAGATACTTTCTCTTTTTAGGTGGCCATACAGAGAAAGAGAATTGGAGTTATGCTGGAGCTCTTGCAGTAGATATTAACCGATTGCTGGGACCAGCTGTTACTAGTTCACTCAGAAAAAATAAGAGAATTTCCTCTTCTTTAGTATGATTTTTTCCTCCAGCTTTTTGGGTGATATATATATTAGTTTAGTTAAATTAAAAGGAATAAAAATGTAATTTATATAGACGTTATATTGTCGAATCAAGTTGGTTAGTTTATATGGATCAAGTTTTAATAATAGTATAGATTTATTATTATTGTTAAAGATCGATAATATTACAGTCGCATGTGTGGACACACAAAAATACATATACACATATATTATAATATGAATAAAAAAATCGAAATTTGACAACATGACAAAAATGACATATATACAATCAAAAGTGCAATTTAATTTGCCTTAAATTTAATATCGAAATGATAATTAAAATCGTGTGCAATTTTGCCTTAAAAAATGTTTTATAACTTTTATTTATCATTTCACCTAAAAATTGGGTGCAAGTCTCAATCAAGTACTCGAGATCAAACAAATTTAAAACGTATAAAATTTCAAGCCTGATTCCGAACCTAAAGCCAGCGATTCACATGCAATAATATTTCGACACCTGCGCATGAATTATTAATAAAATTTTCTCCTAATTAATAATGATATGGCTCATGAAGAAATGGACACATCGTTTCCTATTTTCAGAACGTGTCAATATAATTATTTGGTCAAACACTCATCGATCTCAAAGGTCATTTTCTTGAGACGGATATTTAATATGAGTTATTCATTTAAAAGTATTATATTTTATGCCAAAAATATTATTTATTATTATAAATATGAGTAGGATTGACCCGTCTCATTTTTGAAACCGTCTCACAAAAGTGTTACTCAATTATTTGCTAATTTGGTCCGCAAATGGAACTATTTTTTTGTGATATATCTTGTCAGACTAAATAATTATAACAACCTCTTTTAAAATAAAATAATAATACATTAAGTAATGACTTGAAATAAAGTAAATTACTTATTTCTAATTTTGGAGAAATTTTTTTAATGCATGTTCAAAGTAGAATTCTCAACAATTAATTAACAGATAGACGAAAAAATTATGAGCAAAATCGATTAATTCGATAATCGAGCTAACGAGAAAAAACAATCTTTTTACACCAACTAATTACAATATTACTCCATGTTAAATCATAGGGGTGATCATGGTGTGGTTTTGCGGTTTTTTTTTTTAAAAAACTTTAAATCGAATTTTCCTTTGCGGTTTGGTTATACTTTATTTTTTTTAATTGTGGTTTAACATATAAAATTGATTTCGCGGTTTTAAGCGGTTTAGCGGTTGTGGTCGGTTTGCGGTTTTTTTAATGATACGTAAAATTTAAACAAAAAAAATCTCAAATTATTTAAAACAATAATTAAAAAATAATAAACAACATATTTAAAGATAATATAACTACAAATAGTACAAAGTATAATTAGATAAAATATATAGCATCAAAATAAAGCATCAAAATAAAGTTAAAATAGATAAATAGGATGATTTAAGTTTCATTTTTAGTCATGATTATAAAATAATTTTGAAGAATATATGTTGTTCTAAGAAAGAAATAAGAGAAAATATTGAAGAAATGTTGCGATAAAAAGTGATAGTGTGCAATTAGAAATAAGAAATATATTATATATTAAGGTATTGTTAATAAAATTATTTAAAACAACTATATAAGGCAAAGCGGTGCGGTGCGGGTGATGTTGGGTTAAAAAAAAATAACCGCACCATGAAGGCGGTGCGGTTTCATGATTTAAAAAAACTGCGGTTATTTATAAAAAATGAAAAAAACGGTGCGGTGTGGAGCGATGCGATCGGTTCGGGCGGTTATTGAAAATTTTGATGAGCCATATTAAATCATATATAATCACAATAGTTAATTATATATTATATCGAAAGAAATATATATTCTGTATGACATATCTATCTATCTATCTATATTATTATTATTATTATTATTATTATTATTATTATTATTTTATTTATTTATTTTTTTATAAATATGTGAGTTTGAATTGTGAAATTACTATTTTGACCTCTTAGTTGTTCATTGTATATAAAGTTATTTATGTCATTTTTTATGTTAGCTTAGAAGACTCATTAATAATATACTTAATACTAGATATCCAAAGATCATTTTTCATGTGTCTCCGTTGTATTCTAATTGCAAGATTTTTGTATAAAGTAATATTTTGTTTAATTATTTTTTTATTTAATAATCATGATTCCTTTCCGTTCTATTTCTAATGTTAAATGTTAGAAAAGTTAATTGATTTTTAATTATTTTTTATTTAATAATCATAATTCATTTTCGTTCTATTTATGATGTTAAATGTTAGAAAAGTTAAATTGGTTTTTAATTATCTATCTATTCTATATCTATATATCTATATTATAAATATGTGAATTTGAATTGTGAGATTAATTACTATTTTGACCTTTTAGTTGTTCATAAGGTTATTTATGTCTTTCTCTATGTTAGCTTAGAAGAGTCATTAATAATATACTTAATATTAGGTATCCCAAAGATCATTTTTCATGTTTCTCCGTTGGATTCCAATTGCAAGATTTTTGTATAAAGTAATATTTTTTTTAATTATTATTTTTATTTAATAATCATAATTTCCGTTCTAATGTTAAATATTATAAAAGTTAATTGGTTTTTAATTAATTAGCAAAAATAATTGTATACTAATATAAAAATGATATTATTTTACTTAAACTAATTTTTTTTATTAATTACCATCTATATATTATAGCAAAATTATTGTATACTATTATAACAATGATATTATTTTACTTAAACTAAAATTTTCTTTATCAAATTTGTTTTTTAATTTTTTCTTATTATTTCTGAAAAATATTTGCATAAAAATGTTGTGAAATGTTTAAAAAATATTAGTGACAGAGAATATTTACAAAAAAAAAAACTATTTTATTTCTATTTCTATTTCTCACCAAATATATTTATAATACAAAGTAACTCATTCAGTTTACACGTAATTTTAGTAGTTATATTAAATTAATTTTTATTGAAAGAAAATAATTTATTGACCTTGGTCGTGGTGGTGGTCACAACAATGTTGGAAGCATCGTGTTTAATTATTAGGTTGAATTAACTAAACATGTTAAAAAAAATACCCTAATATGAAACTTTATTAAATTTTTAATTTTAAAAATTATGTTTTTTAATTAATGTCTCATTCAGTATGCAAAGCTTAATTACAATACTTTCCCACAAGTTCACTTGAACAACTTCAATAAATGTCCTTTATTTTTTAGGAAAAATTACAATTTTGTCATGTAATTTTGTCACTATGCGATTTTTTCCATCTATGTTGTCAAATTTCACATTTATTTCTATAATTTTTCTTATAATTTTAGTCATTTTTAATTGGGAGTGCTGAGGTGGTACAATAAAGATCAGCATGACATCATCATTGTACTGGTTCCATGTCAGCTTTCAATAAAAAAAAAGACTAAAATTTCAACAGCAAAAAAAAGATAGCGGACTACACCAGATATTGATAACATAGAAGACCAAAATTGCAAAAAACAAACAAACAAACAAACATAAGATCAAAAACAATTTTCTCTCTCTATTTTTTTTACAGTGCCTATTCAACGAAACCGAGCATTGAGAATATGAATTTTAAGTACTCTTTTGTAATTTTTTTTATTTTTATTTACATTATATAATTTAATTAATTTTATTTACTTTCAATTTTATTCATAAAAAAAAAATTAACGAGACATTTAAAAAAATAGATGAAATATTACTATCCAGAACTTTTAATATATGAGATAATTTTTATAATAAATATGAATTATAGAGATAATTTATTAGCATTATTAGAGATTAATTTTTTACTTATGATTATTTTATCTTTAAAAAAACACATATAGATTATTTAGTGTATTATCTTTTATAAATATGTGTTTTAGTACACTTATTTATTTGATTCATAACATGTTCAATGGAAATTAATATTCGTTAATATTAATTTACAAAAGAAATATTTTTATTCAAAATTAACTATATAGAATATATAATTATAAAACACAAATAGAGATAGATAAACAAATAAGAGGTTATAAATTTAGCAAAAACATTAATGATATTTAATTCAACAACATTTTAGCGATATATTTTAACATTTGTATTAGCATATTTCATAATCATGTTTTCATCCGATAGTCACCCACATGCAGTGCACGTGCGCCTTCCTAATGTGTATATATATATATATATACACACACGATCATATATAGGTTTTGCACAAAGAAAATTATATTTTTGTCCTTATAATTTGTACGCTTTTAATTTCTATTAATGTTATTAGCCAATTTATAATTTTATTCCATTAACTTGCATTTTTTTTATTTTTATTTTTATTTTTCATTTTTTACTCATTTTTACCATAGTGCTAACATATGGTCCCATCAGTAATTTTCAGTGACACGTGCCATTATTTTCTGGTGCCACGGATCGTCTCCAGATGTCATGTCAATATTCCATTGAAAAAGGACTAAAATAGGAAAAAAAAAGTTCAAATTAATGGACTTAGGCATAGTTTGGTACATAGGATAGGATAAGTATAGGATATATAATATAAATATAAATTAAGGATAAGTAAAATGGTAGGATACTATATTAAATGTTTGGTATGATTTTAATAAGATTGATTAAATTTATATATTCGATTTTAGTGACAAAATTAACACTACCGTAATGTGGAGGAGAATGAGGCGTGTTTAGAATTTAGATGATTTTATATGTGGAGGGTAATCATGTCTTTTGTAGTATTTTTTTTGTTGTATTAAATTTATCACACCAAATGAAAGGGATACATAGTCCCCTTGTCAAAACATTTATCAAGGGCTCATTGACTTATCATGGACTTTTTAAAAATATATCAAGCATGAGATGGAGGAGTATAATTTATTAATCACTCCCTTATCATTTGTACCAAATTATGCCTTAGACGACTGTCAATCAACCGACCACATATCAAAAATGAAAACCCATTATAAGACCAACATTATAATTATGATCTTCCCGTTTCACAAGAACTTAACATATAACTTCTAAATGTCCTAAACATCTAAAATTGAATACTCACATGGATCATCACATTGTGAGTTCCGTAATACGAACCTTATCACAAAGGCAGGTAATTAGAAAAAGTAAATATAAAAAAAAAACATCGGCCTAATTTAATACATTTAACCAATTTTATAGTTTGAACATCGCTAAAAAATAGTAAAAAGGACGAAGGCATGTTGTTAGGCAAGGCACATGAATATCAATAATAATTGGTGTTGATGGGGCCTAATATCACATAATTTTGATGTAATAATTGAGATGGAGGTGGGGTGGGTGGGTGGTCGAATACCCCTCCACCATGCATGTTCTTGCCCCTCTGTGGCTCTCTCGGAGTAGCATAAAATCTCCTCTCCGTTGCTCTTCTTCTCCGCCATAAACGAAAATCGTCTTCGATATATATATACATATACACATATATATATTGAAGCTGTAATTAGCTACTATTCATATAATCTGATGGCTTACAACTCCATCAACGATGGCTCCAAATACGCTGAGATTATCGTGATTCGTCACGGCGAAACCGAATGGAATGTTGATGGCAGACTCCAGGTAATTTTCATTATATATATATATATATCATCATTTGATTTACTGCATTATATATGCCCGATATCCATTCATGTTAATTTTGTTTATATTTGTAACGTTCTTATATATGTATGAATATGCATGACAAAATGTATAGGGGCAATTGGATGTGGAATTGAATGAGACTGGGAGACAGCAAGCCTTTCTGGTAATTAATTAATTATATATATGAATATTACTCATCCTTTTAATTTGTTTGTTTCAGGCGTTATGTAATCAATATATGGATATATCGATCATATTATATATTTGTATATGTATATTGTATTGTTAAAGGTGGCTGAGCGACTTTCAAAGGAGCCCAAAATCTCCGCTGTGTATTCTTCTGACTTGAAACGAGCTTCTTACACTGCCCAGTTGATAGCCAAGAACTGTGGGGTGCATCAGGTATGTATATATATTCACACACACAATGAATGGGAATGATGAGGATCGGAGTTAAATAATTAATGGAAGTACTGTTGTTTTGGCTTTATGTAAATAAAAGGTTAACAAAGATCCAAAGTTGCGGGAAAGACACGTTGGAGTCCTCCAAGGTGTCATTGCTCGTGAAACAGCCATATCTCATCCTGAGGCCCACAAAGCTTTTGTCTCTACCCGAAGGGACCAAGAGATTCCTGTATATACATACACACCCTTTATCTCTATGTCTATCTCTACTTAATTTTACGCTAGGCATCGTCTATTGTCAGACATCTCAACGTAACATCTTATCTTTGGAGACGCCCCCTCTTGTATATTTATGTGCGTGTGTGTGTTATAGTCGATATGTATTGATTAAAATATATAAAATTATGGTGCAGGGTGGTGGAGAGAGCTTGAATCAGCTCTATGAACGAAGCACATCGGCATTGCAAAGAATTGCAAATAAACACCAAGGTCCTTATTCTAGAAATATTATGAATTAATATAAATAATTATTTTAAATGGGAAAATCTGACGTCACGTTAAGGACTACATTGGCAAAAGAAGCAAAGTTATTGCACTGATAATGAAATGTGACTAATTAATTACATAACTTTCGCTCGAGATTTTAAAATTAGGGACATCACATGTTATGAAAGAATTAATGGTAATTAATTAATTGGGAACAAATGCATTTGTGTATGTATAGGTGAAAGGATAGTTGTGGTGTCTCATGATGTTACCATAAGAGCACTTCACAGGAAGGTTTTCCCGCACGGGAAGCCCATCGGGAAGGTTATAAACACTTCTCTCAATGTGTTTCTCATATCCGATAAGGGCGATTGGATCGTTAAAACTTGGGGAGACGTGAACCACCTCTTGAACAATACCGCCGGATTCATTCTCGAGTAGGGGTTTCAAAATCCATCGAAACAAATGAAAAATTTGCCCCAGTGTGCACCGAAGGGGATCGCGATTGAAGAAATTAGGGAATTTTTATATGATATATTGCTGGATTATTATGCATTTCTATGCTTATGTGGTGAATTAATATGTATGTATGAGGCCATTGGCATCTGTCTTTGATTGTACTTGCATGTTTGGTTTTTATCTTATATATTATTGTGTAATATCTGATCATTTGATTCTATTCAATAATGATGATTTATTTCGCATGTTATATGGTTGTGGTACTATTAAAGTAATGGTAATTACTTGTTTTCGCTTTTGTTCAATAATAAAAATTATTATTATAAATCTTAAATGGCACCAAAATTTTTTAACCGATCGAAGCAACACATTTTCCATTAATGATGACACACACACACACTCATATTAAGTAATATTTTTCTTGAGAAAAAGAAATCAAATATCCGGCCCACATAAGGGTGGTTTTTCGGTATACCGTGACAAAAATATCGGTATGAAAAAAATTCATACCAGTATCGATAACGAAATTTCGAAATTTTAATATGAAAAAAATCCATATTGATACCGTATAAATGCCGAAAAAAATTCGATATACCGAAAAATGATTGTATATCGAAAAAATTTCGGTACATTATCAATATAATTCGATATTTTTGTACGGTACGTCAGCCTCAGCACAATAGACTACTCGTCTAACTTTACATGTTAAACGATTTCCAAACAAGTTAATTTGATGAACATCTCGCATTTTAATTAGTCAACAAAAAAATCTCGCATTTTAATTTGAATCCTTTCGAATGAAAAAATTTACTTATGCCCATTCAATTACGATAGGACTCGATTTAATATTAATTTAACTATGACTTGCGAAAGTTATTTATTCTTAAAATAGGTGCAACTAATAAATTTTATGTATATTTTTAAATTTAAAAAATCACATACATTAAAATTTTCTTGTATTCATATATTAAATTACATATCCTCCTCAAGTACTTTGAATATCCTCCACTTACATTATTGATTGCGTGGGCCACGTATTATGTCATGCGTTTACATTTTAGCTGAAATTATTAGGATTGATCGATAATTGAGAAATTCGCAATTATTGAATCCCAATAATTCTCAGTATAATATAATCTAATATATATATAAATCCTCCCCGAGACTATGGAAAAAAATTGAGTATATTCCTTTCCACACAGACGTCGCGTCACAAGTAGGACCCTAAGCAATATTCAGAAAATTTTTCTTATATATAAAACAAAAAAAATTTTAATTAGAAATATTAAGAATTTTAATAAAAAAAGTTATATAAAATGTTTCAAATATTCATTAAAGTTGTGCTTGGATGAAAGTATTTCAAATTCATGGGTTTTGATTACCATTTTAGTGTTAACGATTAAACATATTGAAATCTTAAATCCATAACTTAGTTATTTAACATGTTTGTTAGATGAATTAAAATGAATTTCAAATTACCACTTTATTAGATAAACTTAAAATACATTCTAATTATCATGAATTACTATGTAAACACAAAAAAATTATTGGATTTGATGTTTATGGTGTTACTTCTCTAAATAACAAAAATACATTTGGATTTGAAATACTTTCTTCCAAACGCAACATAACGCTATTCTGATAATGAGATTCATATATATAATTTGGTTTTCATAATTTGTTCATATATTAATCGATAATTAGTATAGAGATTTATTTCAAAATAAACATATTTTACAAATATATACTCACAAAAACATCACATTCATTTCCACAAATAAATTTGGATTAATTTGATTAAATTCTCTGTAAACCGATTTCTATTATGCTTCATTTGGATTGGGTTATTTGATTTCAAATGATCCATAGTAAGAATTTGAATTCTATCATTGTAATAAAAAAACGACTATAAATAAAATAATGTTTAAAGGATTTCAAATCTATATTTATAAATTAAACAAACAAGTTAATTGGGGTTGTTTGAATGATTTGAAATTCTTTCAAGTTAAATCTCTCAATTCTTAGTGCAATCTTTTAGTAAGATGTTTTCAGGTTTCGTGTGCAACACATGTGCAATTCGCTATTAAGTTTTCATATCAAGCAATTTTTCAAACATGTGCGACACACGTGCAACTTTGTTAGTAAATTTCAACATAAAACAAGCATGTCAAAATTCAAATCAATTGGTGGTAGTGGTACCTCATGCTTAGTAGCTCAGGATGAAACTGGAAGTCTGGATCACGTCCATTTGTTTTTCATGGTGGCAGTACTCTGCTACTAGTTTGATATCCTTCACAACTGTGAAAAATAAAAAGAAAAATTGTGATTTTGTTATGTTATATATTTTTAAATTTTAATAACTAGTTTGATATAATTCATAACCGTGATGTGTTGGTTTCAATACATGGATTGATTTAAAGTAGTCGGAAATATATTATTTTATATATATTACTAGCAAGTCACATGTGTTTTGCACGTGAAGATTTGCTTTATAAGGAAACTTACTAGCAAGTCGCGCATGTGTCGCACTTGTAGACTTGGTTTATATGGAAACTTACTCCTCCAAGCACATGAAAATATATTTTATATATATGGAAGTTACAGCCTACAACAGGTTTCATTGGATTAAGAGATTTAAATGAAGAATTTTAAATAATTAGTTCAAAGAAACCCACTTAATTAAATTGTTTGTTTAATTTCTTAAATCTATAAATTTGAAATCATTTAGCCATTATTCCTCGTATTTTTTTTATTGCAATTGTGGGATTTCAAATTCTTACTATGAACTCGTTTGAAATTCATGATTTGAAATGAAATCATCCATATATAGTTCTAATTGAATCAAATCCAAATTTATTAGTGGAAATGCATGTTAATTTTTTTTTTTTTGTAAAATGTATTCATTTTGAAATAAACCTCAACATTAATTTTTGAAAAAAATATGAATAAATTATCAAAACTACGGGCATAAGGGCGATGCAATCTATATAACAGCAACAACAACTGGCTACACTACATATGCAAGTACCGCCCTTGCGGCCTGCGGGGTTGACCGAATCTTATCGAACATTTCCCACGTAATAGCAAAACTAATCACGAAATTTTATTATTACTTATTAGTACTGTAAATTATTAATCAAGCCTTCAAACTAACCCATCAAACAAATACTTCAGACATGGAAAAACTTCAGTAGAAAATAAAACCTCTCTTTGGGTGTCATTGTTACTTTGTCTTTAATTACAATATTTTATATATTAATTCACTATGAAACTCAAAATTTAAAATTAATCATTCAAATCAGACCAAATCGAAATTTATGATTTGGCTAGAAATTTCATGAAACCGATATAATATGGTATGTGGTTCGAATTTCTATCTAAACCGAACCAAACCATAATCCTTATATATATATATATATTTTTTGAAAGATCATGTTGTGCACATGTCTTTTAAATTATTTCCTTATTACATTCGATTTCTATCTTTGGAGTTTTGCCTTTCTTAGACAAGTGTTAAAGTTGGTAATATTGATTAAATCTGATACGAAATATTCAATATCTAATGATATTTTGTTTTCCTGATATGTAGGTTCTTATTTATGGAAAAAAATTTGAAGTTCTATTTAAATGAGTGCATAGGATCGATCAAAGAAGACAATCAAGAGAGAAGAGAGTGAAACGTAGAGAGCAAAATACATAGAGAAAGTACTGCAGAAATTCTAGAGTATTGAAGTTCGATCATTGAAGAATTTCTGAAGAGATACTACTGCTACGTTGTGTTGCCGAGTAATGTTGGAAACACTGAAGAACACATGAGTGAAGTGTTGTTCAGAAAGTGTTTCTTTGGTTTTTGTTTTTCGGCTTAGTACTTCCTATTGATGTTTTATTCTAGTTCTTACTAGTTTTTAGGAAATTTTTTATTTTCTCAATTTGTTGAGAAAAATAGTTTTTCATAAAACAATCACTAGTTGGTTTTTGTAGACGGATTTTATTTTTCTAATGATTATTTCGCCATGAGGCATCGCGCAAGTACTTGATACTTGTGCATAATTATCTGTGTTATTGTTTACTTTTGCTATTAGTTAAATAATCTGCTGCATAGTGTTATCGTGAAGTGTTGACAACACTAACAGATAACACTCACTCAAAAAGTTTTCTGGTATTTCTGTGATTTTAGACTGTCCAAACCTAACAAGTGGCGTCAGAGACATTCACTTGACGATACTAAGTGTGATTCTATTTTTGTGTTTGACAGGACATCACAATGGAAATACCTTATTCATGAACTGCTCAACGTCCTCCAACCTTGGATGGATCCAACTATGCTATCTGGAAAGTCAGGATGCGTATTTACATCAAATCGATTGATGAAAGGGCATGGCAATGTGTGCTACAAGGCTGGAATCCACCAAGAAGAACTGATGGAGAAGGAGACTTTCCACTCAAACCAGAAACGGAATGGAATGCCGAAGAAACTGCTGCTTCGAATATGAACAACAAAGCCCTTAATGCTATTTTCACTGCTCTTGATTCTAATATGTTTTCTCTGGTCACTAATTGTGTTTGTGCTAAACAGGCCTGGGAAAAACTTCAAATGCACTGTGAAGGATCCGATAGTGTGCGTCGAACCAAAAGAAGGATTCTCACTACTCAGTTTGAAAATCTGAGAGTGGAAGAAAGTGAGACGATTGATAATTATGAACGCCTCTTGAGGAAGATTGAAAATGAGGCAATTGATCTTGGTGATGCTATTTCGAATGAACGACTTGTGAGCAAAGTGTTGAGATCACTGCCTGAAAGATTTCAAATGAAGATTTGTGCAATTGATGAATCAAAAGACACATCAATTCTGGGATTGGATGAATTGATGAGTTCACTACGAACATATGAGTTGGAGATGAATGTAGGGAAAAAGGACAAAGGTAAGTCTATTGCACTTCAAGTTTCTAACGACTCATATAATGATTTTGTTAATTTGACACAGGGAGTAAACGAGTCTGATCTAGGAGATGATTCCATTGCCTTTCTTACCAAACAATTTGGTACCTATTTGAAAAGGATGAGAGATTCAAAGAAACCTGGTCAGAAGCCCAAAGTTTTAAATACTCCTGCTGTTGGAAAACCCTTAAGAATCGGTGGACCAGAACAGAATATCATCCCATCAAAGAGTCAAAATCGATTTCAGAATGAAGGAAAAACCTTGAATAACTCAAAGAGGTTTGAGTCTGTAAAGTGTCATGAGTGCACTGGCTTCGGTCACTTTGCTAATGAGTGTCCAACCAGACTTTGCAAAGGAATGAGTGCTTCCCTAAATGATGATGAAGATAAGGAGGGTACAGAACAAGGAGATGATGAGACTCACAATGCACTGTTAGTTTTGGTACAACAGAAAAACAGTGTTGTCACAGGTGTCCCAACACTTGGTCACAACACTGACCAAAAGTTATTCTGTCTGAATGCATCTGTTTCTGGAGACTCAAATCAGGAAGCTGGTGAAGTAGAACTTTCTTGGGATAATACTCAGAAGATGTATGAAGAATTGTATAATGATTGGATAGTAAGGAATAAGTCAAATTCTGCTTTAACAAAGGAGAACAGTGAACTAAAAGCTTCAGTGGCTAGACTTGAAGTTGTTCTGAGCAAGAAGGATTTAGAACTTGGCAAGGTTAAAGAAGAGCTTGGAAGAGCCAATGCAACTCTTGCAAAGTTTAATTCGAGCAAGACCAAGCTGGATTCAATTCTGATGATGGAAAAAGATGATAGAGCTGGTCTAGGCTTTTATAATAGCAAGTTTGAAGAAGGGGAGTCATCAAAAACTATTTTTGTCAAGGAGAACAATAACTCTGTTAAGAATCCAACTGTAATTCCAAAAGAAAAACCAATTCCTTTGAAGACACAAGCTCCTGTTCAGAGGAAAAATCAAAGAAAGCGTAGGTTTGTTTGTCATTACTGTCACAAGCAAGGTCACATCAAGCCTTACTGTTTCAAACTCAGGTATGACTATATGTACTGGAATTCCAGGCAAGAGCTGTCATCAGTATTGCCAACACTGAACCAGAACACTGCCAGGAGGAAAAATACTGAGAAAAAGGTTTGGGTACCAAAAGCTAAATCCAGTTGTAATATTGTTTATACTTCCTTGAAAACTAATGTTGCAGGTCATTGGTACTTCGACAGTGGCAGTTCACACCACATGACAGGATTGAAGAAGTATCTTTCTGACTATGTTGAACAGGATAAAGGAAAAGTGACTTATGGATGAGGAGCTAATGGAAAGATTGTTGGAAAAGGCACATTGAATGTAGAAGGACTGCCTAAGCTTCACAATGTTCTACATGTTGAAGGATTAAATGCTAATATTATTAGCATTAGTCAACTTTGTGATGATGATCTTTATGTTAAATTTGATAAGAATCTATGTCAAGTATTTGATAAAAGTAACTCTTGTGTTTTGACAGGAACTAGATCATCGGACAACTGTTATCAACTTGGAGAAGAAATTGTTTGTAAATTCTCCAAGGTTGATGATTTGAATTTATGACATCAAAAGTTGGGACATGCCAACTTCAAAGCATTGAAGAAACTGAGCCAGTATGATGTTGTACGTGGGATGCCAAATTTAACTTCTGGAGTTCCATATGTGTGTGGAGACTGTCAAAAAGGTAAGCAAACTCGTGTGTCATATCCAGTGTTACAACACTGTGGGACAACACGATGTCTTGAACTCCTACACATGGACTTAATGGGACCTATGGAGGTTGAAAGCTGTGGAGATCTGAAGGGAAAAACAATTGAGGACAATATTGATGATCTGTTGGATACTGTTGCACCCCAGACTGATTCCAGTGTTGTCAATAGTATTGTCCCACCTGAAAAATCACCCAGCACAACACTGAGTCCAACACTGACTATGGATGAACAAAATACAGAAGATCAGGATGATTTTGAAGATGAAATACAAGATGCTGGACATGATGTACCTAGAAAAATTCAGAAAAACCATCCTACTTCACAAATCATAGGAGATGCACAAGGAAGGATGCAGACCCGAAGAAAGGAAAAAGTTGATTATCGAAAGATGAGTGGGTTAGTGTGCATGACTTCCGCATACTCTCAGGTAAGACATTCTTGCTTTGTGTCTAGTATTGAATCAAAAATTGTTGGTAAGGCTTTAAACGACGAGTTTTGGGTCAATGCTATGCATGATGAACTTGAACAATTTGTTAGGAATGATGTGTGGATGTTAGTTCCTCCACCTGATCATAGTAATATCATTGGAACAAAGTGGATTTTTAAGAACAAAACTGATGAATCAGGAAATATTGTAAGGAACAAGGCTAGGTTGGTAGCTCAAGGGTATACACAAGTTGAGGGAGTGGACTTTGATGAAACCTTTGCACCTGTAGCCCGTATAGAATCTGTTAGATTATTGTTGGCTATTGCATGTCACATGAAAATGAAACTTTTTCAAATGGATGTAAAAAGCGCATTTTTGAATGAAATTTTGAGTGAAGAAGTTTATGTAAGACAGCCTAAGGGATTCGAAGATCCACATCATCTTGATCATGTTTATAAATTGAAGAAGGCCTTATATGGATTGAAACAAGCACCTCGTTCTTGGTATGGAAGGCTCACGGAGTATTTGCTTGACATTGGATTCAAAAGAGGTGAGGTAGATAAAACACTTTTTGTTCAAAAAGTACAAGGTAACATTTTTATCTGTCAAATCTATGTTGATGACATAATTTTATGTGTTTCATCTCAAAAACATGTAAATGATTTTGTTGAAAGCATGACTGCTACCTTTGAAATGAGCATGGTAGGTGAGTTGAATTATTTTCTAGGATTACAAGTGAAACAAATGAGTGATGGAATCTTCTTGTGTCAAAGCAAATATGCTAGAAACTTTATAAAGAGGTTTTGTACTGATCATGTTAGACATATGAAAACACCAATGGGAACTAATGAAAAACTGTGCAAAGACAGTGTTGCTGACAGTGTTGACAACACTTTGTACAGAAGCATAATTGGAAGTTTGCTATATTTGAGTGCAATTCGACCTGATATTATGTTCAGTATGTGTTTGTATGCCGTATATCAATCTGATCCTAAAGTCACACATATGAAGGCTGTAAAACGAATTTTGAAGTATGTTGCAGGAACTTTAGACTTGGGGATATGGTACTCTAACGAAACAAATACTAATTTGGTAGGCTATAATGATGCTGATTGGGCAGGAGATGTTGATGAAAGAAAAAGCACCACGGGTGGTTGTTTTTATTTGGGTAACAACTTGGTGTCATGGTATAGTAGGAAACAGAACTGTGTGTCACTTTCCACTGCTGAATCCGAATATGTAGCAGCGGGAAGTTGCTGTTCCCAATTAATTTGGATGAATCAAATGCTGCAAGACTGTGGTCTTAAAAGTAAAACACCAATTGTGTACTGTGATAACTCAAGTACTATAGATATATCAAAAAACCCAGTACAACACTCTCGAACTAAACACATTGACATAAGACATCACTTCATTCGAGATTTAGTTGAGAAGGACATGATCCAAATGGAGTTTGTCGGGACCAATAATCAACTGGCCGATATTTTTACAAAAGCATTAAACTTTGAGAGATTCTTCAGTTTAAAGAAATCTCTCAACATGTGTTCTTTATAAGCACTCACAGTTGCTGTCCTGAAGTGTTGCCAACACTGAAGGACAACACCAATCATGCATGTGCATTTTTAGGACTTCAGGCATACTGCATATTCATAATGTTCTATGTTTTGCACTGTTTGATAATACTGACTAACACTTTGTAGTTCTTCTGCCAAAGTTATTTTCAGATCACACTTGCCATGAAAAAGTGCTTTAAACCACGAAGTAGTTGAGGGATGTTCGTGTATTCCATGATCTTGTCCCATGTGAAAAGTGGTTTTAAAAATTAAAAAGCATGGTTTGATAAAATTTCAGTGACCAATGTCTTGAAAATCAAACAAAAATCGAAAGAAAATTGGAAAAAGCTACCTAAAAGAGTCCAATGAAGACCGTTCTTTTAGTGTGCATGCTACCACTTCTGAATCAAAATAAAAAAAAGAAAAACATGGCTCTGGAAGTGTGAAAAAGTTCAAAATATTTTGAAAACTAAAGTGTTGTTGGAAGGTGTTGCCAACACTAGTGCTTAACACATACTGCACACACTTTGCATATATTTTTTATCTAATCTCATTACATTCTGTTTAGACATAAATTAGATCATGTATTTTGGATTTTTTTGATCATATCGAGCTCAGGGTTAAAAGTTCAAAGACGAACAAAAATTGAAAAAATTGCCCAACTTGCTGAAAATTGAAATTGTTTGTGATTGAACATGTTTCAGTGGTGTTAAAACTCGATGTTGAGTTATTTATTTTGGGAAATTATTGATATTTTCTTAAGTGAGAGTTTTCAGAGTTTCCTTAATTAATCAAATTGAATTTCCTTAATTAAGAGATTTTTACCCGTTGAGGATTATTACTGTTAGGGGGAGAATCCTAGTCTGATTTGAGGGATAGGGGCGTTTGTTTGTTTGTTTTTTTTACCGTTTGAACCTCGTATCCCTATATATTTCTATTACTGTAGAAATTGCTTTTATCGTTTTCAACCTTCTCTAATTTTCTCTCTGCTAAAATTTTTTGAAACCCTTACTTTCTAAATTGTGTATAATGGCAGGCAAAACTTTTGATTCGCATGATATACGATCGGAGATGGGATACCAAGAGGAAGACAAACCTTCAGAGGTTCATTCTGAAAACCCCACTCTCGCGATTGTTCCTGCTGCCATTCAACCTACACCTTTGGCAGAAATTGCTCCAGGAGAACCAGGGAACGAAATCGACCTTGAGAATCCTCCTGATTTCTCAGTGTTGAATCGTGTGTTCCCAACACAGCCAATAGCAAGGAGGTCAAAGCGCCAAGCGGGATTCAACCCCGATTTTACTACCACCAAGAGATTTCGTGGAAAGGGGGAGACTTCTCGTCTTATTGTAGATGATCCAGATTTTTCATCTGGAGATGATTCTGCATATCAAGACTTTGAGGTGGTTGCCATACCAAAACCTTCTGTTGCTGCAAAGGCCAACTCAAAGAATGAGGAATCATCAACGAGTGATGATTCATCTAAAGAAGATTCTACTGTTATAGCTTCGAGTGAGAAAGAGCCAACTGCTGCTGTTGTTGATGATACCACAAAGACAACCACAGAGGTTCCAGTGTCTACTGATGAGGAAATTTCACTGGCCACTTTCATGGCGAATATTCGAAAGACCAAGGCTAAACCCGTTGCATCTTCACAGGTTCCATCTGATGATGATGAACTAGATTTTGAAATGATGAAGGAATTTGAGGATAACAGGCCCCATAATTCTGATAGTTCATCCTCTTCAAGTTCTGAAGAAGAAAATTATGAGGATGCTGCTTCTGATGAATCTGGAAGTTCTGAGGAACAAGCTGCTGATGACAGTGTTGCCAACACTGATGACAACACTACAGCCGAATCTGAATCTGAGATTGATCCTGATAAAGCATACAATCTTCAGTTTTATTCAAAAGAGTTTGCTGACGAATGGGAGAGTCTGTCTGGAAAGGACTATTTGGAAGAAAGGAATATTGATGAAGTGTCCTTCGAAAAGCAGAATTTGGTGACATTCTTGAAACAGCAGAATTTATATTCTACTGTCACCACTGCTGGACCTTTTTCCAGGAAAGCTGTTTTAGAATTTTACTGCAACCTGAACATCAAAACTGGAGATGAAGAATCATTCAAGTTTGGAAGAGTATACATCAGGGGAAAGGTGTATGATTTTACTCATGTTTTGATCAATGAGCACTACAATACTGCTGATTTCGAAGATGATGCAGTTACTGAAGACATTGATCAAGTGACAAAGGTGATCACTGGTGGCATGGTTCACAAATTTCCACTGCACCCAGACAGGTTGTCAGCTGCAAAGCTTACCTCTTTCTTTTCTGTGCTTCACAAGATTGCAATCAGGAATTGGACGTCATCGACCAATACAACCGTGGTAACTAAGCCACAAGCACTTGCATTGTTTGCTATTGGAACTCAAGCACCTTTGGACTTTTGAAATTTGGTGTTTGAAAATATTATGACCTTTAGAGAAGGTGGTTGGAAAGCAACAAAGTTTCCGTTTCCTTCTTTGATCTATGGTATGCTGGAATCTCAAGGTTTCAAACCAGAGGATGCTGAATAATTGATCGGAGGAGAAGAGCTTATCAAGATTGCACCTGGACTGTTGAAGGGAAATAGGAAGCTTGATCTACCATGGACTGGTGTTGTACCCAGTTTTGCCAACACTGAGTCAGTTCCACCTATGACCGTTCATAACACTGCTCAGATTATGTTGAATGCTACTGCTATTCGCTCTCAAATGGCTCATGTTGAACAGAAAATTGCTCAAGCCAAAGCTGATCTCGAGTATTATGAAGCCTTAATGGCTGAGTACATGCTTAAACTTGGACTACCAGGGCCCTCTGGACAAAAAAAGGGAGTAGGATCAAGTGCTGATCAAGCTGAAGAGAAAGTTGTTTAGATATTTGGTTTTAAGATTTTTCTTATCCTTATCTATTAGTTTGTTATTTTGCTTTAAGTTCGAAAATATTTATTAATCTCTGATATGCTAATGCACTATCTGATACTCTGATCTTGTGTATTGAGAGTCGGTGTTGACAATACAACCACACAACACTGTTTCTGAGATGCTTAAATTAAGGGGGAGCATTAGTTGCATAAAGATAGGGGGAGCTATTTGCACTTTTTGTTTGTTTTGTCCAGAAAGGCAAAAAGGGGGAGTTTGAAAGATCATGTTGTGCACATGTCTTTTAAATTATTTCCTTATTACATTCGATTTCTATCTTTGGAGTTTTGCCTTTCTTAGACAAGTGTTAAAGTTGGTAATATTGATTAAATCTGATACGAAATATTCAATATCTAATGATATTTTGTTTCCCTGATATGTAGGTTCTTATTTATGGAAACAATTTGAAGTTCTATTTAAAGGAGTGCATAGGATCGATCAAAGAAGAAAATCAAGAGAGAAGAGAGTGAAACGTAGAGAGCAAAATACATAGAGAAAGTACTGCAGAAATTCTAGAGTATTGAAGTTCGATCATTGAAGAATTTCTGAAGAGATACTACTGCTACGTTGTGTTGCCGAGTAGTGTTGGAAACACTGAAGAACACACGAGTGAAGTGTTGTTCAGAAAGTGTTTCTTTGGTTTTCGTTTTTCGGCTTAGTACTTCCTATTGATGTTTTATTCTAGTTCTTACTAGTTTTTAGAAAGTCTTTTATTTTCTCAATTTGTTGAGAAAAATAGTTTTTCATAAAACAATCACTAGTTGGTTTTTTTAAACGGATTTTATTTTTCTAGTGATTATTTCGCCATGAGGCATCGCGCAAATACTTGATACTTGTGCATAATTATCTGTGTTATTGTTTAATTTTGCTATTAGTTAAATAATCTGCTGCACAGTGTTATCGTGAAGTGTTGACAACACTAACAGATAACACTCAGTCAAAAAGTTTTCCGGTATTTCTGTGATTTTAGACTGTTCAAACCTAACATATATATATATATATATATATATATATATATATATATATATATATATAAAGTCATCATGTGCAAGTACTGATATAGTAGCATTAGAATTTAGAGCAATAGAAGGCATAATAAGATTATGTGTTCTAATATAATTTTTCTAGGTGTAACCTGGTAAATAATATCTTCAAAAGAGATTATGAAAATAAAGAGAAAAAAAACATTAATTCAAAGAGAGATAATTTGTCGATATAGTTTAACTAAATCAAGAACTCAAGCAATCTACTTGAGGGGGCGGCTTATTTTTTGAACTCCGCCTCAGGCATAACAAAATATAATGTCAGATACGGCTATATATGTCGGGGCAACACAACATTAATTAATTGTCTCTTATCGGCCATGAGTAACAAAGTTTCCGTTCCATTGATGGGAGCTTTTTAATGTAATACCTATATTTCTGAAAACAAAGAATATTGGTAACGTCTCGTCACAAATCACAATATTAAAACGACCAACAAAAGAATTGATATGATAGAATCAAATATATACGTACACATATATATGGTGACCAATTAATAAAATTTATCATAAAATATAACTAGGGACGATATATAATATGGCATGATAAGTCATTCTAATTTCTTCATTCCTCTAACAATAATTTTTCAGAGATATATACCTGCAAATGACTCTTGACTTCATTGTTTGTTAGGCCTTTTACATTCATCGCTTCCCTGATCTGTTTCGGTGTCGCTGCTGTAAAATGAACAAATACGAGATATATATGATATAGAGTCAATACACCTATTTAATTCAGTTTTTTTTTTAAAAGGTTAAGGGAAAAAATTGAATTCTTTATAAACGAACGTCGACAACTATATTTAAAATTTCTAAAAATATTTCAAAATTCAAAATCCCTTTTCATTTATACAATAGATAGTTTCCCTTCTCAAAAAACAAGCATTATTCATTAATATAAAACACAATCTTTGTGCCTTGAAATTGAAAATATATGCTTCAATATCGCCAGCAAAATTTTTTTTATTAAAAACATATCATAAATAAAACTGAAATTAAGTTTCCTATTGAAAAAAAAATGGCATAACAAACAAATAAATAAATAAATAATTTAGTGGAAATGATTAATTTCCTTACTCTCTATGCCACCAAGCTGCTGCAAAGCATCGACGAACTGCTTATGCAACTCCGGAGACCAACATCGTCTTTGTTTCTTTGGAAATGGCTGTGTACACGGCTTTTGCTGTTGTGGATCCTTTCTTTTTACGTTCAAATTATTCGGTGTCGCCTCATATTCAACTGTTGATGAAGAAACAGTATCTTTATTTTTCAAGTTGACACTTTGAATTTGCGTAAACGACCCAACCTTATGATTGAAATCCCTTCCATTCCTACTAACTTGATATCCTTCGTAACTCTGCAAAAGTAAAAAAGGAGAAGGTTTAATTTGTAGTGCCATATTAGGCAATTTTAATGAAAAATTATGTAAATTTTCAGGTCTAAGATCCCATTTTGAAAACATAAATTACCAAATTTTCTGAAAGACAAATTATATGCATGGGATGAAAAAGGCAATTTTCCAAAATAAAAATACACATTAGATATAGTAAGTGGTCGTCATTTGATGCATAAAGGGTCATTTGATGTATAAATTAAGCATTGGATATATAAAATTTTTTATTTCGGTATATCGAATATAC